>NC_137147.1:41124323-41724323 GCF_951394435.1 Stenella coeruleoalba
CGATGCAGGGGACACGGGTTTGTGCCCCAGTCCGGGAGGATCCCACATGCCGCGGAGCGGCTAGGCCCTTGAGCCATGGCCACTGGGCCTGCGCGTCTGGAGCCTGTGCTCTGCAACAGGAGAGACCACAACAGTGAGAGGCCCGTGTATCGCAAAAAAAAAAAAAAATCAGTAAGGGAACAAAATAAAGGGCATCACATAAGCAACTGAATAAAGTTATTAAAAAAAAATCAACAAAACTAAGAGTTTGTTTTTCAAAAAATAAAACTGACAAATACTTAGCTAGATAAAAAAGAAAAGAGAAAAGACATGAAATCAGAAATGAAAGAGACATTACAATAGAAGCTTCAGAAATAAAAAGGATCATAAGAGACTATTATGAACAATTATATGCACACCAATTGGATAACAAAGGAGAAATGGATAAATTTCTAGAAACACACAACCTACCAAGACTTTATCAAGAAGAAATAGAATGCCTAAACAGACCAATAACAAATAAGGAGATTGACGTAGTAATCAAAAACCCCCTAATAAAAAAAGCACAGGACCAGATGGCTTCATAGCTGAATTCTACTAAACATCCAAAGAATGAATACCAATCCTTGTTAAACTCTTCCAAAAAATAGAGGTAGAGAGAATAGTTTCAGACTCATTTTATGAGGCCAGCATTGCCCTGATACAAAAGCCAAAGACACAAAAAGAAAACTACAAGCTAATATCTCTGATTAACATAGATGTAGAAATCCTCTATAAAATACTAGCAAACTGAATTCAACAGCATCATCAAAAAGATTATACACCATGACCAAGTAGGATTTATCCCTGGGATACGAGTTTAGTTTAACATACTCAAATCAATCAATGTGATACCCCACATTAACAGAATAAAAGATAAAAATCACATGAGCTTCTCAGATGCAGAGAAAGCATTTGACAAAGATCAACATCCATTCATGATAAAAATTCTCAACAAAATAGGTATAAAAGGAAATTTCTTCAACATAATAAAGGCCGTTTATGAAAAGCCCACTGCTAACATCATAATCAATGGCAAAAACTGAAACCTCTTCCTCTAAGATCTGATGCCCACCCTCACCACTTCTATTTAACATAGTACTGGAAGTACTAGCAAGAGCAATCACACAAGGAAAAGAAATAAAAGACATCCAAAGCAAAATAGAAGAAGTAAAATTGTCTCTATTTGCAGATGACATGATCCTGTATTTAGAAAACCCTAAAGATTACACACACACACAGACACACACACACACACACACACATTGTTAGAACTAAAAAACAAATACAGTAAAGTTGCAGGATACAAAGTCAACATCCAAAAATTAGTTGCATTTCTTTACATCAACATTGATCTATCCAAAAAGGAAGTCAAGAAAACAATCCCATTTACAATAGCATCAAAAAGAATAAAATACCTAGGAATAAATTTAACTAAGGAGGTGAAATGTCTGTGCACAGAATACTATAAGACATTGATGAAAGAAATTGATGAAGACCCAAATAAATGGATACTCGTGTTCATGGATTAGAAGAATTGATATTGTTAAAATGTACATAATACCCAAAGTGATATACAGATTTAGTGCAATCCCTATCAAAATTCCAGTGGCATTTTTCACAGAAATAGAAAATGCAATGGAATCACAAACCCTGAATAGCTTAAGCAATCTTGAGAAAGAAGAACAGAGTTGGAGGTATCATGCTCCCTAATTTCAAACTATACTAGAAAGCTATGGTAATTAAAACAGTATGATACTGGCATAAAAACAGACATATAGACCAACGGAACAGAATAGATAGAGAGCCCAGAAGTAAATCCATGCATATTTGGTCAACCAATTTTCAACAGTAGAATCTAGCTCATGTCTTTGCTTCCTCTAAGTGGGAGAGAAAAGCCAGATGTTTGCTACCAAAAAATGTATTTCCAACAGAATAAGTGGAACTTTCTTCACTCTGTTACATTTTAAGTTATCCACATTAACTCATTTGGGTGCCCAGTTCATGGTAGAATTTTTAATCTCCATTGGGAAGAATAGTGCTAAACCAAGAGCAATTTTTTCCTGGCCTTTATAGAGTTTCTTCTTAACAAGTAAAGTGCATTTATTTATTTTCTTTTATATAAAAATGTATCCTATTTAAAATTTTATTCCTTAATTCCTAAATTGGTTATTATATTAAATGTATTTAGCCAATTAACTATTTTATAATTTAGCTGCATGATTTATTAGTCAATAAGGTTACTCTGAAGCTATTAAAATGAAACTTGTTAACAATAATATAGCACCATTGAACCAGACACTGTGCCTGGTGGGCTTTTTACAAACATTACTTCTAATCCTCAGAATTTCAAAATCCTGCATGATTAATATTTTTATTTTTATTGTCCAAATGAGGAAACTGAATGTCAAGATGTTTAAATAACTGGCACAAGTTTACATAACTAGTAAGTCATGAAACAAGGACTTGGATCACTATTTGTCTGATTTTGAGGCCCGGGCTCTTTCCACTGAGAACATCGCCTTTCCTGTGTTTCTCTGCTCCCTCCCTACAATCTCTAACTCAGGAGCAATGCTGCCTCAGCAAGACTATTTGATTGCTAGTAATAAAAACTCAACTAAAGTATATTAATTATAAACAGGCATAACACAAGGGAGTCCAAGGACTTAACTACAGGAGGTTGAGTATTTTTCCAAACATACAATTTTGCTGCTTTGACCTTTGTAGTTAAAGACAAAAGTGCTTAAATCCAGGTATTACCTAACAACCCTGCCGTGAATAGAGGCAGTAAAGAAGAGTGCGCAAATCTTCAAGATCTCATGGCTTAATTTTATATACAGATTCATCCTGAACCAGAATGAATTCACAGTGGAACAAGAAAAAAAACTGTTATGTTGGAGCCACGGTGACAATTCGTTTTTCAACTCCAGAAGCTCATTGATCTTGCAGAGCTGGGAATCCAAAGTTCTCATTAACTGAAATCATGGTTAAATAAGAGTTATTTAAAACTAATTATTAAGGAATAATTCTGATGTAATAAAATTCACTTAGAAGCAAACGTTAAGTGCAGCTTAATCTGGTGGTTCACAATGTTCTTCAGGGTCTTGTAATGGTAATGATCAGTAAGACTTTTATGAATGTCAGTTCTTGCTGTACCAGCCTACATGTAAAAGGGGTGTTAGACCCTGAGGAAGTTGCCTTTTTCTCCAGTATTATTCTTTTTTCTACTAAAACCTAAACTGCAGGAGATTTTGAGCTCTATATTTTAAAAAACTTCTGAGCACATGAATCTCTCCTGTTATCCATTTCAACAATATCTTAAGCATCTATTACGTGAAAATTGCTATGCTAAGTGCTACAGGAGATTAAAAAATGAGTAAAACACAGTTCCCACTTTTAAGAAGTTCATAGTATAGCGATGAAAACAATAAATATATGGAGTTGTTTGTTTTGTTCCAGGCATTGTTTTAAACACTTTAAAGTGTCTATTAATTTATTTAATTCTCAAGACTACCCTAAATTAAGGCCTCATTTACAGATGAGAAAACTGAGGTGTAAATGCTACACAGCTATTTAGTAATAAGACTATCACACAGAAAACTATTAGACCACTCAGCCTACAATGACTAACCATAAAAAAATTTGAATAAAGTGCTCTGGAAGCACTGAGATTATTGGGATCCAGAAAAAAACTTGTGGATGATACAGCTTTTCAGATGGGCTGACAATACAAGTATGTTTTCAATAGGCAGAAAAACCACCTGCAATGCAGATTTTGATTCTGAACTGGTTGAATTTGACATGCTGGCAGCATAGGCTGATGAGAATGTTTAGTCTCGTCTACAAGATTAATTCTTAGAGGTCGGGCAGGAGGTACAACCTGAGAGTTATTTGTGTAGATTCAACTCTATTCAAGGGAAAGGTTGAGAGAGCCTGAAGAGAAGACCAAGGACGGAGCCCAGGCAGCATGCCCAAGGAAGGCAGTGAAAGAAGTGAAGAAGGAAAAGCAAGAACCAATTAGGTGAGTTTCTAAAGAAGGGTTGGTGAGAGCTGGGTAGTTGTGTCAAATACTGCAGGAAAGGGGATGTGTGGGATCGGGGCTTGAGAAAAGGCCATTAGAAGATGAGGAAGAGGTAATTTAGAATTCAGGGTGAAGGGATGCATTATAGCCAAGATGTAGACCACACTTTCAAGACGTTTGGTAATTGAGAGGTAGGGTGGCCGAAGGGTTGAGGAAAGGGATGAATTTAGGAAGTGATGACTGGGCATGAGGTCAGAGGAAGACACAGGTGAGGGAGGAGCTAATTGAGGAAGGTCCTTGAGGAGGTGGGAAGGAATGGGATTCAGAATTGCCATGGCTTGTATTTTTACTTTCCCAAATAAGCTCTGGAAATTCTCAACTGCAATCATATATGCAGGGAATGGTCAGCCAGCGTTAATCTGACATTTTCTAAATTTGTTAAAGGAAGAAAAAAAGAGAAAGATTTTTAAATCAAATGGAGAGTACTTACTCCAATTATCTTTACCAAATCGTCTTCATATGAATTACCTTATCTATTCTTCAAAAATAAGAGTTAACTAAAATGAGAAAAAATAAGGAAAATAAGAATACTGCTCCTGAAAGATCGTGAATGTTAGAAAAGTCTAAAAATGCTAAGTCAGCCTTAACAATTATCCCCAGCTACCTTTCTAAAAGAGGATACCCTTTGAAATTTCAGTGACTTAAGTTAATAATAGTAAAAGACATTCTTGCTAAATATGGTATGGGTTGTTTCAGGCCCAATTTAATTTCTGATTACTCTGCAGATTCTCACTTGAAAAAATCAGAATGCCGTTAACGATATTCTGTCCTGTGATAAAATGTTACCTTAGGCAAAAATAAACTGAATTACCATGCAGCTGCCAGCAGGGACAGCTTAATCTCTGCTCTCAGCAGCATTGCCCGCAGCATAAAACCCAAACTCCTGAGCTTGGAATTCAAGGATCTTTGTAGTGAAATCACAACCTAAATTTCTGATTGGGCTCCTGCTTTTCCTCTCCATTCACCCCATGCCCATTGGCACACCTCCATGGCTCTGCTGACGTCCTGTGTAGTCCAGAGCACTCCTTACCTGAGCCCCAATCCCCTGCCGTGGTCACAAAGCCACAATGCAGCTCTAGCATAGCAGACAGTGCCCCAGTCCTGGAGTCAGAAGGACTGCTCTGCCATTGTCCAACTTTAAGGGCCTGACCCGAGGTTATCCCCAAGGTCATTGAAGCTCTCATCTTGGGGTGATTTTCTGAAAAATAGGGTAATCATCATAATTCACCCCAGAGAGTTATGATAAAGATTAAGTAAGGCATGGAAACAGTTACAAAATGTACATTTTCTAAAACCACAAACTGCTTTGCAGGTGTGCTTCAAAACCGACCCTTCTTTTTCACCTTCAAGGCCATTTTCTTGAAAACGGGGCCAAATCTTGTCCATGTGTTTAGTCAAAGCACTGATAAGAGTGTCTGGTATGTAATAAAGCTCAATACATGCTGAGTGGATTCATTAGAGAAAGTGAACTTCTAGGGGAAACAAGAGGAAAGGAGGCTCTCATGAGAGTAGACAGCTGACTTCTCCAGATTCTTACCCCTTCTGTCTCCCCTTTCTCCTCTTATTTCTCTTTCATCTTTTTGCCTTGTCTCTCTGACCTCTTTCTCTCCTCCACTAAGAGAATAATAAAAGAAGGCTGACTCCTCACCACTATGTCCCCCTTTCTCAGAGAGGCCTTCACTGGTGCCACCTATGGGTCTCATTTTTATAAGCTCAGTGCCCAGCACAGTGCCCAGCACACAGAAGGCACAACCCAAACACGTAAACCAATGAGTCCAATGCCGACACACGTGAGGCCGTGCCTTTCTCTGGTAACCTGGCAGGCATCTTTCTCTGCAGAGACTCGGCCCTCAGAACCTCCCTAACTGAGCACTCCAGGCAGTCACTGCTATCCAGCAGAAATAACATGGAAATAAAACCAATTTCCCATCTCTGGGACAGCAACTGTTGATTTAATTGCAGTAATTGTCACTAAGGGTTGAATGACCAAGAGGTTTAAGGAAGGCAAGGGATGCAGAAAGGACATTAACATCTGTATTTCCGAAGAAATGTTTCTTGTTTTCCATTTAGTAGAAATAAAAGATGGGAAATAGCATGTACTCTGTGGTAAATACATCATTATTCTACATAAGCTTCATAATCCCAGGATGTAAAATCCAATTTTACAGATGAAGAATGGAGATTGAGGTTAACTACCTGAGCCAATCAAAAACCACCAGCAAATGATGCAATGGGCATTTGACTCAAATCTGTTTAGCCCCAAGCAATTGCTGATTACAGATAAAAACTAGTCCAGAGACAAAGTTGAAAAGGAGGCTCCTTATCAGGTGTTGTTACAAACAAGGATATGGCCTGCCCTTTCTTGGAGACACCGCCCTATCCTTGTTTGGCGTAGCTCCATCAGGGACACTAATCCATCTGTTTGCTTCTCTAACCATCTGGCATTACCTAGGGGACATGCTTTTCCTGCCATTTTACCACAAATGACTGTGTGATGGAGTCGCAGGAACTAAGAATCGCAGACTGATCACAGGACAGGTACTTTAGAAGCTGTGAGAAGCCCAAGGGGTATGGAATCTTTGTCTAATGTATAACCATCTTGCAGACATAGGCATAAAGCCAATATGAAGGCTTAAAAGGTACCCAATGGGCAAGGATCAAGAATGCCTTTCTATTCAATGCTAAAAGTGTCACTGATTCCTTTACCTAGGAAAGGCCCACCCAGCCAGCTGGTTTAGACCTAATGTTGGGGCTGACAAATATTAGTTCAGAGAATGAATGTGTGTCTGACATTCCATGGGTAACTGTCCAACTGTTCTGAAGCCTCTTCTCTCCTGTAACCTCCACAGAAGCTGGAAATGCGGATACCCCTTGGCCTAACCTCCCTTTCATGGGTGACCTTGTGATCTAGTACTAGCCATTGAGACATAAAAGGAAGTAGACAGATTTCCTTCCCTGATGAAAGGGAAGAAGGGCTTCCACAGGTGGACCCTTTCTACTCCTTTCCACTTTGTACAAGGGCATGAGGTCTGGGACTACAGTAGCCATTTGTGACCATGAAGCAACAAGCCTGAAGATGAAACACAACATGCAAAAGATGGCAAGGCATTAAGATAAGAAAATCCTACTGACAACCATGATGGGGAGGCAGGGCCATGTGCCCATATTAGGCCCTATGCTTGGTACTGGTAGGATCAGAGTGAGGAAGACAGAGACTCTATTTTCTTGAATTCTTACTTCTCAGGAGGATTTGAGCATGGTCCAATACTGAACCGTCAGAGATGCTGAAATGCTGAGCACAAAGCACTGAAGCGTGCAACTACTTCCTATATGTGAGATGTTTAACACATCACAGAGACTGGGACCTTGGCTTGGTCTAACCCAGGGTCTAGAAACACAACCAAGAAGTTGATGCTTTCTCTAGAGGTACTAGATTTATGCAGAGGCAGGAACAAGAGCAATGTCATCGTCAAATACCATATACACCTCGAATACTGTAGAAACTGCAAATATGCCTGAATACAATGTTGTATACGTTCCTTTGCAAGTAGGGGGTCAAACTCATGCAGCAGTTGGATTCTCCTGGCCCTGTCAGCAGCAGGGGAAACAGAAGCAAACTTGCTTACCATAACTTAAAAATCAGTGTCAGCGTGGGACTGGCGTATTCTAATATGCTGTTCTGCTGCTGAGCAAAAGTCTGCCTGAAAAATATTGACTGGAAGAGAAAGTATCTGTTATGTTACCAGAGTAAAAAGGAAACATGAGAGAAGTAGGACATGACTTTTGGCTCACTGAACACCATCTATGGCTACTGAAGGATCAGAAAGCTTTTTTTATACTCTCAACTATTTTGTTTATCTTCTGTATCTTTTTTAAAATTAAAAAAAAAAGCTTTACTTTCTTTTCTAATTACAAAGTTATACATGCAATGTCCCCTCAGGGATTGGCCTCACTCATAGACAATGGAGAGCAACGTGATCCAGATGAGGTGATGAGTAGGAATAATATTCTGGTGGCAGCATAAAGGTTGGCTTAGGGCAGTCCAGTCCAGGTAGTTCAAGAAGAGAGGAATTTATCAGAGGAAGTATGCTGCAAGGGCTATAGAAACCAAAGGGAAGTAACGTAAAGAAGATCCCAGACACCAGGAAGCTGCCACAAACCTGTACGGTGCCCACATGCCTGCACTCACTGATAAGCAGCTGGAGACACCAATTCCCACTCCTGCCACCTCTGGAGCCACCCAAACTGCTGGGATGCAGTCAACTGTGGTGGCCTGAAACTGCCGTTCCAGGAGACAAACAGAGTGGCTTCTTTGCCAGCTAATCTCCCACCAGTGTCTCCAACCAGCTGACGAGTGTGTTTGAGGAATGTGGTTTCTAGGCATCCTCCCCCTGCCTCACAGAGAAAAGCACGGAAGGACACGGATGGATCTGAATGCCAAATCTTGCAAAAGAGGGGACCCAGGAGAGTGTTAAAAGCCGGGATATGGTTCTCCCTGGAGGAAGGAGGCTGTTGTTGTATTGTGTCCTCTCCAAGGCAGTATAGCATAGTGATTCAGGGCATAAACTTTGTGTCCTCATATGCAAAGTGGGAAATAACACCTACCTCAAAGGATTGTTATGAGGGTTAAATAGGTTACTGTAGGTAAAGTATTTAGGACAGTGCCTGGAGTATAGTTCCATTCAGTAAAGGATAACTATTGTCATGTTACTTTCACTCTGATTTCAATTTTGCCATCTGTAAAGAAAACTTAAGAAGGAGGGGGTTAAATCATCTTCGCTGCTCTCTAACCAACCAGAGGAAAGGGGAACTAATAGTTACACTCAATCTGATCCTGATGCAGGGCTGGAGTTTGGAGACGCAGAGAAAAATAATATCTCTGCCTTCAAAGAGCTCACTGTTTGATGAGAAGGCAGAAGAAAATCACTGATTCAAGTTAAAATGTGCACAGTGGTAGAATGTATACAGGGAAAGGTCTAGAAGAGTACAGAGATGGGTATTGTAGCATAATGGAAAGATTTATACAGACTCCACTTTAAACCCAAAATTATTCTCTTGTGACGCTGGGCAATTCAGTTAGTCATCCCTGCCTCAGTTTCCTTGTCTGTAAAAGTGGAGATAATGAAAGAACTTCCCTCACTAAGCCATTGTGAACATTAAGGGAGCTGTACATACAGCTGTAGTACCTAGCACAGAAATGCGTTCAAAAGTGATCATTATTATGATTCCCACGGTCCACGAGAAGTGTACAAGGGTTCAGGCACAAGTCCTGAACTAAAGAAATGGAAATGGAAGGAGGAAAGGGCGGATAAAGAGGGACTCATCCTTATAGGATCGCTTGATTATTGTGTATAAAGTTAGAGAAACTGGCGAGGCACCCACCCCAGGTGGCGCGCTGGCGCTCTGCCTCGGCGTCCTCGTTGCCCGTGGCAACCGGCAGTCCATACCTCTGGCCCGGTAGGCGCTGCGCAGGGGCAGCAAGATGGCTGTGAGCTCCTGGTCCTCAAAGCTGGGGTTCGGCAGCGAGAAGGCGCTGCAGGCGGCCGCTGTCTCCACTGGCCCCTCTCTGGAATTACGCACCTTCCCCTCCACCCTGTGCTCCTCGGTCGCGGCTGCCGCCCTGGAGCAGCTCTTTGTTGTCGGTGAGAGGCCCGTGGGCTCCCGGAGGGACGTCATCTCGGAGGTGGCGCCTAGGCGGCATTAAGCGGGAACCTTCGTGGGGACCCTCCTCCCAGAACTCAGGGCATCCCTGGTAGGGCAGAACCTTCTCCAGCTCCTTGGGGGAGAGGGGGGCGAAAGAGTGGGACCCAGGGCTCAGCTCTGTGGCTTGGCCCAACTCACACTAGTAGCTGGTGACAAATTGCGGACAAATCCCTGGACTCCCAGGCCACTGCTATTTGCCTGTGATTGGAGTGCCCACCTGCATTTAGATTATGTATTTAATTTCATCTTGTCCCTTCTTGCCTTTTCTTTGCAAGTTAATTTCCTCCAACACTTTGGCATGGCAAACTGGAGGATTTAACAGGTAAATAAGAAAGGAAGAAACACCTGTTGCATTAGGCAAGGAATTGTGCATTAGGCACAAATACTTTTTCTGCTAATAATTTCTTGACGCTCAGAAAGTTTGTCATAGGAAAAAAATTCATTATGCTTTCTTGCCCTGAGTGTGAGTTATAAAGTGTGTGGCTCTCCAGCCCATTTGCAAGTGGGAGTACGCTTGTGCTTATTCATTCCATAGAAAAAAGGAAAAGAGACAGCAGGCAATACCTGTTCCTCCCTAACACACACTTGCTTGGAAACTCAGTAACTGATTTTTCACTTGGTTTGAGAGCTTAGTTCATTAAGAGAATCCAAGTTTTCAGGAACTGAGGGCAGAAATTGCTGTTTACTCTTCTGAGAGTCGAGGATGGCCACTCAGGGCATGGACTCTGGAGTCACACCATTTGTGTCTGAATCCAGACCTCTTATAAGTGATGGGCTCTGTGACCTTGCGCACATGACATGACCTCAAAAGTCTTAGATTTCTCACCTCTGAGATGGGAATCATCATGAAGTTATAAGAATCAACTTAGATTATACATACATGTGAAACATTAAACACATCAAACTCATCCCACACATGTGGATACGGGCCTGGAATCCATTTAGACAGAATCTGTATAATGGAATGGTGACAGAGCCAAGGTGAGTAGAGCTTCCTCTGTTCTCTCTCCTCTTCCTTTTATATTTTATTTTTCCTTCCTTCTTCCCATTCTGCATGTATCTTGTCTTCCTTTGCCTGCCAACATTTTCCAAGCCTCTTTTCCCATGTGATTTCAACTTACAGTGTGTGAGAGAAAAGGCGCTATCTTTCATATGTCAATGAATGAAAAGGGTTAGAAACTCTATCTACCTCACACCTACCAGTTTTACAAATACTTACTCTCATCCCATGATTAAAATATTGGCATGGAAGTGAAAATGACATAATGAATTTTTGAAGAATTAAGTAAGTGTTGTTTTGTAAAATATTACGTTTAGGATATACGTATACAAATTTATATGAAGACATTCTTAAACCTACACTATGGGCGTGTTATATTTATCCCTTTTATAAATATATGTGGATTTTTTTGTCTTGTCCTATACAGATTCCTTCTTTCTACCATGAGTGATACAAAAATAGAATCTTAAGAGGAGTTTGTCCTCAAGAAACATAAAGTATATACCTAAATTAGTACACTGTAAAATAAGAAATAACAAGTACAAAAGAGATTCATATGATGTACTATAGAAATTCAAAGATAGAAGTTGTAATTTTCAGCTAAGCATTTGAGTTGGATCTTAAAGGTTAAACAGGATTTGGTAGATAAATAAGAGATCTTAATTTTCTAATTTTTTTTTAGAACAATCACTGCAAAGTGACTACTTTAAATGCAATGAAGAAGCTAAGACCTTTCTTAAGGACGTTGCTATTGCTGTTAAGAAATTGGTATTGTATTATCTATAAGAGCTACTTTTTCAATCTTTCACTTATTTCTTCATCAAACTTTAATTTAGCACCAGCTCTGTTCAACATACTTCAATAGATGAATAGGGAAAATATTTGCCCTGAATGAAAATTTCTCTCAGTTTGCTAAGCATTTGCACCAGTATGGATCAGTAGTGGATTGGTGCCCGATTTCCCATGCAGAGCACTGAATTAAGGACCTGTGCTATGGATGAGGGCAAGACGGCTCAAGAGAAGAGACCCTGCTGATAACAGAGCTCAGTTAAGGGGTGGGCCACATGGGCAAATGCTTGTGACATCAATATGTGAGCATTGCTTAAAACCAGCAAACAACCTCTGGGATAAACTGCACGCATAGTGCCAATTTTCTCAGGTCTCTGTAAGCAATTCCTCACAAAACTGGTGAAAGATTATTTGGCACCTACTCCACTGACACACAGTGATTTTCAGTGAAAAGAAATAGGTTCTCTTTCAGTTATACTAACTTGGCCCCATCAAAGAAATATTTAAAGAATTTCCTCTTGAAGTGTCACAAAAGTGTCTCTGTTTGGCCCTGGTCCTGAGTGATGTTTCAGAATGGCAATGTCTCCTCATTTGATTTAAAAATATTGAATAAGAATCTACTACCTATCAAATATCTAAAAATGTAGAAATATGGCTATAAAGTTAATGAGCTTGAGTCTACAGACTGCTGAGAAAAGTTAATCTTATTTATAATTATATTTTTATGTAATTATATATAGTTCTGTAGGTATACTACAGAATTATAGTTTATAATCCCAGTTAAGTACATATATGTAAACACTGAGAGTTTGTGTGTGTTGTACTGCACTGTGGTCCTGTGGAAACCCTTTCCTCTGTTTCGTTCTTTTAGTTATGTCTTTCTCCAGGATTTGAAGTGTTCAAAATAATTATTGTGGCTTATTAAAGTATCTAGTATGTCTCCATTTAATATCTGAGCTGTGAAATCTCTTAAATAGAGATAAATCCTCCCATTTTTTAAAGTAACACATTTTCACTATTATAGAAGCATTGCGTTTTTATTCTGGAAAATTTAGAAAAAAATAGACAAGCAAAAGGAAGAATGTAAAAACCAACATGATCCCACCCTAAAACAATCACGATTGACTCTTTGTTGAATGTCTTGACTACTTTCAGGATATAGATGATTCCTGTATTGAATTTTATTTTTTACAGAAAAGTGGTCTTACTAAATATACAATTATGCAACCTGCTTTTTTATTATTCATAAAATACAATGGCAGTTTCTCAGGTCATAAAGTAACTATAGCCATTATGACCGTTTATTTAAGAGGTGATTTATCTGTTCTTTCCACTAGCAGATTTTTGAATGTTTTTCCCTTTTTGAAACTAGCCCCATATATATATATATATATATATATATATATATATATATCTCCAAACAAATAGGCAGGGAGATATTTTTAGGTAGGTATAAGAAAACCACTGTTCTTTTTATACCTAAGCATAGTTTTTTAGGCATTTTCCATTTTTAAATTAAGTAGCTTCCTTTCCTTCTCTCTTTTTTTTTTTTTTTTTTTTGCCTCTTGGCATGTGGGATCTTAGTTCCCTGACCGGGGATCAAACCCGCACTGGAAGCACAGTATCTTAACCACTGGATCACCAGGGAAGTCCCAAGAAGCTTCCTTTCTCAATGTCACCCTTTTGTTGGAGTCTTTCCTTTTAAATTTATTGAAACTGCATACAAGGGACACACACACATAGCGAAAGATAATTTCTGAGTAGAAGAAAATCAGCAGAAATTAAAAGATAAATTAACAATGACACATTAAAAACTCATTGAAGAACAGTTATTTTTCCCACTTGCTATTCCAAATAAAAATAATGGCAAAAGGTACTTACTGAAAAGCAAATTTTGATCTCTGAAAACATTTACAGGGCCTTGTTTAGGAAATCAATCTTATTATTTTAATGTCTTAACTTTTTAACTATGTAATTTACATTTTCAGGAAGAAGTGAGAAAATCCACAATTGATCTTCTGGAAATTGAAAGCATGGAACTCAGCAGACTATATTTTCTACTGGAAACTCTTCCCGCTAGTGTTAGCAGAGAATTCGAAGGTACTGTGAGGTTATCAACTGTAGAAATTTAGTTTATCTTATAAGAAAATAGAGCCTAGTACTTGTAACAAGATGAGTTTAATAGTTGTTTCATATCAAAAAATAGCCAGAAAGAGTATACAACACAAATATAGTGAGATCCATAATAAGTTTCCCTTACTTTTTAAGTGGAAATAATATATATGACTTGAATTTATATAATTATTGTAAATAGACTAAAGACAATATTGGTCCTTTTGTGACTGGCTTATTTCACCTGGCATGTCTTTGGGGTTAATCCATGTTGTAGCATGTGCCAGAATTTCCTTTCCTTTTAAGGCTGAACAATATTCCATTGTATGTATATACCATGTTTTGTTTATCCATTCATCCATCAATGGACCCTTGCATTGTTTCCACCTTTTGGCTGTTGTAAATAATGCTGTTACAAAATAATAATAATAACAATGAAATAGTAAATAATAATGCTATTACAACATGGGTGTGGAAATATCTATTCAAGGCTCTGCTTCCAATTCTTTTGGGTATAAATGCAGAAGGGAATTGCTGGATTGTATGGTAATATAGTAATTTTATGTTTAATTTTTTGAGAAGCTCCCATACTGTTTTCCACAGTGGCTTCACCATTTTACCGTCCCTTGCACAATGCACAAGCATTCCAATTTCTCTACATTCTTGCCAGCACTTGATATTTTCTGTTTTTGTTTTGTTTTAAATAACAGCCATCCTAATGGATAAGAATTGGTATCTCATTGTGGTTTGCACTTCCCTAATAATTAGTGATGTTGAGCGTTTTTCATGTGCTTATTGGCCATTGGTATATCTTCTTTGGATGAATGTCTGTTCAGACCATTTGCCCATCTTTTAATCAGGTTGTTTGTTTCATTGTGGGAATTCTTTATATATTCTGGATGTTAACCCCTTATCAGATATATGATTTGCAAGTATTTTTTCCCATTCCATGGGTTACCTTATCATTCTTGTTAATAATGACTTTTGTTGCACAGAAGTTTTTAATTTTGACATAGTCCAGTTTATCTATATTTTCATTTGTTGTCTGTGCTTTTTGTGTCATATCCAAGAAATTATGGCTAAATCCAACATTATGAAGGTTTCCCGTATGTTTTCTTCTAAGAGTTTTATAGTTTTAGCTCTGACATTTAGGTCTTTGATCCATTTTGAGTTAAATTTTGTATTTGGTGTAAGGTCAGGCTCCAAGTTTATTTTTCCAGCTGCCAGGAGTGTTGGCTGAGGCTCACAGCTCAGTTCCTCTACAGGAATTGCCCTAGACAAAAGAGAAAAGCTTCACTTCAAGTTAGACTCCCTCCCCAACTGCTGCTCACATTCAGTGATTGGTCACCAAGAGAGTACAAAGGTCTGCCTCCCTCGTTCCATGTGGAATAACTCTGAAGTGTCATCACAGCTCCAGCTCATCATCATTTAAACGCTCCACCCTTGCCCAACCCTTATGTCCTCAGAGGAGATGTTCCTCAGAGCTTTACACACAAATTTTAAGATTTGTTTTCCAGGGAGCCCAACCTAAAACAGTTGTCTAAATTTAAAAAAAAAAAAAAAAGATTTTTAAAGTAGATGTTCCCTTGCAGCCCCAAGTCTACGTTCATTGTCTGCTCTGTCATAAGGGAGCTGGGGTGCTGTAAATTTCCCCTTTTGCCAGCTGGTGCAATGTTAAGCTTTGTCAGTACAGAGCACTGAAGGGTTACTGGAGGAAAAAGGGGTTGTCTTCCTGTTCTAGTGTGCTCAGCTTGGCCGACTCTTGCAGTGCAGATAGCTTCTGCCAGTGGCATGCAACAGTCCTTGGTGCCCAGAAGCTCCCTCCAGTATCCCCTGAGTGGCTTCATGGTAGATTGCTCCCTGTGAGGCAGGTACCCTGGCACCGTTTAGGTGGTTTTGCAGTGAGTTCTGAAGTACAGCAATTCCCTGTGGACCAGTCCCCCCAGTGCCCCCAGAAGCCATATTTCTAGTAAGTTCTGCCAGCGGAACATTTCACGAACTTCTTTGCCATCCAATGAGCCACTGACCTCTTCAATGAGGTCTAGATCTCAGGTCTGGAGGTGCTGCTTCCTACAGCCCCTGTAGGGCTGCTCCTTGTACCTAGTATTCCTAAAGTCTTCAGAGTTCTCTTTATTTTCTTAGTATTCGTTCCCTCATTACTCTACTTCTCTGCTACAGTTAATAATTCTTTATATTAAAATTTCCCTATTCAATATAAGATTTCTATCTCCCGATTAGACCCTGAGTGACATAGTTAGTTATAAAAGAATTTGCACAATGTTAGTCTAGTTTGGCAGGGAAAATACAACAAACTCCTACATGCAGATAAACAATAAGACTTAATCTGTGCTCAAGGCAGAATTAAGAATGTTTTCATTTTATTTTCTTTGGTTGCCTTTTTTTTTTTTTTTTACTGTCCAGATTGGGTTACTTTTATAAGCAGGAAAAATATTTTAGAAGGAAAAAGAAATACCATGCTAGCTTGTAAGGTCCTTGATACACACTGAATACTTAGCCAAGTAAATTTAATTGACCTTGTGTTTTAAAGCTTCTCAGCTTGAAGTATGGTCCTTGGGTCAGTAGCATCAGCATCACCTGGGAGCTTGTTACAAAATGCAGAATCTCTAGGTCCACCTCTGACCTACTACATCAAAATCTGTATTTCAACAATATCCCCAGGTGATACACATGCATATTCAAGACATAAAGTTTGAAAAGCCCTGCTACAGTGAGCAATTTAACTGTAGCCTCCAAAAAAAGGATCCAACTCTCTCAGGGGAGCTACCAGCCAGTTTCTAGGGAATTCGTTGCATAGAAATGGACGGCCCAGTATCCATTTCTAAACAGCAGTGTTCAAAAATTCATGCATTTTAACCATGTATCTATCAAGCGCTGAGGTAATCCTTTGAAGTCTTATGTGATTACACTGATTTGTTATTTATTAATGAGTAATTAGTTCTTTAACACACTGGGTTCCCTTGAAAGCACAGCCAGAAGCAATGGCTTTTGCACTATTATTTTATTAGGACATACAATCCAAAGAGGAGGAGGGTGGGATAAGGAACCAAAGCAGGGAGAATGGAAAGCTAATATGGCGTGCAATATGATGTTGACTGCCGCTGACGGCAGGTAGTTGAGTATGAGAATACACCCTCAAGACACAGTGTTACCTCTTCTCAGGAACACCTAAGCAGTGACTCCTGTCTACGATTGGTCCAATGCTTGCCACACCTCCCAAACTTTCAGTTACACATGCATGAGGGGTGTGAGTGTCTAAAGAAGTCCCATGGTAGAGGTGACAAGGACGTCCTAGACAGGTAAGAAGTGGATAGGACAGTCAGGAATCAGGTGCTATCAGACTGTACCGCCTGAAATTGTGCAGAGCTCATAGAAAGCTGGTCACCGACCATAGCAGCAGCTGAAATAAGGGAAATAATTGATAGGTAAGATTGAGAGGGTCCAAAGGGATGATTAAGAGGTGTCTGATCCAGGAACATAATTAGAAGAATATTTCAAAGAAAGACATAATTTGTTTATTATTTGAAAAGTCAGTATCTACAATTGTGCAGTTTCTCAAGTAACTGAATAACATTTCTTCCACTTACTTTTAAGAATGTGTCAGGGATGCCCGAAGATTAAATCTTGTTGAGATAAATCAATTACACATGAAAATTACGAAGATAAATGATGAAATAGAGTTTCTGAAGAAGAAAATACTTGATCTGAAAAAAATTAATAAAGCTCTGGGGTAGGTTTTTTCAGGGGTTTTTTTGTTGGGTTTTTTTTTTTTTTTTTTTTAGTATTTGAGGGAGTCAGGGGCTGGGGCTAAAGTGGGAAATCTTTCCTAAGGGATTGTCCTCTGGTCCGAACTGGTGCAGGGCAAGTTAAGAGGTGGAGATCACTTATAGAAGATGACTGGGCTGATGAGGGGTGTGCGATGGCTGCAGAGAGCTGGGAAGAGAGCAGAAACTCTTCTACCACCACAGCCAGGAGACCTGTAAAATTTAAGAGGGAACTCAGCTTCCCAGCAGCAACTACTCTGTGTCAATCACACAGTGCCTTGCACCCCACCTCCAAAGGTAGAAACACACAGTGGTTTTCATTTCATTTTTAGTAAAATTAAGTTTACAAACCTCAACCACCAAAGCAAGAAATTTTTCTGGGTATTGTGTTGCAAATATAATATCAAACCTGATATATTGTAGCTAGCTTAGTTCCTTAAAGACATTCAGTTATAATCTACTGGAGGGTTGAAAATGGGATTGGCCCTAGATTTTATCTTCAATTAAATGAGAGCTGACACCTGTTAGTTTCTTTTCTTTATTCCTCAGCTGTGTTGTTAGCACTTCCCCCTCTGTGGAAGAAGTGCTTTTCTCCATCTATAAAATGGAGATTACAAATCTTGTCTTAGCCCACGGAAGAAGAGATACTCTGAAAGAAAAAAAACAATAAAACCCTGAAGAATAACTCAGTACTACAAGTAAATTCTCAAAAGTAATGTATAAATGTCAGACTTTCAGTTTGTTGGAGTAAGAAATACTCAAAGAGCCCTCATCATAGTGAAAAAATCTTCTTGGGAAGCTAAAAGAATCAGAAGGTTGCTTGGTGCACAAGGTATCAAAGCATCAGGAGTTAGGTGGGGACCTCAAGGCCCAGGGACAGGTTCCCAAAGTAGGTCCTCAGAACACCTATTCTGGGAGATGCTCCATGAAAAAGAAAGTTCATGACCACGTAAGTTTGAGAAAGACTGCGTACTCTAACTCCTCTTAGGGATTCACGTGCAGATTTGTGCATGGTGCATGCTAGCCACGATCACAACTAGACTATCAATTTCTAAACTAATAACAAGGAAGATAACATCCAGGCTGGAATACTCATATCAACTGACCAGCACCATCACACCCCTGTAGACCAGTGATTCTTAAACTTGAGTGTACATCAGAATCACCTGGAACTCTTGTTAAATTACTGGGACCTCCACCCCAGATTTCTGATTTAGTAGGTCTGGGGAATGGGGGTAAGAATTTGAATTTCTAACAAGTTCCTAGATGCTGCTGTTGCTGCTGGTCCTGACCACACTTTGAGAATCACTGCTCTAGAGAAATCTTTATGGAAAGTCAAATTACAAATGAACATAATGTGGGTTGCCTGATGAGCTAGCATCATCAAGCTACAATCACTTATTGCATCCATTTTTCAAAGAAAGATGTATATCAAGGTGCCCACACTCTCTGACAAGTGATCCTCTCCTGGACACTCTTCAAAAACTGGACACAGTCCTTAGAAACTGGGGATGGGGATTTCCTTGGGTCCTACATTCCGTTTCTGAGAGCTTTCCCAACCCAGCACAATACACCTAGTCAGGTGTATTGATTTGACTTGTTTTGTTTTGCTTTGCTTCATTAAGGCCACTCAATCCTTAGTTTGCTTCATTCTTAGAAGCCTTCCTCTACTAAACCTACAAGGCACCCATTATCTGGCCCCATGTAGCCTGAGCTTCTCTTAATTGCCTTTCTGTGGTAGAGTTGACTTCTGGAAAATAAACTTACCAACAACCTGTTTCCACTTTCCTGAGCCTTTCACACAGTCCGCCTGAACTAGAGTGTTTAGCCTTGGAGATTAGAAAAAGAAAAAAGTCATTACATTGCAGGAGCTTTGAAAAAAGGAAAATAGAGAAATGTCACCAATTGTCCTTCCTCCAAATCTTTTATTGTTAGCCCTGGGATAGATGTTTCTCACAGTCTTAAGGTGGGTGTGGCCAGCAATGGATATGTGAGGTTAATGTCTCCTCTTGAACTCAGATTTGGCTACAGCTGTGAGAAGATAAGTGGGTTCAAATTAGATTTCAAACACCCTCTGAGCAGTGAAGACAGACTCAGATCCCTCCTCGCCAACTCCTTTCCATCAGAGGAGGGTTAGCTTTCTTCTCCTGGGCCTTCTCTGCAGGGCAATGGCATCAGAAGGTGGCTAGAAGAGTGGTGGGATGTTTAGCTTTCCTTGGCTTAAACTGCATATCTCAGGATGATAAGGTAGCTATGGCAATGCTACGTATCAAACCATTTGTCCGGCCAGATTCCATTCACCTGTTCAAAACTGGTTTTGAATCATTGTATGTTTTAAACTAAAATATCCCATAGTTACTACCTGGTGTGTGAGAATGGGTGGGGTGAGGCAGGACCACGAGACACTTTTGCAGTGATAAAGAGTTACAAGGTTGACACTTGTGTTTCCTTCTGTCCTTCATCGCAACCAACTTCAGACAATCACAAATTCAACTCTGAAATAAGTATTCGTTAAATTTCCCTCTTTATGGTGGTTCATCTCATCAAGCCGACTTTAAATTTCTTCCTGGAAAGCCATCCTTTTCATGCCAAGAACGATTCTTTTTCTCCTAGTGAACAGCAAGAGGAACTAGCGAGGCGTTATGAAAATTTTGTCCTGTCACTCAACCATGCGATGAAAGAAAAAGCCACTATCACTGTTTACATCAATGAGATTTATACCAAAGTTAACTCAGAGAAGAAAGAACTAGAATTGCAAAAACGATATATTCAAGAAGTAGAGGAGCAAATGGAAAGAGAAAAAGCAGAATATTTGGAAAAAAAGCAAAAATTGAGTCAAGAGGTAAGTGGCATGATTTATTTTTTAAAAAAATACAGAATTGAGGGCAGGAAATGAGAAATAACTTATTTGTCCTTGAAGCTAGCAAGCATTCCCGTGGTATCTTCTGCAGGAATAGAGCAGAGGCTCAAGGACACTGGAGCCCGTGGGGAAGATGTTTGATTGTGTAGCGGCATCTGAGTTCATGGGAAAGAATATGAATGACAGGAGTGGTAACACTGGGGTGGCCCCTTGCTTATATGCAGCACTGTAGGTACTAGGAATTTGCTTCTGTGTCACTTGGTTGTCTCTGCAGACAGGATGAGCCAGTTCAGCTCTGCCGGAACTGATGCCAAAACCCGAACTCTGTGCACCGTCACCACATTGAGTCTCAGAGTTTTGGGTGAAGTAGAAAAGAATAGCTTTATTGCTTTGCCGAGAAAGGGGGGCCACAGCGGGTTAATGCTCTCAAAACTGTGTGTTCCCAGCCTGGGTGGGTGGGTGGGTTGTGAGGGGAAGGGTTGCTGATAAGGATCAGGGCGCATGTGGGGCCTGCATCCCTTCAACCCAGAGATCATCTGGAGTCTGGTGGTCTGGTGATGGCTTCTGCGGTTCTCAAGGTTATCGAACTGTGACCTTCTCTCTGGAATGAAGAGCGCTTCGACAGGTAGTTAGCATCTTCCATTTGGTGTGGGTTTTAATGCTGTAGAAGAGCTCAGAGATATTGTTATGTGTGTCCCTTGAGGAGGAGCCAGGACCCTGCCCCTAGGCTACACTATTGTTTCCTCACTGCTCCTCCCTTGTCTCTGGATCCCCTCCCTTCCCTGATTAGCAACTGTTTAAACCTGCTCTTTGGAACTCAGGGAAGGTCATGGAGGCTGACTAAAGTGTATTTCCTACAAACAAGAAACAGGGGACAGGGAAAGACTTTTGTGCCCGGGAGCCCCAGAGTGTACTGCTTGGTTTCAGAACTTGTGCCTCTTACTGAATGAATCCAAGAGGAGAGGCCTGCAGAGGGTCTAGGCAGAGCCAAGGGCCCTGTCGACTGAAAAAAAAAAAAAAAAGTGCAACCTAGAAGTTGTGAATTATGTTGTATTTTAGGACCTTACTGAGGACTGTAGCCTGGGAAGGCAGCCTCTCAGATAGTTCTGAGGAATTGTTCCAAAGAGGTAATGGAGGAGCCAGGATATGTAGAAGTTTTTGCCGGGGGAAAAAACAGATAGTCCAACATCAAAAGATTATTGCTAATCACAAAAAGACAGGCATCTCAAGGTAATGATTTTAGTGCTTTTCTCTGTATGGGAAGATGCAAGAGTCTGGGCTCATTGAAATCATTCCTTTGATACCGTCTTAACTACCTAGGGTCAGTATCCTATTTTTCTCCATCCTGAAGCCCCTCAGGGCACACCATCAGGCTGAGGCTGCGCAGTGGCTGATGGCTTGATGGTGAGTAACATTCGTTGTTTACTGAAATGGCAGGCCACATTTTTTTGTCCACAGCCCCAACAGAGAAGGGTATTTTGAGACCAGCAATTTTGTGAGGGTCAGTGGAGATAGCTACTGCATCCTGAATTCTAAATAATTCACCCTCAGAATGGCTTCTGATTGATTCCTCTTTGTTCTGCTTCCAGTTGCCCCAGGGGAAGCAGGGCTATCTCCGTGCTAGGTGTTCCTAGCAGCAGCCTTCTTTTCCTCCATGCAGTGAGGGCCTAGCCCAGGATGGAAATTGCTGTTGAGCTCCTGGTGCTGCCCTCTGCATCATGGGAACTGGCATAACTATAATGCAGGAAACTGGACCTGGGCTTGCAACCCTGCCATATTAAATATGCATAAAGATATATATATATGTATAAAGAAAGAAAGAAAAGAACATTTATTAAATTGCACTTCTTGAGTCTTAATTAAAATTTAGTAGAATACAATCTGGCAGTGATCAACATTTTGATGCAAGAGAGAGAAATATCACTCCCTGGGAAGTGCAGGCCCCTGGGACAGACTGCCAAGTGAGGGTGCTTGGCTTCGCAAAGAAAAGAATTCAAGAGTGAGACAAAGTAAAGGGAAAGCAAGTTTATTTAGCGAGATACACATTCCTTAGGCAGAATGCCGACCTGTCTCAGAAAGCGAGAGTGGCCTCAGGGTGTGCGGGTGGTTAGTTTTTATGGGCTGAGTGATTTTATACGATCACAAGTGGGAGGAATATTCTATTGCAATATTTTGGGGAAGGGGGTGAGGATTTCCAGGAATTGGGCCACTTCCCTCTTTCTGGCCTTTTATGGTCAGCCTGGGAACTGTCACGGTGCCTGTGGGTATGTCATTTAGCATATGCTAATGTATTACAATGAGTGTATAATGAGGCTTAAGGTCTACTGGAAGTCTTCCACCATCCTGGGCCTATTGATTCTAACAAGTTTTTTTTTTTTTTTTTTTTTGGCTGCACTGGGTCTTCGTTGCTACGCTCGGGGCTTTCTCTAGTTGTGGTGAGCAGGGGCTACTCTTCATTGCAGTGTGTGTGCTTCTCATTGCCGTGGTTTCTCTTGTTGTGGAGCACGGGCTCTAAGCGCTCGGGTTTCAGTAGTTGTGGCATGTGGGCTCAGTAGTTCTGGTGCACGGATTTAGTTGCTCCGCGGCATGTGGGATCTTCCCGGACCAGGGCTCAAACCGGTGTCCCCTGCATTGGCAGGGGAAGCCCCTAACCAGTTTTTAGAGTATCCTGTTTTTCTCCAACGGCTTTGTCCCCTTCCTCATTCTTTTAATGGTTTTGCCCTGCCCTCTCCCTTCGTCTCAATTTGGTTCTTGGGATGATTGGTTTCATGATAAGACTATTCATAAGTTCCAGTCAGGTCTGAGAGTCTCTATCCTTTAAAGTGCCCCTGGCTTCAGAAACAGTTTTACACTAAAACCATGGATTATTTTTCTTAAGTATAGACAGTTCAGCCCTAGTCATCCTCAGAACAGGCACTTTGTGAAGCCGCTGGCAAAGAGTCCCTTGGGCAGTCTGCAGCCACTAAACAGAATTTGTAAAAGTTGAGTTCCCTGGACCTTTTCCCGGGATGAAGGCAGCTGTTAGCCTGCATTGCAGTAGTGGAGTCAACTGAAATTCCTGACTCTTATCATTGGACTAGACCTTGCTTGGATTTTTTGTTATTGCAATGAAATAGTCAGGACAGCAAGGACCTAAAGGGGTTTTCCTGTTTTCATTCTCTACCCACAACAATGATGAGAGGACTTCATTTCACCCACTGTTTCCAGCCCTCTGCTGGACTTTCTCTATGAGCAGTCTGGAAGCCCCACACTGGAGGGATTCACTGAAGTTATAGGGGCAGAAAGTGGGATGTGTCTGCATGGACACAGGGGAGGGACGATGTGCAGGGCAGTATAGGTTAGGAGTGGGGAGAGCCTTGTCCCTTTTCTTTACTTCCCCAGGGGCTGAAACAATGGTCAGTAGTGGCATGGGATCTGAGCTTTGCCCACCAAAAGGAAGGCTCCACCAGGCAGGGATTTTGTCTGGCTTTTTTCATTGCTAAATTCTAGCATCAGGATCAGTGCCTCTCGCATGTTGTAGGCACTCTATAATATCACTGTATTGAATGATTGAGTTTCTAACTTCATTTTAAGCTCTAAAGGGAAGTTTCTACCCTCCCCAACCCCTTCCTATTCTTTAATATAAATGTTAAAAGGAAGGAAGCCCAGAGGGGCTTCAAATTGAGAATTTGAGAACATGATAGTTTCTCCTTCCTTTTGTGAATAGTGTTTCTCAGGGATCCACAAACTTTTTCTGAAAGGGGCCAGAGAGTAATAGGGCTTTGTGGACCATATACTGTCTCTGTCACAACTACTCAACTCTGCCGTTTTAGCACAGAGAAGCCAAGAGCACTACCTAAATAAATGAATGTGGCTTCACAAAAACAGGTGGAGGCTGGATTTGGCCTACAGGTAGTAGTTTGCCTACCCCTGGTCTATCTCCCTGGAAAAGGGTTAGGATACTTTCAGATGCAAATAGCAGAAGCCCTGACTCAAACTGACTTAAATAGTAAGGACGTTTATTATCTTACACAGTAGGAATTCCCAAGGTTGGGCAGACTGCAGGACTAGCTAATTCAGTAGCTCATCCCTCCTCCATCTTTCATCTTAAGGCTGGTTTCCCTCTTCATCACAAGACGGCTGCCAGTGACAACTGGACTATGTTTCCTTTCTCAAGTAGAAAGAAGAAAACCTTTCCCAACCAAGGACATAAGTTTCTTGCTATGTCTGATCCGGCCAGGTTAAGACAGTGCCCACCCCAGAACAATAGTGGATCCTAAGGGAAAACGTGTACTAGTGGGCTAGACCAACTGGGAGTGGATATTAAGGACTCAACCACTAATGCTCATTAAATGCACATCATATGCCATAGTAACAGCCTGTTAATTCCCTTTGTTTCCAATGAGAAAGGAAAAGCTGTTTACAGCTGTCAGAGTCTTCAAACCGTAAGTTCTCTTCTAACACAAAAGAGTTTTTGCTAATATTACTTCTATAATTGCAAGACCCAAGACCTTGGGAGAAGGCTTAGGCCAAAGTATGAGCACAGAATTTCAATTTTCAACAAAATTTATTATCACCAAGTTTCATTTTAATGCACCTGTGCCCTAGTGCAGAGATAACTGATAATGATCACATTCATTCAGAGTAACCACTTTGGGTGAATTGGCTGGTGGCTTTGATGGAAAGCCACACAAACATGTTTTCATAACTCTTTAATACAGAGTTAAATATACTTTCTCTGGCCTTACTATTCAGTCACCTTTTTCTTCATAATTCATTTTGCCAGACAAATCCATGATGTGTCTGATTTTGATAAGGTGACTCATTTCAATAGGATCTGACAGGTAATCACAATATGTTTAATCATAGGAAAACTGTTATTTAATCTGTTACTGAAAATAATCAATAATCAATCTGTAACAAGAATAGAAGAGTTTTTTATTTGAGCCAAACTAAGGACTAGCTCAGAAGCCATCTTCCCAGATTACTCTGAGAAGCTGCTCCAGAGAAGCATGGTTTTCAGTATAGTTTTTTTTTTTTTTTTGCGGTACACGGGCCTCTCACTGTTGTGGCCTCTCCCGTTGCAGAGCACAGGCTCTGGACACAAAGGCTCAGTGGCCATGGCTCACGGGCCTAGTCGCTCCGCGTTCCTATATCTCAATATGTGAAAATTTCTTTTATCAATCCCCAACAGATCAGTGACCCCCTCAATGGGTCCTTTGCCCAGTGTTGCAAATGCCAATCAAACGAGACCGGGTTCAAGATCAGAAACTCGAATCATTGATCAAGGAGTGGAGAAGGGAGAGCTTGTGCTCTAAAAGTACCATCTGCCTGAAGGGAGGGGAATAAGGGAATTTTAAGGATTAGGAGGCGGTGGTCATCAGGGCTCTAGGAAGGGGGCAGAGATTTACAGAGGCAGCCAGAGCAGCTAGGGCATGCACAGTCTTCCATGCTTCCTCGCACAGGGCATGAATTGTGCCTAGCAGAGTATAAATGCCCCCTTTGGGCAGAGATCTTAACATGGTAATGAAGCAAAGGTAACTTTCTGACACCTCTAGGCCTCATCTGCGCAGGCAGAGCACTCCTGTGGTCAAGTCACAGTCAGTTCAGGGCATTTGACCACTGAATATCTCTTAAGACACAGCTGCAAAACATTTCTACCAAATACTGGGCGCTTTTGAAACAAGCCCAGGTAAATGGAGATAAGGATCCTTTAGCTCTCAGGGGCTGGTATGGATGACAAAATGGTAAGTTGTTTAGGATTGTGAGCTGCCCTATCTTCAGTGATTTTGTTTTTGGTCTGTTTTACTTCTCATGAAATAACGTGAATTTAGATTTCCAAACAATTCTTAATTCCTTCCTTTGACTCTTCTGATGTGCTTAGCGCACAGTAAATCTGGTAACAATTGCTATGATGTTTTACTAGTAAATTTTACAGTGGCAGTTGCCTTTATAATTTGCTGTTAATGATCATTGTTTCATTGTTCCTCTAAATTTACTAGTTCAACATTTTATAATTACAGTTTGATCCTTGTGATTTATTATTTTTCCTCTGGTGCTTCAAACTAAGCAAACCTGTTTTTTTTAATTTGATAATATACTTAGATTGAATATGGTATACTTAAATATGAATTAGGTTGACAAAATTTAAAAAAAGATTTCCTAAACTGTGTTGTCCTCTTAAGCTTTTTGATTTGTTTATTATGTTTGTCACTACAGATTGATGAATATAAAAAACTCTGTGAACTAAAGAGAAAGGAGACTTACAAAAAGAAGAAAGAATTGGATACATTAAGGCTTAAAATGACAAAAATGAGAGAAACCCTTGCTGCCAGCAGAGTGGTAAGAAAGAATAAACTATGTTTCTTCAAGCCCGACCCCAAGCACCTCAATATACACTGCCTTGAATACAACTAATAGCAGGTGGTTTAAAAAAGGAGCTGATATTAATTAATCTTCATGCCATCGGGGGAGAATGTTTTCGGCATGTTAATCTTTTCTGACATTTAAAGTGTTATAGGGCAATTGTGTTTTCTTCTTTAGGAATATGATGGAAAGAAGGAAGTTTGGAATGCTTAGGTACACATTGCATTTGATGGGCCAAAATACTGTAAAAATGTTTTTTAAAAAATACATACAGAACTGACCAAATGGATATAGAATCATATGTAATGTTTGTGTGAGATTGCTTTATTTTACATAACAAAGTGAATAAACATGGGCAGATTCCTTAATTCTGAATGTGTGATAATAAAACAGAATTTAGGCTCTCCATTTATATTGAGTACACTAATATGGAAAGGAGACTGTTTGTCTCTTTGAGTTAGAAAATACTTCAGAGCTCTATACTTCTATTTTTCTTTTGTTGTTGTTGTTGCTAATTTTTATTTTATTTTATTTTTCTTTTTCTCCCTCCCTCCCACCCTCCCTATCGCACCCCTCCAGGCGGTCACAAAGCACCGAGCTGATCTCCCTGTGCTATGCGGCTGCTTCCCACTAGCTATCTACCTTACGTTTGGTAGTGTGTATATGTCCATGCCTCTGTCTCGCTTTGTCACAGTTTACCCTTCCCCCTCCCCATATCCTCAAGTCCATTCTCTAGTAAGTCTGTGTCTTTATTCCTGTTTCACCCCTAGGTTTTTCATGACATTTTTTTTTCTTAAATTCCATATATATGTGTTAGCATACGGTATTTGTCTCTCTCTTTCTGACTTACTTCACTCTGTATGACAGACTCTAGGTCTATCCACCTCATTACAAATAGCTCAATTTCGTTTTGTTTTATGGCTGAGTAATATTCCATTGTATATATGTGCCACATCTTCTTTATCCATTCCTACGATGATGGACACTTAGGTTGTTTCCATCTCCGGGCTATTGTAAATAGTGCTGCAATGAACATTTTGGTACATGACTCTTTTTGAATTATGGTTTTCTCAGGGTATATGCCCAGTAGTGGGATTGCTGGGTCATATGGTAGTTCTATTTGTAGTTTTTTAAGGAACCTCCATACTGTTCTCCACAGTGGCTGTATCAATTTACATTCCCACCAACAGTGTAAGAGGGTTCCCTTTTCTCCACACCCTCTCCAGCATTTATTGTTTCTAGATTTTTTGATGATGGCCATTCTGACTGGTGTGAGATGATATCTCATTGTAGTTTTGATTTGCATTTCTCTAATGATTAGTGATGTTGAGCATTCTTTCATGTGTTTGTTGGCAGTCTGTATATCTTCTTTGGAGAAATGTCTACTTAGGTCTTCTGCCCATTTTTGGATTGGGTTGTTTGTTCTTTTGTTATTAAGCTGCATGAGCTGCTTATAAATTTTGGAGATTAATCCTTTGTCAGTTGCTTCATTTGCAAATATTTTCTCCCATTCTGAGGGTTGTCTTTTGATCTTGTTTATGGTTTCCTTTGCTGCGCAAAAGCTTTTAAGTTTCATGAGGTCCCATTTGTTTATGTTTGTTTTTATTTCCATTTCTCTAGGAGGTGGGTCAAAAAGGATCTTGCTGTGATTTATGTCATAGAGTGTCCTGCCTGCCTATGTTTTCCTCTAAGAGTTTGATAGTTTCTGGCCTTACATTTAGGTCTTTAATCCATTTTGAGCTTATTTTTGTGTATGGTGTTAGGGAGTGATCTAATCTCATACTTTTACATGTAGCTGTCCAGTTTTCCCAGCACCACTTATTGAAGAGGCTGTCCTTTCTCCACTGTACATTCCTGCCTCCTTTATCAAAGATAAGGTGACCATATGTGCGTGGGTTTATCTCTGGGCTTTCTATCCTGTTCCATTGATCTATATTTCTGTTTTAGTGCCAGTACCATACTGTCTTTATTACTGTAGCTTTGTAGTATAGTCTGAAGTCAGGAAGCCTGATTCCTCCAGCTCCATTTTTCGTTCTCAAGACTGCTTTGGCTATTCGGGCTCTTTTGTGTTTCCATACAAATTGTGAAATTTTTCGTTCTAGTTCTGTGAAAAATGCCAGTGGTAGTTTGATAGGGATTGCATTGAATCTATAGATTGCTTTGGGTAGTAGAATCATTTTCACAATGCTGATTCTCCCAATCCAAGAACATGGTATATCTCTCCATCTATGTATCATCTTTAATTTCTTTCATCACTGTTTTATAATTTTCTGCATACAGGTCTTTTGTCTCCTTAGGTAGGTTTATTCCTAGATATTTTATTCTTTTTGTTGCAATGGTTAATGGGAGTGTTTTCTTGATTTCACTTTCAGATTTTTCATCCTTAGTGTATAGGTATGCCAGAGATTTCTGTGCATTAGTTTCGTATCCTGCTACTTTACCAAATTCATTGATTAGCTCTAGTAGTTTTCTGGTAGCATCTTTAGGATTCTCTATGTATAGTATCATGTCATCCGCAAATAGTGACAGCTTTACTTCTTCTTTTCCGATTTGGATTCCTTTTATTTCCTTTTCTTCTCTGATTGCTGTGGCTAAAACTTCCAGAACTATGTTGAATAAGAGTGGTGAGAGTGGGCAACCTTGTCTTGTTCCTGATCTTAGTGGAAATGCTTTCAGTTTTTCACCATTGAGGATGATGTTGGCTGTGGGTTTGTCATATATGGCCTTTGTTATATTGAGGAAAGTTCCCTCTATGCCTACTTTCTGCAGGGTTTTTATCATAAATGGGTGTTGAATTTTGTCAGAAGCTTTCTCTGCATCTATTGAGATGATCATATGGTTTTTCTCCTTCAGTTTGTTAATATGGTGTATCACATTGATTGATTTACGTATATTGAAGAATCCTTGCATTCCTGGAATAAACCCCACTTGATCATGGTGTATGATCCTTTTAATGTGCTGTTGGATTCTGTTTGCTAGTATTTTGTTGAGGATTTTTGCATCTGTGTTCATCAGTGATATTGGCCTGTAGTTTTCTTTCTTTGTGACATCCTTGTCTGGTTTTGGTATCAGGGTGATGGTGGCCTCGCAGAATGAGTTGGGGAGTGTTCCTCCCTCTGCTATATTTTGGAAGAGTTTGGGAAGGATAGGTGATAGCTCTTCTGTAAATGTTTGATAGAATTCGCCTGTGAAGCCATCTGGTCCTGGGCTTTTGCTTGTTGGAAGATTTTTAATCACAGTTTCAATTTCAGTGCTTGTGATTGGTCTGTTCATATTTTCTATTTCTTCCTGATTCAGTCTTGGCAGGTTGTGCCTTTCTAAGAATTTGTCCATTTCTTCCAGGTTGTCCATTTTATTGGCATAGAGTTGATTGTAGTAATCTCTCATGATCTTTTGTATTTCTGCAGTGTCAGTTGTTACTTCTCCTTTTTCATTTCTAATTCTATTGATTTGAGTCTTCTCCCTTTTTTTCTTGATGAGTCTGGCTAATGGTTTATCAATTTTGTTTATCCTATCAAAGAACCAGCTTTTAGTTTTATTGATCTTTGCTATCGTTTCCTTCATTTCTTTTTCATTTATTTCTGATCTGATTTTTATGATTTCTTGCCTTTCATTTCTTTTTCATTTATTTCTGATCTGATTTTTATGATTTCTTTCCTTTTGCTAACTTTGGGGTTTTTTGGTTCTTCTTTCTCTAATTGCTTTAGGTGCAAGGTTAGGTTGTTTATTCGAGATGTTTCCTGTTTCTTAAGGTAGGATTGTATTGCTATAAACTTCCCTCTTAGAACTGCTTTTGCTGCATCCCATTTATTTTGAGTTGTCATGTCTCCATTGTCATTTGTCTCTAGTTATTTTTTGATTTTCTCTTTGATTTCTTCAGTGATCACTTCATTATTAAGTAGTGTATTGTTTAGCCTCCATGTGTTTGTATTTTTTACAGATCTTTTCATGTAATTCACATCTAGTCTCATAGCGTTGTGGTCGGAAAAGATACTTGATACAATTTCAATTTTCTTAAATATACCAAGGCTTGATTTGTGACCCAAGGTATGATCTATCGTGGAGAATGTTCCATGAGCACTTGAGAAAAATGTGTATTCTGTTGTTTTTGGGTGGAATGTCCTATAAATATCAATTAAGTCCATCTTGTTTAATGTATCATTTAAAGCTTGTGTTTCCTTATTTATTTTCATTTTGGATGATCTGTCCGTTGGTGAAAGTGGGGTGTTAAAGTCCCCTACTATGAATGTGTTACTGTCGATTTCCCCTTTTATGGCTGTTAGTATTTGCCTTATGTATTGAGGTGCTCCTATGTTGGGTGCATAAATATTTACAATTGTTATATCTTCTTCTTGGATTGATCCCTTGATCATTATGTAGTGTCCTTCTTTGTCTCTTCTAATAGGCTTTATTTTAAAGTCTATTTTGTCTGATATGAGAATTGCTACTCCAGCTTTCTTTTGGTTTCCATCTGCATGAAATACCTTTTTCTATCCCTTTACTTTCAGTCTGTATGTGTCTCTAGGTCTGAAGTGGGTCTCTTGTAGACAGCAACTATATGTGTCTTGTTTTTGTATCCATTCAGCCAATCTGTGTCTTTTGGTGGGAGCATTTAGTCCTATTACATTTAAGGTAATTATCGATATATATGTTTCCATTCCCATTTTCTTAATTGTTTTGGGTTCGTTATTGTAGGTCTTTTCCTTCTCTTGTGTTTCTTGCCTAGAGAAGTTCCTTTAGCAGTTGTTGTAGAGCTGGTTTGGTGGTGCTGAACTCTCTCAGCTTTTGCTTTTCTGTAAAGGTTTTCATTTCTCCATCAAATCTGAATGAGATCCTTGCTGGGTAGAGTAATCTTGGTTGCAGGTTTTTCTCCTTCAACACTTTCAATATGTCCTGCCACTCCCTTCTGGCTTGCAGAGTTTCTGCTGAAAGATCAGCTGTTAACCTTATGGGGATTCCCTTGTGTGTTATTTGTTGTTTTTCCCTTGCTGCTTTTAATATGCTTTCTTTGTATTAGTTTTTGACAGTTTGATTAATATGTGTCTTGGCGTATTTCTCCTTGGATTTATCCTGTATGGGACTCTCTGTGCTTCCTGGACTTGATTAAGTATTTCCTTTCCCATATTAGGGAAGTTTTCAACTATAATCTCTTCAAATATTTTCTCAGTCCCTTTCTTTTTCTCTTCTTCTTCTGGAACCCCTATAATTCGAATGTTGGTGCGTTTAATGTTGTTCCAGAGGTCTCTGAGACTGTCCTCAGTTCTTCTCATTCTTTTTTCTTTATTCTGCTCTGCATTAGTTATTTCCCCTATTTTATCTTCCAGGTCACTTATCTGTTCTTCTGCCTCAGTTATTCTGCTATTGATCCCATCTAGAGTATTTTTCATTTCATTTATTGTGTTGTTCATCATTGTTTGTTTCATCTTTAGTTCTTCTAGGTCCTTGTTAAATGTTTCTTGCATTTTGTCTATTCTGTTTCCAAGATTTTGGATCATCTTTACTATCATTATTCTGAATTCTTTTTCAGGTAGACTGCCTATTTCCTCTTCATTTGTTAGGTCTGGTGGGTTTTTATCTTGCTCCTTCATCTGCTGTGTGTTTTTCTGTCTTTTCATTTTGCTTATCTTACTGTGTTTGGGGTCTCCTTTTTGCAGGCTGAAGGTTCGTAGTTCCTGTTGTTTTTAGTGTCTGTCCCCAGTGGCTAAGGTTGGTTCAGTGGGTTGTGTAGGCTTCCTGGTGGAGGGTACTAGTGCCTGTGCTTTGGTGGATGAGGCTGGATCTTGTCTTTCTGGTGGGCAGGTCCACGTCTGGTGGTGTGTTTTGGGGTGTCTGTAGACTTATTATTATTTTGGGCAGCCTCCCTGCTAATGGGTGGGGTCGTGTTCCTGTCTTGCTAGTTGTTTGGCATAGGATGTCCAGCATTGTAGCTTGCTGGTCGTTGAGTGAAGGTGGGTGCTGGCATTGAGATGGAGATCTCTGGGAGATTTTAGCCGTTTGCTATTATGTGCAGCTGGGAGGCGTCTTGTGGACCAGTGTCCTGAAGTTGGCTCTCCCACCTCAGAGGCACAGCACTAAGTCCTGGCTGCAGCACCAAGAGCCTTTCATCCACACGGCTCCTTAATTTGGGATGATTCGTTGTCTATTCATGTATTCCACAGATGCAGGGTACATCAAGTTGATTGTGGAGCTTTAATCCGCTGCTTCTGAGGCTGCCGGGAGAGATTTCCCTTTCTCTTCTTTGTTCTCACAGCTTCCAGGGGCTTAGCTTTGGATTTGGCCCCGCCTGTGCGTGTAGGTCGCCGGAGGGCGTCTGTTCTTTGCTCAGACAGGACGGGGTTAAAGGAGCCGCTGATTCGGAGGCTCTGGCTCACTCAGGCCGGGGGGGTAGGGAGGGTCACGGAGTGCAGGAAGTTGCACCAGCCTGAGGCTCGCCGTGCGTTCTCCCCGGGGGAGTTGTCCCTGGATCCCGGGACCCTGGCAGTGGCGGGCTGCACAGGCTCCCCGGAAGGTGGGTGTGGATAGTGACCTGTCTTCGCACACAGGCTTCTTGCTGGCGGCAGCAGCGGCCTTAGCGTCTCATGTCTGTCTCTGGGGTCCGCACTTTTAGCCGCGGCTCCCGCCCGTCTCTGGAGCTCCTTTAAGCAGCGTTCTTAATCCCCTCTCCTCGTGCACCAGGAAATAAAGAGGGAAGAAAAAGTCTCTTGCCTCTTCGGCAGGTCCAGACTTTTCCCCGGACTCCCTCCCGGCTAGCCGCGCGGTGCACTAACGCCCTGCAGGCTATGTTCACGCTGCCAACCCCAGTCCTCTCCCTGCGCTCCGACTGAAGCCCGAGCCTCAGCTGCCAGCCCCGCCCGCCCCGGCGGGTGAGCAGACAAGCCTCTCGGCTGGTGAGTGGCAGTTGGCCCTGATCCTCTGTGCTGGAATCTCACCGCTTTGCCCTCCGCACCCCTGTTGCTGTGCTCTCCTCCGCGGCCCCGAAGCTCCCCCCCTCCGCCACCTGCAGTCTCCGCCCGCGAAGGGGCTTCCTAGTGTGTGGACACTTTTCTTCCTTCACAGCTCCCTCCCACTGGTGCAGGACCCGTCCCTATCCTTTTGTCTCTATTTTTTTCTTTTGCCCTACCCAGGTACGTGGGGGGTTTCTTGCCTTTTGGGAGGTCTGAGGTCTTCTGCCAGCGTTCAGTAGGTGTTCTGTAGGTGTTGTTCCACGTGTAGATGTGTGTACTTCTATTTTTAAAAATTAACAACATTGGGCTTCCCTGGTGGCGCAGTGGTTGAGAGTCCGCCTGCCAATGCAGGGGACACGGGTTCGTGCCCCGGTCCGGGAAGATCCCACATGCCGCGGAGCGGCTGGGCCCGTGAGCCATGGCCGCTGAGCCTGTGCGTCCGGAGCCTGTGCTCCGCAACGGGAGAGGCCACAACAGTGAGAGGCCCGTGTACCACAAAAAAAAAAAAAAAAAAAAAATTAACAACATCGAGTGAAAGCCAGTATTGTGATAAATATTTTGTGAGGATTACCCTCATTTTAAAGATAAGAAAACTGAAGCTTATGCAGTGACTATAATTGAAGAGGTTAATATTAATACTACTTCTACGTTAATTAAAACAGAAACACCTGTTAATCTATCACAGTTGAATTAATGAGTCTAGCGTATTTCTTCTATTTGTGTTCAGAATTACATGTAAAACTATGTGGGGCAACAGTAATACTAAAACATCGCATTGCTTATCAGAGTCTTCAGTTAATTCCATTATATCAATACTATTTATAGTGTGATTTTGACCATTATAGTTACAATATATCTATTATGACATCCAATTACAAAACATTAGTAAAATCAAAAAGTTCCCCCAGATATGTGCGTTTAAAAAGGTGATTATCTGTTTCTTCATATATCAACATAGTAAGGAAGCATGAGTCAGGCTAGGCTCAAAGGAGAACACGGGGATTGTATAAAACAGATCTTATCGGCACGCCTAAGCTCATATCCCTAGTTGGGGCCTCATAAATTATGCCAAGCACACCACCTGGTTTGGAAAAATGAAGTATATGTTCCTTAACCTGTTCTTCAAAGATCTCTAAAGACAAATAAGTCAAGGCTTGAGGTGGCAGGGGTAAACTCATCTCCAGTGTCATTCTCTTCCTCCCCCCAATCCAGCGCCCCACCCCACCTTACCAGTGGAGAATTGTGTTTAAAGCACGAACTTCAGTATCACAGAGACCTGGGTTCAAGTCTTGGCTTTACCAACCCGAAGTTTCCTCACCTATAATATGGTGGTAATAATATTACCTATTTCAAAGGGCTTTTGTGGAGATAGAATGAGGTCATGCCTATAAGGCTTTTAGCTGAGTGTTTTGTATTTGGTAAAGTTTGTTGTTGTTATTGCCTGAGATTAGAAAACAACATTTTGGCTATGGACTTGAGACTACAGGGAATTTCAGGTTCATCTTCATGTGGTGCTTTTAGTTTAGAAAACTCTGCAGCCAGGTCAAACTGGTGTGATGCTGGCAGAAAAGAATAATGATGTGTGATTCTCAAGGTGCCCTACATGTCCAGGGCGGGGAGGATCGAGGGCTAGAGGTTATGGATGTCAGGCAGGACGGGCCTTCAGTGTATAGTCACTAATCCTGATTATTGGTCAGAGTTCTTTGGACATTCTGCTAATTTTTGATGGCATATCTAGGATTTCAGACTCCTGTTAACTCTGGAACTACTTATAGCCCACAAGTTCAGTCATATGAGTGCTTTAGAGGAAAAAAAAATAGTTTGGGGAGCTTTCACCCACCTGTCTCACCTGGCATGACTGAAAGAACCTCTATACCCCCAACAGGTGTTTTTCTGACCCCACACTGATGTGCAGGGTTAGGTGGCTCTAAATAATCTGTCCATGGTAGCTCTATGCCAGAGAGCAAAGGAATTTGTTTGATCAGCTTTTCTCTCAGCTCCACTTTCCCTCACAAGCTGAAATGCAGACCCAAGCTCTGATAAGTTTGCTTTCCCTTTTCTTTATTCCAAAACTGTGTTGTAAAAATATGTTCACTATGAATTTTCTCCATCCGTATTTCCTTTTTAATCATGCTAATATTTTTTCATAGTACCCAATTTTTCCATTTCTAAATTACTGATTAAATATTAAGAAAAAAATCTTTGCAACATGGACATAGCTATCAACTAAGGTGAAAGACCCAATTTGTTTTGACTTTTCTTTTTATAATACTCATTCTAGTATCCTGGAATAACATGTTGAAAATAATTATGAAAATGTATATTTAATTTTTTTAAATGGTAGTCAAGATGAATTCATGTCTTGAAAACTGTATTTATAGTTTTCACATTGCTATAATTGGTTTCTCTCCCTCCCAAATTTTGTTTTCTTTTCTGATGAATTCAGGATTATTTCTGTCTCAGTTTGTTTTATAAAGAAACAAGCAGTATAATGATTGCTTTATATATATATATTTTTTTTAATTAATTAATTTATTTATTTACTTTTGGCTGCGTTGGGTCCTCGTTTCTGTGCGAGGGCTTTCTCCAGTGCGGTGAGCAGGGGCCACTCTTCATCGTGGTGCGCGGGCCTCTGACTATCGCGGCCTCTTGTTGCGGAACACAGGCTCCAGACGCGCAGGCTCAGTAGTTGTGGCTCACGGGCCCAGCCGCTCCGCGGCACGTGGGATCTTCCCAGACCAGGGCTCAAACCCATGTCCCTTGCATCGGCAGGCAGATTCTCAACCACTGCGCCACCAGTGAAGCCCCTGATTGCTTTTTATTTTAACTAAAGGACACCCCCAGTGTAAAAGTTGAATGGATGATACATGAATATTTAGTGAATTGGACTTCTGTCATGAATCATTTGATGATGATTGAATGCCCCAATTTTACTGAATTTTCAACAGGTTCTTAGTGATCACAATTTAGAGATATCACAACTACAAGAATCAATAAGACATTGGGAACAACAGGTTGAAGACATGAAGAAATCCTGTAAGATCCTGGAGGATAAAATGTAAGTATAATACTTTATCTTTACAGAAGCACTTCTAGATGTTATGTTCCTTTCATTAAAAAAAATGTATTTAATAGTAGATGAAAATTATTCTCTTATTTTACTAAAAGTTGTGTGATTGTCAGCTTTATAGAATCACCTCTTCATTTTGAAATTAAACAGTCTTTCAGATGATCAAGAGAAAAAAATTGAGGATGATGTGGTTAGTTTAGGAAAAGGGAGGGAATTTGGGGTGTGTACTATCCTTATTTCAGTTCCTTACTCCCTACAAATACGCGCCTGGAGGAAGGCACTGCCATAGGGCTGCAACTCACCTAACCATGCTGCTACAGTTGTTGTTCTTAGTCAAGGGGGACTTGCAGCACTTATTGAGAAAATACAGGGAAGCCTCAAGGCAAAAACTTTTACCATGGAACTGAAACCAGAAACATAAGGAAATATTCCATCTGTCTCAAGGCCTAGTGTTTGCTTCCTTCTGCGATTCTCTCTTTATCTACATGCTGTGTTCTCTTCCTGGTGAGTCCGTGGCTAAGCATGGCCATTCCAAACCCTCTGAGTTTACCTGTCACAGATCCATCTATCTTTAGAGACTGACCAACAGATTCTCTCCCAGGAGAATTCCCAGATTTCCCATCAAAAGCTGTTTGGCTCAGCTCTGGATAGGAAGGTGGGGTCTTTTAATATAAACATGGCTTCTGGGCTTACCCCCAGGGTTTACTGACAGTTTAAAAGACAAATTATGGTCTGAGCAGATTCCGCAAAAGATAAGTAATTCCACATGTGGGATCCTGTTACAATGTGGCTCATTTCTACATAGATTTGAATGTATTGGGATTAAAATTATGTCTTCTAAAATAACAACTGCACAGTACTATTCTACTCTATCATCAACAGTCCATAAAATATGCAATAATCCTTATACTCAGTACCAGATTTAAAATTGGAAAGCTCAAGTAATACAACAATTAAAAATCAGAATAAAAAATCTTTTTCTTTGAAAGTGATTCGATAATTTTAGTTGATATCTATTTCTTAAAAACTAGGCAAAGAATCATAGTGGAAAATATAGATTAGCTCTTATTTCTAGGAATTATGATTAAAAGCCTTGAAACACTGATAAAGTTTTATTTATAAGCAGACTTCATGTTAGCTAACTGGTTTTAAATGTATGTCCAAGATAAAAATGGGGATTCATTGATCTTTCATTTTGAATGGCTCATCTTTTTGTTTTCAGTCCCAGCCTTTCAAGGGTTTTCATGTGGAATCTCACTGAGGAAAAGTGCTTTTGATTAATTTGGTGATTGAGGATATAAGTTTCCCCCCCTTTTATTAATAAAACTTTACTTTTTCTTCTTTATAACTTGGCAAATTAAAAGAAAATTCTCTGTATTTTTATTTTGTCACTTAGTTCCTTTTCTCTATCTTTGGAGGTAGGGAGAGGCAGCTCAGTTCTTGTTTGGTGGATTTGAAGAATCAAACAGTGTTGTTTTATAATATTCTATAAGATTCTTTAAGAATAAATTATACAAGAAACAAATAATTTATATAACTCAACTTCCTATTAATCTATTAGTCTTAATTTCCCCCATCCCACCCACCATGAAATCGTTAACTTGCAAGCTCATTATCTATTTTGAGGTCAAAATATTGAGGGAAAGCAAAAATTACTCAACTCCAAGTTTAAATTCTATATGTGGACAGTTAAGGGTACCTCAAATTCTTCACAGATCCACAGGAGGCATTGCTAGTTTAATCCTTCTTCTTTGCTATTATTGATATCCAGCATGATGTATTTGCATAATAAAGGCAAATCAGTGCCTGTCTTTCTAAATTGCTATGACATTTTTCGTCATTCAGCTGGTTATCAACATGTGGGAAGTGGGGAATTGGAAGCTAAATATTGTGTATAAATGACATCCAATTTGTGACCCAAAGTATATACTTACCATTATAGTGCAAGAGGCTATAAAAATTATAGATGCTTTTTAAAAAGGACTGACATGGTTTCAAAATTGTCAAGGTTACCAAAGATTTTCATCCTGCCAAATTTTAGTAATCTGATCTATTCCTCAAAGTTTTTAAATTCTTTATAGAATTTGACACAGATGTTCACTTCCATCTTCTTGATATACTTTCTTCACTTGGCTTCCCAAACTTCACATTCTCTTATTTCATTTACTACACTGCTTCTTCTCAGGACCCTTTACTTGTTCCAGTTCTTCTTTTTGTCTCTAAATTTAGGAGTTATCAGCCCTTCACTGTTCTCTATTCTCTACTCATACTCTCCATATGTGACTTCATTCAGTCTCATACTTTCTGTACCCCAGTGACTTCCATATCTATATATCCAACCCTGACCTCTAACTGCATATAGTCTACAGCTTATTTGACCTTTCCACTTGGAGGATATCTCAAATATACATGTCCTAAACAGAATTCTTAATTTCCCATCTCCTTGAAATAGCTCTTTCTTTAATCTTCCATATCACTATTTACCTAGTTACTCCAGCCAAAAAACTAGGAGTCATCCACCATTCCTGTTTTCCTTGCTACCTAACCCTAACCCAGCTAATCAACTAACCTAACCCTAACCCAACTCTAACTCCAGCCAAATCCAAAGCATGTCCTGTTGCCTTCATCTTTAAAATATATCCTGAGTCCAGCTGTTTCTCACCAGCTTCACCACTACAACCTTAATCTGAGCCACCATTATCTCTTCTGGACCACTGCCATAGACTTCTACGTAGTCTATCTTCCTATACTATTGTCTTTCTCTACTAAGTAGCCAGAGTCATTTTTACAAGATGTGAATCAGTTCATGTCACTCCTTTCCTTAAAAAATCCTCCCCTGGTTCCCTTCAAAATAAAATCTGAACTTCTACCTTGTCCTCAAGACCCTATATGATCTGGGCTGTGTCTAACTCTCCAGCCTTCTCACACTCCTGTCTTCATCAAATATTCAATACACCAAGCTTGTTCCTATCTCAGGATATTATCACCTGCTGTTCCTTCTATATGAAAAGCTGTTCCTTAAGATCTTCAAATATCTGGCTCCTTCTCATCCTTCAGGTCTTTCACAAGTTATCCCAAGAGATGTTCCCTAATCACCTGTCTACAGTACCATCCTCACTCTCAGGATTTCTCTATCCTTTACCCTACTTTGTGATCTTTGGAGCATTTAACACTATCTGAAATATATATATATTTTTTGATAACTTTCTTATAGTCTGTCTACTCCACTAGAGTGTAATTTCCATGAGGGTAGAGACTTTGTGCTGTATCTCCCAGAGTGTAGGTGTTCAAAAATTGCTTCTTAAATTAATATATAAATAAATGAAATATTAATACATCAATTCAAAAGAGTAAAAATTTTGTTTATTTTAATGAATTGTAAATAAATATATTGTATAGGGAGATGGAGACTGGAAGTTTCTGATGTCATAAGTAAATGTGGCTTTGCTGGAAAACATGTCCTAATAGGAATTTATTTGGCTTCCTTTGTTCATAGGCTTTTCTTTAGGAATAACAAGGAAAAACTGGATGATGAATCTAATTTTGAAAAAAAAGAATTATTGCTGAAGATAAAACAGGTAGGAAGACAGAAATGATGGCTTTAAGATTATAATTAATTTTTAGTTAACATTTTAAGTATATGTGAAAAATGTGAAATTTTCCAAAAGTAGCATTTTCATTAACTAATAATAATCATGATCATTCACAGTAATTGATTTAAAGATTTGATCAGAAAACTGGAAGAGAATAGTGAAAATCACCTAAGCTGAGCAGAAAAAAGAATTTTTAAAAAATGAGGATAGTTTAAGAGACCTCTGGGACAACATCAGTGTATTAATATTCACATTATAGGGGTCCCAGAAAGAAGAGAGAGAGAAAGGGGCAGAGAACATAATTGAAGAAATAGTAGCTGAAAACTTCCCTAACCTGAGAAAGAAAACAGATCTAAGTCCAAGAAGCATAGAGATTCCCAAACAAGATGAACCCAAAGAGGACCACACCAAGGCACATTGTAATTAAAATGGAAAAAATTAAAGATAAAGAATCTTAAAAGCAGCAAAGGAAAGGTGACTGGCTGTGTACAAGGGAACTCCAATAAAACTATCAGCTGACTTTTTAGCAGAAACTTTTTAGGTCAGAAAAAAGTGGCATGACATATTTAAAGTGATGAAAAGAAAAAAACCTACAACCAATACTCTACCTGGCAAGGCTATCATTCAGATTTCAATGAGAGATAAAGAGTTTTACAGACAAACAAAAGCTAAAAGAGTTCAGTAGTACTAAACCTACTTTACAAGAAACATAAAAGGGACTTCTCTAAATGGAAAAGAAAAGACCACAGCTAGAAATATGAAAATTATGAAAGGAAAAATCTCATTGGTAAAGGCAAACATAGAGTAAAGGTCAACTACTTATAAAAGCTAGTGGGAATGTCAAAAGACAAAAGTAGTAAAATCATCTATATCCACAATAAGTAGTTAAGGGATACAAAAAACAAAAAGATGGACAATGTGATATCAAAAACATTAAATGTGGTGGGGGCGCATAAAAATGCAGGGTTGTTAAAATGTGTTCAAACTTAAGATCATCAACTTAATCACATATATAAAAAAGTTGTTATATATATACTTCATGGTAACTACAGACCAAAAATTTATAATAGATGCACACAAATAAGAGAGAAATGAATCCAAACATAACAGTAAAGACAGTAATCAAATCACAAAGGAAGAGAACAAAAGAAGAAGAAGTGAACAAAAAAGAACTACCAAAACAACCAGAAAACAGCCAACAAAATGTTAATAAGTACATATCTATTAATAATTGCTTTAAATGTAAATGGACTAAATACTGCAATCAAAAGACAGAGTGGCTGACAGATTTAAAAAAAGAAAAACTCTCTATATTTGCTGTCTATAAGGGACTAGCTTCAGATCTAAGACACACACAGACTGAAAAGGCATGAAACAGGTGTTCAGTGCAAATGGAAACAAAAAGAAAGCTGGGATAGCAATGCTTATATCAGACAAATAGACTTTAGAGCAAAGACTGTAACGAGAGACAAAGAAGGATATTATAGACTGAGAAATGGATCAATCCAACAAGAAATAACAATTGTAAACATATATGCACCCAACATAGAAACACCTAAATACATAAAGCAAATATTAACAAATATAAAGGGTGAAATTGATGATAACATAATAATAGTAGAGGATTTTAACACCTCACTTACATCAATGGACAGATCATCCAGACAGAATACCAATAAGGAAACAATGGCTTTAAGTGACACATTAGACCAATGGAATCAACAGATATATATAGAGAGAGCTTTCCTTCCGAAAGCAGCAGAATACACATTATTTTCAAGTGCACATGGAACATTCTGTAAGGTAGATCATATGCTAGGACACAAACAAGAGTCTACAAGTTTAAGAAATTGAAATCATATCAAGCATCTTTTCTGACCACAGTGTATAAGACTAGAAATCAACTACCAAAACCAAACCAAAACAAAACCCTACAAAAAACACAAACACATGGAAGCTAAACAATATGCTACTAAACAACCAATGGGTCACTGAAGAAATCAGAGAGGAAATTTAAAAATACCTGGAGACAAATGAAAATGGAAACACAATGATTCAAAATATATGGGACACAGCAAAAACAGTTCTAAGAGGGAAGTTTATAGTGATACAGGCCTACTTCAGAAAGAAGGAAGATCTCAAACAAACAACCTAACCTTACATCTAAAGGAACTAGAAAAATAAGAACAAACAAAACAAAGTAAGAGGAAAAAAATAATAAGGACCAGAGCAGAAATAAATGAAATAGAGACTTAAAAATAAAACAATAGAAAGATCAATGAAACTAAGAGATTGTTCTTTGAAAAGATAAGCAAAATTGATAAATTTTATTTAGACTAATCAAGAAGAAAAGAGAGAGGGCCCAAATCAATAAAATCAGAAGTGAAATTCCAACCTACACCACAGGAATACAAAGGATCATAAGAGATTACTACAAACAATAATATGTCAATAAAATGGAAAACCTAGAAGAAGTGAATAAATTCCTAGAAATGTACAATTTCCCAAGACTGAATCAGGAAGAAATATAAAATATGAACAGACCAATTACCAGTAATGAAAATGAATCAGAAAAAAAAAAAAACTGTCAATGAAGAAAGTCCAGGATTGGACAGGTTCACAGGTAAATTCTACCAAACATTTAAAGAAGAGTTAATGCCTATCCTTCTTAAACTCTTCCCCCAAAATTTAAGAACCCGTTTTATGAGTCCAGCATCACCCTGATACCAAAACCGGACAAAGACACCACAAAAAAGAGAATATTACAGGCCAAAATTACTGATGAGCATAGTTGCAAAAATCCTCAACAAATATTAACATACTGGGGCTTCCCTGGTGGCACAGTGGTTGAGAGTCTGCCTGCCGATGCAGGGGGCAGGGGTTCGTGCCCTGGTCCGGGAGGATCCAACATGCCGCGGAGCGGCTGGGCCCATGTGCCATGGCCACTGAGCCTGCGCATCCGGAGCCTGTGCTTCGTAACGGGAGAGGCCGTCACAGTGAGAGGCCCACGTACCGCAAAAAAAATATATATATATTAGCACACTGAATTCAATAATACACTAACAGGATCATACACTATGCTCAAGCAAGATTTATCCCAGGGATGCAAGGATAGTTCAGTATCTGCAAATCAATCAGTGTGATATACCACTTTAATAAATTGAAAATAAAAATCATATGATTGGGACTTCCCGGGTGGTGCAGTGGTTAAGAATCCGCCTGCCAGTGCAGGGGACATGGGTGCAAGGCCTGGTCTGGGAAAATCCCACATGCCACAGAGCAACTAAGCCAATGTGCCACAATTACTGAGCCTGCGCTCTAGAGCCCACGAGCCACAACTACTGAGGCCATGTGCCACAACTACTGAAGCCTGAGTGCCTAGAGCCTGTGCTCCACAACAAGAGAAGCCAGTGCAGTGAGAAGCCTGTCACTGCAATGAAGAGTAGCCCCTGCTTGCCACAACCAGAGAAAGTTGCTGTGCTCCACACACAGCAACCCAGTGCAGCCAAAAATAAATAAACAATAAATAAATAAATAAAAATTTTAAAAAATCATATGATTATTTTGATAGATCAGAAAGAGCTTTTGACAAAATTCAGCACCCATTTATGAAAAAAAACTCAATAAAGTGGGTGTAGAGGGAACATACCTCAACATAATAGAGGCCATATACAACAAGCTTATAGCTAAAATCATACTCAAAGGTCAAAAGTTGAAAGTATTTCTTCTACAATCAAGAACAGGATAAGGCTGCCCACTGACACCCCTTTTATTCAACATAGTATTAGAAATCCTAGCCACAGTCTTTTTCAGACAAGAAAAAGAATCCAAGTGGAAAAGGAAGAAGTAAAACTGTCAATGTTTACAGATGACATGATACTATACATAGAAAATACCAGAGCCACCACCAAAACAAAAAACCACTAGAGCTCATCAGTGAATTCAGTAAAGTTGCAGCATACAAAATTAATATACAGAAATCTGTTGCATTTCTATACACTAATGACAAACTATCAGAAAGAGGAATTAAGGAAACAATTCCATTTATAATTGATTCAAAAGAATAAAATATCTAAGAGTAAATCTAACTAAGGAGGTAAAAGACCTGTACTTGGAAAACTATAAGACAGTAATGAAAAAATTGAATATGACACAAATGGAAAGATATATATTTTACCATTGGGAGAATTAAAATTGTTAAAATAACCATATTCCCCAAGACAATCTACAGATTCAATCCAATCCCTATTAAAATTCCAGTGATATTTTTCACAAAATTGGAACAAATAATTCTAAAATTTTTACCAAAACACAAAATACCCTGAATAGCCAAAACAATCTTGAGGAAGAAGAACAAAGCTGGAGGTATTACACGTTCTGATTTCAAACTATACTACAAAGCTACAGTAATGAAAATGGTATGGTACTGGCACAGAAACAGACACATAGATCATGAAACAGAATAGAGAGCACAGAACTAAACCTGCATATATAGTTTATTAATCTATGACAAAGAAGGCAAGAATATACAATGGGGAAAAGATAGCCTTTCTAATAAATAATGTTGGGAAAACTGGATAGCAACATGCAAAAGAATCAAATTGGACTACTTCCTCACATCATATACAAAAATCAACTCAAAATGGGTTAAAGACTTAGATGTAAAACGTGAAATCATAAAACTCATAGAAGAAAACATAGGCAGTACACTCTTTGACAACAGTCTTAGTTATTTTTATTGAGTATGTCTCCTCAGGCAATAGCAATAAAAGCAAAAATAAACAAATGGGACTACATCAAACTAAAAGGCTTTTGCACAGCAAAGAAAACTATTAACAAAACGAAAAGACAGCCTACTGAATGGGAGAAAATATTGGCAAACAATATATCTGACATGGGGTTAATATTCAAAATATGCAAAGAACTCATACAACTCAACATCTAAAAAACAACCTGATTAAACAATGGGCAGAGGATCTGAATACACATATTTCCAAAGACATACAGATGGCAAACAAGCACATGAAAAGATTCTCAACATCACCAATCATCAAGGAAATGCAAATCAAATCCACAATGAGATATCACCTCACACCTGTCAGAATGGCTATCGTCAAAAAGACCACAAATAAGTGTTGGATAAAAACTGAACTCTTCCTGACATCCAATCTTAATTCTCGTGAGTTATAGGAGGCAAGTTCAATAATGACACAAAATTCTATTCTAACTTTAACTTTTATTATGAAATATTACACATATACAGAACAGAATATTTACTGTAAGTGTACAGTCTTCGTGTACATATCTATCTTTTGATAAATGTAGTTTATTAATTTTAATGAAGTATAGTTTATCAATCTTTTCCTTTTTGGCTTATGCTTTTCATGTCCTATGTCTTGAGGATATTCTCCTACGTGATCTTGTAGAAGCTTTAGTGTTTGCTTTTTCACGTTAAGTACTGCAAGCTGTCTGGAATGTGTGTGTGTGTGTGTGTGTGTGTGTGTGTGTGTGTTCTGTGAAATGGTAGTCCAGATTCATACTTTCACATAAGATTGTCCAATTAACTAGCACTGTTAAATGGAAAGATAGTACTTTCCTCCACTATATTTCAGTGGCACTTTTGTCATAAATCAACTGTGGATCATAAATATATTATAAGTATATGTGTGAATCTGTAGCATCTATTTTATTCATTTGGACTTAATCTCTTCTCACATTAAAACCATGCACTCTTAATTAGTAGCTTTAAAATAAGCCTTTATAGTTAGTAGTAAAAATCCTTTAACTTTGTTCTTCTACAAGATTGCTTCCATTATTCTTGGCCCTTTGAATTTCAGTCTGTCAAGTCCTGCCCAAAAGCCTGTTTGGATTTTGATTGGGGTTGAATTAAATCTATAGATCAATTTGGGGAGGATTTTATGTTTTAACAATATTGAAGTTTCCAATCCATGAACACAGCATGTCTTTCATTTATCTTAGGTCTTTTTTGTTCCCTTTGACCTAGTTATTCAATTTCACTATGATATGTCCAAGTTTTTCTTTTTATTTATCCTGCTTGGGATTTATTGGGCATCTTAAATCCGTGAGTTGCTGTATTTTGTAAGTTCTGCAAAATTCTTAGCCATTATCTGTTCACATATTTCTTTTGTCCCATGCTTTTTCTTGTTTTTCTGAGACTCCAGTTATATGAACACACTTATTTGTACTAATAAAATATCCTGTCTGTATCTTACTCGCTCTTCTCTATTTTCTACTTTTTGTCTACCCCTGCTGCATTCTGGGCAGAATGGTCTTATTTCAATTCTTAATTTTGGTTGTTGTATTTTTCAACTGGTAATTTTCAAATCTGCTTTGTTGCTCTTTATTTTTTCCAATTCCTTGCCATATTTTTCAAGCATGTCTAGTATTCTTTGATCATAATAAATACAGTATTTTTATATTTCAGTGTCTATTTCCAATACCTGGTATTTTTGTAGGACTGGTTCTGTCATCTATTGTTTCTGCCAATTTTTGTTCATGCTGTCTTGTTTCCTTCTGTTGGAAAACTGTACACTGGACATTGTATTTCAAAAAAGGTGTTTGTAGAAACAATTTGAGGTCTAGGATGACAGTGTATTTCTCAGGAACAGATTTCATTCACTTCTGTCAGATACCTGGGATGTTAACAGTCCCAAACCTCCTTAATCCACCTTTAGGTTCCCTGGTGATCTAAGTCAGGCTGGACCATAGCTTGTTAGCTTCTAATTCACTCTTCTTCAGAGGGTGAAGCTCTCTGGAATCCCAGACTAATGTGGCAGGAGGTTTATCAGGCGTAACACCTGGATAAGCTCTAAGTGTTGACTTTTGTCCCCCTTGTCATGTAAAAGAACCAAATCTCAGATTCCAAGTGGCTTCTTCTATATCAGTAAATGTCCTCAGAGTAAAAGGAGTTTTCAGTGCTAGGTTTACCAGTCTGGATTCTTACTTTCTTGTAGAATTAGGCTTACTAATTCCTCATTATCTTGTTAGTTCTGCAACAATTTTTTTTAATAAATTTATTTATTTTATTTATTTTTGGCTACGTTGGGTCTTTGTTGCTATGCGCGGGCTTTCTCTAGTTGTGGCGAGTGAGGGCTACTCATCATTGTGGTGCGCAGGCTTCTCATTGCAGTGGCTTCTCTTGTTGCGGAGCACGGGCTTTAGGCGCACGGGCTTCAGTAGTTGTAGAAGTTGTGGAAGTAGTTGTGGAAGTAGTTGTGGCTTGTGGGCTCTAGAGTGCAGGCTCAGTAGTTGTGGCGCAAGGGCTTGGTTGCTCTGCGGCGTGTGGGATCTTCCCGGACCAGGGCTCAAACCCATGTTCCCTGCATTGGCAGGCAGATTCTTAACCACTGCGCCACCAGGGAAGCCCCTCTGCAACACTTTTAAGAACTCTTTTCATCCATCTATTTTAGTGATCCTTAGCCCACCATTCCTACCTAACCTAATTTTCTTACCTCATTTGAAGCAATTCAGTAGAGACATCCAAGCACAAAGTTCTCACCTCATTCAGAACACTAATGGGTACTATCTTTTGTCCTTGAATAGAAATATTTAACAAAAGTTAAGCATGATATCCAGTCAAAGAGGTTTTGAACAAGAGTTCCTATGGATGTTACATTTTCTTTTCCCTGGTGTAGTTTATTTTCTGGGAAAAGGACATACAGATCTTGTTGAATGATCCCAGTTTATTAATCCCAATTCTTATTTTAATATCAATTATTACTTTATGGTTTACTACTTTACTATGGTTTATTACTTTACTTTATGGCATCAGTGTTTACTACCTTTCTACACATTTGTCATAATTTATGGAAGAGGCCCCAAAACGTACAGTTACATATTTGATATAGAATTAGATCACTCAACATTTAAGGCATAGTCATTGTATGTTAAATAATATACCCAGTGCTCTAGAGAGTTGCCCACCGAAAGAGCCGTGAAACAAATCCTCTACTTCAATTCCTTTTTTTTCTAGATGGCTGAAAAGCTACACAAATGTCATTTCAAGAACAAAGATCTACGAGAGAAACTGCATACTGTTTCGAGACAATATAAGATTGTCCTAAATGAGGAGGATAAAGTTTTTATGCAGAAACAGAAAATTTATTCTGAGTATGTTTCTATCCATAATCCATACATGACTCAACATGCTTTAGTTATGGGTTACTTCTCCACTTAAGCTTATCCTAGTTTAAAATCTATTGATAACAATGAAATGTTCTTTACCCAATTGTAAATACACTCCTAATGCGCCTCTATATATACTGAATAATGCTTTCCTCATATGGGTCAGATCAAATCCATAAACGCCAAATCTATTATTTTTACTTCTAAATCAGACTCTTGAAAGAATAATCATGCTTTTACCCCATGAGACTGCCTAGAGAAACTATGAGATCTACCTTCATCAGAAACTGGCTTTGCACCTACATTTCCTTTCTCAGAAAAAGGTTTTGTCATTGACACAATCCCCTAACCCAGAGACTGGGAAATTATTCAAGGAAACCCCTATCTTTTACTAGGACTCCATTCAAGCACCAAGGCTTGTCAATTTCACCTCCCAAATATTTCTCAAAAATATCCTATCCTCCTCTCCAACTCCACTCTTTTCACCCCTTTTAGCTTCTTTGGTTTGGTTTGCCTCTCATAAGTTCTTCCCACTTTCTGTTTTACCACTCCTAACTTATCCACCTCCCTCTCACCACAATGATCCTCTGGAACGTCCCTCTGAGGTCATTCCTTTTTATCAGTCACTGCATTGTTGTCAGCTGGGTACAAATCCCTTTGTCCCACTGAACTATGAACAGATCAGAGCAGTTGCTCTGTCTTACTCAGCACTGTATCTTCAGGATCTTGTCCATTGCTTAGCAGGTAGTGGGCTTTCACCAGTGTTTTCCTGATGAGTATTACAGAATAACATCTTGCAAGTATGAGTTATGTAAGTAGTAATACATTACTACACTCAAAGTTAAATCACATGGAAGTGTAATTATGGTGTCCAGGCCCACTTATGTGAAGCTGAATTTATGGTCACTGTTGCAGCATTTAGGATGCAGAGAGTTATTGCAATCATTTTGTATCATCCAATTGAATAGCCTACTAATAGTATTCTTCAGGCAAAAACTTTCCTCAGATCATACTAAGTTATCAGTTTGAATCATAAAATGTGCTGATGACAAATAATTGTAACAATAAAACATTTACTACTGTTGTTGGTTTGTGTCTTCTTCAGCTTGGGCTACCATAACAAATTACCATAGACCAGGAGGCTTAAACAACAGAAATTGATTTCTCATAGTTCTGGAGGCTGGACATCTGAAATCAGGGTGCCAGCATGGTCGGGTTCTGGTGAGAGCTCTCTTCCTGACTTGCAGATGGCCAACCACCTTCTTGCTATGTCCTCATAGAGGGGAAAGAGAGAGAGAGAGAGAGAGCGCAAAAGAGAGAGAGCTGTCTGGTGTCTCTGCTTATGAGGGCACTAATCTCACCATGAGGACTCCATCCTCATGACCTCATATAAATCTAATCACCTCCCAAAGGCCCCATCTTCAAATACTATCTCACTGGGGCCTAGGGCTTCAGCATATGAATTTGTGGGGGGACACAATTCAGTCCATAGCAGTTTTGAAGAAGATGAGACACTTAGATAAAGTACTTCCTGTTACAAGCACATTCCTATCAATGTCTAGAAATTTGAACAAAATCATAAACTTCCCATTATTTTCTCTGTAAGTTAGAGATGAAAAATAACCACTCTTTACAAAATGCCTCATGAGTGCCACCCACTGGCGTTGTCACTTCACATCTCGGTTAATCCTTAAAACCAGTGAGATAGGTATTGTGATCCCCACTTTATGGATGGGGAAACTGAGACTCATCCACAGGTGAAGTCTCTTTTCAAGGTCACACTACTAGGAAGAGGTAGACCACTATCCAAAGTCGGTCTGATTGATTCCTTCACCTTTTACAAAATAACATAACAGAACTGATAAATTCATTAAAAGAGACACACCCACTCAGCATGATAAAATACTATAGAATTGTTCTTGTGCTTTTATGGTTACTATTGCAGTTAATGTTCCTTTCATGGCTTAGAGATTTTCATAAATTTAGCCACCACTAGCAAAAAGACTTTGTTTCTATTTTTACTAATTTATTTGATAAACAGTTCATGAACTAAACTTTCCAAACTACTTTTTAAATTCTTATTTGTGGTTGCATATTTTCTTATGCTGAGGAGTTAAAAATGATTATTTCAACCTTAAATATATGATTACTCTGTTTTTTCGTGGTAGAAATCAGAAACAACTGGCATTTATATCTCAGAAAGAAAACTTCCTATCAAAAAGAAAAGTAGACATCAGAAATATGGAAGAAGGACTTATCAGACTCAATGAGCTTCATCGGTATGTTTGTTGCCTTTGAAAATTTTAATCTTCATTCCTCTACATTTATCTTTTTAATAAATGGTAGCAACAAATCTATGCCAATTTCTAATATACTATAGAAAAGGAGGTTCATAATTGACTCTCTTTTACAGTCCAGAAAAGTCATTATCATCGAATCTTTCACTGAAAGGATAGACAGGCACTGAGTTGTACATAAGCTGTATCTAATACCTCTGTTACAGCCTTCACATTCCCCTTCATCCCAGATTCACAAGCACATCTTCTACCCTTAGTTACCACTTATCCCTAATTCAAGAATATTTATTGGCTTTCTAAATTATACATGGCAGTAAATCAGAACTCAGTCTAGAACCCAGAGTTCCTCACCAATTTGTTGACCTTAACCCTTCCTATGTCAGTGTTATTTCCCTTCATGTCCTCTGTATGCAGCAAGTTTGCCTTAGTCACAAGAGTCCTGACTTGCTGCTCCTTTCCTCTGTTTCTTTGCATAGGATGATGTCCTTTCCTTGGTGAGATTGCACCTCCATTCTGGCAATCCATGTTCCTCCCTCTATTAAACATTATCCTCTAATAACCTTTCCTCAACTGCCTCGCCAAAATCTGTTCTTCTCTATCCTTGGCTGGAATACTTGCAAAATCAGTTTACACTTGCAAAAATTGTAATTGTCTTTCCATTAGTCTGCCAATAAAATCTGTTGTTTCACAAGGTTTGTTTTGTCTCCCAATTAGATGGTAGCCTTATTGTGCATGTGAATTATACATACAGTCTACTATACATTTTAACAGCTCCCACAAATGCAAAATCCAATATATTTTTCTTGTTTTTAGAGCAACAAAGGAAGCATATCGGAAACAAATAAAAGTCCTGAACGATAACCTGGAAAGAAAACTTCAGAGATGGTAAAAAAAGAAAACTCATTTATATTATAAGTAGTATATGTTATCTTTTTAAAATTTACTTTTATTTATTTATATTTTTATACAGCAGGTCCTTATTAGTTATGTATTTTATACATATTACTGTATTTATTTCAATCCCAATCTCCAAATTCATCCCACCCCCCGCACACCCCCTCAGCTTTCCCCCCTTGGTGTCCATACGTTTATTCTTTACATTTGTGTCTCTATTTCTGCCTTGCAAACCAGTTCATCTGTACCGTTTTTCTAGATTTCACATATATATGTTAATATTCAATATTTGTTTTTCTCTTTCTGACTTACTTCACTCTGTATGACAGTCTCTAGGTCCATCCACATCTCTACAAATGACCCAGTTTCATTCCTTTTTATGACTAAGTAATATTCCACTGTGTATATGTTCCATATCTTCTTTATCCATTTGTCTGTCCATTGTACATATGTACCACATCTTCTTTATCCATTCGTCTGTTGATGGGCATTTAGGTTGCTTCCATGACCTGGCTATTGTAAATAGTGCTTCAATGAACATTGGGGTGCATGTGTCTTTTTGAATTATGGTTTTCTGTCGGTATATGCCCAGTAGTGGGATTACTGGGTCATATGGTAATTCTATTTTCAGTTTTTTAAGGAACCTCCATACTGTTCTCCATAGTGGCTGTATCAATTTACATTCCCACCAACAGACCAAGAGGGTTCCCTTTTCTCCACACCCTCTCCAGCATTTGTTGTTTGTAGATTTTCTGATGATGCCCATTCTAACTGGTGTGAGGTGATACCTCATTGTAGTTTTGATTTGCATTTCTCTAATAATTAGTGATGTTGAGCAGCTTTTCATGTGCTTCTTGGCCATCTGTATGTCTTCTTGGGAGAAATGTCTATTTAGGTCTTCTGCCCATTTTTGGATTGGGTTGTGTGTTTCTTTAATATTGAGCTGCATGAGCTGTTTATATAGTTTGGAGATTAATCTTTTGTCCATTGATTCATTTGCAAATATTTTTTCCCATTCTGAGAGTTGCCTTCTTTTCTTGTTTATAGTTTCCTTTGCTGTGCAAAAGCTTTGAAGTTTCATTAGGTCCCATTTGTTTATTCTTGTTTTTATTTCCATTACTCTAGGAGGTGGATCAAAAAAGATCTTGCTGTGATTTATGTCAAAGAGTGTTCTTCCTGGGGCTTCCCTCGTGGTGCAGTGGTTGAGAGTCTGCCTGCCGATGCAGGGGACACGGGTTCGTGCCCCGGTCCGGGAAGATCCCACATGCCATGGAGCGGCTAGGCCCGTGAGCCATGGCCGCTGAACCTGCGCGCCTGGAGCCTGTGCTCTACAACGGGAGAGGCCGCAACAGTGAGAGGCCCGCGTACCGCAAAAAAAAAAAAGAGTGTTCTTCCTGTTTTCCACTAAGAGTTTTATAGTGTCCGGTCTTCCATTTAGGTCTTTAAGCCATTTTGAGTTTATTATTGTGTATGGTGTTAGGGAGTGTTATAATTTCATTCTTTCACATGTAGCTGTCCAGTTTTCCCAGCACCACTTATTTAAGAGACTGTCTTTTCTCCATTGTATATCCTTGCCTCCTTTGTCATAGATTAGCTGACCAGGTATTTGGATTTATCTCTGGGTTTTCTATCCGGTTCCATTGATCTGTATTTCTGTTTTTGTGCCAGTACAATATTGTCTTGATTACTGTAGCTTTGTAGTATAGTCTGAAGACAGGGAGTCTGGTTCCTCCAGCTCCGTTTTTTTCCCTCAGGATCGCTTTGGCTATTCAGGGTCTTTTGTGTCGCCATACAAATTTTAAGATTTTTTATTCTAGTTCTGTAAAAAAATGCCATTGCTAGTTTGCTAGGGATTGCATTGAATCTGTAGATTGCTTTGGGTAGTATAGTCATTTTCACAATATTGATTCTTCCAATCCAAGAACATGGTATATCTCTCCATCTGTTTGTGTCATCTTTGATTTCTTTCATCAGTGTCTTATAGTTTTCTGAGTACAGGTATTTTACTTCCTTAGATAGGTTCATTCCTAAGTATTTTATTCTTTTTGTTGCAATGGTGAATGGTATTGTTTCCTTACTTTCTCTTTCTGATACCTTGTTGTTAGCATATAGGAATGCAAGAGATTTCTGTGCATTAATTCTGCGTCCTGCAACTTTACCAAATCCATTGATTAGCTCTAGTAGTTTTCTCGTGACATCTTTAGGATTCTCTATGTATAGTACCATGGCATCTGCAAACAGTGACAATTTTACTTCTTCTTTTCCAATTTGTATTCCTTTTATTTCTTTTTCTTCTCTGATTGCTGTGGCTAGGACTTCCAAAACTATGTTGAATAATAGTGATGACAGTGGACATCCTTGTCTTGTCCCTGATCTTAGAGGAAATGCTTTCAGTTTTTCACCAATGAGAATGATGTTTGCTGTGGGTTTGTTGTATATGGCCTTTATTATGTTGAGGTAGCTTCCCTCTATGCCCACTTTCTGGGGAGTTCTTATCATAAATGGGTGATGCATTTTGTCAAAAGCTTTTTCTGCATCTTTTGAGATGGTCATATGGTTTTTCTTCAATTTGCTAATATGGTGTATCACATTGATTGATTTGCCTATATTGAAGAATCCTTGCATCCCTGGGATAATTCCCACTTGACCATGGTGTATGATCCTTTTAATGTGTTGTTGGATTCTGTTTGCTAGTATTTTCTTGAGGATTTTTGCATCTATATTCATCAGTGATATTGGTCTGTAATTTTCTCTTTTTGTAGTATCTTTGTCTGGTTTTGGTATCAGGGTGATAGTGGCCTTGTAGAATGAATTTGAGAGTGTTCCTTCCTCTGCAGTTTTTTGGAAGAGTTTGAGACAGATGGGTGTTAGCTCTTGTCTAAATGCTTTATAGAATTCACCTGTGAAGCCATCTGGTCCTGGGCTTTTGTTTGTTGTAAGATTTTAAATCACAGTTTCAATTTCATTACTTGGTCTGTTCATATTTTCTGTCTCTTCCTGGTTCAGTCTTGGAAGGTTATACCTTTCTAAGAATTTCTTCCAGGTCATCCATTTTATTGGCATAGAGTTGCTTGTAGTAGTCTCTTAGGATGCTTTGTATTTCTGCGATATCCATTGTAACTTCTCCTTTTTCATTTCTAATTTTATTGATTTGAGTCCTCTCCTTCTTTTTCTTGATGAGTCTGGCTAAAGGTTTATCAATTTTGTGTATCTTCTCAAAGAACCAGCTTTTAGTTTTATTGATCTTTGCTATTGTTTTCTTTGTCTCTATTTCATTTATTTCTGCTCTCATCTTTATGATTTCTTTCCTTCTACTAACTTTGGGTTTTGTTTGTTCTGCGTTCTCTAGTTCCTTTAGGTGTAAGGTTAGTTTGTTTATTTGAGATGTTTCTTGTTTCTTGAGGTAGGATTGTGTTGCTATAAACTTCCCTCTTAGAACTGATTTTTCTGCATCCCATAGGTTTTGGATCATTGTGTTTTTGTTGTCATTTATCTCTAGGTATTTTTTGATTTCCTCTTTGATTTCTTCAGTGATCCCTTGGTTATTTAGTAACGTATTATTTAGCCTCCATGTGTTTGTGTTCTTTATGTTTTTTTCCCTGTAATTGATTTTAATCTCATAACATTGTGGTCAGAAAAGATGCTTGATATGATTTCAATTTTCTTATGTTTACTGAGGCTTGATTTGTGATCCAAGATGTGATCTATCCTGGAGAATGTTCTTTGTGCACTTGAAAAGAAAGTGTAATCTGCTGTTTCTGGATGGAATGTCCTATAAATATCAATGAAATCTCTCTGGTCTGTTGTGTCATTTAAAGCTTCTGTTTCCTTATTAATTTTCTGTCTGGATGATGTGTCCGTGTTGTGTCCATTGGTGTAAGTGAGGTGTTAAATTCACCCACTATTACTGTGTTATTGTCAATTTCCTCTTTTATAGCTCTTAGCATGGCCTTATGTATTGAGGTGCTTCTATGTTGGTGCATATATATTTATAATGATTATGTTTTCTTGGATGGATCACTTGATCATTATGTAGTGTCCTTCCTTGTCTCTTGTAACATTCTTTATTTTAAAGTCTGTTTTATCTGATATGAGTATTGTTTCTCCAGCTTTCTTTTGATTTCCATTTGCATGGAATATCTTTTTCTATCCCCTCACTTTCAGTCTGTATGTGTCCCTAGGTCTGAAGTGGGCCTCTTGTAGACAGCATATATATGGGTCTTGTTTTTGTGTCCATTCAGTGAGCCTGTGTCTTTTGGTTGGAGCATTTAATCCATTCACATTTAAGGTAATTATTGATATGTATTTTCCTATTACCATTTTCTTAATTGTTTTGGGTTTATTTTTGTAGGTCTTTTTCTTCTCCCACTTAGAGAAGTTCCTTTAGCATTTGTTGTAGAGCTGGTTTGGTGGTGCTGAATTCTCTTAGCTTTTGCTTGTCTGTAAAGCTTTTGATATCTCTATTGAATCTGAATGTGATCCTTGCCAGGTAGATTAATCTTGGTTGTACGTTCTTCCCTTTCATCACTTTAAGTATATCATGCCACTCCCTTCTGGCTTGTAGAGTTTCTTCTGAGAAATCAGCTGTTAACCTTATGGGACTTCCCTTATATGTTATTTGTCCTTTTTCCCTTGTTGCTTTTAATAGTTTTTCTTTGTCTTTAATTTCTGTCAATTTGATTACTATGTGTCTCAGTGTGTTTCACTTGGGTTTATCCTGCCTGGGACTCTGTGCTTCCTGTACTTGGGTGGCTATTTCCTTTCCCATGTTAGGGAAGTTTTCAACTATAATCTCTTCAAATATTTTCTCAGGTCCTTTCTCTCTCTCTTCTCGTTCTGGGACCCCTGTAATGTGAATGTTGCATTTAATGTTGTCCCAGAGGTCTCTTAGGCTGTCTTTATTTCTTTTCATTCTTCTTTCTCTATTCTGTTCCGTGGCAGTGAATTCCACCATTCTGTTGTCCAGGTCACTTGTCTGTTCTTCTGTCTCAGTTATTCTGCTATTGATTCCTTTTAGTGTATTTTTCATTTCAGTTATTGTATTGTTCATCTCTGTTTGTTTGTTCTTTAATTCTTCTAGGTGTTTTTTGTTTAATTCTTCTAAGTCTTTGTTAAACATTTCTTACATCTTCTCGATCTTTGCCTCCATTCTTTTTCCAAGGTTCTGGATCATCTTCACTATCATTATTCTGAATTCTTTTTTGGAAGGTTGCCTATCTCCACTTTGTTTAGTTGTTTTTCTGGGGTTTTATCTTGTTCCTTCATCTGGTGCATAGTCCTCTGCCTTTTCTTTTTTTTTTTTTTTTTGCGGTACGTGGGCCTCTCACTGTTGTGGCCTCTCCCATTGCAGAGCACAGGCTCTGGACACGCAGGCTCAGTGGCCATGGCTCTCGGGCCCAGCCGTTCCGCAGCATATGGGATGCTCCCAGACCGGGGCATGAACCCATGTACCCTGCATCGGCAGGTGGACTCTCAACCACTGCGCCACCAGGGAAGCCCTGCCTTTTCATTTTGTCTGTCTTTCTGTGAATGTGGTTTTCTTTCCACAGGCTTCAGGATTGTAGTTCTTCTTGTTTCTGCTGTCTGTCCTCTGGTGGAGAGGCTATCTAAGAGGCTTGTGCAAACTTCCTGATGGGAGGGACTGGTGGTGGGTAGAGCTGGCTGTTGCTCTGGTGGGCAGAGCTCAGTAAAACTTTAATCCCCTTGTCTGCTGATGGTGGGGCTGAGTTCCCTCCCTGTTGGTTGTTTGGCCTGAGGTGACCCAGCACCTGAGCCTGCAGGCTCTTTGGTTGGGCTAATGGTGGACTCTGGGAGGGCTCACACCAAGGAGTACTTCCTAGAACTTCTGCTGCCATTGTCCTTGTCCCTGCAGTGAGCCACATCCCTCCCCCATCTCTGGAGGAGACCCTCCAACACTAGCAGGTGGGTCTGATTCAGTCTCCTATGGGGTCACTGCTTCTTTCCCCTGAGTCCTGATGTGCACACTTGTTTGTGTGTGCCCTTCAACAGTGCAGTCTCTGTTTCCTCCAGTCCTGTTGAAGTCCTGTAATCAAATCCCACTCGCCTTCAAAGTTGGATTCTCTAGGAATTCCTCCTCCCATTGCCATATCCCCAGGTTGGGAAGCCTGACGTGGGGCTCAGAACCTTCACTCCAGTGGGTGGACTTCTGTAGTGTAATTGTTCTCCAGTTTGTGAGTCACCCACCCAATGGTTATGGGATTTGATTTTATTTGATTGCGCCCCTCCTACTGTCTCATTGTGGCTTCTCCTTTGTCTTTGATGTGGGGTATCTTTTTTGGTGAGTTCCAGTGTCTTCCTGCTGATGATTGTTCAGCAGTTAATTGTGATTCCGGTGCTCTCACAAGAGGGAGTGAGTGCATGTCCTTCTACTCTGCCATCTTGAACCAATCTCAGTATATGTTATCTTAATTAACAGTGCCCCAAAGTTGGAAGGATGTCAGAGTGCTTGCTAGAGTCCAAGGAAATTATTTTCCCAAATTAAATTGTGAGTTTTCTTGGATCTAGATGTGTTTGTTAGTTTTATTTTTTTGGCATTAAACAGAAACAGAGTTTTTCATTCTAATCATGGCAAGTCACCAAAGAGTAAAATTGCCAAGATGTGCAATGCCTCTTTGCACCAGTAAGGAAGGTGATGTGCAGGGACAGAGGAGAGTGGTTAAGTACACAGGCTCTACAGATGGACTACTTTGTTTGCTCTGCCTCTTATTGGCTCTGTGACCGGGGCTAAGTTATTTAATAATCTCTCTGCTCCCATCCCTATAAAGTGAGGAATGATAGTAGCACCCGCCTTGTAAGGTTGTTGTGAATGGTAAATGAGATGATCGATGTACAGTATGTAGCTCAGTGCCTGACACCTAGAAAGCACTTGCAGAAACATAGCTATATTTTATTATTGTTGTCATTATTATAATATTATTTTTAAGACTCCAGTTGCACATTTTTACTCTTCTCTGGTTATATAGCTTTTTTATGTTAGAGTGGAGAGAAAAATTTGAGAACCTAGAAGCTTGAAATTTCTTACTAGCACTTTGAGTAGTTTAGGTAATTCTTTTACTATTTCTGTCTGGGACTCTTCTTTTTCCAACACCCCTGAGCCTTCCCCATTTCTATCCTTTACCTAGAGGAGGCAAGCTCTAGGTAAAGTGTGGTTTGTCCACTGTCCTGTTAGATGTACTGACACAACTTAATGTGAAGCAACTTGCAGAGATGGCACTGAGGCAGTTAATGTTTTGTCTTATTTTTTCAGCTAATATGTCTAGTCTACAACATCAATAGCACGAACAATTTTATATAATCATAGTAGGATTTGTTTTGTTTTGAATTCCTTCATCTTTTCAGTAAACTGTGATGTCAGTCTGATGATAATTCTTTTTGTTCTAATCTCTAGTATTATAACTCAGTGGAAAATAGCTTGTTTGCTAAAAAAACATGCACGTTGGACCAACAAGATAAGGGCTGAAATACAAGAAATTTTAGAGAAAATGCAGGATGCTGAACTTAGACGCAGTAAATTATTACAAGAGGTAAAGGAACTTAGTATTTACTCCCTATATTGCATGTCAGTAATTCTTCAATATTTCATTAAACCTTACCTTATTAAAAGGTATTTTGCTTTCTGCTGATTTCATGTTTAGAGTGAATTATGTAACTTCCTTGAGAAATGTAGACAATTGCTCTGTATTAACTATAGGAATTTAGCAAAGTAGCAGTTCTGTCCAGAATATGCTTTTGAAGCATGTAACTGAAACTTGAAGATAGTGTTTAGGGAAACTATCTAAAAATAAGGAGACTAAACATCATTTATTTAGCTCCTATATTCATCCTGTGCCTACCCTCCATCCCCTACTATTCCCATTCCCCATTTCCTCAAGTCATTTATAGCTATTGTTTGGTGAAGAAATTAATCTCTGGAGGGGAAAAAAAGATCCTCCTCAGTGGCTACTGAGAAATAATATAACCTGAAATCAGAGCCAAGTCTCATGCACAGAAATATTAATTTACCTGGCTGTTTGAAAATTTAATGCTGACTGCTACAAAACAAATGATAAATCCTCATTTATTTCCCCTAATTAGACCAGTTTTAGAGAAAATGAGGTCAATGAGTTTTTGGCACAGATCGAACAACTTACATTAGAATTAAAACAAGAGGAAGAGGAATTTGTTGCCAAAGAAAAAGAGTTAATTCAAGAGTTGAGCGAGTATGAGGTAAATTTTATTTTACTTCTAAGAATAATTTTAGATGGTGATATGCAGGGGAGGGTGTATTTCATGCTATTTTAATCAGCTAGAAGTAAAGTAAATCTTCTAGTATAAACAAGGCTACAATTAAATTATGAATCTTTCTTCTTTTTCTAAAAAAGAAATAGAACAACAAGAAATATGTTTTCAGTTAAAAAAAAAAATCACACACTCCAAGTTTTGTGGAAGTGCTGGCAAAATCCATGGAGACAGGTAGAGTGTTGGATAAAACCATGAAGAGCTGGAACAGGAGAGGCTGGAGAGAGTAATGAAGGGTGAGGGAGAGCAAGGAGGCCAATCTCAGAAGTCCTCCTTAAAGACAGGGCATGGCACTGACCTGGGAACTGCCAAGGGCTGACCTGAGGTAGAATAGAGCATGGATGATGGGGGAAGTGGAGAGAAAAGTCACTGCAAGGACCCAAGGGGCCCAGAGTGGCTAGGTCTCTGGAAACACAGCAGAAAACAAATCTTTTCAAGGTGATGGTGTTACCTTGATAGACAAGGCCATGTTTCTTGGAGACCACCATTGGAAGAGTAGCTGAGGAGAAAAGAGATGGTAGCAGAAGACTTCCTCAACTTGATTCAGTTTGAAGAGGGAAAAGAAGGCCTGACTACCCCAAAGAGAAGCTTTATTTGAAGGCAAGGGAGTAGGGAGTCCTTACACTTCAAAGTTTAGATCTTACCCTGGTCCAAGCCCACTCTTCCTCCCACCACACACACCCTGCCACATCCTGCAGAAACCCTCTGCAGATAACTGGTCCCAGAAAAAGCCAATTCTTTCTGATGTAAATAGCAAAAAAGAAGCAGATATGTCTTCCACACAAAAATACTATGAGAAAAACAAGTGAAGGGGCAATGAAACTTTCCATCAAATGAAGAGCACTCAGAAAAATGGTGCTGGAAATGGTGTTGAAAACTGTGACTCGACATCCCTCCATGAGTTCAGAAAAAAATAATTTCATAGAAGTGCCAAGGAAGATTAGCAATATGGAAATACAGGAACTCAGGGAAGAGACGTCAGAAAGGGATGGCCAGAAATAGGAAGAGGGGAAATGGGAACTGGCACAACTCAGGGAACAAACCAGGGAAAGAAAGCATTGCACAAACCTATACAAAATTAGAAGGAACAGAAGGAAGAAGCAAGGCGGAAAGCATTTCTCCATTGGTTGTAGCATGTGTGGGTACCCAGTATTTTTCTAGATTCTGAAAAACAGAAATTTTTAAAAAGGGGGAAAGAAACAGAAGCCTTATGAAGCTTACATTCTAGTGGGGTGGGGGAGATTGAAAATAACAAGATAAACAGTAGAACATGTAATATATTCAGTGGTGATGAATGCTCTAGAGAAAATAAAACAGGGAAGTGGGATAGGGTGAGTGTGTGTGATGCGGTCTGTGTGCCATTTTAAACAGGGAATCAGGGAAGGGTATAGCCCCAAAGGCTATGAGGAAGTGTGATGTGCAGATATCTGGCGAAGGTGGCTGCAAGCAGAGGACATGCTGAGCATGCAGGTTCTGACACAGGACTGTCCTATTTGTGGACTGACAAGGAGGCAGTGTGGCTGCAGCAGAGATGGGGGAGAGTGCTGGAGGTTCTAGGGACTCATCTTCCAGAAGCAGATGCTGACATGGAATTAGGAGTGCAAAGGTTTATTAGGGTGTAATGCCTATGAAAGGACTGGGCAGGGACCATTATGTAAACTGCAAACTCTCTGGGGAACTCCAGAGCAAGGATCGTCCATTAGAAGAGGCCTGCCTTGGGCAGAAATGGCTATACCCTTGTACCATCTCTTCGCTCACACAGTTAGTTGGAAGCCACCCCTCAAAGAACATGGTCTTGGCTAGATAGCCAAGGCCACTCTGAAGGAGCCAACCACACTGGAGGCTGTCAGCTAACCACACTCCTTGCCACAGGACAGTGAATTCTTCCTTGAGGGTAGATCTAAAAGGGGCATCCCCAGGCTTGCCACACCTTGTGAGAACTTTGTCTTTCACTCTGCATGGGCTGGGAAGCCAGTAGTAGGTTCTGAGTGAAGATTATTTATTCTGAAATAATCTGATTTTCATTTAAATAGGATCACTCTAGCTGCTATGTTGAGCAGAATTTAGGAAAGCACTGGTGGATGCAGGAAGACCAATTAGCAAGCTAGAGCAATACACCAGGTGGTTCAAGTAGCTTGAACCAGAATGATAACTGAGGAGGTGGTTGGAAGTAGTCAGCATCTCAGACGTTTTTTGAAATAGAGCTGACGGAGGTTACCAGTCGTACTTAATGGTAAACGAATGAAGGCAATCCTCTTAGAGTCAGGAATAAGACAAGGACACCATTTAACATTGCATTCAAGCTTATACAATGAAATTAGGCAAAGTAAGTAAATTAGAAGAATAAGGCTGCAGATGAGAAAATTTCTGCAGACAGTCTGCTTGCCAGGCTGTGTGCTCCCTGCAGGACTCTGTCCACCTCTGCCTCATTTACACGAAGTCATAGACAGATGGCAGCTTGTGCGCCATTATTATAAATCCCTTTTCCCCTTGAAAATCATCATCAGCAACCCTGGGCACATTGGAATCCCATTTCTGCCTTTAGTTCAGTGGCATGAGGAGCCCAAATTGGAGAGGAACCACCCTCAGATTTTGGTTTATGGAACCATTATTGTACCCTTGATAGAATCATTCTTCTCACCAGTAGTAAGATCTCTGGACTGACAGAGCCAAATTCACAGGGAGGGGGAGCAAAATCATTAGGTTTAATAGTGAGAAGGCCCACTGCATTCCCAAGGAAAAGAGCCCTGAATATTAGTCACTGGTTCAGAATGTAAACTTCCAAATCTTGAGAGGTGTTTTCTTCTAGGTGGTGCTGTGACTAATTCTTCTGTAGACTTGGCTCCGATACCCAGGGGCCTCCACTACAATGTTCCTGTCAGAGCTTGCAAAGCCTTCTGCATCACTCTGATCTAGCACTGACACATTGATCACGGTTGGATCTGCTGGGTCCTTCAGCCCTGTGTCTGGCAAGGTTCAGTCAGAGAAACAGAGCTACCAGGAAAGGGGTTTATTAGAGGATTTGACCTTCTGCCATTGTGGGAGCTCGTTATGTAGTCTAGTGAGTCTTTTAGCTTTACATCTGGAGCCGGGGCCCAAAGGCAGCAGGGTAGGCAGTTCGGAAGGAAAGATGGACAGGAAGTGGAGAAAGCAAGGTCAAACTGGAAGTCGCAGGATGAGTGGAACTCATGAGCTTGGACTGGTACCTGCATTGGCCACTCTCCTTTCCAAGGCTTCAACGCCCAAAAATTGCAGCAGAAGCCGGAGCCTTTCATCACTGGGCTACGTATGCACGTGGCTCAGGACTCAGGGAAGCTGAGGGGAGATTTGAATGATCTGAAGAAGCTGTGGGCCTGACAGGTCACCCAACTCCAAGAAGCTGAGCCAGCAAACACCACCTTGCCTGAGCTGCAGCAGCAGCTGATACCCAAACCCTCACTCCTAGCATAAAGAAGAGCGTGGTTTCTTGTCAGGGTGCTGCTGGCAGCTTCAGCCTTGTGCAGGCAATGGGAATGAATTAATGCATTCACATGCCTCCTTATCCCCCCAGGCCATTCTTTTTTACAGAATATAGTATAGATATGCGTTTCTTAATACTGCAGTCTGGAGAATTTACTCCTGATTCTGCATAGTAATATTTTTATATTACGGTGTTTTATGTATGTTTTTGTCTTTCTGTATTATTCATAAGGATTCTAATGGTAATTTGGAATGGGACAGCATATCACTGTATTAAATAGGGTGCGAGCAAGGTGCTCTATCAAAGAGATGCCAGAATGCGGTGAACATAAGCAAGATGTGTACTAAAGGGTTAACAATCCTCTACCTTTACTAGGAAATCGACCTTGGCTTAACTTTCTGGCTCTTCCCCTCGTAGCCTGATAAAGGTGGATTATCAGTTGTATTATCAGGCAACATTGCTTATATAGAACAACCCTTTATTAGTATGCTGCATCTTGACCAGGAGAATAACTAGCGGGAAACCAGAGCATTGGGCTTTCCTGGATTTGGTGCCTCTTTTAAATGGGCATGTCCCTTGTATAGACCTAGAAGGTATGCCCAAGAGATGTTGGTTCCAATTTAAACATGGGGCTTCTAGGCCAGGGAGTCCTTCACATCTACCCCTGTGGATCTCCTTCTCTTGCACTAACTTACCACTTTGGTGAGGTCAATGGAAACTAGCCTCTGGTAGGCTATGTTGTGAGGGCATCTCCCACTGGGGAAGCATGTCTGGCATTGCTCTGCTGGTCCTCAGGGTTTCCTTTAAATTATGTGTGTATGCAACTTAGATAAAAATAAAAAAAGTTTTTAAGAGTAAACTGGGTCAATTATGGCCAGTTTAAATCTTTGAGTCTGAGTATCTATTTAAGACAGATACTCAGATACTTCTGACATGGTCATTACAGAAGAGAGATATTTATTTCTCTTTCCCGGTATAGGCTGAAGGGAAGGGGTGGCGGGCTGGAAGGGTAGCTCTGCCACCCTCGGCATGAGACTAACATCTGTGGGTCCAAGTGGCAGCTTCCATTCTCATCCTCTTCCAGCCAGGGGAAGGAGGAAGGACCCAGGGGGCATATACCCCTTCCTGTTGAGGGGCAGGACCCAGAAATGGCACACTCCACTTCCGCTCACAAACTCATTGGTCACACCCACCTGCAAGGGAAGCTGAGAACTCACTCTAGTTGGCAGCCATATGCTCAGCTAAAACTCAAAGAGTCCTGATATCGAAGGGCAGGAGAGTGGATAGTAAATGTCAGTTGGCTGTCTTTGCCTTAGTCGCTATTTTAAATCCACCCTGACTTTCTAAGAGAGATTCAACCATATTCCACTTGAAACTACATAAAACCTGAGTTTGAATAAATACGCAGGCATTTTCATGTTTTACTTTCGGCACTTTTAACCCATTTATTGTAGTATCAGATCCATTTATTTCTACCCCCTTCCCTTTCTTACTAACATCCACATTTCTTAGAGCTGGTATATACTTTGTTTTTCTGCCTGGTTTTGTTTTGTTCTTTTTCATAAAATATGATCAATCAAGAGGAAGTTTCTCAAATACGTTTTTGAGGTACACATTAGGTAGCAGTAATAGAACCATAGCAGTACAGCTATAGAACTGAAAGGATCTTTGGAGAGCCCAGTGAATTTAATCTCCTAACAGTATAGATTGCCAGAGAGTCAGTGAGTCAGCCAACAAATATTTATTAAATATCTAGTATGTGCCAGATACCTTTCTATGTACCTTAGGATAAGAGGAGTCCAGGACAGAACTTTCCCCGCCAAAGAACTTACCTTCTGCTCTAGAATAGTGTGTGAATTCTCCAAAATCATACTCACAATCAGCTTTACTGTCTTTAAAGCAAAGATTCGCTGAGGAAACACAAATTAACAAAGAAAAGGAAAGTGAACTAGTCGAGTGTCTTCCACAGCTTCAGGTGGCAGAAGAAGAATACATGGACAAAAACAGACAGTTTGAAAATCTCACTGATACTCTTACAGGTACATATGAAGCACTTAGTAATTGAACTCAAGCCCAGGTAAGGATTTCACTGTTGTCTGCTAACACAAAGTGGATCATTCATCACAAGCCAGTGGTGAAATTCTCCCAACTTCTCCCATCACCTTTAACTCTCTGTTCTCTAGTTTTTGCCTCTTCTATTAATTTCCTCTTCTCTGCACCACAATCTTACTGTTAACTCTTGTCAAATTCCTCCTTTTCTCTTTTAAAACTGTTTAAAATTAAGAATTAGTAGCAACTGTATTATATGGTTTCTCTCTGTACTTGCTAAAGGTAGAACCAACTCCTTTATCTCCTGCCATGTGGAAAATTTTTTGTTTCTTAACATGAATTTACAGCTTGACTTTAATCATTTTCTAGCTATGACTTTAATCATTTATAAGGTATGTACTCCTTACACTTTTTTCACTAATCTGCCCCTAAGGCAGAGATAGATAAGAGCTTGTCTCAGATCTGGGGGCTTCATAGAGAAGATGAAATGTGTCTGAAAGTATGCATATTTTGCATTTTATTACATGGCACACCATGTGTGTGTTTAATATAGAAGATAATTATTTTCTCCACAAAAATTGGATGTGGTCAGCTAACCCTGAACCCCAAATTTCACAGATCCAGAACCATCCCTAGAGTCTTGTTTTGAATTTGGGGAGTAAAGGATCATTATCCAAGGATTTAGGTTATTAAGAAGGACAACTTCTAGAACTTCTATCTTCTAGATGATGGAAGGAGTGCCATTGGAATCAGGTCAGGACCAAAATTACAGAAAATTTGCACATTTTTTACTGGAATGGGAGTAAAAAATGTGCATTGTGGTGGGACTGACCAGCTGGCAAAGATGAATATGGGGATAGGAATTAAAGCAGTGTGTCAAAACAGGGTAGTCATGTGGAAACCCAATATGGTCAAGTGTGAAATAAACAGATATTCAAAGTGAATAGTGGTAATTTTCAAGGAAGGTGGATTTTTAAGAATATAAGAATATTATAAGAAAAAGTACCTGGGTCTGGTTCCCATTCCTCAGTTGATTTTCCACTTTTGCCACATTTTCATTTAGTCAACTCAGTTAGGTTTTCTTGTTTTTTTACCACTTTTACCAAGACTTGCATCATATATGTACTCCGTTCCCAATTTTCTACTCCCCCACCCTTCCTTCATCCCTTCTTGCACTGGCTGGAGGATATAAGAAACACAATGAGTATAAAAATAGGCAATATATTGCAGTATATTGCAAGAACTGATTCTCTTAAGTCAAAGAAAAGGGATAAAATACTGAAGAAAGTAGAGAAAAGAGAGGAAGGCAGGAGAAAAGAAGGAAAGGGGACATAAGAGCAATGTGCTTCAGAGAGTAGGAAAGTATACTTCACCTGCCAGGAGTGAGACTTATAGAGGGTAGAATATAAAGGCTCAGTACACATAAAGAATAATGTTGTGACTTGTGATTAAATATGATGGATAAAACACATGCATCTATCTTTGCTCCCTAATAAAACTTCATAAAATATGTGCAAAAGATTTATTTAAAGATATAAACCCACAAGTACAAAGCGACTGGCAGAGAAGACATCAACAGATAATAACTAACAGCAAATTGTTGGAAGGTGTAATTGGATAGAGGTATTAGCAGAAAAAGAAGTTTAACTAGCAAGTGCTCACGGAGAAGCATAGCATGAGGACAAGAAGTTCTCTCCTCAGGACCAGGGAAGTCTTGGACATTGGAGGGCAGGGATACTGTGAAGCCTGAGATGAGTCATGGGGCTGAAGATTTGCTGGAAGTCTTTATAGCAAGCAGTTAGACCCCCAGGTCAAATGTCCTCTTCTGTGCCACTGACTGACTATTCCTCCACAATGCCAGCAGAGAAATTGGGCAAGAGGGTTCTAAACTTCAGGATATCAGATATGGCTGAGCGCAGAAAACAGGTGCTGTTCTGAGACCCCCTTCCACTGCTCAGCTTGATGAAGGCTGCCAGCCAGTTGTGTTATAACTCTTCTGTGATCCCTTCCCCACCCTGAAGATGGTTGGATTCTTCCCCAAGGACACTGAACAGTTTCAAAGAGCTCCACAGAATCTAACATTAGAGAGCCCCCCAACAAAATGGGTGATCACTTCCTGATCACTGTACAGTGAAGTCCACCCAGGAACCAAACCTTTTAGTCCCTCACCCTTAAGTAGGATTAGATAGTCAAAGATCACCAGACATCTCAGGAAAAACTCCAGCATGAATGACATAAACTAAAGCAGATAGAAAAACAGAACTTGGTGGAAACATAAACACAAATAACATAAGAATACTTTTAAAGATAAATTCTCAGTATATATTCTCTGTATATTATTATATATAATACATATATATTCTCTGTATATTGCTCAGAATATATGTTCTCTCTAGTATAGAGAATATATCTTAAAGTATATTCTTAGAGAAATAAGATATTGCATTTATGAAAAAGAACAAGATGCTTAAAAGAAAGAACAAAGAACAAAAAAAGAGCTCTTAAAAATAAAAAATATAGCAACTAAAATTTTAGAATTCAATAGGATTATAAGAAAAGTTAAGGAAATCTCTCCAAAAATAGAACAAAAAATAAGGAGATAACAGGATAAAATGGTAAGGAAATTATAAAACTGTTCTGAGGTGTCAAATATCTGACTAACAGGAAGGCCAGAAAAAGAGGCCAGAAAAAAAGTGGGAAGTATAAAGTTATCAATGAAATATTACAAACATATTTCTCAGAACTGGAGAATATGAACTTCCTATTTTAAAGGGCCTGTCAATCCCCAGTACAATATATGAAAGAAAAGACATTAAGCTACATCACTGTTGGATTTCAGGAGAAAAAAAAAAAAGAGAAGATCCTAAAAGCTTCTAGAGAGAAAAAGCAGATCTCACACAAGTCTGAGAATGGTCTCAGACTTCTTTACATCAATATCATAATAGAATTTAGAAGACATCGCCTCAAAATTTTGAGAGAAAATAATTTCCAACATTAGATACCCATCCAAACTACCAGTCAAGTATAGATTTAGAATAGAGATATATTTAGATATACAAGATCTCATTTACTCTGTCTCAGGAAGCTACATAAAATTTGCTTCAATAAACAGAGGAAATAAATCAAGAGAAAAAAAAAGGTATGAGATTCAGAAAGCAGGAGGTCCAACATGAGAGAGATGCAGAGGGAAGTCCCAGGAGGTCACCTTTGCGGCAGGACTAAAGAAAAATGTACAGAAGGTAGTGGGAGAGGGTAGAGAAGGGGAACTGATGGATTACGTAACGTGTTTGACCACGTGGGAAGTAATGTTCAGAAAGATTTTACAATTCTGTTATAGATTTTGATATGAATTAATGACATGTACATGGAAAACTAAGCAATTCTTTTAAAAAGTGAGGTAATTTTTACCTCCAGGAAAAACAAGAAACTATATAAGAAAGGAAGTGTAATCATACTACACTGTCTCATCAGTGAATAATATTTACATTGTCATAATGATCCAAACAGTTAAAATTCATTTAAACAAAATCCACAACTTCACGAGGAGGTTGAGGGAGGGAACATGGAGCTGCGGGTGTGGGCGGGAGGTGTAGGGATGGGGGTAAGTGGGCTGTGTCCTCTACTATGTTAGGAAGCGAGCAGAAGAAGTTAAGAAAGAAAAAAGTTTCTTAAAGAAAAAATTTTAAGAAAAAGATTTTTAAGAAAATGTAAGAGGAAAAAGTTAAAATGAGTTTAAAATGGTTGATTCTGAGGAGTCAAACACAGGGGTGGATGCAGCATTGGGGAGTGCCTGACTTCCAGTGTTTGTTATAAGCCTTATCATAGTGTATGGCTTCTAAAACCAGGCATATGTCTTGTTTTGATTATTGTCTTTTAATCAAAGAACATTGTAGGTGGTTATTTTTTCCTCTCTCTCTTTTTTATAGCACAAAAGCAGGAGCAGAATTTACTGAATTATGACATTTCTCAATTGTCAAGAGACTTTTTAAGATACCTTAACAAGACGGTAAAGAGTCAATGTATTCATTCTTTTTTCTTTTATTAGAATATTGGTATATACAGACAGTGATACTTACCTAGCACATTAGAGTTTTCAAGAAATTCACATTTTTTAAACTTACTCTGTTAATATCAATGTTTTGAAATTTTTAGTCACAACATACACATATGTATATAGATATATACATATACACACATATATATACGTGTGTGTGTGTTTGTATGTAGAGAGAGAGCAACTTCAGAAGCAATGAACATGTAACCTGGGACTTCCCCAGTGGTCCAGTGGTTAAGAATCCACCTTCCAATGCCAGGGGCACAGGTTCGATCCCTGGTCAGGGAATAAGATCCCAAGTGCCGTGCCACATGGCCGAAATTTCAAAAAACAAAACAAAACAAAAAACTGGAAAATCACTGGGGAGGATTCAGTTTCCTTATTTAAAAGGTAGAGATCAGAGTATGCTTCCTAAGGTTCTTTTCAGATCTGTTATTCTGGTAAATTCCTATGAAGACAAGGATAAGTGGGCCAAAGTTGTGGGTGTGGAGGGGGTGAATGAGATGGGAGCAGGTGAATAGATGCTTACTACCTTTTCAAATTTTATAATCAATACTTAATGATAAACATATGTATGTGGAGTTGGTTAATTAAAAATAAAATGTATTCTTTGAGAGTCACTGATCTCAAAAGTAACTTTCAGTGCATTATGGAAATAGAAACATATGAAGGGGAAAATTACAAGTAAGTATACTATATATATAATTCTATATTCTTTATAAGATGCTGCTAGGGATGATTATACAATGTACAAAGATTATGTGATTTATAGCAGTATAATAATAGAAAACTGCTTAGAGAATTCAGTAGAGAAAACTGTAGAGAACTCTGAAAAATCCATAAAGTAATATTCTTCTTCTTTTGAGAAATATTAAGTCCTCACTGAAAGAGCCTCAATAAATTCCACTCCCTGCTTCCCCACTTTTGCCAGGTAATTGTTCATATGTCAAAGTATATTCTATTTTGTGAAATTATCTCAACAACTTAACTTTGGCTCTTAACTTGGGATCCATAGACTCGTTTCCCAGAGTCCATTCGCTTTGGAGTTTATATAAAGTTTTTCAAGGGAAGGTGTCCATAACCTCTGCTGATGGTCAAGGAGTTACAGTTGACCCTTTAACAACATAGGTTTGAATTCTGTGGGTCCATTTATATGCAGATTTTTTTCAGTGAATGAGTACTACAGTACTACGCGGTCTGTGGTTGGTTCAATCAGCGGATGTGAAACTGGGGATACAGAGGACCAACTGTAAAGTTACACGTAGATTTTTGAGTGGAGGGGGTTTGTGCCCCTCACCCCTGCATTGTTCAAGGGTCAGTTGTAATTAGAACCCCTCTCTGAATGTGGTCCAGGCGAACTAATACACTGGGGCCCTGCTAGTTGAACTCTATGCAATAACTGTGGGTTTTATGTTTGAGCAGAATAAAGTGAAGCAAGAATTAAAACAATTAAGAGATCACGAAAGCCATAAAATCAAAGCTCATTTTGAAGTTCTAAAGCACTTAGAAAATGAAATCTATGTACATGACCTAAAAACAGATGATTTGCTTCTGGCAAATAAAAGATTAAAAGAGGTAAGTTCAAGTGCACTTCACTTTGCACAATGGTCTTGGTTGATTGTCTACACCTGCACGAGTTACAAGAGAAGAGAGAATAACTCTTAAAACTTTTTAAGTGAAACTTAAAGTACACACAGAAAAGTGCCCAAATCATAAGTGCACAGCTTAATGAATACACTGGGTAACCAACACTTAGATGAAGAAACAAAGCATCAACAGAATCCAGATATCTTCCATTGTGCCTTCCTGTCACTAACCTCCTAACAAGGGTAATGCTATACTGACTTCTAATACCATAGGCGAGTTTTGCCTGTTTTTGAACATTATATGTATGAAATGATACAATATGCACTCTGTTGCCCAACATTATGTTTTTGAGGTTCATTCTTATTACTGAGTGAAGGTATGATTCATTCATTCCTTAGTTCTGTATTGTATTGTATTGTATGTATGTATTGTATTCCATTGTATAACTAATACTACAGTTTATTTATACAGCCTACTGTTGATGGGGGTTTAGAGAGTTTCTAATTTGGACTATTACAAAGAGTGTTGCTATGAACATTCTACTACCTGTTTTTTAGTGAATAAAATTACATATTTCTTTTGGGTAAACATCTCAAGTGTAATTCTCGAGCCATAGGGAGGCATATGGTCCACTTTAGTGCTCAGTGCCAGTCTCCCAAAGACGTTGCGCTCACTGCCACTGCCAGCAGTAGTGTATGAGAGCACAGTTGTTCCTCATTCTCTATGAAACTCGGCCTTTGTCAATTTAATCATTCTGGAGGGTGTATAGAGGTGTCCCTTGGTGGTTTTAATTTGCATTTTCCTGATGATTAATGAAGCATCTATTCATAGGTTGTTGGCCACTTGGATGCCCTCTTTGTGAAGTACCTGTCCAGATCTTGTGCCTATTTAAAAAGTTAGGTTGTCTGTTTCATATTGATTGCAGCTTTTTTTAAAGCAAAGGAATTTGTTCATCCAACCCCTAAAGTTAAGGTCTCAATCTCAAATGATTAAATTTTACTTATTTATACTTGAGTTACTTATTTGAATCTGTCACTCACTGGTAACCCTGTGTGACTTTGGGCAGATCACTTAACTTGTGAGCTTCATTTTTCTCCCCTTAAAATGGGAATAACTCCTAAATTCATAGTGTGCAGGTGACTTCTTTGTAAACTGAAAGTGCAAAAGGAATGCAATTTAAAAAATATTTTTTTCTGGTAAACCTTATTGACCTCAAAGATCAGGATCTGTATCAATGTATTTCAAGAGTTTTGCACAATGCCGCACATGTAAAAGGAATTCAGTCCCATTTGATGCTCACAATAACCTGGATAATGTATGTGGATATTACATTATGTCCCTTTTATAGATTAGGAAACTGAGTCTCTTTGGGGTTTTTTTTGAATTTTTAATAACTGGAAAAATGAAAACAGTCCTACAGTGGTAAGACTCTAAGTAAGGGGATAATCTCTTTACCTCTTTGAGCAATATTTTTTTCCATTGGTTAAATGGCAACAATTTTCCCACTAATATCATGTGTTTTTTGGTAGAATTAAAATGGCATAAGAGGTACTAATGTACTTTGAAAAGGTAGATGTGCTCTGCAGAGCCCAGGTACCATCAGCAAGAACCTGCACACATCTGACACATCTTCATTCTAGCCCTTGAAACAACCTTGTAAGAAATTTCATCCACCTGTGAAATATTCCACCAGGCTGTCTTCTATCAAGATGATGTAGATTATTTATTAATCTAACTGGAATTTTCATTGCTGTTTTGGCAATGGGTGAGCAAATGGATGACTGACTATGTTAAAGACTGATTCTAAAAGTTCTGTTTTTGGATTCAAGGTCCACCTACGAGTCCCTGGATGACCCTATTCGTTTATCTTATTCACTTACCACTCTGTTTTAATGATCGCATCCCTTCATTCGACAAACATTTTAAGCATCAGTGAGTCCCAAACTCTAGGGAAGGCACAGTGAATACAAATATGAGTAAGACACGGTCCCAAGCCCTTAGAAAGCTCGCAGTCTAACTGGGGAGATGGGTATACAAATGGAATTACAATTTGGTTGTTAAGTGTGACAGTCTACACAGGGTGCATATACAGAGTCACCCAGAGCAAGAGCACCTAATCACACCACGGGAGGAGCTCCAGGGAAAAGTCTGACAGGGTGTCATTAGCATAGAGGTAGGCTTTACACCTGGGAGATGGTGAAATTCCTCAGGGATAGTGAATGAGAACAGTGAGGTGTGAACAGAGTTCTGGAGAAAGACAGCTCTTAAAGAGTCAACAGAAGAGGAGACCAAAAAGGGGGACTAAGAGAGGAAAGTTGGAGAGTTACGAGAGGCCTGCTGAGCTAGGCAAGTCTACGAATAGTGATCCATGTTCAAAGAGAGCGAGAATGATGACTTGGACTTGGCGTAAGGTGACTTGCACTTTGGTTTACTACAAAACCTTCCAGCAAGCCATGCAAAGACTGCCACAAGATCAAGGCTGCATGAGAGACCCTCTGAAACATGCTTATAAACACAGTCCTCTGGAACAGTTCCATGTCTACTTCTCCAACGGTACCAGACACTATTTCTAAGATTTTTATCAGTAGTTTCTAGTATTTGACTAATTCTCGCTTGAAACTGGGCCAGTGCCAACATTATATCCCAAAGCCCATACTTTCAGAGTTCCCAGAGACTTTAGAGGTCCTGAGCATTGGGTGGTCAGAACAGAAAGCCATGACTTTAACACTCAAACCACTGCTACCACTGCCACCCAATGCAATGAAACATCCAACTAGAGTGAGCAATTCCATAGGCTCTCCTGACTTGATCTCTGTGAGGTCTTATGAACGCCTCCAGTGAGGCATCAGTGCTGCCTTGTAACATGTACTGAACACACATTTTGCAAAAAAAAAAATCATTTTTTTTTCCTGTGAAGACAGTGTGTTTAGGCAGAATACCTTTTAATTCGTTTTTGTGGCAAATTCAGAATACCATGTTTACTTGGCTGTTGAAATGCTTACCAGGAAGTAATGTCCTTTACCTCCCTCACCAGAATGTAAGCTTAACAAGGGCTATGTTCACCACTGTTACCCTTGTACCTAGAATGGTAGGTCGCACAGAGGAGGAATCAATAAATGTTTGCTAAGTGACTGCATGGATAATTAACTAAACGACTTAAAGCAAACACATGCCTTTAATTTCCAGTATATTGCATACATAAAGAACAGCACAGAGCAACACAGAAAGGGAGCAGAAGACCTCATGTGCACCTCAGGTGACCTGTCGTCTCAGCTGACAGCTCTTCAGAGTAAGTAATGTGTCATGAATGACCTTTACATATAAAAAATAAAGTTTTGTTTAAATCAGTTTTACTGGTTTGCATATAATAAAATGCACCCATCTTAAGTTCAATGTGTTTTGACAAATGTACGTACCACTAGAACGACTAGTACCACAAGAAAGATATAGAACATTTTCATCATTGAAAAACGTCCCTTGTGTCCCTTTGTGGTTGATTTCCCACCCTACCTCCAGTCCCTAGAAACCATTGAGGTGCCTTCTGTCCCTAAGGATTAGATATAAATGGAATGATAGAGCATGCACTCTTTTGTACCTGGCTCCTTTCACTCAGCAAAGTGTTTTTTAAGATCCATCCATGTTGTTGCATATATCATCATTGGCTCTTTTTTACAGCTGTATAGTAGTGTTCCATTAAATGGATATACCATATTTTGTTTATCCATTCTCTAGATGAAGGACATTTGGATTGTTTCCAGTTTGGGGTTGCTATTTGTTTATAAGTGTTTTTGAGAATATTTGTTTTCATTTCTCTTGGGTATATACAAAGTAGGGGAATCGCTGGGTTACACCGTTAGTGTAACAGGTTTAACTTTATAAGAAATGGCCAGTTTGCCAAAGTACTTGTACAAATTTATCATCCCACTATCAATGGGATACTCCACATCCTCACCAACAATTAAAATTGTCAAAACACTTAAAATTGTTAACATTTTAGCCATTTACTAGGCATGTAATGATATTTCCTCTTTTTTTTTTTTTTTTTTTTTTTGTGATACGCGGGCCTCTCACTGCTGTGGCCTCTCCCGTTGCGGAGCACAGGCTCCGGACGCGCAGGCTCAGCGGCCATGGCTCACGGGCCCAGCCGCTCCGCGGCATGTGGGATCCTCCTGGACCGGGGCACGAACCCATATCCCCTGCATCGGCAGGCAGACCCTCAACCACTGCGCCACCAGGGAAGCCCCATGATATTTCCTCTTGACTAAGTTTTCCTGTTGACTAAGGTTGTTAAGTATCTTTTCATATGCTTTTTGGCCACTTATATATCATTTTTTGTGAAGTGTCGTGAACAAATTATCTATTACAGCATGACGTTACAAATTACTTTGCTCACAAATTGTCAATTTGGTTAGAACTTAGTGGAGGCAACTCCTGTCTGTTCTACATGACATCGGTTGGGGCCACTTGATGGCTGGGGGGTAATTCAGCAGCTGGGGACTGGAATCATCTGAAGACCCACTCACTCACAATTCTGGTGTCGATGCTGGCTCTCAGATGAATTCAGGGGAAACTGTTAACCAGAACACCTCCATGTGGCCACTCCATGCATGTAGCTGCTTGGCCTGCTGTGTTCCAAAAGTTAGCATCCCAAGAAAACAAAGTGGAAGTTCATGGCATTGTTGTGACTTGACCTTGGTAGTCAGAGTACCACTTCCACAATGTCCTAATGGTTGAGGCAGTCACCAGGCAAAAGGGGAGGGGACAGAGACATCACTACTAATGGGAAGAGTGTCAGCATCATGTTGGGGGAAGAGCATTTGAGATGAAATATATCGTGGAGCCATCTCTGGAAAATACAATCTGCCACATGTCTGTCCAAATCTTTTGCGCATTGCTTTGTGTTCTTTGTGTTTCTTATTGAGTTAAAATCGTTATATAGTCTGGAAATGAGTCCTTTTTCAGTCTGAGGCTTGACTTTTCATTTTCTTAATGGTGTCTTAGAAAAGAAGTTAAAAATTTTCTTTTGAACAAAGACTGCTTTATCTAGTTTGTCTTTTAGGGTTAGTATTTTCTGTGTCCTGTCTAATACATTTTTTTTCAACTTTTTATTAAGAAAAATTTAAAACTTACTGAAAAGTAGCGCATAGAATAATGAATCACATGTGCTCATGTCTAATACATTTTTGCCTAAGCCAAGTTCTCAAAGATTTTTTCCTACGTTATCTCTGAGTTTTTAGTTTAGCTTTTATGTCTAGATCCCTGATTCATTTCAAGTTAACTTTTTCGTATGATACGAGGTAAGGGTTGAAATGTCATGGTTTTCTCTTATGCATATTCAATTGTGCCAGCACAATTTTTGAAAAGACTCTCCTTTTAGCACTGTATTACTCAAACGATGTTTTTAAAAAATCAGTTTTATGAGTCTGTTCCTTTATTCTAAATATGTAACTTTACACCAGTGTCACACTGTCCTGGTTACTGTAGCTTCATATTCAGTCTGGAAATCATGTAATGCAAGTTCTCCACATTTGTGCTTCTCTGTTAGAATTATTTTGGCTATTTTAGATCTTTTGATTTCCATATAAGTTTTAGAATCAGTTTATTAATCTATACGCACCACACACACATACCCCTGCTGGGATCTTAATTGGGTTTGTGTTGAATCTGTAAATCTATTTGGGGAGAATTGACATCTTAACAAAATGAAGATTTCCAATCCAAGAACACAGTATATATCTCCATTTATTTAGAACTTCTTTAATTTTTCTCAGCAAGATTTTACAGCTCTTCGTATTGTTTTAGAGGTCCTCAAGACAGTCCCCATTCTTGGTGATTAGCTGGAAGGATTCACAGGACTCAGAAGTTGTTATACTTTATAGTTATTGTCTATTACAGTGAAGGGTACTGAGTAAAATCAGCAAAGGGCAAAAGGGCTTGGAGGAAACCAGGTGCAAGCTTGCAGGCATCCTCTCCCAGTGGAGTTGCAAAGATGCACTTAATTCCCCCAGCAATGACGTGTGACACATGCAAAGTGGTGCTAGGCAGGGGAGCTCACAGGGGCTTGGATGTCCAGGGTATTTATTGGAGGGGGTCAGTCACATAAACATGCAGTGCCTGTGTGAATGACCTCAGTGACTCAAGCAGCTACCGAGATGCTCAGGTGGTATTTCTCCTTTACGACGTTAGTATGGGAAATTGCATTGATTGATTTTGGAATGTCAAACCAATCTTCCACTCCAGGGATAAAACCCACTTGTTCAAAACCTAGTATTGTTTTCATATATTGCTGGATTTGATTTGCTAGTCTTTGAGCAGATTTCTCTATCTGTGTGAGACTGCCTTGCTCTGCTCACACCCCCAGCAGAGAGCCCAGTGGTCATAGCGCTCACATTTCTCCCCCTTCTTTCAGGTGTCACAGTTCTGTACTGCGCACTCTCCAGTATCTGAAAACTGGATATTGAAACAAATATACTTGTTTTATACATTTAGTCCCATTTTCTCCTTGTTTAAAGTGGGAGGGCAAGTGTTGTTCTGACATTTTGGAAGTAGGAATTTTAATTTTTTTTATTTTTTTTTTTTGTTTTTGTGATACGCGGGCCTCTCATTGTTGTGGCCTCTCCCGTTGCGGAGCAACAGGCTCCGGACGCGCAGGCTCAGCGGCCATGGCTCACGGGCCCAGCCGCTCCGCGGCATGTGGGTTCTTCCCGGACCAGGGCACGAACCCGTGTCCTCTGCATCGGCAGGCGGACTCTCAACCACTGCGCCACCAGGGAAGTCCTGGAAGTAGGAATTTTTAGATAAAAATAATTTTTGAAAAACGAATAGTGTTACTTGAATAAAAATGTTCAAATTATTTCACTAACTTTTGCATTTTAAAAATCTTTAATTTAGCACAATATTCGGATTTATGGACTGAATTTTGGACTACACTTAAGGTGAGCTTTTTTGTGTTGCCTCCATAAGTATCATACTTCTAAGATATTCACCTGCCTAATAAGTGTGTGTGTAAGGAAAGAGGTCAGGATTTGCGGGGAGTGACAGAGCTGGTGTGATCATCATATCCTACAATGTATCCTTTGTGCTGTTAGAAAACAAATTTCAACTGAGTAAATTTTAAAGATCTTATTGGCTTTATTCAACACTTCATGAATCAGGCATCATTCAAGCTAGCAGACAGGAAGGAGCCCTGAGGAGCTGTACAAATGAAAGATTTTATAGTCAGAAGGGATCAGGAACAAGGAAGTTATTCCAGGCAAAAAAGGCAGGTTGGCTGTTGCAAGGTCACTTTCATCTCAGGGATGGCAGGGGTCTACTAGGCAAATTACCTGACTAGTACTGATCAGGTAGATTCCTGATTGACTGGTTTAAGATTCCATTTCTGAGAGAACTGAAACTGTAATTAAGTCTCGCAGTTTGGTGACATGGGGTTTAGAGTAAGTGACTCCATTTTGGGCCTGTTGTCTTATTTTTAAGAGTACCAAATATCACTATGAAATCTTAATCGTTTGGGAAGCTGTCTTCCCACTCTACCACTTCAGTTAAAGTGGGAATGGGGGAATTACAATTTTTTTTTTCAAGCACAGACTGAACACAGATCATTTTAGGACAAAGTTGTCAATTCTGAACTCCATCTCTCCTCCATGTTTTACCAGCCATTCACCATCTCCAACCCTCCCCCCTTTAGAGGGAGGTAGGCTGTAGTTCAAATCCTGGTTCTGCTACTTTCTAAGTATTTAAAGTTTACATGTGATCCTTGTTTAACCCTTAAAACAGTGGCTAAGGGAAGTGTTAGTAGTGCCTTTTTTAGATGAAACTACAGAGGCTCAGAGAGTTTAAGTGACTTGCCGAAGACCAAACAGTTGATGAACTTATGGGGATTTAAAGCTCAGATCCAGCCTGATTCCAAAGTTCTTAAGCTTTAAGCCATGCTGAATCTCCTCTGCAATTCTGTGCTGCTCTTAAGATGGGCTGGCTTTTTTATACCACCACCACTACCCTACCCAGTTAAAATTTGGAGTTCAGTGAGTACTCTGTTAAATCTTCTCATTTGCTAATCCACTTTTCTGAGATCCTTTACAGAACCTTGTGAATTTGCTGTCTACAGACACTTATTTTACATGACTAGTACCAATTTTGCCTATGTATTTTTGTCTTGTGCATGACTCACTTATACAAAATATGTTTTTATTTATTTTGTTGCAATTTATATTCACATACCCCCAAATGCTACTTTTTAAAGGAATTGGTAGAGAGTGGTAATGAGACCTTGCAAGAAATAAAAAATCTGATAGGGAAGCTGCATGAAAGAGATGAAAAAATTGAGCAAATCAGTATTTGGCTTCAAGAGGAAATTGAAGAGATGCGTTTTCTTATGGAACAGGAATCTCAGACAGACCTTCTCAGTAAGTAACACCTCAAGAGCTTTGGGTAACAAAGACCTTTCTGCTATTCTACTGTAGCTGGTGACATCTAAAATAGCAAAAAAAAAAAAAAAGAGAATGCCTATCAAAAATTTAGTTATCCCCAGTAATCCATTCTCAATAATGTCACATATGTTCAATGAATGTTGATTCTCATTTGTGGGGTTGAATATGGTAATGCAGCGGTGTTGGGCAAGTCTCCCTTCCATCTGAGTGAATCTCCTAAATAACTGAATCTCAACTTCTTTCTGATTTTTTAAAACATTTTCCTCCCAAAATCTTTTTAAACTCTTTTACATACGTCCTTGTCTTCTTAAACAGAAGATATTGAACATCATTTTCCCTTTTCTTCCTGAGCTGAGTTTAGCATTAAAAACAGCAGCAACATTAAAGACAGCAATAGTTGCTGTTTTCTAGTGATGCCTTCTGGGGCTTCTGAGATGATAACACATCCTATGCAACACGAGTGACTCATGAGCAAGCAACCCGGGCTCTCCAGAGGAATATCATCCTCAATCCCTACTCTAGTGTCATGTTAGACACAAGGGCTACAGAACTCCTTCCAGATCAGGGCTGCAGCTAGAAGTGAAGGTGAATCCTCGCACAGTACAGCCCAGAGGTCCCAGGGCTGGAATCCCTTGGGAAGGTGGGATGGTGGAGGTAGAAGGGGCTGGTGAGAAGGAAGGAGAATAGAGCGTAGGGGAGAGATGAAGTGGTGAAATGAAAATAATGTCATCTGGCAAGTGTACAGATCTGTTAGAGGTTATTAAGGTTTAAAAGCATCATCATTAGATAAGCAATATTAAAGGTGGGTTGTAGAAAATTTACAAATAAGATGAAATAAAAGTAAAATGAGAGAAAGTGGTACAACTAAAAACATCTCAATATTTGGTAAAAACCAATATTCTGAGGGTATTGCTTGACAAAAGAAATAATGTTTTAGCAGCCAATAAGGAACTTTGTGGGTGAACCTTCTTATCAACCTCAAAGCTGTCTTGGTGGTCCTGCTCCAGGTTGGTGATACCTATTATGTCTTAGTGCACAAGGGTCCCTGGTGAATCTTGCTTAACTCTGCATTTTCTTTGCTAGGTCAGGCCATCCCTAGCAACTGTAGAGCAAGCAGAATTTTAAGAGCCAAATCATCTCTAGGTGTCAATTGCACTGTTTTCACACGAGCAAATCTTCCATTTTTGTCTGAAACCTGATGGAATCTTTGCATTGGAGCAAAAAAATAGACTATATTGAAGCTAAGCTAAACCCATGGAATAACTAATACCATATTCCCTTTTTCATTTATTTTGAGTACTGTCTTATTGATAACCTATGGAAAGTGGAGGATTGCAGCATGGAAAAAATTGCAGGCCACCCAAACGAGAACAAGCTGAGGCATAAAGCTTGGTAGAACAAGGGAGTCAGAGTCACCATCGCTTGTTTTTGCCAGAGATTCAGAGGCAGGTGCGGGAGTGAGAGAGGTTTAGTGTGGGGAAAAAAAGGAAGGTTTCAGGTGTGTTCCGATTGGAGGTTGTTTGCATGGGGAGGCTGGTAACAGGCTGACTAGAAGGAGGACAGCCTATGTGATTGATTAGTAAGCATACTTGGCTTTTCTCTGGTTGGTGCCAAGTTAGAAGAAGGGTCATAAAAGAGGGAAGTTGGTGGTCATTGATCAAGTTATGACTGTTCTGGGCTCATTACATATATGGTCATTGCATGGGTCTATTGTCATGTATGGTGTGGCCATTGTTGGTTTGTATATTCAGTCTCAGCATGGATCTTAATTTTTACTTCCATTTTCAACTTAAAGTATCATGTTCAGAATAGAGTAATAGTTGCTTTGAGTGAAAACCAACCCAAATAAAATATAAATAATAGGCCAGTTCAGCATGTGCCATTCATTTTTATTTCATCCAAATGGTACAATCATTTAATTAAAATTTAAGTTCATTTGATAGGCAGTCCGTATATACGACTCTTAATTAAACCGTTCTTATTCTAGACAACTGGAACAAGTTCCAGTTAATATTTATTATGAAGTATTGCAAGTATGGAAAGTATTGGCTTGGCCAAAAATTTTGTTCGGGGTTTTCTGTAAAGCTGCCCCCTCCTGTTTTTATAGGGCTCAGAGCTAAGAATGGTTGTTATATTTTCAAATAGTTGGGAAAAAATCAAAAGGATAATATTTCCTGGTGCCAGAAAATTATATGAAATTCAAATTCCTATATTTGTAGATAAAGTTTTATTGAACCCCAGCCATGCTCGTACAGTCACACATTACATATGGCTGCTTTTGTGCTACAGTGGCAGACACTGACAGGGACCATGTGGCTCGCCACACCTAAATTATCTATTACGGAAAAGGTTTGCCAAACCCTGAGCTAGAGTATTGCATCTTCTCCTTTGATCACTCATGGAGTGGGTGAGATTTTTTTTTGGCAACATGGCAAACCCTAAGGATCCTAGGCCATGCAATGATAAACATGCTCTGTTACACAGTGACCAATTCCGGAAAAAATTAAAATATTCTTTCTGTTGTTGGAAATGAAAAGAATATCACTTAATTTTATAAGAAAAAACACATATTTCTACTGAAAATATTTTCAGTCAATAGATTACTGATTGGAGGAATTTCAATTCAAAAAGTCAGTACTGTTTGCAGCCACTGAAATGTTCCTAACTGGGCATACTGATACTTGAAATTCCTCCTGTTTTTAAGGTTTCATCCATGTTTCACTATTAACACTAAACTGAATTCCACAAGTATTTACTGAATGCCTATTCTGTGCCAAGTACCATGTTAGGCTCTGGGGTTACAGTGGTGAATGAAAACAGGTATAATCCCTGCCCAAATGGAATTCACAGTCTAGTACAGAAGCCGGCAAATGTTAAAGGGCCATAATATTTTTTGGCTTTGTCACCCATAAGGTCTCTGTAGCAACTACTCAGGTCTGCCATTGTAGCAGAATTGCCCCTGTAGTTTGCCCACCCCTGACACAGTGGGAGAACCAAGTATTATGCAAATGTATGTAAAACCTATTGTCATAGGAATTTTACAGGTGGGGTATGAGACCTATGAGAGAACCTTAGAGGGAGAGAGACTTGACCTAGTTAAGGAATCGGGAGAGGTCTCTGGAGAACTGGAAATGGAGCTGAGATGTAAAGGAGGATTTCTGGATTCCCTTACTCCACTTGTTTCTGCTCCTGGAGCACTACCACCACATGGGCTTTGGAGGAAGGTGGACCTGGGATGGAATCTCAGCTCTGCTTCTTACGTGTTATTTAACTTCCACTCTCCAGTTGCCCTGGTTAAATATGAATGCTAACTAACAGGAATAATAAATAATGCCTCAGACACAAATTAGGCACTGAGATCCCTGAAATCTTCGGCCCTCCTGAGGAGATAATAGTCACCCTGGCTCCTTGAATTACTTGAACATCTCTGAGGCACCTCTCAGCTCTTGGATATTTCGCGTTGAAAGTATTCTGTCACTGATGGACTTCTAGAGAAGCCCTTGATCTCTTCCAGCTTAACAGCCCTCTCCTGCCCTCTTCTGGCCACAATGTGTCACTGTGGCCCTGCCGGTCCTGGTGCTCTCCTTCAGGGTCACTGCACTATCTGTATTAGCATATTGAATACCTTTGAGCCCTGTACTAGAGCACATGCCCAGTTACTGAGTCGAACAAGACCAGTCCCTGAAACTGGTCATACACTGTGAGAAGCAGACAAGTGAAGAGATGATTAGAATATGGTGGATTCCTTCTAGTGAGTGGCTATGGAGGGTAAAGAGGCACCTCTCAATCTTTTGGGGCGTTGGGAATATACAGGGATGTCTTCCTGAAGGAGCAGCTGACGTAAGCTGGCCAGGAACAGTAATAGCGTGGCTGAGTGGAGATCTGCTGGGGGTACCAGTTGGCAAGAGTGGGGGATAGGCTTGGCCGAATGTGAAATGCCAGACTTCACCCTGAAAACTAAAATCGTTACTTTTTGCTTTAACGTTCTTTCTTGTAAATTAAAGGTAAATAAGTTAATTCTTGGTGTATACCTAAACCAAATAGTAACTGTGTACAGATTATTTGTAAAGAAGTATTAAAAATAATTTTGTTTAAAAATTCCAAAAATCCCTGAGTATTATACCATGTACTATAACTTAGGTTACAGATAAACACTTTGTGTGCTAATCAAATATTTTAACTTGATATGTGCTCTACAGAAGACTTTTTTAGGCCAAGAGATATTTTTAGAGAAAGATCAAAAAATTCGTGTAACTCTCTGTTAAAGTTATCTTTTTGTTATTGTGATGAAAAGGACTTGATATAATTTATTTTGATCATTTAATTCTGGAAAAGAGCCTAATTATTGAAGCAGAATCAAAATTTCAGTAAGAAATACTTAAAAAAATCATTTGCTCAGAAATTTTCAAAAGATCTCTTCGAAAAATTAAGATCTGAACTAGGAAGAGAGTTTAGACCATGGTTTTCAAACATTAGAGTCACCTGGAGGAAGTTTTAAAAATCCCTCTGCTCAGCCAGACCAATTCACCCTGAATCTCCGGGGGTGAGACCCCGGCGTGTTTTTAGAACTCTCTCCAGCTGGCTCCATTGGGCAGCCAAGTCTTGAAAACTATCGGTTTGAGACAAATATATAACAATGTAATTGTTATTTTTATCAGTTGACCCAAATTAAGAAAATATTTTAACTTTTATATTACCTATCCAGTACTAGTTAGCAAAGTAATTACTATACACTGTAGCAGCCAGAGTAGTAATACAGTACAAGGATCTAAGACAAAACAAAGCCGAGCTAGAAAAAGGGTTGTTTTTTGTGTATTTTTAATGACCATTTTAACAAATTATTTAGTAACATTAGCAACCACAGTTGCTATGAATTGTTCTAGTCTTGTTCTTAAGGAAGCAAATTAAAAATGCAAATATGTATTATTTCCGAAATTCTTTGCATTTGAGGACTTGTAATCATATTACTTGCACAATTTCTCCTTTTGCATACGCACTTTTCTGCTAGAAGAGGACACTGGAGGGGAAAATAATTATTAAAATGACTCCAAATGTACTGCGACAAAAAGATAGTCCTGGTAATCAGATGCATGATCCCTCAGCACCATCCCCCACCCCACCCCCGCCCATTATACAATCGTCCAGTTGAGGATTCTTGGGGCAATTTAAAATTGTAACTACATAAACCTATATAAGATACATATAGACTTTTTACATTTTATTTATTCCTACAGAAAATAAGAAGAAACAGAGTCCTATCAAAAGAATCCGTCTCCCAGTGGTTGAATGTACTATGAAAAAAAATCAACAAAGAAAAACTAACAAAATAACTTAAAGGATACACCTGTTGTGAATTTAAAAGGTACAAAACTACAGAAAAAGTGAGTGCATTTTCTTTTATATTTTGCAACTGTCAACGGAAGTCTTAAAAGTTTGAGATTTAACAAACTCACGCAACCCTCGCCAAGGAGCAGAAAAAGGAAATAACCTTCTAAAAATACAAATGGATAAACATGGTCAGATTATTAAGTGCAAAAATCTTATTTTGCTCCCAATAATGAGTCTCCTGAAGACTTCAGAGCATAAAAATCACAGCACACGTATTACCAACCAACCACAGGAAAACTTTATGTACTGTAGATATTCTGTATTTTGTTAAATCTAGGAAGCCACCAACTGAGATATCACAATGTGACAAAAATTGTGTCTCAGGATTCATAAAATATGGCACGTGCATATATCCTTCAAAAATGAGATATGGGGGAAGGAAGTATATTTATTCATTTGGGAAAGAGACACTAATCTTACTACTTAACATTTTGAATTATTTCCACAATTAGTGTGGCAAATACAATTAAATGCCAGATATTTGAGATTTTTTTGTAGTTAAGCGTTTTATTATCATTTTTCTTTACAGGAACAGGAATAACCTGAAGATGTCTTCAACCAAACTATCTAAAACAAAAGACCTGTTATATAAATTATGCTCTATTTTTGTAATAGATCAAAATACTGTATTGGTGAAAATAAATAGATAACAAAAAACAACATACTTGATTTCCATGTTTGCTATCAGACCCCACAAGTACATCTGACTTTATAATTCAGTATACTTGAAACATTGAAACACAACAGGCATGCACAATTATGCCAATGCTAAGGATTCCAGATTATACTTGTTACAGTTTTTCTTAATAAAAGCGGGAACAACACATTGCTAGGTACACAGAAACATGATTTTGCACAAAAGAATAGCTAAATTATTGCGAGAGGCAAGTGCTTCCTAATAGGTTTCTAGGGTAATATAACCGTGTGCTCTAAGTGTATGGTGTGTTATACTACATAATGGAGAATGATGGGATTTTGTATTTTCCATCAAACCACAAAATCTGTTAAGTCAAAAAAAGAAAACAAACAACAACCCCCCCCCATAACAATAGGGGTACTGACAATCATATTCCCATGTATGACAGAAGAGTACTAATACATTTTTTTCTTTACTTCCTTTTATTAAGAACACTTCTTAGGGTTTTTTGGCATTTTACATTCAGTGTCCATTGGCTCCTTCTGAGAGTATCCGTGAAGGTTCGGTAAATTTTGCGGTGAACAAGTAAAAAAGGGCTGGTGTGGGTACCAGTGCCAAAAGGGGTAAATCTTGCTCGAGTTTATCCACTCTGGAAATGGAGATTATTCCATAGGCATGCAGTAACCAGTGGCTGAAGAGAACAATGAGTCTTTTCTTTCTGACCAGAAGATCATAGCAGTTCTACATAATTTTATAAAAGAAAGAAAAGAAGAGAAATACAGATTATTGGGCTGAATTGGCTAGATAATTTATTACATTTTACTTTAAAACATATTATTGTCACACAAAATCATAACCTCAGAATCACAGGGACCTAAGAAATCACCCAGTCTTGCTACTACACTTCACAGATGAGGAAACTGAGGCTTCCTACATTCAGCACTCAGCGGCAGCACCAAGATGGGAGCCCACGTCTCTAAGTTCTGGTCTGCACCACCATTCGACCCTGAAACACTACCGCTTCTTCTGAAAGAGCTGAACTGGAAGGGGAACGCCACATTATGTGCCTTCTTCCTGCCCTGATCCACAGCAGCTGAGTCTACCAGTGCGAAGGAGGAGGTACATACACCCAACTTCCTTAACTCCAGCATTCCTAGAGTCTGCTGCCTGGATACTTAGAAGGGAGCAGAAATGACATGTGACTACTCTGATTTCCCTTGTATCTTTAATACTGCTCTACAATATACAGAAATTGGAAGGAACAAATTATTATAAAAGTAATATCTAAATGTGCTAATGAACACACTAAAATGTAATTTGCAACTGGTTACTTAGCAACTATCCCTCATTAAATGGCTCATCAGCTCACCTAGAGCTTGACTGTCTTTTCCTGACTTGAATCCCTATTTCTGATTCATGTATAGAGTGCTAATTGAAGCACATGAATGTTTTATATATGGGGGATTCCCAGCAGCAGAGAAACAAATATGATTCAAGCTAATCGAACTTTCCATAGTAACTATGGATAATAAACAAAAATTCAAAAACTTCATTTTATTCAAATATCCAATCATTTTCCCCCCCATTTCCCTAGAGTTGATAAAAGTGCCAAAACTAATTTGCTTATCTTTAATTATACTGCAAAGTTGATTAAAGATTACCAAGGAGAAATGGGAGTAGAATACAAACGGAAGCATCTGAAAAATCACCATAAAAATACTGTCTAGTTCCTCTACTGCTAGTCTACCTAAAAGTCACTATGATTTCTAGGTGGTTTGTTCCCCCCTCTCATTCTTTCACTAATGTAATAGAAACAGGAGTTTCAAGAGCAACCACTCCAAAATAGTTAACAACTTTCTCTGGGGTGAACTTTTTTATGTTAAGAATTATAAGAGAGCACATATCAACTGTAGTGGGCGGCTGAAAACAGTGCATAGGCACTAGATTAGCAAGCATAGAATGGAAGAGTACTAAGACATGTTACACTTTTATTCCTTTAGAGTTTACTCTCTAAGAGTTCTAACAGTGGCCTTCCACTGAAATATTAAAAAGTTAGAGGCACAAAAAGGATATCTCAAGATAGGAACAGCATCGGAACTAATGTGAGTGTTAATAATATTTCCAAATCACCAAAGTATTACAGATATTAGAGGGCAAAAGTACACATCCGTAATCAAGAAAATAAAATTAGGGACAAAACATAGAAGGGTATGGAATGTACACTGTAATTATTGATGACTGTTAGTGTTCACTGCAAAAAAAAAAAAAGCCTAGAATCAGTTCTATATAAAATAAAGCATTTTTATGTTTCCTTCAAAATAGTGTTAATAGGGTTCAACATTTCAATAATTATACATTTTCTATGTGGATAAATGATGTGAAATGAGTTTTTTCTCTAACATGCTGGAGTTAAGCCTGACTACTTCACTAATTTCCCAAGCAAATATTGTCCAGTATACAACTTTTCATGAACTAATGAGCCAAAAGCCACTGAGTGGCATCGTTTAGCCAAGGATTACTAAAACAATCAGTTGTAACATATCATATCATATGCACTATTCTCCTATTCAGTTATCAAATCTATTAAAAAAAAAAGTCTTTAACAAAGGAAAAAAGATGTCCTACCTCTATTTCGGAAGCCGACATGTACACAGCCAGAGTAACCAAAGATAATACTAATATAATGTATGGGAAGGCATAGTCTGAAAGACAAACATTGGTATTATGCTGAAAATTAAATTTTCTGAATAAACCATCAAAAAATTCAAACAGTATAATTCTTTCCACAGACAAAAACCTACTCAACCAGTCTTGGGAGAGAGTGAAGCCCTAATGCTCTAAGGCAGGGGTCAGCAAACTTTTTCTGTAAAGGACCAGACAGTGAGTACTTTTGGCTTCGTGGGCCACGCAGTTTATGTCTCAGTCACCTAAGTCCGCAGTTGTAGTGGGAAAGCAGCCAGATCATACAGAAAATGGATGTGTCTGTGTTCCAGTAAAACTTACTTTATAAGTTTGTAAGTTATAACTTATTTATAAGTTATTCAGACAATAAAATTCAAATTTCATATAACTGTCACATGTCAAGAAATACTACTCTTCTTTTGATTTTTTTTCCCAACAGTTAAAAAATGTAAAACTATCATTGGCCCAGCTTTGAAGACCCCTGCCTGAAGGCTTCCACTGCTGTAAAGAATTAACTTCTCTCCTATGCATCTCGCATGATACTAGTTATGTATCAAACTTGGGAGAATTGGCAAAATAATTACTCAATTTTCTGTGTTTTGTGGTCCAGATGGGGAACTTCAGTTGAGAAAGGCTATATATAAGAGTAATTCAGCTTTAATTAAAAGGTCATATACCAATAAACCTCAAAGGCAAAATGGATCATTCAGTGCTCTTAATGTCAAATTTCTAGACAGTTCTACTTCAAATACAGTACAGTAAAATAATACTTTAAGTGAAATTTTTTCTTAAAAATACCACCTCTTAAAATGTTCTAAATTTATAGCTCACTAAAACAAATGGACAAATTGAGAAAGATACCTTGAATTATTTTTATACAATTATTTTAAAACGATTAACTTCAGTTACTAAAACTATTAATCATTCTACAATACAATGCAGTGGAACCCATCTGGAACATTTTCAAATGTTAATTAAGGATATGGCAGCCCGAATCTCTGAATTATCTATGCAGGTCTGATTCCAATTACTAAATAACTGACAATGATTAGGTCCTAACCAGCCATTCAAAAGAATCCCAATTAACTTATAAATAGCTAAACAATGTTGCTAATGATAGTAAGAACTGGTAGAGAAAGAAATGGTAGTAAAAAGGAGAAAGAGGAAATTTCCAACTAGCCCCAAACTTGTGGGGAGTAGAGGGAGGTTCTGGGCTCAAAGCAGGATTTAGAGTGGTTCTTACTCTAGGGTCTAAAACAATGTAATATTTTGAGCAACTAGGTCTGGCTGGGGGTAGTGCCTGGAAATCTTCATTTTAGTTCTGCTGGTGGTTCAGAGGAAGATCACACTTAAAAACTGGCTTCAATAATACTTCCAAGCAGGTAAAAGTTTGTCACTGACATCTTCCTAATTACCCCAGTGTCTCTCTCCCTAGACCCTGGTATCTTGAGCTACCAGAAGCCTCTTGGTGCTCTACTTTGCTCAGACTTGCTATATTCCCTTGTCATGGACTAAATGTTTGTGACCCCACTCCCCAAATTCTTATGTTGAAATCCTAACCCTCAATGTGATGCTGTTAGTAGGTGTAGGGGCCTTTGGGGTGGATTAGGTCATGAGGGTGGAGCCCTCATGAATGGGATTTGTGCCCTTATAAAAGAGACCTCAAAGACCTCTTCCCTCTTCTGCTATGTGAGGACACTGAAAGAAGACAGCCATCAATGAACCAAGAAATGAGTCCTCACCAGACTCCAAATCTGCTGGTGCCTTTTCTCAACACCATAAAATTATGAGTTGGTATGATACCCTCTGTGACTAATCTCAGCAGATTGCACAAGTTTATACTTAGTGCAAATAAACAATAACTCCTTGATCCTCCTATGAATGTGTTTTGAGTGGAGGCTTGTTAACAAAATGATCCAAAGACTTTCAGTGTGGGAAAAGGCATTTTCCATATGGGCAGCTACAACATAGGAAGTAACACTGTCTGACAGTCTCCTTAGGTTAACTTTCCAAACCTTTCCCTGCTTTCCACAGCTTTTCCATTTTCCCCATTTCATAACCAAGAGGTTCTATACAATAGCACCAGTGGCAGTCTAGGACACAGGGATTTGAGGGCTGGCAATTCTTAAATCTTTAAGCCTAGTCAGCTCTCCCAAGCTTGTCTAAGATAAATGACTACCTGTGCTCTTTTGAATATTCCATGAATACCTAAAACTGAATTCACTTCTCACCACCCTATTTGCTTATTCTAACATTCATTATTCATACATTCACTAGTTACTAAGTCAGAAAGCTCCTTTATCGTATTCTCCTCCCATTTCCTCAACCCCTATATTTAATTAGTTACCTAGCTTAGTTAATTCTGTCTTTGAAATAGTTCTTCTTTCCCAGTGTTTCTCTGCTTTAGGTCAGACAGTCAGGCCTGGCCTATGGCTGTCATCTCTTAACTGATCCCCCAGGTTCTCTTCCCTGCCAATCCATCTTCCACACTGCTACCAAGTTATCTTTCTAAAATGCAAATCTAGTCATGTCACTCTTCCTCCTGAAATCCTTTTAAGAGCAGGTCTCTAGTCCCTAGAGCAAGAATAGCAACCTCAAATGCCTACAGAGGTCATCCAGGAGAATGACTGAAGTGGGCCAAATCTAAGAAAATAGGAAATGGTAGGAGCTAGGAAAAACTATAGATTTTCAAATACTATGCAGGCCAAAAGAAACAATACGTCTGTAAAACCAGAATATGAGGGATAACAGACCCCTGACTAGTCTCCAATTTCTTCTTCCCGTGGCCTTATCCTCAGCTCCACCCTCCTAACTTTGAATCAAATTCATTACTAAGCTACATTACTTGCACAGTGATGCCATCTTGCCCAGTTCCTTCAGGCCAGAAGCTTGCCCTCTGCACCCACGCAGGTTCCATATAAAGATGGTATCCAACATCCTTGCAATGTTCAATGTCACACGTTCAAAAAGTCCCTCACTATGTTCTCTCAGCTACTTATAGCTTTCCTAGTAATATATGAGCTCTTTAACACCAACTTTCTCTCATTCTTCTTTCGAGTCACAGATCAGTCTAAATGGTTGCTGAATAAATGAATGGATATATTAAAAAAATATATTGAGGATTTTTTACTATATCTAAGTCTTTCATAAAGGAATTTAGAAAACTAAGACTTAATGGTAAACAGTATATATTATCACGAGTAATTTCCATCTATTATATGTAAAAACCATCTATTATATCAAGAATAATTTCCATCTATATATGTTTTTTAATTTATACTCAGGTTTTAAAAATCTTCCTATTGACGTGAGCTTCAAATACAAAGTATTCTCTAAACAGAAATCAGTTTTGATAAAGAATGATGATATGTTTTAGCAAAAATATATACTATGGTTTATTTTCAAGAATAAAAAACAGAAACCAAACTACAGAAAAAGGTCCAAAATTATACTCAGAGAAAATATTGTTTATCACATATAGTAAATATATTTCATTGACTTTACCCAACAAACTTACATAAAAGGCCTCCACCAACTGCCTGAAGCACGGTTAAAATTGGGAAGAAGTAAAGTGCAGCATAAATACTTTTAAATCGATCAGATTTCCCTAACCCACAGGCAATCTTCTTTACCAGAAGAGGTCGGAGCAGCATCATTAATACCAAGCAGAATGCATAATAGATAAATACAATGGTGTATCTGGAAAATAAAATAAAAAATTATAACATCAAAAATATGTTTTAAAATGTATTTTTATCATTGATCATTTTAAAATCAAAGATCCTGAAAAAGGTTTAAAAAGTCTATCCATCGAATATTCAGACTGGTGGAGGGTTCACCAAAAAGACTCTCATAATACCACTGCAAAGTGTATGCTGAGTCATTTCCGGTAGACAGTTTGGAAATGTGTATCAAAAATCCTAAAATGTTTATATCCTTTAATTCAAAATTTTTACTTGTAGAAATTTATCAAAGGGAAACAATCAGGTATACACAAAAACCTGATGAACAAGCATTTTTATTGAATCACACAATAAAGAAAACTCAGGAAGAAAATAAATATTCAACAATAGGAAGTTGGTTAAATTTTAGAGTACATTTATGCTGGAATACTATGCAGACATTAAAAATCCAGTTATGAAAGAAATGTTAACAACAAAAGCAACTGTGCCTCATACATTAAGTGACAAGAACAGGCTACAAAACGGCATGTGCATAGAATAACCTTAATGTTCTTTAAAAAAGAATAAAAAAATAAAAATAAAATAAAAATAAAAAGTGCAGCTGGAAAGACATTTTTAGCAGTGATCATCTTAAGAAATGGAATTATGGATTATTTTATTTGGGGTATGCCTTTTCTGTTTTCCAAATATCCTATAATGTAATTTTTACAACCAGAAAAAAAGTTGCAAAAAGATCTCTGTATCAGCAGACTATAGTTTCTAGCTCCTTATTTTGAATATTTATATTTCTATGCACATAGTTTTAACTTCCTTTCCATGAGGATTTTCAAATTATTTTTTTTACTATCTTATACGCAAACCCTCTCCCTTGCAGGGGGGGAGTCAAGGGAAGCACGGGAGTTGTTTCAAATAACTGACCACATGCCTCTTCTCCACACAGCTTAATGATACCGGGTCGCTGTGCTCTCATGATGCTTTTAGGTCCAGCCCTGTACCATACTGCATTATTTCAAGCCTCACTTCTTGGATGATGAGTTTTGTCTTCTTAGGCTACCTCTTACCAATATCAAAACAAAATAAAATCTGTCTATTCCTTCAGCTTGTAGTTCCTTAAGAGCTCCAAAAAGACTATTATTTTAATCAGAAGGAAACCATCATGTGCTACCTGTCCTAAAGAACTAGGAAACTAGCTTTTGGAAGCAGATACCTGTTTCCTGCCCCTGCTCTCCACCAGAAGACCTCATCCTCTACCTCCCCCCCACATCCATGCCCCTCATATGCACATAGGATAAATCTGACAAGCTAAAGCTAAGTTTTGTTACAACAGTAATTACTGCTCATTGTCAATAACTCAAAGTTTTAGTAAACATTACCTTTTGCAGTAAGTTTCTAATGATAGAAGCTTGCATATTTTTCCATATCTTATCTAATTAATTTTGCCTCAAAACTATAATTATCAGTAAAACCATTCTGATATTTTTCAATTTGTAAGGAATTTATATATACCAATGGAGAAGATATCCTCCACTAGTCAATGTAATAGTGTTCCAAAGGTTTCTGTTAATATTGCGCCACTACTTTTTGTTGACTTATAAAAAAAAAAATTCATTATGACTTTGGTAGTCCTACAGCTTTCAGAAATGTTTAGCCCCAGTCTAGCCATATATGTAAGTTTAAATGGTTATGTAAAGTAACATGTATGAATTCAAATGCTAGTATTATAAAATCTTCTCATACTTTTAATAAAACATTGTTTTGTATAATTAGTAAAACAAGGCAGACAGTCCATTCCACAGTGACTATTGGTAAAGCTGCTAAGAAAAAAAAAATACCTACTTAATTCAAAGATGGTGAACAGATGGAAAATGTCCTAATCAATGAAGTTGTGTGATGAGTCTGACTGAGTGCTGTGACAAGGCTCTGAGGCTACACCCAACTCAGCAGGACAAGTGCTGTAATAAATTAGAAGTGGCTGTTATGACTGCAGAATGAGGGCTGCGAGTACCTATTTGCCATCTCTGTTCTCATATTTTTTGACTCTCCTACAGGATTTACAGATATTATAAAAAACACTATAGATGTGAATAGCAGCAAATCAGTCTGATTTTGTTTTAAATAAGATGTTTTAAATACATCTTATTTAAATATAATATCTGATTCAGTAATTAACTTCTCTGTATAGGACCAGGTTAAGTTCTGCAAGTAATTAACTTCTCTGTATAGGACCAGGTTAAGTTCTCCAAGTCCCCAGGACAACTCCCCAGAGCTGAGGGTTATAGCTCTATGAAATCAACAAATAAGATAGTATCAGTCTTTTAGATACAATTTATATATATAAATATGTCTGGTTGTCTCTGTATATATATAAATAATTTGCAGGACTTAAAAGGTAGGCAGGTGGAAAAGATTTTTATAGCTCTATATCTGGATCTCGTTTTTTGTTTTGTTGTTGTTTTTTTCTACTTTTTTTTTGGATCTCGTTTTTTGCAAAGTATCTTTTTACATACGTGCATGTTTGTTTTTGACACTTAGTACTATTAAGAATTGCACAAAAAGTACTATTTTTTTGAGCATATTACATAATGGTAACTTGCTACAACTATGAGAATACAAATACCAGACTCTTCTATTATACATTTACTGAGAAAAACACATCAGAATGAACACTAATTCACAGAAATTCTAAAAATGTAGGCCAGGGTAATATTATACAGAATGTTATGAATTTGATATTTAAAAAAAAAAAAAGAAGAAAGAACATGAAGCCAAGCACTCTAATAATAATGCCAGCTACTTATAAGTGCTTCCTGTATGTAAGGCATTTATTTAAGTCACCTTATAAGGTATCATTATTCCCATTTTTACCAACAGGAAAGCCGAGGTTAAGAGGCTCTTAACATGTTCAAGTTAACAGCTGACAGGCCTGGGATTCAAACTCAAGCCTGTTTTTAGCTCCAAAGCCTATACTACTTCCTGTATGTCAGATATTGCTTCTCTGTTGTATAAGAAAAAGGTTTTCCTTATAATTCCCTTTTTAAGAAACAGATATAGCTTATTTTAGAAGTGCTCATACTTCAACATCAACACAAAAATACTTTCACTTCTATTATACTAAGATGTATTTCTATTTCCTCTTCTCAGACTATGTATCACGTATAAGAAGAAAATCATTTCTGTATATCTCCCCCAGTGCCTAGGAGCCATTTCGCAAGGCTCAATCTGCTTAAATGAATGAAATCTATAATCATCATTTAAAAAAAAAATGATCTTACATCTAAATAAATACTTACAGTGGGTAGACAGCTTCATGAGTACAGTGCACTGTGGTAACATAATCTGGACTTGGATTGTAAAGCATGGTGTACCAATCAGAAAGCATCAATACTCGACATGAATGGATATAAAGCACACCGACTGGATCGCTCACAAGTAAGGTGATGATAGCTGCCATAGTGCATTCAAATAATGCAGTGATGTGTTGGAAAAGGGCACTGGAACTAGTAAAACAAAGGAAGCACAATCACCAGAAAATTCTCAGCATGTTACGTGGCTTTTAATAAAACCTGTGTATGCTTCAAAATATGTATTCTAAAAAGAAGTTTTAACTGATAAATCCTGAAACAAAAAAATCTTCTAAATAGGTAAGTAAAGCCAAGCACATATGAAAACTACTTGAGAAGGATTTAACCTTTACTAAAGGTTTACGAAAGGTTTACGAAAGGTTTACTAAAAAGGGATAAATACTCATCCCAGGTAACACTGTGCCAATATTGTCTAAATGTGTAGAAGAGCAGAAATTAGATCTACCTTTATCTTCAGTAACTCGCCAAATTATTAAAAATGTCTTAAAGTTATCTATGCATCATTTTAAATTATCTTAAACATTAAAAGTACATAAAAGATTATATGTAATACATATTAGTTATAAAATATAATAAACATCGTAAGCTCACCACCTAACCCAACAACTAAAACATTAACAATTTATATCTACCTGTTCCCCCCCATTCCATATTCCTGTCTCTCCCCTAGAAATAACCATTATACTAAATGTTCTTTATCAGTTTTTCTAAACAGGTTTTATTCCAACTGTATTTATACTTCAAAACCACTATTTAGTTTTGCTTATTTTTCAACATGATAAAGTGAGGTAAGCTTTCTGAGATTTTTCTTTCCACTCAAAATTACATTTCCAAGATTCATTCATGGTTTTGCTTATATCTGAAGTTCAGTCGTTTTCATTGCTGTATAATAATCCATTGTGTGATCTTTCCATTATTTATCCATTCTGCTTTGTTAGTAAAACGTGTTGCAAATGTCTTCCTCTCAGTTTGCGGGTTGAATTTTCATTTTCTTTGTGATGTCTTTTTATGAATAGATGTTCTAAATTTTAATATAGTTGCCTTTATCAATTTTTAAATTTCTGGTTAGCAGATTTTCACTCTAAGAAAAATATTATCCTACATTTTCTTCTAAAAGTTTTAAGGTTTTGCTTTTCATGTTTCAATCTTTAACTCAGAAGAGATTTCTGTGTCTAAGTTAGTATATAACTTTAGCTTTTCCCATTTGGATATCCAATTGTCCCAGCAGCAGCACTTTCTTGAATAGTTACTGTTCTTCCCACTAAGCTGCCATGCCACTTCTGCCATATCAAGTCTCCTATATAACTGGCCTGTTTCTAGGTTCTCTATTTTGTTCCTGGGGTCCATTTATCTATCCCTGAGACAACAGAATATGACAATAATTCTTGATATTACATACATTCTTTTACTTTTTCAGTGGTCTTGGTCATTCTTGGGCCTTTGAACTTCCATATAAATTAGAGAATTAGCTTGTCAAGTTCCACAGTATAAATCCAATGTAGCTTAGCTACCTTGGTCTTGGCTACCTCACAGTACTGTGATTCTGTAAATGAAATATAGGGAGGTAATTGATTTTATATACTTAGCTTACAGCCAGCCTCTTCACTAAACTCTCATTATTTATGATTGCTTCTCTATAGATGCTTTTGAGTTTTCTATTTGCACAATGTTTCAGTTACCTATCACTGCACAGCAAACTACCCTAAAACTCAGTGGCTTGAAACAATCACCAGTGATTATTTCTCACTGTTCTGTAGTTTGACTGGGCTCATCTGAAAGAATGAAAAACAAATTTACAGAATTGCTTCCTAGGAAGCAAAACACATCCCAAGCAGAATAAATAAAAAGAAATTCACATTATAATTAAGCTGCAGAATACCAAAGATAAAAGAGCAGCTGGTCAGCAGCCCCCATGTGCTCACAGCTGACAGCCAGCACCTACTCCAGCATATGAGTTACTCATTTTGAACACCACAGCCCAGTCCAGCCTCTAGATGGGTGCATCCCAACTCAACATCACGTGGAACAGAAAGGACTACCCAGTTGCTATCGGCAGTTAACCTCTGGCCACCCTCCCAACGCTACTGCCTGGTTTGTCACTCTGGCCCCAGCTCAGGGTGGGTTTGCTTGTTTTCTGAAAAAGAAGAGTTCTCGGAGATCCCCCCTTATTCCTGTGAGACCAGCAATGTCTTAAACAGTATGTCTCTTCCAGACTTTAGTTATTTCATGCAGGAGGGTGACCTGGAGCTCCTAATTAGCCCATGGTGTTGGAAGCAGAACTCCTGTGCCATTTTACACAGATGAAGACACAAAATATGTAAGTAAACGTGTACACTTTCATATTACATAATCCAATCTTTTGCTTCCCTACAGAATTCATATTTTTAGAGGCCAAATCCCAACCTCATTATTTCTTGCCATGACTTTGGCAACCTTCTTACTGGCTTCCTCTTCTCATCATGCTCCCTTTCAATCCATCTGCAGTCAACTACGTAATCTTTACAAAATGGAATCTGCTTTGAAAATTCCCCTTATTAAACTACCTCAGTGGATCCCATCTGCCTTTCAGGAAAAATACTTCCTACCAGCCTTACCTCCCACACCTCCTGCCCTTACGAAATTACTTTGTTTCCTCACTGCTCCATTCATCCCAGCATGCTTCATGCTCCACCTGAAAACATGTCACCTATCTGGCAAATGGTGTATCCTTCAAGATCAGCTCTGGGGTTGTCCCCAGGTCTTAGGAGTATTTCCTAAGACTCCCCCAGCCCCAAACCTCTTTATATCTTGGTCTCATTTAGTCCCTATTTCTCATAGCACCCTCAGCTCTCATTTCTTGGTTATGCTGTGCTCTTTCTTGGCTCTAGACTTTTGCACATCTTTTTCCTACTGTCTGACTCTTTCTTCAATTCCTCTCTCAAAAACTATTCATTTTTCAAAGTTCAACTTAAAGTCAGTTTCTTCTCCTGTGACACCACCCTATTTTGAGAGGACAGAATTGACTGCTTCCTTCTTTAAGCTAGCCTTAAACCTCTGTACACACCTCTCCTATAGACCCTCACATACACTGTGATGGTCTGTCTACCTCATCCGCTGGACTGTGAGCACCCACATCTTCATCATCTCTGAATCCCACAACCTAGCACAGCACCTGGCACATTGCAAACATCCCTAAAGACTGTTGCATGAATACATCTGGAAAGCTATAAATTACATAAAAACAAATTACAGAAGAAGCACAGCTTCTGGCTTCATTATATAAAAAAACATGCAATTTCTGCCTATCTCTGCCCTGGCCTCAAAAGAAAAACAAATTTAATACTAAACTTTGGGGAAAGCAAGCAGGCCAGAAAGGGAAGTTTTGATTAGTGTCTAGCCCATGCATTCTCAATGGGCACTAGCACTCCCAAGGGGACAAGAATGGATCCTTGGGTATAAAATAACATTACACTTTTTATATATAAAGCACATGTATACATACACTATATAAACCAATAAACAATATATCTGCGATATTAAAATTTTATGGGGTAGGTGGAATTGAGGGAAGAAAGGTATCTAAAAAGCTTCTTTAAGGAGGAAAGAATGAAAAAAATGTCGAGAAACATGAGTCTAGCCTCAGTCAGCTAGGCCACTGCTTCCTTGATTTTAAGTGCAATGTCTCAGGAAAATGCAAGAGATAGTCCTTGTCTTCCTTGCTACCAATTTCCTAGGCAAAGCATGGATATGCAACCTCCTTTTTAAACCTACCTCCTTTCCTGCCTAAGCACTTATCACACCTCTGCTTTACCCCCAAACCAAGGCTCTACCCTCTGCTCTAAAATTCTCTCTCAAAACATATCTGATGTTTTAGTTCAAATGCATTTGGTGAGGTACATCCATTAAACCCACCTCTTCTCCACTCTGGGCTGAGAAGTTCCAAATGAGCAATTATTCTATTTTAGCTCTGTTAATCACATCTCTTTTCTAGCCCTCATCTCTCATCATTCTATTAACAGAAATTAAAAGCAGGATGAAAGCTGCTTTAAAAAAATTTTTTAATAGAGTCTTCTGAAAAAGTAATGAATGCTCTTCCAACGTAAATAATCACTGTGGACTTATTAGGTAGATCCAGAAAAGTACTGATTCTACTTCCACCTGACCTTCTCTTCACTTCCGTTCCTACCACTGGCCATCACTATTTCTTGGACAACAGCTTTCTAATATGTCTCACCACTAATCTGCCCTCCACAGAAGTTATCTTCCTAAAACATACATCCAAGATGCTGTTTCTCTAAACCAAAACCTTCACCAATACATCATTCACTTGGCAAATACTAAGTGAGTATCTACCGTGTGCCAGCGGCTGTGCTGGTCTCTGGAGATTTCATAGACAACAACAGCGATGGCCACTGCCCTCATGGAGCCTATGGTCAGGGGTGGGAAATAACATTAAATGAGGAGACAAACATAACTACAAATTGTGTTGACTGCTAAATACAAAGCAAAAACAACAAAGAAATGAGAGTGCTATTAAAAAAGAAAAATAACGGGGACAAGCCTACATTAGATTGGGTCAGGGGAGGCCTCTCCGAGTAGGTGTAATTTAACCTGAGATCTGAAGGAAGAAAAGGCAGGTAGGTAAAAAGTTGCAGGGAGAAGAGAGTATTTCAGGTAGAGAGGAGTTTGGGGAAAGGGACAGGACTTAAAGCAGGAAAGATGCTGAAATGTCAGAGGAACCAACAGCCAGGATGGCTGAAATGTACTACAGTAGAATATGGTTCCTCATTCCCAGGGGGATGAGGTTCACAACACACCAAGAACTTTCACATTCTGGCCTCAACCCCCTTTCCCACCTTCCTTTTTATTACCTTTCTCTCATATGCAATCCACACTTTGAACACCCAACTACTTCCATTCCCACTCACAAGAGATCACGTTTCATACCTCCCTGCCAGTGTTCACGCTGTTGCTTCTGCCTAAAATGTTCCTTTTTTGAAGTGTTTCGGGTGCCACCAGGCACAATTTATCTCTTCCATTCTTAGTGATTCCAGAGCATTTTGTTTATAAAGCTTTTATATACTTTTTGTTATATACTTTTAAGACTGATTTGTATTATAATTAGTTATGTATACATTTGTCTTCTCTACAAGAGTATGACTATAAACCACATCAGTTATTTTTGTATCTCCTTCCCTGATCTTTTCAACATAAAACACAATGCTCAGTAAATTTTTTGGATTTGCTTTAGTATGAGTTTTCATAATTAGGTTGCAGCTATAACATTTTAACTACATTATACTAGATTACTAGTATTAAGTTGCAAAGTATTTGTTTTAGAACAATAAACAGTTTGTAATCATAGCCAAGTCTTTGTAGAAAACCAATGAAATTAAGAAATAAAAATATAACTAAAATACTCCCTCAGCATCACTCAGAGTAAAACAGACAAAGGATATTTCCCTTAATATTTACTGAGGCATGCCCTAGCATTAAGTTTCCTTGCCACAGTCAAAAGTAATCAGAAGATAAAGGAAAAACAGGTTTGCCACTTTTACAAAAACAGAAGTATAATTACTTGATAAGGTCTTCTAAATGATAGCTATTCCAACATCAGTCCACCCAGTTACATTCATAGAAAGTGCTAACCTCTTTTTCCCTGAGTACCATTCAATGAAGAACCAATGTAAAACCAGAGGAAGCATAGCCATAAATCCAAGATAGAGCCAATCATAAAGTTCTGGAGACTCTGTGCAAGGCTGACAATACTTCTGTGCATTTGTTCTCTGTCCTCTTGGACACACCTATGATATATAAGAACAGTATTTTATGTAGAGGTATTATCCTAGAACGTTCACACCTCCAAAAAATCATTCACTAAGACATCACATTTCAGTTTAAACATCTGTTTACATGTGCATCTTTTAAAAATAAAAGAGAAAGCATAAGTAAAATAAAAAGCAATCTACATTGCATTTGCTATACCTGTATAAGGTTATTAAAGGACTCTTTATTAAGTTACTAAAATAGTTGACTAATATTACATGAAAAACCTAGTTATTAACACCATATAAAAACTGCAGAGAAATGCTCTGGAGTTGTAATGCTAAATTATTGTCCAAATCACTTTTCTATATTAATAAAAAGTAATTAGAAATTATTATAAAACTATCAAATTAGAAAACTTAGTAACTGTGACCGTCAAGATGTATTATAGATATATAATCAATATGACAACACAAATAAGGATTTTATTAATGCCTCCATATTCTTTTACAAGTTGAATACATCGAAGAAAAAAGTTATTCTACATGTGACAAGATTTCAGAAGCAAAAAGATTTTACAAATGAAATAACATACAAATGTTAAGACTTACCCCACATTCTCCATATATTTCAGTCGAGCCATTTTTAAATAACAGGGTCTTCCCACAATACAGTCCAAGGCATGCTGGTTGAATATCGACAGCTTTTTAAAAACAAATGCCAGTATAGTAACATCTTTTGTGATTATAAAAAATAAGGTAATAAGAGCTGAAACATTTGGCAGAAATATCTCAACACACTTTCAATTAAAAAATATGTATTAGACAAAAGTCTTGATGCATTTATTTAAAGGTTTCCTTTTACACTGTGACACTATTGAAGGTTACATGGAACCTTATTGCTAATACTGTTCCTTAAGATTAAGGTCCTCAACCAGCAGAGCGGACTTCATGCCCACAACTCAAAGCCTAACCTGGTACGTCTCCAGTGGCTCCAACCAGCCATTCCCCTTGATTAGATGGCCTAGCCTTTTGAATTTCCTTTTTTTTTTTTTTTTTTAACTAGAGGACTAAGAGAGGATGGATACTTTTTATTTTGCCCAGTCAGGACATTAAGTGCAAGCATACACACGAAATCTATTATCACCTTCCTTCATGACAAAACACCCTTTAATACCAGAAAAGCAGAAAGGACATAAGTTCAGAATAAAGGGAAGGCCTTTAAAGTAAATACATTCACCTTACAAGAAGCTTGTAAATTATCCTAACTTTGGTCATTTTTGTAGAGGACAAGTGAAGATTTCATCAAGGCTGTCACTGGGCCTCTGACCAATACTTAGGAACCACTGCATTAGAATCAACCCTCTGATCTCAAGGCTTGGACAACATAAAAAGCAGCTCTTTTTAACCAAAAAACTCAGGGCCTACAGATTGTCTTTGACCTCACCTACAGGGAGAAACTATCGAACGAGTTTGTTTCATCAGTGACATCTGATTCCCTTCCATCATTGACTCATTCCTTCAGTAAACATGCATTAAGTGTCTGATTCCACTGGTGAAGGGCCCCTAAAGATTCACGGAGGAACATGACAGAGTCCCTACCCGCAAAGAACCTACAGCCTCGTGTGGAATAAATCCAAAACAACTGGCCAAATGTGAATTAACTTGGGAAATTATGCATTCTATGGCTATTCTTGAACAATCATTTCCCAAATTCTTCATGAATTCACAATCTAGAGACTGCCTGATCCACCATACTCTTTCTTCTTTCAAATTCAAGTAGACTTTTTTCTTTCTCCTTGTGCTTAAGAGAAAAATAGAAATGGCGCTGACTAAAATGTCTCAAGTTTAATATTTTCACTTTTATCAAATTTCTGACTTTTTAAAAAACCCATGGCCTTCTTTACCTTACTTGACACTTATTTTTAAACCAGTTGTAATCACAATGTTCTAAACTAATAGACGGAAACGAGTTGTTTCAGATTTTTTGAGCAGGCAGAAGGTAAAGAACTGGAAACCTTCTATACCGGTTTGGCATCTAGCAGATGCATAATAAATACATTTGAGTGTAAATATTCTAAAATTTCTCAAAATCCAAGGCCTGAAAACCGGTATGATAAACTGAACGCAACAGCTTACCGTCGACCAAAAAAACCCTAGCTCCCACTGCACGCTCACTTTCCCCTTTGATTTCCTTTAGTAAAGGAGGTCTAGATTTTTTGTTTTGCAACCGTCATGCCCCTTTGTGAAAGGCCCCCCAAACTTAACGTTTGATGCTGAAGCAGGACTCAACCGTTAAGCAGCAATTAGCTTCTGCTTCCTTTCCTGTTTTCCTGCACTTACGCCCGCGCTTTAAATTGTCAAGTCAACTCTCAGGAATGTTAAACAAAAGGACCGAAACAAAGGGACTGAGGTGACATTTTGAACAAACAACAAAGGCCTGGCTTCTTCCCCCAGTACGCAGCCGGCGTCCCCTCTGCAGTCGGTCTCCTCGCTGCAGCCTGTCTGGAGCAGAGACTACCCCTATCCCACCTCGGCCCGGCCAAGAGTTGCTGGGAGGAAGGGACAAGGATTCGCCGCTATCCGGAGGCCACCCGCTGTGGCCGAGCCCAGAGCTGGGAGCGTAGGGAAGAAGCAGAGACTAGGATAAATGCTTCCCGGGACCTCGGCAATCACTCACCCATCGGCAGCTTGTAGGTTTCCTTGGAGAGTTTCGTGGATCAGCCGACCCCGCCGCAGCGCCCGGACATCCGGGCCAAAGCCGCCTCGACGGCTCCGCCTCCTGGTAACCCGGGCGACCGCTCCGAAGCCCCGCCCCGCCTCGGGCTTCCGGGTCTCGGCTCGAAGGCCCCGCCCTTCAGGTGGCGCTGCGGCCTGGCCCTCTGGCGGGGAGGAGGCGGGTTGGAAACGCGAGCGGCTGTGCGGTTGTCGATTCCCCATCTGAACGCAGACGATGGCGAGCCCGCCGGGTGTGCCCCGGCTGCCTCCGCACGACACGAGGACGCCGGCTCTGTCGGTGGTGGACATGCACACGGGCGGCGAGCCTCTGCGCATCGTGCTGGCTGGGTGTCCGGAGGTGGTCGGCCCCACGCTGCTGGCCAAGCAGCGCTACATGCGCCAGCACCTCGACCACGTGCGGCGACGGCTGATGTTCGAGCCCCGGGGGCACCGGGACATGTACGGGGCTGTGCTGGTGCCGAGCGAGCTGCCTGACGCGCACCTGGGCGTCCTGTTCCTGCACAACGAGGGCTACAGTTCCATGTGCGGCCACGCGGTGCTGGCTCTGGGCCGGTTCGCGCTCGACTTCGGGCTGGTGCCAGCGCCCCCCGCCGGCGCCCGCGAGGCCCTGGTCAACATCCACTGCCCGTGCGGGCTGGTAGCCGCCTTCGTGGAGTGCGAGGGCGGCCGCAGTGGCGGCCCGGTGCGCTTCCACAGCGTCCCGGCCTTCGCGCTGGCCACAGGTAACCGGCGGGACCCTTCCGGCCCTGCAGCCCAGGACCCAACTAATTACACTGTCTCTCTTGGCTGGAACCCACGCACCGCAACTAACCCACCCCACAAAGCCTTTACAATCAGTAAAAAGGTAATTCTAAATAACTGTAAGTGTGTGTCAGCACCTTGCCCTTGCGAATTTGTTTGGTGCATGCAATTTGATTGCCCCGCAGATCTATCCGTCTGTGGTTTGGGGAGAGTCTTGAGGGGTACAGAATTCCGTGCTTCCCATACTCAGCGACTCATTCTCCACTCGTCAGGCATTCCTAGAGATTTCACAGTTGGGTAAGGCAAGGTCCACTAGGGTCAAGGAAAGTGCAAAGAACCGGAGCTCCAGGCTGGCTAGAATATGATTGCTAGACACATTATTACACCCTGACAAGTTAGTAAACACGTTACTAAAAGTCATCTGTAAAAATTGCCTTTCCCACTTATTGGGGGAAGAATTAAATATTTTCGAGAAGATACAGATGTTGCTGGTCTAATTCTTTAAGAACAGGTACAGACATTGCCTGGGTCCAAATCCTGACACACCCTTAAAGCTATGCGAACTTAGTCAAATTACTGACGCCCTCCGTGTCCATTGTATCTTCATTTGTTATCTCATTGAGGTTTTTTTGAGGATTTAATGAGTATACAAGGTACTTAGAATTTTTAAAAAACATCTTCCTAGACATAGAAAGACTGCAGAATATATAGGGTTGCTAGTTACAGTTCTCTAGGTGTGCAGAGCCTTTAAAAGGCTTTGGTGGGTTCTCTAGTACAGAGCCTGTATGTCATGTAAAACAGTGTAACTATTCATCCTTACAAAGAGGGAGATTGCTACAAATTCCATCAGCAAAGGCTGAATTCTATCAAGATGCTTTAGTAGTCTGACTGGAAGTGAGCTGGGAGCTAATTTAGTCAATCCAGCAATAGGGTTATCATTCCTTTTCTTCAAAGTCTTCCAGCTGTGCAAATCATTCCGTTAATTTGATCTTGATCCTCCTCGTGGATTTGGGTTCAAGTTTAGCCTGATTATAAATGTTATGAATGATGCAGTAATAGCCCAGGTGTTTGAGAGTCTTAGAATACCTCAGGCAGCTGAAACACACAAGTTGATAAAGAATGCCACTGGGCAAACTGATGCCAGTTTCCCAGAAAGAATGGTGTCACGTCCGGATTGGGAGGGAACTTGAGGGAGACAGGAATTTATGTTAGGATTACATCTTTAAAAACCTCAGCAGTTAACTAGCTTGGCTACCTGATTTCCCCTTAGGCCACCCCAGCAGCAGATTAGAAGCACTCTAGATTTTGTGGGAAATGACAGCTGGCAGCAGGATCGCCAACTACGTACATCATAGTTTGGGGTTGGTTAGGGCAGGGGCAGTCAACCCCACAAGCACAGTAGTTCCTGAAAGCATCACTGTGTGACCATACTATAATCAGTGGGCATTAATGGTCACTTTGAGCCATTAAGAAAACGAAATCCTTAAATTCTCTACTTTGAAAATTGCATAAAAGGCAGATGGGTAGTGTCCAAGATCACGGCTCTGCCCCTCCCCATCTCTGTGACCTTGTGGAAGGGATTCCATGCCTCAATGTCATCTATAAAATGAGGATGACAGCAGTCCCTACCTCAGGATTGCTGAGTTCATCTCCACTCCACCCAGCTAACATGAAGACTCTTTAGTTTTATTCACTGTATTTAAGTGCTAGAACAGTACACAGTCAGTGACTATTTGTTGTGTAAATAAATGAAATTCAGAGAAGAATATGCTGATTGGCAAATGTAAATATCTGTCCTCTTAAGAGCCCTGTTCCAGTTGGAAGTTAAACTTTTGGCTTTAATATTAACATTTATTGTATTCCTAAGCTGTGCCCACTGTTCCCCACACATTATCACATGGAATTCTCAAAACAATCCCTTTAGGACAGAAACAGCAATTCCATTTTACGCATGAGGACTTCAAAGCCACACTTAGCTTTCCCCATTCTGGCAGTCCCACATTTCCATCTATTTCCTGAGTCTCCTTTCATTAAACCTGCTTTTCATGTTGCATCAGCATCAAGATAAAGACATTTTTGATTCACTTTTGCTCTTAAGTTCCACAGGTGTGTTTTACTCCTTTGATTATAAACTTGCTCTGTTTTGACACATCATGTGTTAAAAGGGTCCTGTGGTTCTACTCTAACTGGTAGCCCCCTGGTATCTTTGTATGACTCACTGTGCAAACTCAGGAATACAAGAACTATTTTATTTTTCACAACTTAATTTCGGAATTTGAGACCCCTCTCTGCCCTGTTGGTTGACTTAGCTTCATCCTTCCACAGGCTGGCCCCTTTTTTGATAATTGCATGAGAGGCACCTACATTTTCCTTCATAGTTTTCACACATTCATGTCCCAGAATTTCCTCTCTCTCTGCCTCTATGATGTTTTCTAGAAAAGATCTTCAGAATAGTTAACAAAATATGTATGTATGATTTAGGAAGAACATGGCATTCATGTTCTAAAACTTATACAAACCTCATTAACTTAAAAATAGAAAGATGTACTGAGCTAAAGGTCTATTAATTACGTGATGCATACTCATTTTGAAAATGGATTTTTGCTCCATTCCTTTTTACAACAGGAAAAAACACCCCCACCCCAACCCCCAGAAATACACATATATTTAAAATGCTGTGAATTTTATTGCTGAAATACTAAAACAAACTTATTTTCAAACACATCTTTTTTAGATCTCCTAGTGGATGTTCCCGGTCATGGAAAGGTGGTGGTGGACATTGCATATGGTGGCGCGTTTTATGCGTTTGTTAGTGCTGAAAAGTTAGGACTTGATGTTTGTTCCACAAAGACAAGGGACCTCATGGATGCAGCAAGTGCAGTGACAGAAGCAGTGAAAGCTCAGGTCAGTACAGATGCTGCTATCATAGCAGATACCCTCCTCTGTGACATGGAGGGGATAAAAATGACATGTCTATACAGAAAATTAAATATCTCTGAGTTCAAATTATCAGTAGTACTAAGAATAGGGTACTGGTTATAATCTTAGACTCTAGAGCAAGACTACCTGGTAGTTGTAGTTTTGCTACTTGTAGTTTTTATAACCTTGAACAAGTTACATAACTTCCATGTGCCTCAGTTTTCCTAGCTGTAAATGGAAATTATGAAATACCTGCTTCATAGGGAGTTGTAAGAATAAGTCAATATGTGTAAAGGACTTAGAATAGTGCCTAGCCATAGTAAATGTTCAATAAATGGTAACTACTATTAACTTTAATAATACATAATAATAATATAATTTGTGGTTACTTAAACATAGAAAATGTATTATATAATATTCCACTAATTTGAAATGCTTTGATATATGTGGTCATTCTGCAAACCTTGAAAATAATGAATGTAAAATATAGCTTACAAAATAGATTTCATTAAATCTGATCAGACTTTCTCTTATTTCACAGAGAACATTAATTCCTAGTTAGTGAATTTTTCCTATATTGCTAAGAAGTTACTTAAATAACCACTCAAGTAACTCTAGTTTGGCTTGGGAAAACTATTGTTATAAAATCAGTTTAGATAATAAATAATTCTAGAATATTCTTTCCTTTCTAGCACAAGTGTGCCTTTTACCTAATTGGGACCTATATATAAAACTCAATTTTACCTAACTGGGATCTATATATAAAACTCATATACATATTTTAGCATATGAGAATTTATCACTCTAAGTAAAAAATAACTTAGGAAAGATAGAATCTAATATACTTCTACTAATTATTTATGGGCCTATTTAACATATCTGAGGCTTTATTTTAATATAATAACTTAAATAACAAAATGAATATATACCATATCCCTGTTCTAAATTATCATCTTTCCAGGACTGTCAATACCAATAGGTAGAATTATTTTATCATAGTAACTTCTGAAACTCTGAATTTACATCCATTTTCTGTTCTAATAAGCAGACAGCTAATAGTTTAACAGTTTGACACAAAATAATTTGACCTTATTTTTAATAAAATCAAGAGAAAAAGGCATTGTTTTCTTAATAAAAGGAGTCATTTTGAAGTTCTCAAAGCTAGAACTTCTCACCAAGGTGGCAAGGGGTGGACTTTGAGGGAGGAAGGATTCTGAAAAAAATATGAGTAATTCTGTCAGTGGTGAAGCAGGCAGTAGGACTACTTTGTGAATTGCTGATTATTCATACTGCTAATGCAGATTTAGGCAAAGGCCATTTGCCGGGAGGAGGGAACTAAAGTAAATATAAAATAAATTCATCTTTGTCCTTTTAGCAAACATTTACCAAGGACTTATTGTATGTCGGACACCATGCTAGATGCTGGAGACCCAGAGGAAGACCAAACCCCACGACCTTCAAGGAGCTCAGTCTAGTGGGGGAAGCATCCCTGTGGGCAGTGTGATGTACTGGTGCTATTGTGGAGGTGGGGCTTAGGGGCTTTAAGAGGTCAGAGAACAAAGATCCAATATACGGGCCTCTTTAACTGGGTTATAGATGGACTCTTTGGATTTTAAGAATCCAAATCTCTTCAACTGCTTTAAATGACAGGTAAGTGGTAGTGGAATATACTAACTGTAAGGATACAATGGAAGTAAGGTTATAGTAATCTCAGCCAAGCTACCAGGCATTACAGGAATCCAGAAGTTAAACAACCAGACCTCCCAAGTTCAGGAAGCATCGCACATTTGGACCTGACCAAGCTTTACCACTGACGTGACCTAGCTCCCCTGCCAGTGCCTGCTTCTCTCTGTGTGTACCTGCTGCTTTTTATGATACTGACTTCATCCTTTCTAAGTCTTTTTTGACCCATCCAATTATTTCTCTTACCTAATAGCTTCTGCATCCTTATACTTTTTGCTTGCTCATGGCCTCTGACAGTTCTTGTATCTATCAGTGGTATTAATTTCAGCTCTAGATACTCATTGCTTGATTTTTCTACATTATCCCCTTCAAGTTCCTGAGGGTGAGAGTAGGATTGCCTTAGCTCCTCCTGCTTGAGCAGCCATGGGTGGCCTGTGAATTGACCATCCTGGGGTCAGTGCTGGGGTCAGCGGTTAAAAGAGTATGTGTTTTGGGAGGTATGTGTATAAAATAGGACTGTTCCTTTAGTAGAGGCTATGTGCAGGCCGACTTCCTTAGAAAGGGCTCAAAGTTACGATAAAAATCATAACTTCCAACAAAACTATCTTTATTCATCTAGAGAAAGACATAATTTCTAGTATTTAGTGCTGTGACCCAAAAAATATTTTTTAAATGATAAAGATGGAAAAATTATGTCTGAGTACCCCATATATGTTATTTAAAAGATAAGTTTGAATGAAAATATTTATTTTATGTGTGGTTGATAATTATTTTATTTACAGTTTAAAATTAATCATCCTGACAGCGAAGACCTTGCCTTTCTATATGGAACTATATTAACAGATGGAAAAGACGCTTATAGTGAGGAACCAACCACGAACATCTGTGTGTTTGCAGATGAACAGGTATTAAAACTGGAATTTTTAGGCACACAGCCAGGTAATATGGAACTAGAACACTGTGAACACTCTCATCTTCATTTATTCTGCGCAGGTTGACAGAAGTCCTACCGGCTCAGGAGTGACAGCCCGAATTGCCCTACAGTATTACAAAGGGCTTCTAGAACTGAACCAGACCAGAGCCTTTAAAAGCAGTGCAACCGGCTCAGTATTCACAGGGAAGGCTGTGAGGGTGAGTGGCACCCTTAGCTTCTCATTTGTAAGTATGTTACTTTTGAGACTGTGGAGAACTAAGGTGGGTGTTACATAAGTTTTTCACTTAGCTCTTAGAAGAGAATTTTAAGACAGGCCTGAAAAAACTTCCGTTCAGCTAGGATATTGGTTTTCAAAGTGTGGAAAGGACCTTGAGGTCCTATCCATGGGTCCACAAAATCAAAGATATATTCATAATAATACTGAGACGTTGCTTCCTTTTCACTTTCATTCTCTCACAAATGTACAGTGGAGTTCTCCAGGAGCTACATGATGGGTGGTATACCAACTGACTGAATGCAGAAACAAATACAAGAAACTAGCTGCCTTTTGTTATGCCAGACATTAAAGAGATTTGCAAAAATGTAAAAAATGCCATATTTCTCATTAATTTTTTTTGTTTTGGCAGATATAGTTATTTTCACAAAAATTTGTTTATGACAAAATGTAATCGGTTTATTATTTTTAAATGCATTAATGAACAAATATCTTTTTTTTTGAATTTTAGAATTTTATTTACTGTTTTTATACAGCAGGTTCTTAACAAATATCTTTAATTCCCAATATAGAAAATATTAATTGATATAACTGAAATAAACAAAAACTCTTTGAGGTCCTAAAATCTTTTTAAATTGAAGTATAGTTGATTTACAGTATTTTGTTAGTTTCAGGTATACAACATAGTGATTCAGTATTTTTGCAGATTATATTTCACTGTAGGTTATTATGAGATGTTGGGTATAATTCCCTGTGCTATACAGTATATCCTTGTTGCTTATCTATTTTATAGATAGTCGTTTGTATCTGTTAATCCCATACCCCTAATTTGTCCCTACCCTCTTTCCTTTCCCCTTTGGTAAGCACAAGTTTGTTTTCTATATCTGTGAGTATGTTTCTGTTTCACATATACATTTATTTGTATTATTTTTTAGATTCTACAAATAAGTGATATCATATAGTATTTGTGTTTTTCTGTCTGGCTTTCACTAAGCACAATATTCTCTCCATCCACGTTAATAATAATAATGGCATCCATAATAATGGCATTATTTCACTGTTTTTTGTGGCTGAGTAATATTCCATTGTGTGTGTGTGTGTGTGTGTGTGTGTGTGTGTGTGTGTGTGTGTACACCACATCTTTTTAATCCAATCATCTGTTGATGGACACTTGGGTTGCTTTCCCATCTTGGCTCTTGTAAATAGTGCTGCTATGAACATTGGGGTGCATGCATGTTTTTGCATTAGTGTTTTCATTTTTTCAGATATATACCCAGGAGTAGAATTTTTTGAGGAACCTCTGTATTGTCTTCCATAGTGGCTGCACCAGCTTACATCCCTACCAACAGTATAGGAGGGTTCCCTTTTCTCCACATCCTCACCAACATTTGTTATTTGTAGACTTTTTGATGACAGCCATGTTGATTGGTGTGAGGTGGTACCTCATTGTGGTTTTGATTTGCATTTCTCTAACAATTTCATGTGCCTGTTAGCCATTTGTATGTCTTCTTTGGAAAAATGTCTATTCAAGTCTTCTGCCCATTTTTTTTTAAAGATTTTTTGATGTGGATCGTTTTTTAAGTCTTTATTGAGTTTGTTACAATATTGCTTCTGTTTTATGTTTTGGTTTATTTGCCCTGAGGCATGTGGGATCTTAGCTCCCCTACCAGGGATCAAGCCCACACCCCCTGCATTGGAAGGCAAAGTCTTAACCACTGGATGACCAGGGAAGTCCCTTCTGCCCATTTTTTGATTGGATTGTTTGGGTTTTTTGATATTGAATTGTATGAGCTATTTGTACATTTTGGAAATTAAGCCCTTGTTGTTCACATCATTTGCAAGTATTTTCTCCCATTCCATAGGTTGTCTATTTGTTTTATTGATGGTTTCCTTTGCTGTGCAAAAGCCTTTAAGTTTAATTAGGCCCCATTTGTTTATTTTTGCTTTTATTTCTTTTGCCTTAGGAGACAGATCCAAGAAAATATTGCTACTACTTATGTCAAAGAGTGCCTATGTTCTCTTCTTCCAGATTTCCCAGCACTACTTATTGAAGAGACTGTCTTTTCTCCATTGTATATTCTTGCCTCCTTTGTCGTGTGTTGACTGTAGGTGTGTGGCTTTGTTTCTGGGCTCTCTATTCTGTTCCATTGATTTATTTGTCTGTTTTTGTGCCAATACCATGCTGTTTTGACTACTATACCTTTGTAGTATAGTCCAAAGTCTGGGAGGGTTATACCTCCAGCTTCATTCTTTTTTCTCAGGACTGGGGGCTTTTATGGTTCCATATATATTTTAGGATTCTTTGTTCTGGTTCCGTGAAAAGTGGCCTGGGTATTTTGATAGAGGTTGCATTAAATCTGTAGATTGCTTTGGGTAGTATGGCCATTTTAATAATATTATTTCTTCCAATCCAAGAGCATGGGATATCTTTTCATTTGTTTAAATCATCTTCAGTTTCCTTCATCAGTGTTTTATAGTTTTCAGCATATAGGTCTTTCACCTCCTTGGTTAAGTTTATTCCTAGGTATTATTTTTTTGACCTGATTTTAAATGGGATTGTTTTTTACTTTCTGATATTTCATTATTGGTGTGTAGAAACGTGACCGATTTTTGTATATTAATCTTGTATCCTGCAACCTTGGTGAATTTATTTATTAGTTCTAATAGTTTTAGAGGGAGACATTGGGGTTTACTATATAGAGTATCATGTCATCTGCAAATAGTGACAGTTTTACCTCTTCCTTTCCAATATGGATAACTTTTATTTCTTTTTCTTGTCTGATTGCTATGGCTAGGATTTCCAATACTAGGTTAAATAGAAGTGGTAAAAGTGGGCATCCTTGTCTAGTTCCTAAATTTAGTGGGAAGTCTTTCAGCTTTTCACCATTGAGTATTATACTAGCTGTGGGTTTGTCATAAATGGCCCTTATTATGTTGAGATATGTTCTCACTATACCCACTTTGATGAGAGTTTTTAATCATGAATGGATGTTGAATTTTGTTGAATGCTTTTTCTGCATCTGTTGAGATGATTATGTGGTTTTTGTCTTTCCTTTTGTTAATGTAGTATATATCACAGTGATCGATTTGTATATGTTGAACCATCCTTGTGACCCTGGTATAAATCCAGCTTGATCATGGTGTATGATCCTTTTTATGCATTCCTGGATTTGGTTTGCTAATATTTTGTTGAGGATTTTTGCATCTATATTCATCAAAGATATTGGCCTGTAATTTTCTTTTTTAAGTGTCTTTGTCTGGTTTTGGTATCAGGGTAATGGTGGGTGAGGTCCTCAAATCTTAGGGTATAAAGGGATCCTGAGACCAAAATGTTTGAGAACCATTGAATTAGGGTTTGGATTTTTTTTTGTTTTTATTCTATAGGAATGTTCCATTTTATATAATAAGATGTGAAAGTCCTGAAAAGTTGTGGAAAGTATTTTTGTAATGGAATCAAATTATAAATGAGCTAACAGCTAATTAATGAATTTACTCATAGTAGTAAGTAAAATCTACTGTAGTATGATTAAATTGCATCTAATAAATGAATCTACTCACAAAGAGTCCTTTAATATAGCAGATAACTTATCCTAATAAAGAGTTTTTTCCCCTAATGTAGCTGTTTTTAAAGTTTGTTCTTTTCTGAATATGGAATTTGCTTTAAGTTAGGGATTCATATATAATACGCTGATCTTATGGGATATGAAACCATTTATGTTATATGCAAAAACTTGGAATACGTTATCTTCAAGTCTGAGACTCGACAAAATAATAATCGACAATTGGGTGCTTGACTATGTGTCAATTTCCAAGCTAAGCACTTCACATATACCGTCTCTTTTAATTCTCCCAAGAATCCTCTGAGGTCAGTAATGTTATCATCCTTTTTTCACAAGTGATAAAATGGAGAATTAGAGTTTAGATAATTTGCCAGAGGTCAAACAGACAGGTAACAGAGCCAGACTATGCATGTGGGTCCCTCTGAGCAGAGCCTGTACTGTTAACCACCATATTTTCTTGCTCTTAGGCAAACGTTTGATGCAGATGGGCAGTTTCACCCACGTGAGAGTGAACTCAACTCTCAACCACCCACTAATGATGACTCCCAAAGCTTCATCCCTACCATGCTTACCTGTGCCTCTCTCCTGAGTCTGACACTGTCCACTAAACTCATCTCAAGATGATTGTCTCAGAGATATCTCAAACTCAACTTGTTTACAAGTTCTTCCTTCCTAAATGTGTTCTTCCTGTCTCATTCCCCATCTCAGCTAATGGTGGCGCCAGCTTCACTTCCAAGCTAGAAACTATGGTCATATTTAACTCATCTCTATTTCTCACCTCCTACGTACATCAGTCCCCAGGTCTATCAATTCTGCCTCCAAAGTATCTCTATATTTTGTTCTCCATTCTCTAAAAACTGCCCTCCTGTCTCTAGATTTAATTGATCAATTAAGGTTCCTCTTAACGGATTGCTGGGTTTCTAGTCTCTCTCCTCTCCAATTTGTTCCCTACTTTACAGCTAAACTAAATAAAAAACACAAATCCAGTCACTTACCTTAAAAACCTCCCATTGCCTATATGATTAACTCTTGGGTTCTCTTTAAAATGATAAAAATTGAGAATACAACTTTTAGGCTAGATAAACTATGAGGGCAGTATCTTGATATTCTCCTTTTACCTTCTTTTTTCAGGAAGTAAAATGTGGTGATTTTAAAGCTGTTATAGTGGAAGTATCTGGACAAGCCCATTACACAGGTACAGCAAACTTTATAGTAGAAGATGATGACCCACTGAGGGATGGATTTCTTCTCAAATGACTTATATGACTTTTAAGGGCTTTCTTTAAATTGTTATCATAAGTAAATTTTCTCTGAATTACGTGGAAAACTGTATCCAAATTGTACATGTAAGCCAACTAACATTCTTCTTAAAATAATACACTGTGGTTAAATATAAAGTCATTATTCCTGTTTATACATGTGTATTGGTATATTGCTTATAGAATACAAAATGCAGAATACTTTTCTAATTATTAACATATCAGGTAAAATTAAAACCTTAGTTCTTGTTACTTTTAAATATTCCTCTGTGGTAATTACTATAATATTCTGTTTTAAATGCTCTTTGAGTAATAGCTTCAATTGTAGCCCTCACAGCAATGAGTCTTACAAGTTCATTATTTTAGTCTTCCAGTTTTTGAGTAAAATAATGCCCTCTCTCTAAGCAGCATGCAAGGGAGACAGCTTATTATAAAGTCCTCAACACTTAGCAGTCATAAACTGGGAAGTAATGGGGTGGTCAGCTTCTCTGGGTGAGAGTTGTTGTAGCTGCTGCAGGGATGTCCTCTGTGCTGCAGAGCCCAGCTCCTATACCCGTAAACTCGTGAGAGAAGATCAAGAATCAGGCTTTTGATACATCTTTAAGGCTCTTATAAAAGGGGTTGTTTATTGCATTACTGAAGTATAGGTACACAGTAGGAGTCAATCAATAAATCTCTACAGTGGGGCAAGTCAACATACTCTGCCAACTACATGCCAGGTAATTTAAAACATGAAGGACATGTTAACTATTGGCGTTCTTGCTAGTTAATTGTGAACCTGTTAAAAAATAAAATTTGATCATTATCAGTCATTATAAAATGAAGTATTAAAAATTATTCACCATGTGATTTTCTCAATATTCAGTAGACTTTTTTTCTGGTGGATGGGGGATATTTTCTCAGTTTATTTTAGATTCATTGTTTTGACCTTAATTTGTGCTCTGAACTCTGTCAGCCTTGAATCAGTATACTCTTTTTTGAGGTAATAGTATTTCTTTTTTTGAGCATACAGTGAAATAATCAATTCATTTCAACTGGCTGTATCATCCAGCAAGTCTGTGTAGACCCAGTTATTAGGTCTCTGATTGAATTACCTGACCAAAAGGAAGGCTGTAAAGTTAATGTTCTTGATTTCCCTATTAAATACACAAAAACTAATGTTTTCCATTCATTATCTCAAAATCTGTGGTAAAAAATTCCCTTACCTCCAAAAAATAACACTAAATATGACCAAGAAATTTCCTACAGATTAGGGAGATATGCTGTACTTTATTTTAATAGAAATAGAACCACTATTTGCTCTCTAAATTTCACAAGTCACATTAATTTGAAGAAAAAAAGACACATAGATTGTTTAGAAGTTTATAGCATTTTGTAATGTGCACACACATCTCCCCTGCTCTAACGAGGTACACTGTGAAATTTGATTATTATTCTATGGCCACCGAGGGTGGGGAGTATTTCATCACTGACATTCTTTAGAATTCTTAGCACATGGTGATAACAAAAATGCGGACTGACATTTAGTCAGTTTTATTATTGTTTCAAAATTCTCTACAGACAGTGCACCCCCTGATCAACTGCACCCAGGCTGGCACTCCCTCCGCCCACCCATGGTATGCCACTGCCTTTGTCTCATTCATGAATATGAGAGAAATGCAAGCCAGAAGTGTCAACTAACTCCCTCAGGTCGCATTTAAGGCTGTCAGTCTAGGGCTTCTGACCCCAAGTCCAGTATTTTCCTGCTACACTTCCTCTGCCTCTAAGACAGGACAGCCAGAACTTGTTCTATGATAATACTTTAACAAAAATGTTATGTTTGTTGAACATTGAAAAATAGATACTGCCTAAATCTTCCTAAATTCTAATCCAAACCAGAGCCAAACCCTTGCAATAATATTCATTCCTTCTGTATTTCACCGTGTCTCCCGTGGAGTCAAAACCACTAGGGAAATCAACTGCTGTTCCTCTCACCTCCAAGTGTCTAATCAGTCACTAAGTCCTGTTGATTCTACCTTCTGAATACTGCTCACATCTATCCCTTCCCATCCTTGCTAAGGGTTTTGTCTCATCACTAACCTCTTTCAAGCAACCTCCTTCCCCTCATTGGTTCCTTCCTCTAAGGTCTTACCGAGTATCATCATAAGCAAAATGAAACAAACACCCCTTGTCCACCTTCCCTCTTCAGCCTGCTGTCTGTCACCCTTATTTCCTTCCCTTTGCAGTCAAGCTCCTAGATTCCTTACTCTCTTCTCATTGGGTACATTTTCTCATCTTCCATTTGCTACTCAACTATTGCAATCTGGTTTCGACCTCATTACTCATTGAAACTATGCTTGATCTAACGGCCAGATTTAATGGTCACCCAAGGGTTTATGCAATCCATGGTGGATGCTGCTCCTTGCTTCTTGCAGGCAAGTGTGGTACATTTTAGAGCACCAACCTCTACTCCCTTGGTGCAGAGCTCAGACACAGAGCCATCCACTGAGGTTCTCAAGACCATAGGTTAGTACTCGGGCCCCATTAGTACCCATCGGGTGCTGCAGTTGTGTGGGCCCAGGTCCATCTCCTCTTCACCATGCACTTGCAAATCTTTGCTCCAGGTCCTCTAGACTCTGTAAGAGTTGGGGCGCCCTCCTCTTCGTCCCTCAAATTCCACAATTTCCATACCATCCCTCCTTAGGACAATGCCTCTCATACTTCAGTGTAGGTGTGAATTACCCAGGGATCTTAGAATGCAGATTCTCATTTCCTAGGCATGGGGTGGGGCATTTCTAACAAGTTCCCAGCTGATGCTGGTACTGCTGGTAGGAGGACTGCAGTTTTAACCAATTGATTTTAATTCCCTTTTTGGGCCCAGGCTTTACAGGTGAGCCTCCCCTACCTGGAAACTTCTCCTCTTAGCTCTGAGATACATAAGAAGCCTGCTACCTCCCTACCTGAAGGTAAAGAATAGAGCTGACCTCATCATCACAGCAACTTTTCTGAGAAGAGGCTGGAAACTTACATTCTCCTCTTTTCTGAAAAGCAAAAGTAAAACAAAGCACCCCAAAACACAGGACAGCTGCTTTCTCAGTTGGCCAGATATGCCTCATCAAATACATCACTCACCTGCTTAGCTTTTCTCCCTTTACCTGCTTCTTAATTTTTGCTACTCCCTAGCATTCCACCTATGGTTCCTGTCTCTCTTCACTCAATACTCTGTTCCTAAGTCATATTCATGCCCACGTTTTTCTCTCTTGCAGAGAGGCTGACATCTCCCAAGTCTCTAAATCCTAAGCTCCAGAGCCATACTGCAGATTCACTACTTGGTGGACAAAGCAGACTCATCTGCCCCTAGAATGTGCCCCTCCTCCCATATTCCCTAATTTGATCAATGGTACCACCATCCATCGAGCCAGGAACCTGGGATCTATCCTTGGCTCCTTTTTCATGCTCTTTTGTCCTGTCTGTTGATGCTCTGAGGTGGATGTCTGTGGATTTGGCCGGCATCATTCCTTTCCCCTTCTTTTATCAACAACACTCTCCTTTTCCTTTGGGAAACCATCCGTCCCCTGCACATAGCCTTGATGGGGCTGCCAGACAAGGGGTACTCCAATCAGACTGTCTCCTCTAAGACCTGGGATCTTGAGAGAAATGACATAAGCTCTGAAAAATGGTTGAAGCAGACTTATTCCTATAGAGCCCTAAAGAGATCACCCTCAGTTCCTTTCTGCTATCTCTACCTGTAGAGCTGCCCTGACTTCTCTTGTTCTTGGGGTTGGCTGTTAGACTGTCCTTTTGAACTCCCCCTATCCTTCCAGTGAATTCTGCTTTTGCTTAAACGAGACAGTGCCCTCAATGTGTTGTTTATATCCAAAGACTCTAATCCATATACTGCCTCCTTCTTCACTGTAAATGCCTTAGTTCAGACTCTTTCATTTCTCCCCTGGGCTATTATAATGCCTTTTCTTTTTTTTTTCCAAATCTATTTATTCATTTATTTTTATTCATCTATTTTTGGCTGTGTTGGGTCTTCACCACTGCACGCGGGCTTTCTCTAGCTGTGAGGAGTGGGGGCCACTCTTCGTTGTGGTGCGCAGGCTTCTCATTGCGGTGGCTTCTCGTTGCAGAGCACAGGCGCTAGGCACGCAGGCCTCAGCAGTTGTGGCACGTGGGCTCAGCAGCTGTGGCTCGTGGGCTCCAGAGTTGTGGTGCACGGGCTTAGTTGCTCCACAGCATGTGGGATCCTCCCGGACCAGGGCTCGAACCCGTGTCCGCTGCAATGGCAGGCGGACTCCCAACCACTGCGCCACCAGGGAAGTCCCACAATGCCTTTTCTTAACTGGTCTCCCAGTTGCCAGATTCTCTTCCTACAGTCCTTATATTTTTAAACATTTATGACATTGTTTGCCTAAAACTAAGGTCTTTGGGCTAGGATCCTTATTTGTTGTTTCTGAAAACCTAAATAAACTAATCTGTTGTATATTTTTGGCTTAGTTCAGTGGTTTTCAGCTGAGGTTGCCCCCCCCCCCCCGCCCCGTCCCCCTGAACATTTGGCAATGTCTGAAGACATTTTTAGTTGTCACTACTGCCATCTCGTGGGTAGAGGCTAGGGTTACTGTTAAACATCCTACAGTGCCTAGGATAGCCTCCACAACAGAGAATTACCTGGCTCAAAATGTCAATAATGCTGAGACCGAGAAACCCAGTCTTATTTACCACCTTAAATGAATTTTACTTATACTGTAATTTCCAGTAGGATATTTTTCCTCACTAAAATAAGTGCCCAAAACACGAATATTGTTGATTCTAAGACCTGAAAGTATACTAGTCATTCTTGAGATCAGCGTTTCTCAAACGAGCATCAGAATCACTTGCAGGGCTCGTGGCTGGGCTCCATCCCCAGAGTTTCAGATTCAGTAGATTTGGGGTGTGGCCTGAGAATCTGCATTTCTAACAAGTTCCCAGGTCATGCTGATGCTGCTGGTCCAGGGTCCACACTTTGCAGACCACTGCTTTAGAGAACCCAAGGGTTTATCACACTTTCCCTCATTAGAGGCCATGCCCAGAAACTTGAGATGCAGCTTCCCTGGGCAGGCAGGCCCTTCCTGTTCCTGTATCTTCCCGCCAGATACCTGGAGCTGCGTCTGTGGCGACTGCTTGGCTGGCAGCACCTTAAACTCAAAACATACCACATTCCAGAGAACTGATGAAGGCTGCCAGCAGGGCAAGGAACCAGTGACTCTCCCCTCTTCCCTGACACGTGTGAGAGAGTAATGGTCCTGGGGTCCAGGTCCTTGAAAACAATGTGACATCCTGCCTCCAGGATCCATACCCTAGCTCCTCAAAGCACCTGTATCAGAATCACCTTTGGCGTTTAGATTCATGGGCCCATCCTCAGTACTCCTGGGAGTCAGCCAGCCAATGTGCATTTGAATAAGCTGACTACATCAGTGGTTCTCAAAGTGTGGTCCTTGGACCAGCAATATCATCACCACCCAGCAACTTGTTAGAAATGCAAATTCTCGGACAAGACCCCAGATCTACTGAATCTGAACATCTGGGGCTGGGCCCAGTCAACTGTGTTTTAACAAGCCCTAGGTGCTTCTGTTGCATGCTCAAGTTTGAGAACACCTGGTTTAAGTTTTTCTGCTCCCTCAGGTTTAAGATCTCCGAATTTAGATTGTTTTCCACTTCAGGTTCTAGATTCCTTTCCTACCTGTAGATGCCAGAAACACCCACAGGAAGCAAAGCAACCCCCCCCCCCGCCCCCCGCCTCTCTGTAGGACATGTGTATCCAAGAGAGCTTGAGAGTGAACCCTTGTTGAATTTGGCCATCTGTGTGAGGACCAGTCCCGCTTTATCTGATCTGGCTGGGCAGTGGTCCCTGAGGGGGTCGACCTGGCACTCTCTGAAGCCCACCTCCCTGGCCGCATAACCTCGGGGAGAGGTGACATCCTGGACCGGCTTTTCTGAGGGTACTCGGCCGGCGTCCCGCCCCGCGCTCTCGCGTAAACACGCGGTTTCCTTGGCAACACCTGGAACGCACGTCAAAAGCTCCGCGGGTCGCGGGCTACGGTCAACCCTCCGGCCGAGCGCAACTCCAGGCAGAGGCCCGTGACCCCGGCCCCGAGCCACCTCGGGCTTGCGGGCGCCTCCCCCGGTGCTGGATGAGCAGACCTGCGGCCGCCGCGGGGCCCCATGGAGAAGCAGCCGCTGCCGCCGGTGCGCCCAACAGTGAGCACAACCCTGTCGGGCAGCCCACACCCCGGCGCCCCATCCGCGGCCGGCACGCCTGGCCGGACTTCCTCTGCGGCGACGGCGACGGCCGTGCTCTCCTTCAGCACCGCGTCGGCCGCGGCGCTGGGGAACCAGAGCGGCGGGAGCGGGAGCGACAGCACTGGCGCCTCGGCTGGCGGCGGCCTCGGCGGGCACGGCGCGACGGAGAGGCCACCGCTGGGCCCCGCGGCGGCGCCGCTGCTATCTCAGGGGGCGGCGAGGACGGCCCAGGCGCTCGTCCTCCTGCTCATCTTCCTGCTGTCTAGCCTGGGCAACTGCGCGGTGATAGGGGTGATCGTGAAGCACCGGTAGCTCCGCACCCTCACCAACGCGTTCACCCTGTCCTGTCTCTGTCGGATCTGCTCACGGCGCTTCTCTGCCTGCCAGCCGCCTTCCTGGACCTCTTCACGCCGCCCGAGGGCCCGGCACCCGCCGCCGCCGCGGGGCCCTGGCACCGCCAGCCATTTCTTAGCTCGTGCTTCGGCATCGTGTCCACACTCAGCGTAGCCCTCATCTCGCTGGACCGCTACTGCGCCATCGTGCGGCCGACGCGGGAGAAGATCGGGCGCTGCCGCGCGCTGCAGCTGCTGGCCGGCGCCTGGCTGGCGGCGCTGTGCTTCTCCTTGCCCTGGAAGCTGCTCCATGCTACCTGGGAGTCCCCGGCGGCGCAGAGCTTCCACGGCTGTCTGTACCGGACGTCCCCGGACCCCGCGCAACTGGGCGCGGCCTACAGTGTTGGGTTGGTGGTGGCTTGCCACCTGCTGCCCTTCCTGCTCATGTGCTTCTACCACTACCATGTCTGCAGGACCGTGCGCCTGTCGGACTTGCGCGTGCGGCCCCTGACCACCTACGCGCGCGTGCTGCGCTTCTTCAGCGACGTGCGCGCGGCCACCACAGTGCTCATCATGATTGTCTTCGTCATCTGCTGCTGGGGGCCCTACTGCTTCCTGGTGCTGCTGACCGCGGCCCGGCAGGCCCAAGCCACAAAGGCTCCCTCGCTCCTCAACGTGGTGGCCGTATGGCTGACCTGGGCCAATGGGGCCATCAACCCTGTCATCTATGCCATTCACAACCCAAACATTTCGATGCTCCCAGGGCGCAACCGGGAAGAGAGCTACCGGACTAGGAACATGGACGTTTTCCTGCCCAACCAGGGCCCGGCTCTGCCGGCTAGAAGCCGCAATCCCCTTCGAAACCGCTATAGCAACCACCTGGGGGCCTGCAGCAGGATGTCCTCTTCCAGCCCGACCAGCGTGGTGGGAGGAGACGTGGCCATGCGGGCTCGCAAAAATCCAGTTGTGCTTTTCTGCCCGGAGGGGCCACCAGATCCTGCGACAGCAGCAGCTAAACAGCCTAAATCCGAAGCGGGGGATACCAGCCTCCAAGAAGGGTTGGGATGCAGAGCTTGTGAAGACAAATTTTCACCCGCTTCGATGAACAATACAGGATTCCGGGGAGAATCGTGTGCTTAATAAAGCCAAACATTTACAAAAAGGACAGAGAGGAGGCTTACCACTTCCCCCAAACAACATACAAAACAGTGTCCTTTCCTTCAGAAGCGCTGAAAGGAATGTAAAGTGCAAAACTTAAAACGATGTTTAACCACACAACCAAGCATTGTGAACTGTAAGTGCCAAAAATGACAAAAATAAAATTCCCAATTACTGAAAAGCTCATATTACAGGAATCACAGTGGGAAACAAACAAAAAAATTCATTGAATCCAACTGGTTCATATACATAGACTTTCAGGAAAGAATGAAGACCTTGAGAATTGCTCGAAGGCCCCTCTAAATCACCAGCATTCAGCAGAACTTCAGATTTCTAGAACTTGCACCTCTGACACATGCCTTGGGTGCTTAGGTTAGGGGTCAAAAATTTTTATCCTTACACACTTTGGTGCATTTCCTCCCCACCCCCACCCCCATAATCTTTGTGAGAAATTTTAAATTCATCCCGTTTAAAACCATTTTAGGATTTTGAAAAAATGGTTTATTACTAAAAGTGGTTTATTACTACAAAATCCAACCATTTGAGGGGCAAAGAGAAGTATGAACGTAAAGAAATGTGGCTATTTTTTAAAGTATTTCAAGATTATACTTAGAAATGAATGTCCCCCATCTAACCCCCAAAATTATCTGCCTTGGAAACTTTGAGACGTAAACCTTACTCTAACCTGCTACTTTTGTTTCTAATGATTTAGGGGTGCCGCTCTCAGAAAGCTTTCACATTCTTAAAAAATAATTTTCATAGTAGAAAATCTTTGCATTTGAAGTAAATTTGATTTTTGGATGCAGCCAAAAATGTAATTTGAAGTCAAGTTGATTGAATTTTGTGAGTAATGCATATATACATGTATGAGAGCTCTATAAAAGTAATAAGCTTGGCTATCCTAGGTAGCTTTCATCTAACTGAAGGTGATTCCAAAGAGGAATTCAAAAAATATTTTGAGAAGTGGATGCATTCTTGGAATAAGCATAAAGCTCTCCAGGAAAATCATGTTCTTCTACATTTGGAAGTTTGGGTACATATGTTTTAAAAAAATAGTTGCTTAATAGACATGACATATAAAATAATGTGATCTTTATTTGAAAGGAGAATGGCTGTGGGATTATTATATATAATAGAGTACTCATAACTTAGGGGTAAAGTCAGAGAGGTAGTTTAATCAAGCCAGAAATACCTTCAGAAAGGTGCAAAATAAAGATGCTGTTTTAAAATATTTGAAAGCACAATTCGGGATTTGTGTAGGTAAAATTTCTCACATTAAATGCCACTGTACGTAGAGTCATTTACTCAGAATTTTACAAGATGTTTTTGTGTTTTCTTCCTCTTTCCTTTCTTCCATCTTGCCCCTCTTTTCTTCAGTATTTCACAGCCTTAATTGAATAAGTACTTTAAACTAGATATGAAACCTCTGCTCTCATATAAAGATTTTAATGTGAAATGGCCACCTTTTTTTCTTGTATTTAAAGATCTTCATTAGTATTTAATTTTTTTGTGTGACAGAAGGGTGTATGTCATTATTTTGTAATCAAAGATGGAAATATATGATTTTTTTTTTATACAGCAGGTTCTTATTAGTCATCCATTTTATCCACAGCAGTGTATACACGTCAATCCCAATCTCCCAATTCATCCCACTACCACCCTCACCCCCACCCCCCCGCCACTTTCCCCCCTTGGTGTCCATACGTTTGTTCTCTACATCTGTGTCTCAATTTCTGCCCTGTAAACTGGTTCATCTCTACCATTTTTCTAGGTTCCATACATATGTGTTAACATACGATATTTGTTTTTCTCTTTCTGACTTATTTCACTCTGTATGACAGTCTCTAGATCCATCCACATCTCTACAAATGACCAAATTTCATCCCTTTTTATGGCTGAGTAATATTCCATTGTATATATGTACCACATCTTCTTTATCCATTCATCTGTCGATGGGCATATAGGTTGCTACCATGTCCTGGCTATTGTAAATAGTGCTGCAATGAACATTGGGGTGCATGTGTCTTTTTGAATTATGGTTTTCTGTGGGTATATGCCCAGTAGTGGGATTGCTGGGTCATATGGTAATTCTATTTTTAGTTTTTTAAGGAACCTCCGTACTGGTCTCCATGGTGACTGTATCAATTTACATTCCCACCAACAGTGCAAGAGGGTTCCCTTTTCTCCACACCCTCTCCAGCATTTGTTGTTTGTAGATTTTCTGATGATGCCCATTCTAACTGGTGTGAGGTGATACCTCATTGTAGTTTTGATTTGCATTTCTCTAATAATTAGTGAAGTTGAGCAGCTTTTCATGTGCTTCTTGGCCATCTGTATATATATGATTCTTGTCAGAGCTAAAGATGTTTTAATTTTTTCGCTTTCTCAAGGCATCACACAATCAGAAGTTTATGAATTATCTTTATACATCTTCCTACACTGAGTGTAGTACAGAGTAGATGAGATCATGTCTCCTCTTTAGCACTTATTATAAAACATTTACAGACAGTGCAGCTGAACTCACGTTGAACAGATATCCTGTTAAAGGCAAAAAGGTTGTGTATCTTTCACATTTTGAGAAAATGGAAGTCATGTCTGATATTTCGGGGAAAATGATAAAGTCTTCCAATTCTGAAAGGTATCACAGCACAGAAGTTCAGCAACTGTGAATAGAGGCAGAAAAAGAGTTAGAGCTCTTAGGGGAAGGAGGCAAGCATGTTGCAAAATAGGGTATTGTCTGAGAAGAAGAATTGAAGGAAGACATTTAAAAATAAACGTAACGTGAAATAAACCTGCTTCATGAGTGAGGGGGAAATCCATGAGATTGGGAGTGACAAGGTGGTGGCATGAAGGACTGTAGGCAGAAAAATGAATCCCCACCCTGACTCTTGGTAGGCAGGCGTAGGAAGTTTTAGGAAGGGGGTGCCTTGGGAAGGAGATTGTTCTGTTAGTGGTTCTAAGAGTAATGGTGGGTAAGAATGTGAGGGGAGAGAGAGAAAGTAGCTAGTAAGTTACTGAACAATTTACAGTGTTGTGTTTGTCTTTAAATTTGAGGCTATACAACTGGTCAGTGATAGAACTAGGACTTGAACCTCAGAACCCCATATTCCCTTCTCTACCCTCTGTTGCCCCCATAAAGATCAATAGATAGAGAAACTAAGGATGAGAAGTTGTGGTACTATCATCATCATCATCATCACCACCACCATCAACATCATCACCATCTACTGGTTTTATTTCGTACTTTATGTAGAACAACTTCCTGGGCACTAAGGCTACTAACGGGTAGAAATCACATTACCTGCCTTAAGAGGGCATACAGACTAATCGAAGACTTTGTGCTTTATAAAAATGGGCCATAATCAGGACTCTTTAGTTTACCTGTAAGGAAGAAAAGGTGCAGCATTTTCAGAAGTGGTTAGCAAAGAAGAGATGGATTTGGAAGCAAAAGACATGCAGATAAAGGCCGGGAACAAATCTGGTCCAGTTGTAAATACTTAGAGACAAAAATTAGCACCTTGAATAAAAGATGTGAAAGAATGACTCAAATAAATATAAGACTTAGACCTTTCCTCATGGCTTTGTGGGAAAAGGAGAAAGAGAAGCTGTGCAATATTGGGATGTATTAAATATTGTTTAGACATAAAGGCCAGAATGTAATCCTTCATATCTCATTCTGCTCCCAGCTTGAGTATTTCATTTAAATTACAATAACAAGTCATACTCAGCATAGTACATACATTAGCTCATTTAATCCTCAAAGCAACCCTCTAAGTAGTGGGTGGGTGGGGGGATGCTATTACTATCACACCACCCATTTTATAGATGAAAAAACTGAAGCAGGGCTTCCCTGGTGGCGCAGTGGTTGAGAGTCCGCCTGCTGATGCAGGGGACACGGGTTCGTGCCCCTGTCCGGGAAGATCCCACATGCCGCGGAGCGGCTGGGCCCGTGAGCCATGGCCGTTGAGCCTGCGCGTCTGGAGCCTGCGCTCCGCAACGGGAGAGGCCACAACAGTGAGAGGCCCGTGTACCGCAAAAAAAAAAAAACCCTGTAGCGCACAGGGACTACGTGATTTGTCTAAGATCACACAGGAAGTAAGTTCTAGATGTAAGATTTGTCCCTAGCAGACTGGTGCCAGAAGTGTCATCTTAACCACTGCACGGTACTGCTTCTCTAATTTGTGAAAGCTAATGGGAAACCTGAAAAAAGCCTGGGAAGATAAAAACAACTATCAAAGGGATGGGAAATAGATATCATAAAACTTAAAAGAAAGGATTTGTTTAATTTGGAGAACAGCTATATAAGATGTGTGTTTTAAAAATATATGAAGAGATTTTGAGCAGTTATTTTCTCATATAAATCCCAGCCCTGGATGACTCCAATCATTGGCCTTCTCCATTCCTGCTCCAGGGTGGCTGAGCACAGCTGGAGAAAATTAGAGTCAGATCAATTAGTACGTCTACACCTAGAATGCAGCCTCGCCCTACCCTTCCACCCTGCCCGGCAGTCTGAACCTCTTCTCTTGTCAGCTCACTCTTTCTGCCCATTTTAGTGACCCCTCAAACTTTCAACCAATTCTTCCCTTTTGGAAGATCACTTTTGCTCCTACTTCACAAAGAAAATAGAAGCCATCAGATACATATACCCTCATATTTTGGCCATCAAATGTAACAAACTAAACTGAATTTATACCAGTTCTCAGCTCTTTCTAATAGTAAAGAAGCTGGTCCCCTCACCAGCCTCAGGACCCTCATGCTATCAATTATCTCCTTTCTGTGGTATCCTTAGCCTTTCCTGCTGAACCAAATCCTTCCCATGAGCTCTTAAGCATTCTTACTTAAAAGGAGAAAACAAAGCCTCTCCGATGTACTCATCCCTTTTCTCTCCCTGAGCTCCCGCCCTTCCACTAAACTTGTCAAAAGAATTGCCTACACTTTATCAGATCTAGATCCTGGTCCATAATGTTCATGGTGCAAGAAAGTCACTTATGCAACTCAATTCTTCCCCAATCCCCTATTCTGCCAGATGGCAGAAACTTAAGATGGGCTTAAATAAGCCCAGGCTCTATGGGCTTATTTAGCGCCAAGGCCCAGGTGAGCGTCAGTCTTCAGTGGTCATCTGGCTGTACTGAGGTACCCATCGATCTGTCTCTGGTCACATCCACAGCGGGCTGTATGAGTTATCCCCACTCAGTCTGAGAGGACCCAGGCCTAACTCAGACAGCTTTAGAGCCCTTCTTTGGACACGGAAAGATTATTACTCCATCTCAGCACCGATGGAGGGCTGTGGCAACCCCTATAATGCTGTCTCATTATTTTCTCATATAAATCCCAGCCCTGGATGACCCCAGTCATTGGCCTTCTCCATTCCTGCTCCAGGGTGGCTGAGCACAGCTGGAGAAAATTAGGCACCTCAGGCGGTTTTTTAAATTAGTTTTTATTTATTTATTTATTTTTTTGCGGTTCGCGGGCCTCTCACTGTTGCGGCCTCTCCCGTTGCAGAGCGCAGGCTCCGGACGCGCAGGCTCAGCGGCCATGGCTCACGGGCCCAGCTGCTCCGCGGCATGTGGGGTCGTCCCGGACCAGGGCACGAACCCGTGTTCCCTGCATCGGCAGGCGAACTCTCAACCACTGCGCCACCAGGGAAGCCCCAGTTTTTAATAGTTTGGATTACTTGAAAATTTTTAGTATTGTTGGGTCAGTAAATCAAAATAATACAGAAAGTATATGTTGGGGGTTCTACTTATGGAATGGCAACGAGGAGCTCTGTGACCTGCTCCCCAGTGAGACAAGTGTAGCTGGTGAAAATTATTTAAAAAGCAACCATTTGAAGCGTCTGGAAATTGTAAGAGTAAAACCATGCATAATGGTTGGTCAAATTCATTTCATCTGTCTTCACTAATCAAGGTCATTTTAAGACTCCAAGCAGCACATGGCCTAAACAATAAGATGTCTGCCTGAGTTATTTTCCAAGAACTTGGAGTCAGCTGCATCTAGTTTGAGCTGGGCTGATTAAGACTGGATAGGATTGCCAGCCCTCCAACTGGGCAGGCATGAATGTCCTCTCTGTGACCTTTTGACGTCAGAGGGCTGAAAACTCCACCCTCCGATGGTGCTAAGCGCCTCCACGTTTGAACTGGAGGCCTGTAGTTAGTTACACCTGCGCAGAAGGACAGTTACGGCACCTTTTTCCAATCACCTTTCCCTACACTCCCCACGCCTCAGACCGTCCTGCTTCTTTATTCGTTATCCCATAAATACCCGTGCCCTTGCCTTTGGGGAGGTGCGTTTGCGATTCGTTCTTCCGCGTCCTTGCTTGACGGCCATGAGAATAAACCGTCTGCTACACAGCTCAGTGTCTCAGCGTTTCGCTTCCTGTGCGTTGGGCAAGATGAACCTGGTTCAGTAACAAGAGCATACAGCAAATGAAGAAATAGTTATGCAAGAAAGTCTGCTATAACTCAGTAAGAACAGCACGAGTGGGTAGAATTTGAATTATAACCCGCTCCTTCTCTCAGCTCATTGTGACAGAAACTCCACTTCAGGTGAGTACCGCCAAGAACCCAGGGCTCCCTCTTTCCCCAGTTCCCAGTCCAGCACTGTGGTGCTTCCCGGGAGGAGCAGGGACCGAGAACTTCTCATCTTTCCAGCTACATGTTGCAGAGACTAAATCCCAGGTGATTGCGGCCATAGAGATTGGGAGTTCTCTTCTTCCGCCTGGTCTCCATTCACAGGGTGGGTGCTTAACCTCAGTACAGCATGCTGGGAATACTGGGACTGTGATTGCCCCCACCCAGCTTGTGGTAGAGCAGAGCCTCCATGCTAGGAAAGACTAAGAAGCTGAGAAGATTAGAGGCTACTGTCCCCACCACTGCCTTGCTCCTAAAGCGGGGTATTACTCCAAAAGAGGCAGGCACCCCAAAGAAGAAGACCACTCTCTTCCCCCAGCCTCAGAGCAGTGGTCAGGTGTTTTGATCAGTGGTGTGGACAGGCCTTTAAACAGAGAGTCCTGAAGGTTCTCCCTAAGGAACTATATTTGAAACAGAGTGTGGGGAATTTCAAATCTAAGGGCATTTTTAGAAACAGTACATTTTTGTGTAAACAAAATTTGGGGGCCTGATATCTTTTTTTTTTTTTTTGCGGTACGCAGGCCTCTCATTGTCGTGGCCTCTCCCGTTGCGGAGCACAGGCTCCGGACGTGCAGGCTCAGCAGCCATGGCTCACGGGCCCAGCCGCTCCGTGGCCTGTGGGATCTTCCCGGACCGGGGCACGCACCCGTGTCCCCTGCATTGGCAGGCGGACTCCCAACCACTGCACCACCAGGGAAGCCCTTGATATCTTCTTGAGAGATACAAACTAAACCATAGGTCAGCTAATTTACCAGAGAGAATCAGGGAAAGACATGTAAAAACTATATCATTTGTTGAGCAATTTCACTTCTTCCAAAGTAGTTTATAGAAATATTCACAAATATGGGCAGAGATTTAGGGATGATTATCACTGTGTTATCACTGAGAATAATCAAAACACCCAATGATAAATGGTTAAATAAATGAAACGTTTATACAAAGAAATTTTATGTTGTCATTGTGAACTGCTTTGTACACATTTTAATAAGTTGGGAAAATCCTCATAATTTTAACTTAAGCAAAATTGTGAACTGAATGTTCAGTGTAACACCTCCTTTTTAAATGAATGCACACACATAGAAAAAGACTAGACATAAATATATCAGTGTTAACAGTGGTGATGTCATTGTTCCATAGTTCTGGTTATACTTGTACTAGTTTCATAGGGATGCCATTAAACAAAGTACCACAAGCTAGGTGGCTTAAAACAACAGAGACTTATTTATTGTCTCCTAGTTCCTGGAAGCTAGAAGCCTGAAACCAAGGTGTTGGCAGGGCTGTGTGCCCTCTGACGTCTGTAGAGGGCTAGCTTCTGGTGGTTTGCTGGCACTCTGGCATTCTTTGGCTTGCAGCTGCATCCCTCTAATCCTATTTTCAAACGGCATTCTACTTGTATGTCTGATATAACATCATCTTCCCACCATGTTAATCTATGTGCTCAAGCTACCCTCTTAAAAGAACACCAATTGTATTGCATTAGTGCCCACCCAAATGACCTAATCTTAACATGATTACATCTGAAAAGACTCTATAAGGTGATGTTTACAGGTACCAAGGGTGAGGTCTTCAACACATCTTTTTAGGGGGACACAATTCAACCCACAACAGTACTGTACTACATTTTCCAAATCTCCTGCAATAATTACATACTCATTATCAGGAGTGGCTAAGGGATCCAGCTTAGGGGTCATACTAACCTGATGTAAAGCTAACCTCCACCACTTAACAGCTGTTTGACAGTGAGCAAGTTAACCTCACAATATTTCCATGTCCCCATGTGTAAAAGAAGGAGAATAATACCTACTTTAGAGGATAGTATATATGATGCACTTAACATTGTGCCCTATCCTTAGCCAGGCATTTACTGTGAATATTTACTATTATGGCTGAAAGAAAAATAATAGACTAATGCTATATAGAAATAGAATGAGGATTGAAAAGAAGCAATTAGAAGGTAATTAGTGGCTGTAATGAGCTGTTTTAGGAGCCATGCTGTAACAGACACCAAGTACCTTAGTGATTAGGAACTGAGAAATTGAAGGTAGCAAATAGAAGCCAGTCTCTTATGGACTCGGGCTATAGAAAGCAGAGGAAGACAACTAGAGGAAACAATGGAATTAAGTATGTTTTATATTACTAGGGATAACTAGCACATATTTAAAAATAAAGGGAAGTATTGGGGTTGGCCAAAAAGTTCGTTTGTCTTTTTTCCATAGATGGCTCTAGTAGCACTTAGTTGTCTTTAACTTCATTCGAAACAGTTTTGTTAGATTGTGTTGTGACAGCTGTCATATCCGTGTGCATTAAAAAAAGCTTACCAACATTGGTGAATTTTTGTGTAGTTGTTTTAATATTGAAGATGGAAGAAAAGCAACATTTTTGGCACATTATGCTTTATTATTTCAAGAGAGGTTAAAAACGCAACTGAAATGCAAAAAAAGATTTGTGCAATGTATGGAGAGAAGGTGCTGACTGATCGAACGTGTCAAAAGTGGTTTGCCAAATTTCGTGGTGGAGGTTTCTCGCTGGATGATACTCCACGGTCGGGTAGAGCAGTCGAAGTTGATAGTGATCAAATCGAGACCTTAACTGAGAACAATCAACGTTATACCACGCGGGAGATAGCCGACATACTCAAAATATCCAAATCAAGCGTTGAAAATCATTTGCACCAGCTTGGTTATGTTCATCACTTTGATGTTTGGGTTCCACATAAGTTAAGTGAAAAAAAACCTTGACCGTATTTCCGCATGCGTTTCTCTACTGAAACGTAATGAAAATGTTCGTTTTTAAAACAAATTGCGATGGGCGATGAAAAGTGGATACTGTACAATAATTTGGAACGGAAGAAATCGTGGGGCAAGCGAAATGAACCACCACCAACCACACCAAAGGCCAGTCTTTATCCAAAGAAAGTGTTTTTGTGTATATGGTGGGATTGGAAGGGAATCCTCTACTATGAGCTCCTTCCAGAAAACCAAACGATTAATTCCAACAAATACTGCTCCCAGTTAGACCAACTGAAAGCAGCACTTGATGAAAAGCGTCTGGAATTAGCCAACATAAAACGCATAATCTTCCATCAGGATAATGCAAGACCGCATGTTTCTTTGATGACCAGGCAAAAGCTGTTACATCTTGGCTGGGAAGTTCCGATTCATCCACCGTATTCACCAGACATTGCACCTTTAGATTTCCATTTATTTCGGTCTTTACAAAATTCTCTTAATGGAAAAAATTTAATTCCCTGGAAGACTGTAAAAGGTACCTGGAACAGTTCCTTTCTCAAAAAGATAAAAAATTTGGGGAAGATGGAATTATGATGAAGTTACCTGAAAAATGGCAGAAGGTAGTGGGACAAAATGGTGAATACTTTATTGAACAAAGTTCAAGATGTCTTTTATTTTTACTTAAAAACCGAAGGCACTTTATGGCCAACCCAATATATGGATAAAGAGGAAATGAAGATAAAATAGCAGTGAAAGTTGAAGTCAGGCATTGAGAGGGGTAGGTAGTCAATCTTCTGGATAATATAAGTATTTAATATACTATCCAGAAATTTGAGTATCTATTAAGGATTTTTAAGGCATATTTTTGTCTTATCATTTTTTAAACTCTGAAAGCTTACCACCCTTAAAAAAAGATTTAACTATTTTAGAGCAGTTTTATGTTCACAGTAAAATTGAGAGACAGGTAGAGAGATTTCCTGTATACCCCTTATTGCCACATGTTTGGAGCCTCCTCCATTATCCATCTGTATCCTCCACCAGGTTTGTTACAATCAATGAACCTACATTCATACATCATAGTCAAAGTCCACAGTTTATATTAGGGTTCACTCTTGGTGTTGTACATTCTGTGGGTTTGGACAAGTATATCTTGACATGTATTCATCATTATAGTATCCTACAGAGTAGTTTCACTGCCCTAAAAATCCACCTATTCATCCCCCAGCCACCAACCTCTGGCAAGCAGTGCCTTTTTACTGTCCCCGTGCTTTTGTCTTTTCAAGAATGTCGTATAGTTGGAATCATACAGTATGTAGCTTTTTCAGATTAACTTCTTTCACTTAGTAATATGCATTTAGGGTTCCTCCACGTCTTTTCATGGCTTTATACGCTCATTTATTTTTTGCACTGAATAATATTCCATTGTCTGGATGTACCATGGTTTATTTTTCCATTCACCTACTGGAAGACATCTTGGTTGCTTCTATATTTTGTAAATAATGAATAAAGCTGCTATAAGCATCCATGAGCAGTTTTTTTATGGGCACATAAGTTTCCAACTCATTTGGGTAAATACCAAGGAGCAAGACTGCTGAACTGTACGTTTAGAGTACAATTAGTTTAGTGAGAAACTGCCAAACTCTATTCCAAAAAGGATGTTTCATTTTGTATTCCCACCAGCAATGAATGAGAGTTCCAGTTGCTCCACATCCTCATCAGCGTCAGCATTTGGTGTCGTCAGTGTTTGGGGTTTTGGCCATTCTAACAGGTATGTACTTGTATCTCATTGTTTTAATTTGCTTTTCCCTGATGACCAATGATGTATAGCATCTTTTCATTTGCTTATTTGCCATCTGGATATCTCCTTTGTGTCTGTCCAGGTCTTTGGCCCATTTTCTGAAATGGGTTGTTCATTTTCTTATTGACTTTTAAAAGTTCTTTGTATATTTTGGATAACAGCCTTTAATCAGATGTGTCTTTGCAAATATTTTCTCCTAGTTTGTGGTTCGTCTCTTGATCTTTTCAACATTTTAAAAATGCATTAATCTAACAGTTTTAAGGCTATGATGAAAAGACAGAGTTGCTATTATCATTAGGAATATTACCCTTTCCTAAGGGACATTTTAGAAATTGTGTGGGGGGATTTTTGGTGTCATAATGTCACTGGCATTTATTGAGTGGTATCTAAGAATGCTAAATGTCCTACAAAACATATGAGAATACTGCCTGAGGCAGAGTTGTCCCACATCCCATACAATTACCAAATATCCCACCAAACATTGAAATAGCTGACATCTATGAATCATTATGTAATTTTAGAACTTTAATCCATTCTTCATAGAAATAGTTTTTTTTTATAGAAATAGTTTTTAAACATGGTTTTATATACCCTAAAAAGTTTATTTAAATACAACTCTTTTATAAATAAAAAAATGTGTATTTGTTTTAGATTTTTATCAAGCAGTATTCACCATTTTTAAAAGTTTCATCACAATTTGCTACATTTCTTGAGATAATGGGTCATGAAGAAAGCACTCTTGTATCTGTCTACACTCGTAGCTATTGTAATCACTGATTCTACATTTAGGTGTAAGCATCTAACTACTTCACTGTTTACTTTGCAATAAACTACTTGCCACACAATAATAGATGAATGCTTGAAAATTTGCCAAGAGAAAAATCTGGTACAAAAGGGTACATACTATATAACCCCATATGAAGTTCTAAAATAGGAAAAATATATAGTAGAAAAAAATAGAATTTCTAGTTCTGAGAGTTCCCACATGTTCATTCACCATATCCACCTTTTCCTTTAAGCCCTGAATCATATTTATAACAGGTGTTTTTAAAGTTCTTATCTGGTATTTCAAACATCTGGGCTATGCAAATTACTGCTTCTCCTGGATTATGGTTGGTATTTCCTTTTTTTTCCTTGTCTAGTTATCTTAGATTATATATTTTACATTGAGACAATGCATTGTAGACAATGGATTTTGTGTTTTCCTTTAAAGGACATTTTACTTAAATTACCAGTGGGTCCTTTAGATCCTTTCAGACTTGGTTTTTAATCTTTGAGCCACTCTAGTTTTGGCCTTAGTCTCAGGATATGACTCTTGTTTGGGGGCATGATTTTCATTGCCAAGTTATAGTCTCTCTATTGTCTTAAATGAATGCCCAATGTTCTCCATGAAGTCTCTCCACTCTGGTCGGACTATAACTCCATCTAGTCCAGTATGATTTCAGGTATCTGTATTCATACATCTCCCAGTTTTACCCTCTCCTAGTAGTCACCCTCTCCTAGGGCTCATGGCAATTTTTTTTCTATATATTTACACGCCAGTTCTGTAACAAAGATCTATGGGAGAACCCCCAGGCAGACTTCTGTCTCCCTCCATCACATAACTCCTTTTTCTCTAGTACTCTGGCCTGCAAATTCCAGTTTGTTCAGCTGCCTTGAACTCTGATCTCTACATTCTCAGCTTGGGAAGACTACCGTTCTCTACCTGGGCTCCATGTCCCAGTGCTAAAGTCTGAAAAATAGCCCTAGGCAGAAAGATTGAATACTTTATATAATACCTATGCATATAGGGCACTTAGCATGATGCCTGCCCAGAGAAAATGGTCAATAAATGCTATTTTTATTATGAAATCTATAGTAAAATATAGCTACAAATTTCATTTTAGAAAAAAACTTATTAAAATATTTCGAGGACTTCCTTGGTGGCGCAGTGGTTGAGAATCCATCCGCCTGTCAGTGCAGGGGCCACGGGTTCGATCCCTGATCTGGGAAGATCCCTCATGCTGCACAGCAGCTAAGCCCATACGCCACAACTACTGATCCCGTGCTCTAGAGCCCATGAGCCACAACTACTGAGCCTATGAGCCACAACTACGGATCCCACGTGCCACAACTACTGAAGCCCACGCGCCTAGAGCCCATGCTCTGCAACAAGAGAAGCCACCACAATGAGAAGCCCGCAAACCGCAATGAAGAGTAGCCCCTGCTAGCCACAACCAGAGAAAAGCCCGCGTGCAGCAACAGAGACCCAATGTAGCCAGAAACAATAAATAAATAAATTAAAAAAAAATACTTCAAGTGATCTCATTTTTGGAAAACGAACTTGCATTGATAGCTGAAAAGATATTTATTAAAAATACTACTAAAATCTTTTACCAAACTATGATTATAGTGGTCTTCAGGTAAAGACATAATGGGATAAATTATTATAATGTATTTTTTAAATAAATGATAAAAAAACACAAAAGAGCACTGTTAGTGGTCTGTGAAGAGAGGGGGCAGGTCCCTCCACTTGGCCTTGGAAGGAGTAAAATCATTTACCTATTTTTCATTGCAGTGGACCCTTGGGTTTTTGGGACTATTGGCTGGAAGTACTGTCTTCTCTGCCCAGTAGCCTCTGAGTGAGGCCTGAGTTACTGGCCTGGGCTCCTGAAAATATACCACCATAGGAGTACTTCTAAATTGTGTGTTTGAGTAGTTTAACTGAATTTTTCCCAGTTTTTTTTTTCTTAAACTGTAAGCCAGTCTTATGTGTTTTTTTTGTTTTTTTTTTTGTGGTACGCGGGCCTCTCACTGTTGTGGCCTCTCTCGTTGCGGAGCACAGGCTCCGGACGCGCAGGCTCAGCGGCCATGGCTCACAGGCCCAGCCGCTCCGCGGCATGTGGGATCTTCCCAGACTGGGGCACGAACCCGTGTCCCCTGCATCGGCAGGCGGACTCTCAACCACTGCGCCACCAGGGAATACTGGTTACTGTTAGTACTCATACTGTTAGTACTCACTTGGATTCAGATAATTTTTTTTATATCAGTACCCTGTTTTATCCTCTCCACATGAGTAAAGGAATAGAGGATAATCATATATCTTTACACCCTTGTCCCTGGGTGTTCCTCCTTCAGCTGGATCTCCCTGTATCATTGGTCAAGAAAGCACAAGCCCCCAGAATCTAACAATTGTCATCATGTTTATTCAGGAAGTTTAGCTGGCTCATCTAGATGGCTAGCATCTCTCTCCCAAAGCACTGGGCTTTGTTAAATGAGGCTGCCTTTCCTCTCAGAGGAGTATGCTGTCTAGTCAAAAGCAGAGAAATAAAAAAAATAAAAAAATAAAAATAAATAAATAAATAAATAAATAAAAACAGAAATATCTCTACTAGATTAAGGCAAAACACACACCTGACTAATCTAATATGTTCTCAAGGATCCCACTATGTGGGCTACTTTAAAAGTCAACAATTGTCAGTCACCTTGTTGTTTTCTCTCCAAAGAACCTAACAATCAATTTAACTAAAAAAAATACTGTTAACCCTGCTTTACCTTTAGCTACAAGGACTATAGACAAACCAAAGGAGAGATGGCAGAGTTCACCATTCCCTAGTAGTCATTCAGTGCCTGCAGATCTCTGCATGTCAGGGGTTCACAGGCAAATACATATTTTCTTGGGAGCACTACTGTATATGCTTCCACTGCGAGTGAGGAAAAAATTAAAATAACATTTTACCTGTGATTTGAAAGACTGAAGTACTATTAACTCACCACAAGGGGGCTCCATTATGAAGTACAACAACTTTCAAAGAGGAAAATACCAACCATTTTAAAAGCGGCACATCACAGTGCATTTAAATGCTTTAACATTCTTGTTGATTATGGTTTGGCTCTCATAAAAATAATGTATCCTCTTGGTGCTATGCAAATTTAAGGCAAATGTATCATGTGTTAGATCCATAATTTAAATTGAGGTGAGTGCATAGAATAAGACAGTCTTTTTGTGGGACAGAGAAAGTTAAAGGGTGGTAATAAAAAATATAAAAACAATTTGCTTCAGTTGTTACATTTCCTCCAGCAGTTGACACAAAGATTCAGCTTTCGCTATCTAAGTCAAATAAGAAAGGTTATTAACCTTTGGCTAAAATTCTTTCCCTTTATATTACCTGTTTGGTAGCACCTCGGGCCATGATGTTATTTGTATTTATTTGTTTATTTCTAAAAGGTTTTGTTTTTTTAACACCTTTATTGGAGTATAATTGCTTTACATTGTTGTGTTAGTTGCTGCTGTATAACAAAGTGAATCAGCTATATGTATACATATATCCCCATATCTCCTCCCTCTTGCGTCTCCCTCCCACTCTCCCTATCCCACCCCTCTAGGTGGTCACAAAGCACCGAGCTGACCTCCCTGTGCTATATGGCTGCTTCCCACTAGCTATCTATCTTACATTTGGTAGTGTGTATATGTCAGTGCCACTCTCACTTCGTCTCAGCTTACACTTCCCTCTCCCTGTGTCCTCAAGTCCATTCTCTACGTTTGCATCTTTATTCCTGTCCTGCCCCTAGGTTCTTCAGAACCATTTTTTTTTGGATTCCATATCTATGAGTTAGCATACGGTATTTATTTTTCTCTTTCTGACTTACTTCACTCTGTATGACAGACTCTAAGTCCATCCACCTCACCACAAGTAACTCAATTTCGTTTCATTTTATGGCTGAGTAATATTCCATTTTATATATGTGCCACATCTTTATCCACTCCTCTGTTGATGGACACTTAGGTTGCTTCCATGTCCTGGCTATTGTAAATAGAGCTGCAATGAACATTGTGGTACATGGCTCTTTTTGAATTATGGTTTTCTCAGGGTATATGCCCACTAGTGGGATTGCTGGGGCATATGGTAGTTTTAGTTTTAGTTTTTTAAGGAACCTCCGTACTGGTCTCCATGGTGACTGTATCAATTTACATTCCCACCAACAGTGCAAGAGGGTTCCCTTTTCTCCACACCCTCTCCAGCATTTATTGTTTGTAGATTTTTTGATGATGGCCATTCTGACTGGTGTGAGGTGATACCTCATTGTAGTTTTGATTTGCATTTCTCTAATGGTTAGTGTTGTTGAGCATCCTTTCATGTGTTTGTTAGCAATCTGTATATCTTTGGAGAAATGTCTCTTTAGGTCTTCTGCCCATTTTTGGATTGGGTTGTTTGTTTTTTGGATATTGAGCTGCATAAGCTGCTTGTAAATTTTGGAGAATAATCCTTTGTCAGTTGCTTCATTTGCAAATATTTTCTCCCATTCTGAGGGTTGTCTTTTGGTCTTGTTTATGGTTTCCTTTGCTGTGCAAAAGATTTTAAGTTTCATTAGGTCCCATTTGTTTATTTTTGTTTTCATTTCCATTTCTCTAGGAGGTGGATCAAAAAGGATCTTGCTGTGATTTATGTCAGAGTGTTCTGCCTATGTTTTCCTCTAAGAGTTTTACAGTGTCTAGCATTACATTTAGGTCTTTAATCCATTTTGAGTTTATTTTTGTGTATGGTGTTAGGGAGTGTTCTAATTTCATTCTTTTACGTGTAGCTGTCCAGTTTTCCCAGCACCACTTATAGAAGAGGCTGTCTTTTCTCCATTGTATATTCTTGCCTCCTTAATCAAAGATGAGGTGACCATATGTGTGTGGGTTTATCTCTGGCCTTTCTATCCTGTTCCATTGATCTATATTTCTGTCTTTCTGCCAGAACCATACTGTGTTGATTACTAGTTTTGTAGTATAGTCTGAAGTCAGGGAGCCTGATTCCCCCAGCTCTGTTTTTCTTTCTCAAGATTGCTTTGGCTATTAGAGGTCTTTTGTGTTTCCATACAAATTGTGAAATTTTTTGTTCTAATTCTGTGAAAAATGCCAGTGGTATTTTGATAGGGATTGCACTGAATCTGTAGATTGCTTTGGGTAGTATAGTCATTTTCACAATGTTGATTCTTCCAATCCAAGAACATGGTATATCTCTCCATCTGTTTGTATCATCTTTAATTCTTTCATTAGTGTCTTATAGTTGTCTGCATACAGGTCTTTTGTCTCCTTAGGTAGGTTTATTCCTAGGTATTTTATTCTTTTTGTTGCAATGGTAAATGGGAGTGTTTCCTTAATTTCTCTTTCAGTTTTTTCATCATTAGTGTATAGGAATGCAAGAGATTTCTGTGCATTAATGTTGTATCCTGCTACTCTACCAAATTCATTGATTAGCTCTAGTAGTCTTCTGGTAACATCTTTAGGATTCTCTCTATATAGGATCATGTCATCTGCAAACAGTGACAGCTTTACTTCTTCTTTTCCGATTTGGATTCCTTTTATTTCTTTTTCTTCTCTGATTGCTGTGGCTAAAATTTCCAAAACTATGTTGACTAACAGTAGTGAAAGTGGACAACCTTGTCTTGTTCCTGATGTTAGAGGAAATGGTTTCATTTTTTCACCATTGAGAACAATGTCATATATGGGTTTTAGTATGTTGAGGTAAGTTCCCTCTATGCCTACTTTCTGGAGGGTTTTTTTATCATAAATCGGTGTTGAATTTCATCGAAAGCTTTTTCTGCATCTATTGAGATGATCACATGGATTTTATCCTTCAATTTGTTTATTTGGTTTATCACATTGATTTACGTATATTGAAGAATCCTTGCATTCCTGGGATAAACGCTATTTGATCATAGTGTATGATCCTTTTAATGTGCTGTTGGATTCTGCTTGCTAGTGTTTTGTTGAGGATTTTTGATTCTCTGTTCATCAGTGATATTGACATGTAGTTTTCTTTCTTTGTGACATCTTTGTCTGGTTTTGGTATCAGGGTGATGGTGGCCTCGTAGAATGAGTTTGGGAGTGTTCCTTCCTCTGCTATATTTTGAAAGAATTAGAGAAGGATAGGTGTTAGCTCTACTCTAAATGTTTGATAGAATTCACCTGTGAATCCATCTGGTCCTGGGCTTTTGTTTGTCAGAAGATTTTTAATCACAGTGTCATTTTCAGTGCTTGTGATTGGTCTGTTAATATTTTCTATTTCTTCCTGGTTCAGTCTCGGAAGGTTGTGCTTTTCTAAGAATTTGTCCATTTCTTCCAGGCTGTCCATATTATTGGCATATAGTTGCTTATAGTAATCTCTCATGATCCTTTGTATTTCTTCAGTGTCAGTTGTTACTTCTCCTTTTTCATTTCTAATTCTGTTGATTTGAGTCTTCTCCCTTCTTTTCTTGATGAGTCTGGCTAATGGTGTATCAATTTTGTTTATCATCTCAAAGAACCAGCTTTTAATTTTATTGATCTTTGGTATCGTTTCCTTCATTTCTTTTTCATTTATATCTGATCTGATCTTTATAATTTCTTTCCTTCTGCTAACTTGGGGTTTTTTTTCTTCTTTCTCTAATTGCTTTAGATGTAAGCTTAGGTTGTTTATTTGAGATGTTCCTTTTTTCTTGAGGTAGGATTGTATTGCTATAAACTTCCCTCTTAGAATTGCTTTTGCTGCATCCCATAGGTTTTGGGTCATCGTGTTTTCATTGTCATTTGTTTCTAGGTATTTTTTAATTTCCTCTTTGATTTCTTCAGTGATCTCTTGGTTATTTAGTAGCGTATTGTTTAGCCTTCATGTGTTTGTAGTTTTTAAAAGAAAAAAAACTGTAAAAACTACAAACACATGAAGGCTATTTTTCCTGTAATTGATATCTAGTCTCATAGTGTTGTGGTCGGAAAAGATACTTGATATGATTTCAATTTCCTTAAATTACCAAGGCTTGATTTGTAACCTAAGGTATGATCTATCCTGGAGAATGTTCCATGAGCACTTGAGAAGAAAGTGTATTCTGTTTTTTTTGGATGGATTGTCCTATAAATATCAATTAAGTCCATCTTGTTTAATGTATCATTTAAAGCTTGTGTTTCCTTATTTATTTTTATTTTGGATGATCTGTCCATTGGTGAAAGTGGGGTGTTAAAATCCCCTACTATGATTGTGTTACTGTCAGTTTCCCCTTTTATGGCAGTTAGCATTTGCCTTACGTATTGAGGTGCTCCAATGTTGGTTGCATAAATATTTACAATTGTTATATCTTCTTGGATCGATCCCTTGATCATTATGTAGTGTCCTTCTTTGTCTCCTGTAAGAGTCTTTATTTTAAAGTCTATTTTGTCTGATATGAGAATTGCTACTCCAGCTTTCTTCTGATTTCCATTTTCATGGAATATCTTTTTCCCTCCCCTCACTTTCAGTCCGTATGTATCCCTAGGTATGAAGAGGGTCTCTTGTAGACAGCATATATACCACTCTTGTTTTTGTATCCATTCAGCCAGTCTGTGTCTTTTGGTTGGAGCATTTAATCCATTTAAATTTAAGGTAGTTATCGATATGTATGTTCCTATTCCCAGTTTCTTGTTTTGGATTTGTTATTGGAGGTCTTTTCCTTCTCTTGTGTTTCCTGCCTAGAGAATTTCCTTTAGCATTTCTTGTTAAGCTGGTTTGATGGTGCTGAATTCTCTTAGCTTTTGTTTGTCTGTAAAGGTTTTAATTTCTCTGTTGAATCTGAATGAGTTCCTTGCTGGGTAGAGTAATCTTGGTTGTAGTTTCTTCCATTTCATCACTTTAAATATGTCCTGCCAGTCCCTTCTGGCTTGCAGAGTTTCTGCTGAAAGATCAGCTCTTAACCTTATGGAGGTTCCCTTGCATGTTATTTGTTGCTTTTCCCTTGCTGCTTTTTTTTTAAATTAATTAATTACTTTATTTATTTATTTTTGGCCGTGTTGAGTCTTTGTTGCTGCGTGTGGGCTTTCTCTAGTTGCGGTGAGTGGCAGCTGCTCTTCGTTGCGGTGCACGGGCTTTTCATTGCGGTGGCTTCTCTTGTGGAGCATGGGCTTAGGTATGCGGGCTTCAGTAGTTGTGGCTCATGGGCTCAGTAGTTGTGGCTCACGGGCTCTAGAGCTCAGGCTCAGTAGTTGTGGTGCACGGGCTTAGTTACTCCACGGCATGTGGGATCTTCCCAGACCAGGGCTCAGACCCGTGTCCCCTGAATTGGCAGGCGGATTCTTAACCACTGCACCACCAGGAAGCCCTCTCTTGCTGCTTTTAGTATTTTTTCTTTGTATTTAATTTGTGAAAGTTTGATTAATATGTGTCTTGGCATGTTTCTCCTTGGATTTATCCTGTATGGGACTCTGTGCTTCCTGGAGTTGATTGACTATTTCCTTTCCCATATTAGGGAATTTTTCAACTATAATCTCTTCAAATATTTTCTCAGTCCCTTTCTTTTTCTATTCTTCTTCTGGGACCCCTATAGTTCTAGAATGTTGTTGCATTTAATGTCCCAGAGGTTTCTGAGACTGTCCTCAATTCTTTTCATTCTTTTCTCTTTATTCTGCTCTGCAGTAATTATTTCCACTATTTTATCTTCCAGGTCACTTATCTGTTCTTCTGCCTCAGTTAGTCTACTATTGATTCCTGCTAGAGAATTTTTAATTTCATTTGTTGTGTTGTTCATCATTGTTTGTTTGCTCTTTAGTTCTTCTAGGTCCTTGTTAAACATTTCTTGTATTTTCTCCATTCTAGTTCCAAGATTTTGGATCATCTTTACTATCATACTCTGAATTCTTTTTCAGGTAGACTGCCTATTTCCTCTTCATTTGTTTGGTCTGGTGGGTTTTTACCTTGCTCCTTCACTGCTGCGTATTTCTCTGTCTTCTCATTTTGCTTATCTTACTGTGTTTGGGGTCTCCTTTTCACAGGCTGCAGGTTTGTGGTTCCCATTGTTTTTGGTGTCTGCCCCCAGTGGCTAAGGTTGGTTCAGTGGGTTGTGTAGGCTTCCTGGTGGAGGGGACTGGTGCCTGTGTTCTGGTGGATGATGCTGGATCTTTCTGGTGGGTAGGACTGCGTCCAGTCGTGTGTTTTGGGATGTCTGTGACCATATTATGATTTTAGGCAGCCTCTCTGCTAATGGGTGGAGTTGTGTTCCTGTCTTGTTAGTTGTTTGGCATGGGGTGTCCAGCACTGGAGCTTGCTGGTAATTGAGTGGAGCTGGGTCTTAGCGTTGAGATGGAGATCTCTGGGAGAGCTCTCACTGATTGATATTACATGGGGCCAGGGGGTGTCTGGTGATCCAATGTCCTGAACTTGGCTCTCCCACCTCAGAGGTTCAGGCCTGACACCCGGCCGGAACCCCAAGACCCTGTCAGCTACATGGCTTTTGGGAAGTCTGAGGTCTTCTGCCAGCGTTCGGTAGGTGTTCTGTAGGAGTTGTTCCACATATAGATGTACTTTTGATGTATTTGTGGGGAGAAAGGTGATCTCCACATCTTACTCCTCTGCCATCTTGAACGTCCTCCCTCTAAAATGTTTTTGTCTAGCTAGGCTGCCCTTTACCAGACCTTTGGTTAAAGAAAGCAGGTTTTTGTTGGGGCTCATTTTACCTACACCCATTGGTCATTTCGGGTTGCCAGTTTCCTCAGTAGCCAGTCTTTTTAGATTGGGAAAGGCAGTTTCTGCCTAGCTCCAGCTTGAGTTCACCTATGAAGAACATAGTCTGCTATGAGGCAATAGTGGGAAGCCTGATGGGAGAACCCAGATCAAATGCTGCATGGCAGAGGCCTTCAAACCCAGGTCTGACTGCATCTCACGCTCCTTGTAGCTTTCAAGGCTTTCCTTCAAGCCTCTGTCCTGAGAGTGCCGGGCAGGGAATGTCCAGGCCTCCTCATTTTCCCATGGATGCTCTTGGAGGTGGTATATGGCTGCCCTAGAATCCCTGAACTTTGTTTTCCTCTCTGATGTGACTAAATTACTGAACACACTTCAGGCATCCATGGCAGGAGTGCCGCCTGGGAAGTCCATAGTGTTATTTCAGTATCACTCTTTAAAACGGAAGCAGTGAATACTTCTTATTGGATGATGTAAGGTCTTAAAATATTGGTAATAACATTTCTAAATAGCCAAAAATTTAGTTGAAATATTTAATAGGAAATACAGACTAAATACATAATTATTTATATAATTAAGACCTTTATCACCATGATGTTAAAACTAAATGCTTGATTTAACATCATACAGTGTTGCACCTTTCTTTTGTCTCCTAATTCTCTGAAAAAAAGAACTTAGAATAAATATGACTAGTGCTATGAAAGTTCAAATCGTTTATTTAATACATGGTTAAGGCATTTATTTCATAATGTGTTGATAAAACGTCAGGGCAACTGAGAGACAGATTTCTTTAGATGGAAAATAGAATGAGGCTTATAACTTGGGAGTTTTAGTCTTCTAAGACCTTACCCTCTAGAGGGGGGTGTTGGGTCTAGCTAGCATTACTGAGTGCCTCCATTAGGTCCTTTGCTTACATCACTTATTTCATATCTGTGGGCCAGTTATTACTACTCCCATTCCACAGATGAGAAGACTGAGATTCAAAGAAACAATTTATTCAGGATCACATAGGCAGCTAAACAACAACTAGAATTGGAGGTACTGGTATTGGAACCCCAGCAGGGGTCTGGGGTGGGTAGGGATGCAGTTTGGGGGCCTGTGAGTACAGAGGAGGCAGGTTGATGTGAAATGAGCATAGAGTCTAATCATCTGCGTGCTCGCAAATGTGTGATTTATCTCGGTTAGCATATGCCTCCCTTGTCCTCCTCCGGCTCTCTGCTGCCAGATGGAGCTTGAATTTTTTTTTTTTTTCAGTTTTAATTTCAGCATCAATATTATATTTGAAATGTAAGAGTAAAATGGACTTCTGTGATAACTTCTGAAATGATGACTGGGTGCCCAGGCAACCAACTGCGGAACGTCAGGTCCCTCTTCCTAAAGGTCTAGACTGTGCCTGGCTGGCTCTGATAATACAGTGAACCTAGTGGCTATGTCTCAGGGCAGCCTGAGCCAAGTGTTCAGGAACTAACAGACTCATGGGTGCCCCCTGTGTACCTGGAGGAACCTGGTTTCCTTGGAGATGCTCAGGCTGCGTGATTAACTCCACCCCTTGCCTCCGCCATCAGGCCACCCAGCCTGCCGCCTACAGTGGTATAAACCTTTGTGGCTGGGGAGGCCCTCTGGTCTTCCCCACAGGAAGGACAGGAGGCTGCAATAAAGCTTGCTTCTATTGCTTTTAACTTGTAGGCAAACCCACCTCTTTAGAGGAAAGAGAAGATTCCCCTAGTTCTTTGGAAATGGAAAGTGAGTCTTACAGTATTATGTTACGGCTAAAACAGATTATCCTCAGATTATCCTCACAAACTGCCTCTGGGAACTGGGATCGGTCAGATTCTTTTAGTGATCATGCACAATCAGACAAGGGCTGGATGGGAATGCTTTTCGATTGTGGATTCTTTCTCTTAATTACATGAGACCCACAACAGGACAACACCTCCCTTAAACATTAAAAAAAACATTAAATAAAATCATGTCAGTTCAGGCCTTCCTGAATTTGGTGAAAATGTAACACAGGAGAGGGAGAATAGAAAATGTGGTCATGTGTAAAGGCTCTGTTCTCTTGTTGTTACTGAACATTGAGTGTCTCCTAAACTTTTTCCTGTGACATACTTTGAAGGGAGAAGAAGGGTAGGGAGGGGAAGAAATCTCTTCCTAAAAGAGAGATAAAGAGAAGAAAGAGAGGCTGAGGAGGGAGGGAAGGGGATAACAAGTTCTTTAAAAAGGAAAGAGGGAAAGAGAAATTGGCTGCAATTATAGGGTGTCAGATGAGCAACAAAAACATTAGTTTGAAATATTTACTGAGCATCTACTATGTGCCAGGCTCTCAGACCCTGGTTGAAAGCAGGGGAACAGACAGTTGTTTTGTCTTACAGAGTACATAGATTGAAGGAAGCACAAAATCTATTAAAGTAAATTAGGTTGCTAATAAGTTCTTAGTTCGTTCTATTTTACCCTATTTCTTTTCATCCCCCATAAGTTTATCCATAAACCTAAGTAAATAGAAATGAACTACTCTGGACTATTAAAATATAACATTGCCTTAAAATTTTTTTCCAAGTTAACTTTTTCTTTTTGCTTTCCTAATTGGGGTAATGTTTTTGTATTACTGCATGTCTACATATTTTAAAGGAGCTGATAAAAATATATTCATTCCCATGTAGTCTACTTGATCAGCCTATTTGCCAAAATTTTCCTGAGGAATGTGTAGGGGGAAAAAAGAGTCAAGAGTAGATTTTGTTTTAAATCAATAATTGGAATAGATGTGAGACAAAAATAATCTGAAATTAAGCACAGTGCTGGATTTAGCTTGAAGTAGATAGCAGTCTATCAAAAAAAGAGAAGAAATCAGGGACTTCCCTGGTGGCACAGTGGTTAAGAATCCGCCTGCCAATGCAGGGAACACGGGTTTGATCCCTGGTCAGGGAAGATCCCACATGCCGTGGAGCAACTAAGCCTGTGCGCCACAACTACTGAGCCTGCGCTCTAGAGCCCGCATACCACAACTACTGAAGCCCACATGCCTAGAACCTGTGCTCCGCAACAAGAGAAGCCACCGCAATGAGAAGCCTGTGCACCGCAACGAAGAGTAGCCCGCACCTGCAGCAACTAGAGAGAAAGCCCGCGCACAGCAACGAGGACTCAATGCAGCCAAAAATAAATTAATAAATTTATTAAAAAAAGAAAAAGAAATCAAATACGCTTGTGTACCACAGCATTTAAGTCAATAACAGAGGTAAACTTGAGCTCAATGCTGTTATAAATTCTATATAGGGTCCAGACTGGTTCTTTGCTTTGGTGCCAAAAAGACTGGTCAACTTTGTATCTACAGCTTACCTTTTAAATGATCAAACTGTAGGTGAGATAGACAAATATTTAACAACCAGTATGGCATGGACACAGATACTGGCTATACACCTTAAAATCTACTTTTGGGTGCATCCTGGTGGAATGAATATCCACCCTAATTATGGGGAAACTGATAGGTAGTTCACATGGAATGAAATTCCCTCCTTGGTCCATTTAAAAATTAAGCTACTCCTTTGGAAGAAAGCTACTATGACCGGCTTTGTCCTCAAACAGCATAACTAACATGGGAAAAGAAAAGATGTTCCTCCTGAAGATATTCTCCATTTTTGGAGAACTTCTCAACCTTTCTAAAATAATGTTGGCATTCTGGTTGTCAACACTACGTAGCAAAGATATAGAGGATGCAATTTGAAAGCACATGTCTGTTTAGTATACATTGAAACATCAACAGCCATACTGTGAGACATGTATAGAAAGGAATCAAAGAGTGGAGACTTTTTAAGTGCTGGCTTCCCGGATGGACGAACCTAGCTATGCTTTTCAACTACGTTGTAGGCGCCACAGGTCCAGCAGGAGGCAGCACTGCTGTTACACAACGGGGAAGGAAAGATAAACTTTGTTTTACGTGGTCTCCTGGGTATCATTTAGTATTCTCCTGCCTAACTCGGCAGTAAACAAGTGCCTTGAGGAGAGCATAGTGAGCAAGGGTTTGGATCACACAGTAATGAGGGTCTGGGTCATCTGAGCAGGTAAGCCACCTAGACTAGCAGAAGTTCTAGCCAAGCGTGAGGAGAATTTGGGCTGTGTAGTAGAGAAGGGAGATGCTGAATATTCATTGCAGCTCTGAGATCAACTGCTGTAGTGGGATCATCCCACTAACGTTTATCCTGTAAGTTTCCCAAGGGAAAGAGACCAACCGGAATCCCAAGGACGCTGTACCCCTATGGAACAAATGCTTTATACAAAGCGACTGAACCCAGGCAGTGGTAGGGGTGAACACTGGTGGATGCTGTGATACCCTGTCCAGATACCCACTTCTGGACCAAGTCGCTCGTTTTCTGAGCTGGCAGATGTATTACCAGTTGATGGCTCATAGCTAATCCCTCCCTAAGATGAAAGGAATTCCTTTACCCAAGGATATACCCACTCCCAGGGGTAGCCCATATCCAATGACTGGTCAATCTCAGGGTACAAAAACCCAGGCCTCTTATCTTTTGTGTGTGTGTGTGCGGTACGCGGGGCTCTCACTGTTGTGGCCTCTCCTGTTGCGGAGCACAGGCTCCGGATGCGCAGGCTCAGCGGCCATGGCTCACGGGCCCAGCCGCTCCGCGGCATGTGGGATCTTCCCGGACTGGGGCACGAATCCGTGTCCCCTGCATCGGCAGGCGGACTCTCAACCACTGCGCCACCAGGGAAGCCCCAGGCCTCTTGTCTTAACTTGGGATAGCTCTGAAGGACCATGCCAGCTCTCAAGCTCCTATGAGTTCTGCTGAGGACTTTCTTGAAATTTCATCACAGTTCAACTTCTTTCATCCATACTGCTGCCTTAACGCCTCACAATTTTTATTCCTGAGAATAAAAATACACTCTATACTATACAATAAACTTCCTGTATACAAATTTCTTTCCTGGAAAATATGATGTAAGCATTTCCTATTAACTGTTTTATGTATTTATTTTTCCTATTTTGTACCCCTTTCCCATTGTGGATTTTCCCTTATTTGTAATAAACACTTATTCTGAATTTGGATTTGACTTCTGTGCTTGCCATGCTTTGCCAAGAACACCATCTGTTCACTTACTGAATGTCTAGTCATCATCAGGTTAAACCAAACAATATTCTAAGAAAACGCAATTTGCAATGAAAGAAGTAAGGCAGTTGGTTGATATTCATGGGATTTGCTAGTCTTGTGCCCCCAAAACAATTGGCCTTATGGAATATTGGAATTATTTTCTTGCTGTTAATATTTTTTTTGAAGTATAGTTGGTTTGCAATGTTGTGTTAATTTCAGGTGTAGAGCAGTGATTCAGTTATACATGTATATATATATCTATTTCAGATTCTTTTCCCTTATAGGTTATTACAAATTTTTTTTTTTTTTTTTTTTTTTTTTTTTGCAGTACGCAGGCCTCTCACTGTTGTGGCCTCTCCCATTGCGGAGCACAGGCTCCGGATGCGCAGGCTCAGCGGCCATGGCTCACGGGCCCAGCCGCTCCGCGGCATGTGGGATCTTCCCGGACCGGGGCACGAACCCGTGTCCCCCTGCATCGGCAGGCGGACTCTCAACCCCTGTACCACCAGGGAAGCCCACAAAATATTAGTATAGTTCCCTGTGCTATGCAGTAGGTCCTTGTTGGTTATCTATTTTATATATAGCGGTGTGTATATGTTACCAGACTCCTAATTTATCACCCTTCCTTTCCCCTTTGGTAACCATAAGTTTGTTTCTATGTCTGTGGGTCTATTTCTGTTTTATAAATAAGTTCATTTGTATCATTTTTTTAGATTCCACATATAAGCAATATCATATTTGTCTTTCTCTGCCTGGCTTACTTCACTTATTATGATAATCTTTAGGTCTATCCATGTTGCGGCAAATGGCATCATTTTATTCTTTTTTACGGCTGAGTAATATTCCATTGTCTATATGTACCACATCTTTATTCATCTGTTACTGGACATTTAGGTTGTTTTCATGTCTTGGCTATTGTAAATAGTGCTGCAGTGATTCTATTAACTATTTTAAAGATATGTGGAAAAGTATGTTTGTGACACATTTAATCAAAAATATGCTAGATATATGCTATGGTTGAGTTCGTTAACTAATTTAGCAAACCTCAGTAAAACAAATGTAAAGCTTTAGCAAAAGAACAATATTTGGTACTTAGTTCTAAATCACTAGACAGGCATTCTAAACATGCTATTTTAAGGCTGTGTTTTTATAAGTAATTAATATTTGTTTAGCCAAATCAAATAAACTGCTTTAGTTCTTTTCATAACATTTGAGGCTAATAAAATAAACACCAATATGATAATGCTTTCACTTTTCCATGTTGTCAATTTATCAGAAATTTTAACTAAGCTTCATAGTCATGAAACACATTTTTAGGCCTAAGGTTTATTACTTTTCAACCTCATGCTTTCAATAGTTTGGTTTAATTTGTCTAATAGGATGAGTTTCAAAATTCCTTAAAGATTATTTTGTTGAAATTTCATTTCTCTAAATGGGAGAGTCTACGTTAGATGTCTTAAAGTTCATTTCACAAGCACATGAAATTAAGGAGGGCTGAGAGATAGTAAATAATAAAGCAACATCGTAAAAGCTGTTAAGCACCTTTGTTTTAACAGCTTTGATATATCATTTATATACCATTTGATTCACCCTTTAACGTATACAATTTAGCAGGTTATGGTGTATTCACAGACTTGTGCAACCATTATCACTGTCTGACTTTAGAAATTTTTCATCACCTTAGAAAGAAAGCCCACAGCCATTAGCAGCCAGTCCTCATCTCTCTCTCCTTCCAGCCTCTGGCAACCACTAACCTACATTGTCTCTGGATTGGCCTGTTGTGGACATTCCATATTAATAAAATCATACAACGTGGGTTATGTTGTTGTTTTTGATGACTGGATTTTTTTCACTTAGCATATCTTTTAAAAATTGATTGAAGTACAGTTGATTTATAATGTGTTAATTTCTATTATATAGCAAAGTGATTCAGTTATACATATATACACATTCTTTTTCATATTCTTTTCCATTATGGTTTATCACAGGATATTGAATCTAGTTCCCTGTGCTATACAGTAGGACCTTGTTGTTTATCCATTCTGTATATAGTAGTTTGCATTTGCTAATCCCAAACTCCCAGTCCATCCCTCCCCAACCACCCCCTGCTTTGGCAACCACAAGTCTGTTCTCTCTGTGAGTCTGTTTCATAGATAAGTTCATTTGTATCATATTTTAGATTCCACATATAAGTGGTATCATATGGTATTTGTCTTTCTCTGCCTGACTTACTTCACTTAGTCTGATAATCTCTAGGTCCATCCATGTTGCTGCAAAAGGCATTATTTCATTCTTTTTATGGCTGAGCAATATTCCATTGTGTATATACACCACATCTTTATCCATTCATCTATTGATGGACATTTAGGTTGGTTCTATGTCCTGACTATTGTAAACAGTGCTGCAGTGAACATTGGGGTGCATGTGTCTTTTTGAATTATGTTTTTCTCCAGATATATGCCCAGGAGTGGGATTGCTGGATAATATGGTAGCTAACTCTATTTTCAGTTTTTTAAGGCACCTCCCTACTGTTCTCCATAGTGGCTGCACCAATTTACATTCCCACAGCAGTGTAGGAGGGTTCCCTTTTCTCTACACCCTCTCCGACATTTGTTATTTGTAGACTTTTTTTTTAATGATGGTCATTCTCACCAGTGTGAGGTGGTAGCTCTTTGTAGTTTTGATGTGCATTTCTCTAATAATTAGCAATGTGGAGCATCTTTTCATGTGCCTGTTGGCCATCTGTATGTCTTCTTTGGAGAAATGTCTGTTTAGGTCTGCTGCCCATTTTTTGACTGGTTTTTTTTGTTGTTGTTGAGTTGTGTGAGCTGTTTGTATATTTTGGAAATTAAGCCCTTTTTGGTCGCATCATTTGCAAATATTTTCTCCCAGTCCGTAGGTTGTCTCTTCATTTTGTTTGTGGTTTCCTTTGCTGTACAAAACCTTGTATTTCATTTAGCATATTAACCTTATTTTCAAGCTTTATCCATGTTGTAGCATGTCAGTACTTCATTCCTTTTATTGCTTTACCCTTTTATTGCTGAATAATATTCCATTGTATGGATATACCACATTTTGTTCATTCATCAGTTAATGAATGGGTTGTTTTGGGGGGTTGTTCCCACTTTTTACCTACTGTGAATAACACTGTTATTAACATTATGAGTTTTCTATGGACATATGTTTTAGTTTCTCTTGGGTATATTCCTTGGAGTGAAACATAGGGTTATATGGCAACTCGCTGTTTAACATTTTGAAGAACTGCTAAACTTTTCCAAAGTGGCTGCACCATTTTCTATTTTTATCAGCAGTGTATGAGGGTTCCAATTTCTCCACATTCTCCTCTACACTTTTTATGGATTATTATTTTGTTTTGAATATTAGCCACCCTAGTAGGTATGAAGTAGGTATCTTCTTCTACCTAGTAGGTATCTACCAGGTAGATACCTACCTAGTAAGTATCTCAGTGTGGTTATTTTCATTTCCCTGGTGACTAATAACTGTCCTGTGAAGGTTAGTGAAGAACAAAATGGACGTTTAACTTGGAAAAAGGAAGGTTTTGGCAGGAGGGCCTGATAGTTGTCTTTAAGTGTTTAGAATAGGGGCAGAATTTTATTTAATTACAGATGTACAGAGAGGTAATGTGAAACAGTGGAATTTAGCTCTGTGTAAATGGAATGTCTAATGAAATAGATTGAACAGGGAAGCAGTAGGTCCCCATTCCCTAGGGATGTTCAAGCAGAAGGTGTAGAAGGATTCTGTGGTGCTACTCTAATATGCTATGGTTTGTAAACCTGTGTGGCAAATTTACAAAGTATATCGTGTCAGGTAGGTACGTGCCACACCAACCAACCGGACAACCAGTCATCTGTTGCTGATATGATTTATCTCTTGCTTACTTTCACTGTCTTATCACCTAAATACTTACCCAGTTAAGAGAAGATGTGAACTTAGAAAACAGGAGGTTCATTTCCAGCACTGAATCCTCTGTTGATTGATGATATCTGCTCAAGTAAAGTGCTTTTGACTCCATTGGAAAGGAGGAAAATTGAGCTTAACCTGGTGCCTGGCATTTGCCGGAGAGGCATCATGACCACTTCCTGAGTGATGTGTGGATGAGCTCTGACCTGGGTAAAACCACTGGCAAGTGACATCCAAGTCAAAACTGTGGGGTTACTCAGAATCATAGATAACAATATTTAGAGAGATCAAATTTTTTGATAGTTTTAAAAATATTATTAAACTTATTTCTTATTCTAAGAAAACTGTAGATTCCCATGCAGTTCTATGAAATAAGAGAGCCTGTGTGCCTTCTACCCAGTTTTCCCCAATAGTAACATTTTAAAAAACAGTATTACAACCAGCATATTGATGCTGATACAGACAAGATGCGAGACATTTTCATCACCCTCAGAATCCTTCCTGTTGCCCTTTTGTTGCCACAGCTGTTTCCCTCCCACATCCTTAATCCCTGGCAAACACTAATATGTTCTCCATTTCTATAAGTCTGTCATTTTAAGAGTGTTACACAAATAGAATCATACGGAATGTAACCTTTTGGGACTGGCTTTCTTCACACAGCGTAATTCTCATAATTGATCCAGGTTGTTCCGTATATTAAAAATTGGATCCCTTTGATTGCTGAGGAGTATTCTGTAGTATGAACGTACCACAGTTCGGCTTTTGTTAGCCATTCATTGACATCTTGGTTGTTTCCATTTGGGGGCTATTACAAATAGAGCTCACGTGAACACTTGTGTACGGGCTTGTGTGTAAATTGAAGTTGTCACTTCGTGGGGTAAATGCCCAGGAGTGCAATTGTTGGGTTGTATAGTAGGTGCGTGTTTAGTTTGTTAAGAAACTGCAAGTTATTTTCCAGAGTAGTTGCACCATTTTTTATTCCCACCAGGAGGGTATGAGTGATCTTGTTTCTTCCTATACTTGCCAGTATTTGATGTTCTGATAGGTGTGCAGTGAGACTTCATGGTTTTCATTTGAATTTCTTTAATGGCCAGTGATGGTGAGCATCTTTGCCTGTGCTCATTTGCTTATTTCAACTGCTGTCTCCAAGAGCGTGCTTGGTGTCACCATGAGGTGGACATGGCAGCCAAGAGAGCTAGGCGCAGGGGCCCCCCTCTGCTTCTGCCAAAGCTGCTCTATTTCTTTGAAAAACCTGTTTTACTTATTGGGCTTTTAAGCAAGATTTCTTTTATTTTTTAAATTTTTATTTTTTAAAATAAATTTATTTATCTGTTTTTATTTTTGGCTGTGTTGGGTCTTTGTTGCGGTGTGCAGGCTTTTCATTGTCATGGCTTCTCTTGTTGCAGAACACGGGCTCTAGGCGCATGGGCTTCAGTGGTTGTGGCACGTGGGCTCAGTAGTTGTGGCTCGCGGGCTCTAGAGCGCAGGCTCAGTAGTCGTGGTGCACGGGCTTAGTTGCTCCGCAGCATGTGGCATCTTCCCGGACCAGGGATCGAACCCGTTTCCCCTGCATTGGCAGGCAGATTCCTAACCATTGTGCCACCAGGGAAGCCCCAAGATTTCATTTAAACAGGTTTCCTTTGCTAAAGAAAAAAAAGTGTGAAATCAACTTACTTCATCTATTTTACTGATTATTTTGTAGGAAATGACTTAATTTCCCACTATCCTGACAAAAATTAAATTCAGAATTAGAAATAAATGCATTCAAATATATTATATAAAAATATATTCAAAAGCCAACTGCTTAAGCCTGTATGTGCTCTTTTTATACTTTTCAGTGAATGATTGCAAGCTGACTCTAATTTTTTAAAATGAAAATTGTATGTCTCACTAATTTTAAAAAGGCTAAAACATCTCTCATTAATAATCTGGAAGACAGTTTCCTTTCCCACAGGACCAGCACATTAATTATCTTTCTACGTGTCAGGCAGGAAGGGCACTAGTGTAGAGGAATAAAAAGTGAAGGCTCTCATAATTTGCTTGTAATATCCTAGATATAATATACTTATAACACCTAACATTGACGGCAAATACATGCAAAATGCTTGCATACCATCTGATTTTGTGATTCTATAGATTAGGTTTTAGAAAATAAAACATTCCCAGGGAGTGTGAGTCACGCTCACTGAAATCTTGTAAGGAGAGTTTCTCTGGAGACACTATATTTTAGCCTTTCTTCCTGTATTCAGGTTCTCTTGCTTTTTCCTCAGGGAGAGATCTTTTTGAGCATGGCCAAAAAACTTGTCACGTTAAAACAAACAAAAAATGCAACAACGGCAACGCTATCCCTGCTACACTTTTCCTAGTAATTTCACAGCCCAGTGATGGGAGTGTCAGAGTCGGCGTTCTTGGAGGGAGGTACAAGAGGGCATTATGTAGCAGGGCTGATGCTAACTTGGCAGGATCTCAGAGGGCCTCAGTGAGGCCATGTGAGCCAACAGGCTGCAGCTGGACAGGAGCCAGTGTGAGCCACATCCTCCCGGAGGACTGAGGGACAGAGGCCACTCCATCCTAGTTCCTGGGGAGCAGCATGACCTCCCCAGCCACTGCGGGAGGCAACTGAGTCTCTTGGCTTCCCGTCCACGTGCACACAAACAGCGCTCTGGAGGAACAGGAACTGGCCACAGTGGAACATTTTTCTCCCATGTCATCATCCACCCTGATCCTTCTGCTGGGAAATCTGTGAAAAGTCAAGGATAGGCCTGGTGAAAAGAAAATTGAAACAAAACACATTCGTGCGTCTTGCTTCTGCACATGTACCTTCCCCAAATACTGAGGTCCCCACGGCTATATTTGAGGGCTTCGTACATGGTGGTCAGAAGGCTCTCTGGAGAAGTTCCATGCTGTTGGCTTGTGCGTGGTTTTCTTTTTCTCTGTGTGTGGTAGAAGGAATTAGTGCGGGGGAGGGGTGGATAATCTCTTTCGGAATAATGTTTTACGATCCCATTGGACCTTGGGGTCTCTAGCACAAGTAAATGTTGAGAAGGAGTGTTTGCATCAAGGTAGAACAGAGGCCTGCTGTCTGACTACACCTTGGGGAAGAATTTCTGCAACCTCAGCTCATGCTTCATTGGATTTCCCGGCCCGGGCCCAGTCAGAACCCCAGCAAAACTGGAAGGTGGAAACAGGGCGCTGGCCAATTCCTTCTTTCCCACGAATAAGTTAATGGCGTTCCCACCAAACTCACTTTAGCACCAGCCAGAGGGTCCAGGACTGGCAAAGCCTTCACTCTTTTTCCTTGAGGAAGTAAAGGCCCTAGTGCCTAAGAAAATGTGAGACTTGAGCCCATCCCCAAATAATTAGGGAATCAAGGCAATTACAGTGTCCTTCTGGTCCTGGCCCTTCCAAAGTAAATGTGGTTGTGAGTTTTAGCAGAAGAGCATTGTTCTAAAATAGTACACTATCAGTTTCTGTCCTGGCTTCAAAATAATCTACATGTATCAACAGTCAGGGAAGTGAGACACTTTGAAAGAATGATTAAAAACTGGGATGGGGATTTTATAAATATTATCTCATTTAATCTTCATAACTACCTGTCAGGAAGGTACTGTCACAAGTTCCAGTTTACGCACGTGGAAACCGAGGGCTGGTAAGCTTGAATAACTTTCCCAGAGTCACAGACAGCAAGATGAAGTGCTGGAAATTGAACATGGAGTTGGCTCCAGAGTGCTCATGCTCAACCATTCAATAACACCACCAAGGAGACCTGCCACGAAGGGTTGGTTATGAGGGCTCACAGGAGAGACACCAACAGACTGGGGGTGAGTGCGGCGGCTGAGACTGGGAGAATTCTCCCAGGACTCAGAACCTTGCTCAGTCCTGACGGATGGAAAGGAATTAGAAACGGAAGAAGGGTAAGAGGTGGGAAATGTGAAGATTAACCCAGAAAGGGGAATGGGATGTACAAACACTCAAAGGCGAGGGGGAACATAGCAAGGGGAGGAAAGCTAAACGGTGCGGTGAGCTCGGATCATTGAATTTCGGTTGAACTGAGCAAGGGGGTGGGGTAGGGAGCAGAAGTCGAAGTGAGAATTAAAACTGGAGATGTTTCTAACTCATGCCAAACAGAATTTAATTTTGAAGGTTAAGGGTAGCCAGTAAAGGATTTTAAGCAGAGATCGGGGTGGTAAGTTTTGCATTGCAGAAAGATCACTGTTTAGGGAGTCTCTGCAGGAAATGAGGGCTCAGGTTGTGGCAGCAGAGTCAAATGTGAGACAGCAAGACTAGTTAAGAGACAATGCCTCATCCATTAAGAAACAAAGGTACAGGGCTTCCCTGGTGGCGCAGTGGTTGAGAGTCCGCCTGCCGATGCAAGGGACACGGGTTCGTGCCCCGGTCCGGGAAGATCCCACATGCCGCGGAGTGGCGGGGCCCGTGAGCCATGGCCGCTGAGCCTGCGCATCCGGATACTGTGCTCCGCGGCGGGAGAGGCCACAACAGTGAGAGGCCCGCGTACCGCAAAAAAACAAACAAAGAAAAAGAAACAAGGGTACAGACTAAGAGTGGCAGTGGAGGTGGAGAGGAGGGAATGGATCTGAGAGCTACTGAGGGAAGTGGAAGGACTCTGATGACTGAATGAGTGGGAAGAGCAAAGGACAGGGAGTGTTCACGGTGAAATAACATTTACGCATTTCATAATACATGATGCTGGTATTCATTCAGCAGGGGGGAAAGGGGCAGGGCTGGCAAGGAGATGGGAAAGGCAATGAGAGCAACTTACAACATAATTGAGTTTGAAGTAACAATCGGGCATCCAAATAAATATTCTGGGGGGGGCGGGTTTTTGGCTGAATGAGCCTACGGCTCAAGAGAGAGGCCTGGGCTGGGGAAACAGGTTTTTAATCCTGCTGTGGCATTTAAGACTACAGGGCTGTGCCAGTTTTTCTTCTCTCTTGATCCAAATTCAGTCTCTGCTCATTTTCAGCTGCTGGAGCTGGGACTCCACAGACCATGTTTCTGCTTTGCCAGTTGCCTCTTCCCCAGGCTTTGCCACCAGAGGGCAGCTGCAGGGCTGGAGGAGGGACAGTGGAGCGGGTCCCCTCCAGCTCCCTTCTTCACTCCAGTGGTTGTAGTTCACTCCAGTAGGAGCTGCTGGGGCCAGTGTGCAGTTTTTCTAACACTTGAAGAACCAGCTTCCTCTTGTCCCCATTTGAGGCATTCCAGCCCCCAGCTATGCCCCCTCCCCCAAGGTCTGGGTCCCACCTCATGCGGCCTCTTCTCTATATGCTAGTTTTAATAATCCCAACCTCTTCCTTTTGTACTTTCAGTCCTAGAGGTAGAATTGCTTCCAGTAGGAACTACCTGCCATACCTTAGAGTTCTCTTTTCACCCTTTCAGTTACCTAGTTAACAACTTTATGCCTAGTCAACAGACAATTCTGTATATTAATTTATCTCAGTTAAAATAACTGATGCGGTTCTGTCTCCTCACTGGCCCCTGACTTTGTAGGGTGAATATGGGGACACCCAAGGAAAGTGTGGAGGGTAATGAAGAAGAGAGCTTTGCAAAGGACCCGGGGGCCGCCTGTGTTTAAAGGCTGTCAGTCCTTAAGGCATGGACCAGGAAGATGCTGGAGAATCCAGAGGATTCTGTGTCTAAGGGGAAAAAAACCAACCAAGGAGAGAGAGAGTATTCAGACTAGAGACATCATTATTAATGGGGCAATGTTCCAAAGAAGGTGGAGCCTTGTTCCTGGAAAAGGAAGGAAAGGAATGGAGGTAGGTGAGGAGTAGATGGGGAGGTCATCGACTGAGAGTGCAGGATGTGGAGAGTAGGTTTGCAATAGCCTCTGAAGAGGATGGAAGAGAGGGCTGGCTGGGGGTTTGCTAGGGGTTTCCTGGGGGACAGCACTGAGGGTCAGAGGGGCAGTCCTGGAACAGGAAATTGACATGACTGTAATCAAATTACTGGGTCTGTGTGTGTGTTTGTTTTCTACTATTAGAACATAGCAACCTTTTGTGGGGCATTGACAGTGGGATTAACTCAAGGGAAGGAGTTTGCCAGGTGCTCAAGAGATGCCGGTATGACCGAGAGAGGGATTACATGAAGGACCTTGGGCCAAGGTTGGCTAGAAAATGAAGTGAAGCTCATGGGGCTGATGTACAAAACCACACGACTCTATGCGAGCTCACGATGGTGTGCATAGGGTTGAACTCTCTTTAAAGCCATAAAAGGAAAAGTTTCAAATATGCTCTAGCCAGGCAGAAGAAAATCTCCCACAGAGATGGGACACTAGTTTTAATAAAACATGGTGGTTCATTTTTAGTTCCAACCTAATTTACAAGTTACCCAAGTCAAACAGCTTAGAAATCTGTATATTTAAAGTCCTTATTTATTTAGTAAAGGAACTGTTTTTGAGAAGCAGTGTAATAAAGAGCTTAGAAAACTTTAGAACACCTCAAATATGAAGAATCAGGGATGTAAGGATGTCGTTGTAATGAATACTACTTTTTTTTTTTTTTTTTTTTTTTTTTTACTACTTAAGCTTTCTTATGGCTGAGATCAAGTCTGATAAGCACTTTAAGTTAGGCAAAATAATGACGGTAATAAAATACTATGCCCTTGCAAAATATACTAAATGCCCAGGCTTCCGAACTTTTCCAATTATTTTCTTGTAAATGCATTTGTATGGGGATAGATTCCCCCTAGGGCAGACTATAATTTAAAAAACTTGAATTCACTGCAGCCCTATAAATTACTGTTTCCCCTTAATGTTGGCAAGTAGTGATTTATTTTAGTCAAATTGCAGACCTCACTAGGCATGTTTTACTGTATAAGTACTTCCCTAGGGCAAGGAAGACTTTTTAGTGTATTATTTGGGGGAAGCATAAAAGCTATTAAATTCATAAATTAATTTACACTTGAAATCTTAGTTTACCCTGATGTGTCACATATTTTGTACAAAGTGGCTGTTATATGTGCATAACCCATAAGCGACTAAAATATACAACTATTAGTAATTCTTACATTTTTAGAATAGAGCTTTAATGTTGCTAAATATTTTCAAATGTATCTTTTTCACTTTTGCAATCCTGATTATGAAAAGGCATTTATATAATTTATATCTGAGGCTCATTGACATGAAAATCTGTTTTGCTTTCATTGACATGAAATCTATTTTGCTTCTCTCATCACAGATTTATCTAAGAAGGGCATAGGAAAAATAGTTAAGCTGAAATAGGAGTGCTTTTCTTTAATTTCAGTTACAGAGGCATTTGAAAATAAAATGTATCCAGAAAAATATACGGAAAGGTGAATGTAGTATAAAATGATGGAACACTAAATGGTTTGGGGCAGGGGTGGTATGGGGATCCAATGCCATGAAGTGCAGCTATACCATCACCTAAAGAGTGTGAGTACTGCTGCATCAGGGACCATGGTGGTGAACATTGTAGGGATCTTCACACACCTGACAGAAAAGAAACTACTTAGTAGGAAAACCACTGGAGTTAGACAAATGTATGTTCAACTTATAGCTCAGCCACTTACTAGCTTTTGACCTTGGTCAGCTTTAACTTTTCTTAGTCACCATTTGCTCGTCTGAAAATTGAAGATAAATTAATTACCTCTCAAGGTCCTTGTGAGATACCATTGTGACTACACGTGTTGAGTGCTAGCACCTGGAAAGCTTGGGGCACCATGGCCTCCTGCCTTTATGGGCCCTACATTCCTCAAGCCTCAGGTTCTGACCTCCCAAATGACCATCTGGGGAGACATCAAGTAAGATTTTGCTAGAACTTTAAGGGCAGATGCCACCAACAGACCACCATCCTTTGACTGACTGCAGACTTTAAAATGTGGAACTATTTGTACTTTGAAGACCTAATGTAAAATGTGTGATGAAGAAAACAAATTTGTTCTAGAAGTTGTCTCCTTCAAAGAAGGGACAGTGGACGGCACCATTGATTCCTCCACCAACGCCTTGTCATAGAAGCCCCCAAGTATCATTACTTAATTTGGAAACACGACTGAAAACGGAGACTCAAAAAGCAGTTGGAATAATCAAGAAAGTTGGAAGGATCAACCTGGTTATTTGAGGCATAGAGGAGAAACTCTCTTGTCAAAAATAGCTTGGCTTGATGACTCCTTTGCTATCACATCCTATCCAAGGAATAGCAGTGTGATTATTTCATTTGATTGTTTCTCAGAACCATCAAAAAATCAATCCCAGTTGTACTGTTGGTTGACCTTCTCCACAGCAGCTGCTCATTCTTCTGTTTCTCATCAATTTGAGCCTTTGCAGGACTTGACAGCTTGTAAAGGATTTTCCTGCTGTTAACCTCCTTAGGCATGCAAGACAGGTTTCATCGATCTTTCCTCAGTTCTTGTTTCTTTTTTTTATGGCAGTCTCAACTCTCCTGTGAAGATCTGTCACCCACTCCCTCACTTCCACCAATAGTTCTTGGCAGGTACCTCCAGGATCTCTAGCCTGGACACTTCCATGATTTAGCCCCCTTTTCTAGTTGTCTGCTGGACACCTTCACACTCATGTCTCCCAGGTACCTCGATCTCCTCCACGCCAAAGCTGAACTTCTCTTTCCTCTTAACTCATTCTTCCTGGTTAATGACATCACTATTCCCTTGGATACAGACTCAAAAGCTTTGGCTTCTCTTTTGCCTCCAAAATGTAAGCAGTCTCTGTGTTCTATATAGTCCGCTTTTATTAAAAGCCTTTCGAATGGACTCCTCATAAAATTTTTATACTTTCTGCTTCATCACAGATCCTTATTACCTCCCCCCAGGACTATTGCAATAGCCTTCTGAAGAGTAGCTCAGCATTACCCCATTCTGCATGCTCTTGCCAAAGCTCAGCTCTAATGCTCGTGCTCCCCTACTCCAGCATCTTTGCAATTCCTTACTGCTTAGGGGTCTAAGATCCAACTTCTCATCCCACATGGAGGCTCTCTGCATTACGAGTCCAAATTACTTTCTGCTCCCTTATATCTACTTGTATTCCAACCAAACCGATTGAAACCAAATTTTTATTGATCACTTACTATGTCTTAGACATAATGATAAACATTTAAAATGTATCATTTAATCCATATAGCATATGATGATATTCTTTTGCCCATATTACAAATGAGGAAATTGAGATTTGGTGAATTCAGGTAAATTGCCCAAAGTGTTATGGTTAGTAAGTGGCATTGAGAAAATTTAAGTCTGAACTCCTCAAATAGACTATGCTTTCTTGCTCATCTGCCTTTATTCATGTGATTTCCTCCATGTACAATTGTGTCATGTCTTCTCTCCATACATTTTTACCTCGAAATCTTACTCATCCTTCAAGACACATATCAAGTGCCACTTCTTCTTGGGGTCTGTCCTGACGTCTCCAACCAGTGGTGCTTGCCCTCCATCTGAGCGGCCACACATTGATACGTGCCTGGCGTTAGTGAATGGTGAGCTTGTCCGCTCTCATCTTCATCACTGGGGCTGGTGGCTTTGTGAGGACAGTGGCCACGTCTTGGTCGTATTTTTACCCCTGCGCTGAACACAAATCCTGGTGTATTCCAGATGCTCAGTGTTGAAATAAATTGTCCTATAAATAAACAGAGAAGATGCAACACTAGTGTTGGCAAAATAATGCCAGGAAGTCCCTACTTTACAGTCCCTGTGCCTTACCTGGAAATCATGGTGCTCTGTCTAGCAACTAAGCAATTAAATATGACACAGAGGAGGAAAGGGTGCCTTACTGAAAGGTTGGCTTCTGACATTCAATACTTGGTTTGTACATATGAACAAACGTAGACGCTTTCTTAGATAATTAGCGGGCATATTTGCTGATCAACTGACTCTTTTTTTAATAAGTCAGAGGTGAGTGATTACCCAGTTCTTGTTTTGGCCAGAGAATTATGTAGTGATATTGGCAACAAAATGGACTCTTTTCTATGTCCATGGGTGCAACATTAACCAATACCCTCCCCTCTGTTCATCAGTTATGAAATCTGGGGGTGTTCAACATTGAAAAGCCCTCAAGCTGATAGCACCTAGCAATTCGGCTCCATAGAAAATGTACGAAAACACACGTTCACACAAAACCTTGTGCAGCATTATTCATAACAGCCAAAACGTGGAAACAACTCAATGTCCATCAACTGATGAATGGATAAACAAAATAGATATATAACTATCTATACAATTGAGTATTACTCAGGAATAAAAAGGAATGAAATCCTGATGCATACTACAACATGGACGAACTCTGAAAACATGCTAGGTAAAAGAAGCCAGTCACGAAAGACCATATGTTGTAAAATACCATTTATATGAAAATGTCAAGAATAGGCAAATCTGTAGACAGAGAGTTGATTAGCGGTTGCCTAGGGCTGGAGGAGAGAGGAATGAGGGGAAATAGGGAGTGACTGTTAAATGGCGTGGAGTTTCTTTCTGGAGTAATGAAAATATTCTAAAATTGATTGTGGTGATGGTTACACAAATTTGTGAGTATACTAAAAGCCATCGAATTGTACATTTCAAGTGAGTGAATTATGTTGTGTGAATTATATTTCGATAAAGCTGTTATTTTAAAAAGCTGTCAACATGATATCAAGGATTATTGTGGGATGAAGAGATATGCTAGTCAGTTGTTACATAAGCTGTTAAAAATTCTGTATGAAAAAGACATTCAACATTTGAGTAGGCCTCTACCAAACTTTCTTCTTCTCAAAACAGATTATAAGGAAGCAGAAGAGATGAAAGGGAAAAGGTATTTGGTTCTTTGCACAGCGCCCTGGGATATTTTATTTGGAGCAAAGATTATGCTTTGGTTTAGATCAGTCAGGAGATACTTTTTCAAAACTACTTTCTACTCTTCTCTGTCTTGAAAAGGCAAAAATGAATATTTTATCACTTGGATAATGAGGAACTTTTATTTTTAGCTTTGGTATTTTAATTTTAAAAGGCACTTAACACTAATGAGCATTTTTACCCAGCTAGATATATGTATTTTAACACAAACAGTTTAAAACTTATCTAAGAGCATTTAACAACTGAGCTATACATGGAAACTATTAAAAAAAAAAAGCAGCTGTGGTGTTAATGACTATTGCATACTCCCAGCCAGCTGAGACTTGACAGAACATTGGACTCCAGAAACCCTATGAGTGAATAACATGGGAAATAGTCTATAAATAGGAAGAGTATCAGCTATTCGCCAAAACACACAGATTCTGGTGTGACCACACAGAAAGGAGTAGGAAAGGCATCAGGATTTCTGACAAGCTGAATGAAACTTGGACATACAGACAGCAATAAAGATATTATGTTCTCCTGAGCAGATGTTAGGGGCTATGGCTCAGACCTCATCTCTTACTTGGTTCCTTTCCAGCTCTCCAGAAGTGAAAGCTGAGCCTGGGAAGATGAAATGCGTGAGAGTGAAATCGGGGACTTTGGCTCTGGTGCTGGGCTCCCTGTGCTCTTAAAAGCCAGTGCACAAGCATTGGGTTGGCAGGGACCATGCGCTTGTTTCAGAGATGCTGAAAGAGTTTGGGGGGTCTGGAGGGCTCCTGACCAGTGTGCCTGTGGCCGTGTGAGTTTCTCCCAAGAGACTTATACTCCAGCTCCACTGAGTTTCTCATCATTTCCAAACACGCTTGGTCTGATACTGCTGTATCTGGGCACATACCATTCCCTTTAGTCAGAATTCCCCTTCTCTTCATCTGGAAACCTCCTACTCATCCTTTCAAACTCACCTTTTCCTCAGCTCCCTCAAGCAAAATTCGTTATCTCCACCTCTGTCCTCCCAAAGCTCTCTCCATCACAGCCCTTAAACCAGGCATCATCCTTCCTCCCCAGACAGTGTCTCAAATACGAGGATTACATCTATGTTTTAAAATCTTTATCACTTAGCTTGTCTGGCATATAGTTTGTACTTAATAAATGTTTGTTGAATTCCACTAGATTGAGATTCTGATATGCAGTCTGAGAATAGAGATGAGTAAACCAGCTGCCTGGCTCAGAAGGAGCTACGTGTGTGTGTGTGTGTGTGTGTGTGTGTGTGTGTGTGTGTGTGTGTGATGTTAAGCGATTATTAAACTGAAGAGCCAAAGCCAAAGGGACTGACTGCCTCTCATGGGACTATTCCAGGCGTCAAGGGGAGAGAGTTGTTCAAATCATGTTACAGTGAGCATGTTAGTTTGTTGGGGCTGCCATAACCAAGTACTACAGACTACAGTCATTTAAACAACAGAACTGTAGTTTTTCTTCTGATTCTGGAGGCTTGGAATCTCAGGTCCTAGCATCCGCAGGGTCGGTTTCATCCTGAGGCCTCTTCTAGGCAGCTGTCTTCTCTCTCCGTCTTCACAGGGCCTTTCCCCTGTGTGCATCTGTGTCCTAATCTCCTCTTCTTACCAATTATATTGGATTAGGGCCTACCCTAGTGACCTCATTTAACTTTAATTACCTCTTAAAGATCGTATCTCCAAATACAGTCACATTCTGAGGTGCTAGGGCTGGGGACTTCCACATATAAATTTTGAAGGGATGCAATTCAGCCCATAGAAGTGGGTAACCACCCACTTTGCCTGAGGTTAAGGCATGCCTTGTACATCAGTACTGCAAACTCGTTTTTTATCTCCCTTCAACTTGAATTCAGATCTAAGCAATGTTGACAGAGACCCTTCAAGCACACATTTAGAAGGTAATTGGAACTGGCAAATGGGAAGCCTGGATGCTAGTGTAGATTTTCTTTTCATTCTTCTCAGCGCTGCCTGGGCTGGGGAGACCTAGCCTTGGTCTCTTTCATGGGATGCCAGGAGGTACCTGGTCTCCGACTCTATCACAGCCTTTATTTCACAGGCTGCTTTTAGGCCACAAAAGAATGTGCATCACACGTCTCTGCCAGCATGTTCTCTCACTGCTTTCTGGTGAGCACAGCTCGGCACCAAACCAGCTTAGTGCGCGTGCATGACGCTGGAGGGGGAGAGATGACCAGCTAAGGTCTCTGTACCATCCTGACGAACTACAATTGTGAACAGTTAAAGACATCCAGCCCAGGTGCTGGACCGCAAGCTAGGCAGGTCAGAGCAGCACATCATTCAAGCGTAGGTGTCCCTTTCAAAATAGAGCAAAATAATCATTATAATATAGTGAAACTGCTCAGAGTGGATTCCTCTTGGAAAGAGCAATACTGGAGTACTTTCCTGAAATAAGATAAGCTTGGGCTTATAGGGTTGGCACTCCAGAGATGTTCTTCCCCTGCTTTAGTTAACTATTTCCCCAAGTGAGGTCCTAGGCCACTGATGGTGGACTCACATGGGGTTCCTTTTTTTTTTTTAATGAATTTATTTATTTTTGGTTGCATTGGGTCTTGGTTGCTGTGCGCGGGCTTCTCGTTGTGGTGGCTTCTCTTGTGGCATAGCACGGGCTCTAGGCGCGTGGGCTTCAGTAGTTGTGGCTCACTGGCTTCAGTAGTTGTGGCTTGCAGGCTCTAGAGCACAGGCTCAGTAGTTGTGGCACATGGGCTTAGTTGCTCCGCAGCATGTGGGATCTTCCCAGACCAGGGACTGAACCCGTGTCCCCTGCACTGGCAGGGGGATTCTTAACCACTGCACCACCAGGGAAGCCCTCATGTGGGGTTCTTAACTAAGCTCCTCTGCACCTCGTGATGACTAAATTGGGATCTCTGGGTGAACATAGGAGAAGGAATTTTAATTTTGCCTGTGTTATTCTTACCCAAACATGTGCAAACCACTGATTGACTGCATGGAAATGTAGGAGAGGCACTGCCAGGTGAGTGGTTTCTGCTTGGACTGTGACCTCATGACCCACTCAGCCTTTCCATGGGTGTGGTTCACGGAGACTCAAACAGACTGACAGTCACAATGACCAGGTAGCAATGACGCAGCTCTTGAATCACACTCCAGGGCTCTGCCCACAGCTCCAATTGCTCAGTCTTCCTTATCCCTTTATTCTTTGAAGTCACAGCTTGGAGCGTCCCTAATTTAAAAAAGAAAAGTACTTGAAAGTTTCCTAATCCTGAAATGACTCAATGTTGATGGTGGTGCAGTCAGTAGAAGGGAAATATCACACCCAGCTCCTGGGAATGTAAACTGGTACGATCACCTCCAGAGGGCATTTTAGCCATGTGTAGTGAGAAACGATGAATTCTATTTCCAGAAATGAACCCCAAGGGCAAACTGATTCTAGGACTGTATACAAGAATATTGATCAGAGCCTTGTTTGTAATAGTGACAAATGTTCAACAGATGGGAAACTTGTCAAAAAAACTTGTCAAAAAATTAAAATATTAAGTGGGCTTTTAAAATTCTGTTGTCACAAAATACCTAACATGTGGGGAAATACATTTTATTAAGTTAAAAAAATAGGGTAAAATCTCTCTACATATATAATAATTCCAATTCTCCCTCCCCCTGCCATACACACACACAAATTTCTCTGTTTCTATCTGAAGAGAAATATACATAGTTGTTAAAAATGATTATCTTTAGGTCAGGGGCTTCCACAGGGAGTTAAAAGGGCAGAACTCTGAGGATTGCATCACCCAAGTATTCTGTGAACTCACACTAATGTATTGTCTTCATCTTCACCTGAGCTGAGATCAGCAAGCTTGGGTGAACAGAAACTTGGATTTGGAGTAGAGGAGGAAGTAGGCAATTAGAAACCAAAACGGTTAGTGCAGTGGCTCTCAAACCTCACTGTGTAAAAGGATCACCTGGGGAGCTGGGTTAAAATGCATATTCCTTCTAGAAAGTCACCACTTACAGAAACTTCTGTGTAAGAGATGGGGCTTAGTCATCTTCATTTTAATAAGCCCCTGATGTCATTTTGCTGCAGGTGACTTGAGGGTAGTAGAACCTGAAGGACGAATAAGCCAGAGAGAGAACCCCAGAGGAGGTCTAGGGAAGCAAAGCATGTTGGGAAGCTAGGGTGAGGGGCAAAGAAAGAGGCATCAGATTTTAACATGTTCCTTTCTGTTCCATATAAACCAGGACTATTTACTGTAGTGCCAGGGCTATTAGAACAGTCTGAAAGCCCTTTGTTGGCTAACCTTGAGGACGTGGTTATCATTTTGAACATGATTTCTAATGGAAAATGTGTTTCAAGTTTTCTAACTCCCATCTGAGCTTTTGGAATTCAATTTGTTCCTGTCCTAAGGACTATCTGTTGTAACCACCATTGCCATAAGCCTCCCACCCCTGATGTAACTCTTTAGATGCCCTTCCATTTTTCACATTGATTTTAGCTCATTTATCAAAACAGAAAAAAGGATAAATCTATTTTTGACAAAAAACCCCCAGATATTCACTGTTAAATATAAGATTACATTCAATCTCAAGCCAAAAAACTGAGTTAGATTTGAGTCTCTATTTTTCTTTTTTGCAAAGAGCCTTAGATTTTTGCCTTTTTGGAAAGAGATAGTATGAGGAATAGGGAGGAATGTAGCTTAAAAATTCTGATCAGCGTCTTTAGATTCAGTCTTGAATTTGGAATCGTCCCTTAAAATTTTATAAATTTCAGATTCAATAACTAAAGAATAAATTATTGAACAAATCTCTTTTGACAGACAGGAGTAGGAAATAATAAAAACTGCCAACGCTGAATGTGTACACAAAGAATGTGCTGTCGTGCAATTCGGTGGTAATAATAAGTCGTTTAAAGGAAAGTTCAGATGTGATTTGGAAACAGGTTTGAAGGTGCTGGCAATGGGGTGAGTTAGGACGGCAGTTGTTCCCGCGTCTGTCTTGACCGTGTACAAATGGTGGTGAGATTAAAGAGGCTCCGAAGGTGCCACCCTCTCCTCACGTTTTAATTCATTTGCAGAATAAATGCGTATAAAAATCAAAATTATAGGCTCCAAGAGCTGAACTAGTTGGTCACAGTTTGAACTTCCAAGGACAAAGAGAGCTTAGATGAGATTTATGATGCTTCAAACTTTAAAAACACAAAACCCTTGGTTCAAACAACCCTTTGCTGAAGCAGAAGCAGAGTCCTGGCCCCTCAGCCCTTTGAACACTCCCAGTTAGACATTTGTATCAGGATTCTTTAGTTCCAAGCAACAGAATCTGACTCTGGCCAGTTTTCAGAATTGCTGGGAAAACTGAAGAGCTAAGCTTCAGAAAGGACTGGACCCAGGGAAGCTCCTGAGTTCTGGGAAGCAAGGACTAACGGCAGTCTCTTCAGGGATTGTCACTGGACCCAGACTTGGTGTTCCTCAGCTCTGATTTGCCTTGCTTGGGTCACATGACCATCCCTTGATCTAGGGGTATGGGAACATTCTGATTGACCTTCTGGTGGAAGAGGATGGTTAGCAGAAGAAAGGGGAGTTGATAGTAGGAAACTAAAATGTGTGTCCACTACAATGGTCCTTTGAGGTCTCCTCCAGTCCCAGGATTCTAGGACTACTGTTCCATTATCAGAAAATTCCACTTGCAACCGTGAGCCAAAATGGCCCCAGGGAGCTAGCTGCAGGCTCTGTTCTAATTTCAAATTCTCATCTCAGAGAACAGCATCACCAACACAGGAAAAAAAAATTAGGTGGATAACAGCAGTGTCTTGCAAATTTTTAAAATGGAATATTTGTTAAGGTCTCAGACTTTTTGGTCAGATTATAGTTGAATTTTGTGTAACCTTGGGTAAATTTATTTTCCTGAGCCTAGAGTTCCTCCTCTGTAAAATATATGAGTCATTGGGTTTTTATTGGGTTGTTTTTATGACAAATGCTTATTACAGGGCCTAGCCTTAATAAATGGTATTTATTATCATTCTAAAATGAATTTCCTCTCAAATGTTAATCATGAAAATTTATAGTCATATTTTAATGAGTTCCTTTTCATAAATTCATTAAAGCTTAGAGACATGGTAAACAGATATTCTTGATTCTCAACAACCAAGCCCAAGGGGACTAATGAAATGAATGGTAGCAATTCACTGATTCACTAAAGCTGCAGATTTGTTTTCCATGAACACAGACATGTCATAGGGATTGTGTCCAGGTATGTAGATGGTATTTATATTTGACAGCAACTCGGGCAACATGGTATAAATATTATAACTATTACAAATCCTCACTCCGGGCTTTGACATAATGGCATGGAGACTACATTTCTATAGAATTTTGATATAGAATCAAAATCCTGTATATCCCCTGTCCTTTGGCAAATGGGAGAGGTTGCTGTGACTCTTTGGTACGTCACTGTGATGACTAAAGCACAGATGCTTTTCAAGCCAACCATGTGTCCTGGGAGTTATGAAACCACATGCTTCCGGAGGCAGCTCTCTAAGAAGGATTTTAAAACAAAGAGGTGCTGAAGTCTGGGGAGAGAATTCCACTCACTTAGTTCATCACAAGCACCTTATTAGGAATGGGAAATGGGGAAAGGAACTGTTTCTAATGCAGATTTACAAATTATCCTGGTGTGACCAGAATTATGTCTGAGAGAGCGATCCCTGCGCCTCCACTGAACACACTTCCTTCCTCTGGAGAGCGTGAGTTGGAAAGTTTACCCTTCCCTCCCAGAAACAAATGCCAGTGTTCAAAAGCTCAGCATTAACCCTCCAGAACTCCCCAATCCTATTATTTCTGAAACCAATGAACCAAAAACATTTGTTGGCCATGTACCTACCTATCTTTTTACGTATCACCTTGCTGCCCACTTGAGCGCTCAGAAGAAAAGGGTGATTCAGCACTTCTAGTCTCCTTGGGAAGACATGGAAACACATGAAGTGGTAAGACCAAGCAAAAATCAGTATGAGGCTTCCCTGGTGGCGCAGTGGTTGAGAATCTGCCTGCCAATGCAGGGGACACGGTTTCGGGCCCTGGTCTGGGAAGATCACACGTGCCGCAGAGCAACTAGGCCCGTGAGCCACAACTACTGAGCCTGTGCGTCTGCAGCCTGTGCTCCGCAACGGGAGAGGCCGGGACAGTGAGAGGCCTGCGCACCGCGATGAAGAGTGGCCCCCGCTTGCCGCAACTAGAGAAAGCCCTCGCACAGAAACGAAGACCCAACACAGCCAAAAATAAATTAATAAATTTATTTTTTAAAAAATCAGTATGAAATAAAAATGCAGTTCGCAGGCCCGGTGGGGCTAGACAGCTTTGTGAACTTTGCTGCCTGCGTGGCCAAACCCCTTGCTCAGCTGGAGGAGATTTCAATCAGCAAACTTATCTGTGCCTAACGGAACAGTGTCCAAATTTGTCACCAGGCCATGCTCAAAGGAACGGGCAATTTGTTGAAGTCATTTCGGATGCAGGAAATCCTGTGTTTACTACCTAGGAAATACTACACAAAGGTTGGGATTTTTTTCCCCTTGTAATGCTCTTTCGAATTGAAATTTGGCAACAGAGACACTGCTGATAAGGAGAACGTTGCTCAGGAAATGACAATACGGTGATAGCCGATCATACACAATAGGCCTTACTTCTTTGTTCTGGTTCTCAAAGTTAGTTGATAGAATCACTTCCTTCAGGGTGTCCAGTCACTCGCAGGTTCATGTTTTGAGTGCTGATGCCTTCAGGGAGGCGCTGTCATCTCCCTAATCACGTCTAAAAGGATGTAGGAGAGAAATTCCTTGAAAAACCTGGACTCCTCTGTAAAGTTGATGGAGAATGTATAAGAGGGACAGTGAGAATCACTAGGTCTCAGTTAATCCAACTAAATCAACTAAATGAACAAGAATTAGGCCCTTTCTAAAGTCACCAGCTTATGCAATAACATCTATACTTGTGACTGAAGAGCTTCCTCTAGTCAGAACATCGGGGGCTGCAGACAAAATCTAATGGACGTTGCACAGCATGACAAAGACGTGTGGTAGTATATTTAAAGGAAAAAGACATCAACAGAAGCCAGAGATAGGGCACCCAGAAAAGGGGTGAATAGATGCAGAGTCATTAGAGTATACCCAGTACTACCCAGGAATTAAAGGTCTTGATTATAGTCCCACCAGCAAGGCTGTAACTAGAGTGGGCAAGGGTTCCTCCTTTAACTAACTTAGCTGTGAGGCATCCCTTGAGATTACTAATTTTGTTTTCTTTCAGTTTATTTTGTTTTCTCATTTTTAAGTTAAAATTTTAGTTCATTTTTAGTCATTTCTGTTGTTAAGAAATGAAGGCATGGGACTTCCCTGGTGGTCCAGTGGTTAAAACTTTGCCTTCCAGTGCAGGGGGTGTGGGTTCGATCCCTGGTGGGGGAACTAGGATCCCACATGCCTCACAGCCAAAAAACCAAAATGTAAAACAGAAGCACTATTGTAACAAATTCAATAAAGACCAAAAAAAAAAAAAAAAAAATCTACATCAAAAAACGTCTTAAAAAAAAAGAAATGAAGGCATCAACAGACATAACTTTGCCTTTGAGTATAGTTTGGGCAGTATTCCGTGTGTAGTAGCTATATTTTTGTATGTAGCAATGTTATCTTCATTATTTTATAGAGTTGCCACATTTAGCTAGTAAAATATTAATATCCCCAGTTAAATTTCAATTTCAGATAAACAGATACATTTTTGGTGTGTGTCTCAAATATTGCATGGGACATACTTATACTAAAAAATTATTATTATCTGAAATTATAATTTAACTGGGTATCCTGTATTTTTTCTGGCAGCCCTATTATAAACAGATCTTAGATGTAGTTTTGGTTAACTTTTGACCCAGTATTTCTTGGAAGATTTTCTCCCCAAATGATTGTGTTATTTTTTGTTTTAACTTTTATTATTAAATTCTGCTCTTTTTGTGTATGTATGGCTTAATTTTAGGAACGTAACCATAGATGAGTGGGTCTCCTCTGCGAGAGATTTTACTCCCCAGGGGACCCTTAGCAATGTCTGGAGACATTTTTGGTTGTCACAACTTGGGAAGGTGTGCTAATAGGTAGAGGCCGGGGATGCTGCTAAATATACTACAATGCACACAGCAATCCCTACGACGAAGAATTATTTGGCACAAAATGTAATAGTTGCTGTTGAGAAACAGTCAATCATTTGAAAAGAGGGTTTATCTTTTCAAATATATCTTTGTTTAAAATATATCAATTAAATCAACCTCACCAATTGCATTATTCATGTCATCTCTATTTTTTGCATATTCAATCTATCAAAGAGAGTGATATATTGAAGTCATTCATTCAATTTAAAATACATCACTGAGATCCTCTAGTATGTCAGAGCTTGTTCCAGATGCTGGGGATCCTCAGTGAGCAAAACAGAGTAACATCTCTGATTTCATGGAGCTTTTATTCCAATGGGTGGGGTCGGATCAGGAGACATAATAAACAAATAGTATATAAAATATATGATGATAAGTGTTATGAAGGAGAGCAGAGAATAGGGATGGGTGCTGGGATAGGCATAGGTTGTAATCGTAAATTGAGTGGCAAGAAGGTTACATTAGAAGAAAGACCTCAAGAAGATGACAGAGAAAGTGATGTGATATCTTAGGAAAGAGTGTTTTAGGCAAAGGAAACAGAAGTGCAAAGACTGATGTAGGTCAGCGCTTGGTATGATCAAGGAAGAAGAGGAAGAAAAGGGAGGAGTAAGGAAAGTAATGGTGACGGATGAGGTCAGAGGGGTGATGGTGCTGGGCTGGCGTCCAGACCATTTAGGGCCAAAGATGCCATTGTGAGAACTGTTGCATTTATTCCTAAGTGAGATAGGAAGTCAGAGCTTCAGTAGACTTGCTAGACTTTTACATACATTTTGAAAGCATCACTTTGGCTGTTGGGTTGAGAATAGATTATGGGGTGAAAATGCTGAAGCAGAGAGACTAGTTAGAAGGCCACTGCCATAATCCAGGGGAGAGATGACGGTGTTTGTTGCAGGGGCGGGGGGGAGAGGGGTGGGTAACAGTGAAGATTGTGAGAACTGATTGAATCCATTAGGCACACCTACACGCAGATGGAGAGAATGCAAAATGGTACAACCCCTATGAGGGGAATTCAACAGTCTTTAACAAAGTGACCTAGGTGTCTACTCTTCAACCCAGTGATACCACTTCTAGGAATTTATACTGGTAATATACCTCCAACAATAATTAATAGAGATACATAAGGTTATTTATTGCAATGTTATATGTAACTAGAAGGTATTGGAGATTGGTTGAATAAACTATGTTTATTCAGTACACACAATGAATGCTATGCAGCTGTAAAAATACAATGAGGCTGAAAATCTGTATGAATCAATATGGAGTAATTTCCAGCACATATTAAGTGTAAAAGGCTCACTGCAAAAGAGCATATGTAGTTTGCTACCTTTTGTGCAAAAAAGAAGGAAAAATACATTTATCATTATAAAAGAAAATGTTAAAGTTGGGTACCTACAAGATAGCGTGAGGTGAAAGGGACACAGGGTAGAGTGACACTTCCAAGTGTACCTTTTTGTAGAGTTTTGACTTTGAAAGTATGTGAATGACTACATATTCAAAAAATAAAATTAAATCAAGAAGAATGGGAAGGGGACAAAACCTGACTAAAACTGAAAGAAAATGGAAGCAGATGAATCTAAGTGTATTTCAAATGATTACTATAACTATACTGAAGGGGGAGAAAAAGCCAAACCAAGTTATATATGAACACAGTTTTTGATTATCTTTCTCAGTCTGGAACAGAATAGGATGTGGGGAGGGGAAATAGAAGAGAGAAGTACTCTTTAGTAGGTTAGTTTTTGCTAGTGTTATGTAAGAAGCAATTTTGAAGCTCTTTTATATTCAATATAGGATTGAGTAAATGTGTTGGTATGGTTGGGAGCTAAGGTTCACACGGTGGAAGGAGGGACACAGAAATACAGAACAGGAGGCAGGGAGGACCCTGTGGGGATGGAGTAGAACTTGAGGTATCATTTCTAAAACATCTTATGTATATACTTGTTTTTGTGCATTTGTATATTTGTGTATATGTGCGTTATATGGATATGTACATGTATACATTTCTTCACTCTGTCTGTGGAAAGGGTCAAGAAGCAAAATAAATCTTGGTCTCTAATACTATTCCCACTAAAAGGCACCAGAGTTCCTTGAAGAAATGTCTCACTCCAAGGTTGGGGCAGGGTAGGTAGAAGATAAACCTGGAAACTTTGGTTTTGTTAGAAAATTAGGAAATGTTTTTTTTAAAATAGTATCTATTACAAGGACACAGGAGCAAGCTTAAGGGGGCTCCCCTTGGTCAAATCTAGAACAATTTCAGCATAAAAAATTATAAACCACCAGGCAAAATAGGACTTTATGAGTCCATATTGATCACAGAAAATTAACAATGGAGGAGGTGGGAGGGATCTTGCTTACAGGAGAATATTGAGGCCAACTGGTAAATGTGGAAAGAGTATTGGAGCTGAACTATATAATCATTTTGCAATTATCATAGTAAAGATTGGTTCAGCCAAAAATCATTGAAGAATGCTAAACCTATGGGGCTATTTTGATGAGGAGCAGACTGCTTATTAATTGCAAGAGAGAACAAAGCCCTGTAATTACACAGAGAAGAAACTGGGTGATACGTTGGCTGAGTGATCAAACTTTATGTCACTTATGAGGGATGGACAAACATTGTGTGCCTCCAGATGTGATTTCTTGGTACCACCTATGATATATTCCAGCTGAGAATGTATAACTTCATTCTAAAAAAAATCAGTCAAACACAAAAAAGGGAAAATTATAGTTAAAAAATGTAGGTGGGGAGACGTGTATTCCTTGGCTGGTGGCCTCCTTCCATCTTCAAAGACAGAAGTCACTTAACTATAACCTCTGCTTCTGTCCTCACATCTTCTCTGATCCTCCTGCATCTTTCTTATGACCCTTGTGATTACATTGGTCCCACCTGGATGACCCAGGCTAAACTTCCTATCTCAAGATCCTTAATCACTCTGCAAAGCCCCCTTTGCCATGTAAGGTAACATATTCATAGGTTCTGGGGACTAGAACATGGCCATCTTTGTGGCAGCCATTATTCTGCCATCCACAGGACTATTGTTCAAAAACATCAATGTCATAAAGACAAAGGCTGAAGAGTGTAATAGGCTAAAGAGATATGACAACTACATGCATTATATGAATCTTGGACTAGATCCTTTTCCAGAGTGGGGTAATGCTATAAAGGACATTCATTATTATGTCAGCTGACAAAACTGGAACATGGATGGTTGATTAGATACAAGTATCAGTATAAATTTATAAAGTTGACAAATGTAGTGAAGTAATGTAAGAATATATCTCTATTCTTAGGAAATGCACACTTGAGTATTTAAGAATTAAGGGCCATGATACATGCAATTTACCCTCAAATGGTTCAGGGAAAAACATGTGTACACACCACACATACAAAGAGCAAGAGAACAAATGAAGCAAAATGGGGCGAAATGTTAACGATAAGCAAATCTGGGAAAAAGGGAAAAGGGTGTTCTCCATGGTATTTTTATTTTTGCAGTTAGGTTTGAAATTATTTCCAAATAAAAAAAGTTTTAAAATCATTTTTCTAACCTGCCATTTAATCCTAAACTTCTGACAACACCCCTCATGGGTTGAATGGTCATTCAGTCTAGAGATGTGAATGGCTCTAAGGATAGCTGGACTCAGTATCTAATGAGGCAGCCTGTCCAATTGCTGTCAGTTAAAGGAGCTTTGAGGTTCTCTACAGGTTAGGGAAAGTGAAATCAGTGTGTGGGTGACTTTCACCTGTTGGTTGCAGCCCTGTCTTCTGGCGAAATACAGAATGTCTTCTCCCTCTTCAAATATCTGAGGCCAGCTCTGTATCTCCTTCATAATTTGTTTCGCTAGCGAAAAGGTTCTTATCGGCGGATGCTTCTGAGACAGTTTTTAAACCTCCTTACTGGGATGTGTTTTTGTTGCATTTAAAATGCAGTGTCTGGGCAAACACAGCGCTCCAGCTGTGGCCACTCCTGTGAAGAGAGCAGTGGGCCCATCCAGTGAGTTTGATTTGTTCCTTCCTCCTCTTCCACTTCAGTCTTCCTAGGTCACCGAAATCTGTACGGGGAAAAGCCATGTCCATGGTATACACTGACTTCATGACTAAATCAATGCATGTGGTTTTGGTGTAGCCCCGATGGGGCTCTGAGGATCTGCGTTACCATGGTTGCCTGTAAAACAAAAGAAAACCCTGGAATGAGCCTTTTTGCTACTGAAACATAATCTGCTCTAAGCAATTGAGTGACTGCTGGACAGTGCAATCAGGAGAGTGTGTTTAATTCTAGTTCGTAAGTTGGTGGCATTGAATCCCCGGCACGCAGGGACAAGGATCTCTGAGGCAGGACCACGCGTCCCACTATGGGAAGTTGTAGAACTGCTCTGCCTAGCTCCCAAAAAGGGAAGTGAAGGCATTCAGGAGGTTCACGAGGCTCCTAGCTCATGGACGCTGGCAACAGACAGCTCAGAGTGATCAGGTTCTAGAGTGTCAGGGCAAGGAAGCTTGGGAGCAGCCTTCTGTGGGGAGTACTTTAATGTTGAAATTTTAACTGTCGCAGGAATGATCAGGGTCACCTGCGCCACATGCTAGTGAGGGAAAGTCAACGCCAGGTGCCCTCGAAGCATCGTTTCTCCAGATCGTGTGGTAGAGGCTTCTCTTCCCCATTGCATTAATCCTTTAGCAGCGACCCAGTAAGACAGGGCCGGCCTGAGCCCTCCTAGCTGTGCCTCTAGCCATAGAACTCACCAGCCATAAAAATGTCAGGTCACTAAACAGCTGCTGCATTTCAGGGTCAAATATCTCACATTCAAGGCGATAGGAGAGGAGTGTTTCCTGCAAAAGGCTTTTAAGAGAATTCCAAATAATGAGGCCTTTATGGTGGTGGAGTGACTAATGAAACTGGTTTGAGGGAAGGAGGAAAGGGAGCGAGGCAGGGCAGCCTCTTCCTGTGAGCCTTCTAATGACAGTCAACATGCAGAAACTGTCTTAATCTGGACATCCTAAGTTTATGGTCTAAACTGCCTAGGTGTGACTAGTTCATAGTGACTAGCCCTTCCTTTTGTTTCTTCCCCCCTCCACCCCTGGCTTCTAAGGAGCTGAGACATGGACAGCAAGGTCCTATTGGTCTAAGAGTTAATCCTGAGTTTTTAGAGACTGGGCTGAAGTCTCAAAAGGTGTTTTTTTTTGGAGATACACCCAGACGTGAATAAACTGGGGAAGTCAGAGGGCACCATAAGTTAACCAAGGGAGTTTAGCTGAGGGGGTGTGTTCAAAGGAGGAGGGCAGCCTCGGCCAGTTTGGTAGGGAAGTGTGTGGCCAGGCATACAGGGGCTTTTCTCTTTTTAAGCAGCTGGTAGAGACACCTCCTTCTCTCCGCTGTCCTGTCTTCCTGAGTCATTGCTCGGCATCACAATCACCGAGTCTCCAGGCACCCCTCCCATCCCTGGAGAGTCAGGGTGGCTCCCCAATCTCATTAGACTTAGGAAGGTTTCTTTACACTGCAGGCAGAGTGGGGGAATGGGGACAAGGACACTAAGAGATGCTCACCACTGGGGGATTGCCGCTTCCTTTGCCACAGAAATGTCCCCACATGACCCTAATGGGTGTAAATGAAATGGGAGATGGTACCAAAGGTCAGTATAGAACCATTGCCTTTTTTCCACCTCCCAGTAAAAGGAACCACAGGCAGAGAAGCAGAGAGAACACATGCTTTATTTAAGTGACATGGGAAAATTATACTTTGGAACCTTTCTCTTTCCCATGGAAAACAAAAACATATCAAGGTTTGATTAAAATAATGATCTCCATTGTCAAAACGCCCTAGTGTGCAATCTCGTGTTCGTGTTGTTTGTTTGATACCATGGAAACACACAGTTGATTGCAGGGGACAAAAGCATGTCAGGGAAGAGGCCAAAAGGTTAGATCTGATCTTTTCCTGACAAGTTGAATGAAAAGTAATTGACTGGTCTTCGCTATGGAAAACATGAAATCCTTATAAATTTCCTTCCTCCAGGGGTACCAAGCTTTCTCCAAGATAAAGAATTTATAGATTTTAAGCCATTTCTCAATAATGGACTCAAAAGTTTTTAGACTTCAGTAGAGTTCCTATTAATAGAGGGAACAGGGATATAGAGATATAAGCCAATGTACAGACCACATGGAGAAAATGAGCACCTAACTCAACATAGTGATGGTCCATGAATGACCCAAATACAAGAAGAAACCTGACTTTAAATCTCTCCATACAAAGTTCAATGGTTCTAGAAGCTAGTGCTTATGGAACTGAATGGTATCAAGTAGCTGTTAAACATTGGGAGGTCTTTTTTTTTTTTTTTAACATCTTTATTGGGAGTATAATTGCTTTACAATGGTGTGTTAGTTTCTGCTTTATAACAAAGTGAATCAGCTATACATATACATACATCCCCATATCCCCTCCCTCTTGCATCTCCCTGCCTCTCACGCTCCCTATCCCACCCCTCTAGGTGGTCACAAAGCACCAAACTGATATCCCTGTGCTATGCGGCTGCTTCCCACTAGCTATCGGTTTTATATTTGGTAGTGTATATATGTCCATGCCACTCTCTCACTTTGTCCCAGCTTACCCTTCCCAATCCCTCAAGTGTGTCTCAAGAATGTCCTCAAGTCCATTCTCTAGTAGGTCTGTGTCTTTATTCCCATCATGCCCTTAGGTTCTTCATGACCACTTTTTTTTCCTTTAGATTCCATACATATGTGTTAGCATACGGTATTTATTTTTCTGACTTACTTCCCTCGTATGACAGACTCTAGGTCCATCCACCTCACTACAAATAACTCAATTTCGTTTTTTTTATGGCTGAGTAATATTCCATTGTATATATGTGTCACATCTTCTTTATCCATTCATCTGATGATGGACACTTAGGTTGCTTCCATGTCCCACCTATTGTAAATAGTGCTGCAATGAACATTGTGGTACATGACTCTTTTTGAATTATGGTTTTCTCAGGGTATATGCCCAGTAGTGGGATTGCTGGGTCATATGGTAGTTCTAGTTTTAATTTTTTAAGGAATCTCCATACTGTTCTCCATAGTGGCTGTATCAATTAACACTCCCACCAGCAGTGCAAGAGGGTTCCCTTTTCTCCACACCTTCTCCAGCATTTATTGTTTCTAGATTTTTTGATGATGGCCATTCTGACTGGTGTGAGATGATGTCTCATTGTAGTTTTGATTTGCATTTCTCTAATGATTAATGACGTTGAGCATTCTTTCATGTGTTTGTTGGCAATCTGTATATCTTCTTTGGAGAAATGTCTATTTAGGTCTTGTGCCCAGTTTTGGATTGGGTTGTTTGTTTCTTTGATATTGAGCTGCATAAGCTGCTTGTAAATTTTGGAAGTTAATCCTTGGTCCGTTGCTTCATTTGCAAATATTTTCTCCCATTCTGAGGGATGTCTTTTCATCTTGCTTATGGTTTCCTTTGCTGTGCAAAAGCTTGTAAGTTTCATGATGTCCCATTTGTTTATTTTTATTTTCATTTCTATAGGAGGTGGGTCAAAAAGGATCTTGCTGTGATTTATGTAATAGAGTGTTCTGCCTGTGTTTTCCTCTAAGAGGTTGATAGTGTATGGCCTTACGTTTAGGACTTTAATCCATTTTGAGTTTATTTTTGTGTATGGTGTTAGGGAGTATTCTAATTTCATTCTTTTACATGTAGCTGTCCAGTTTTCTCAACACCACTTATTGAAGAGGCTGTCTTTTCTCCATTGTATATTCTTGCCTCCTTTATCAAAGATAAGGTGACCATATGTGCGTGGGTTTATTTCTGAGCTTTCTATCCTGTTCCATTGATCTATATTTCTGTTCTTCTGCCAGTACCATACTGTCTTGATTACTGTAGCTTTGTAGTATAGTCTGAAGTCTGGGAGCCTGATTCCTCCAGGTTTGTTTTTCATTCTCAAGGTTGCTTTGGCTATTCGGGATCTTTTAAGTTCCCATTGAAATTGTGAAATGTTTTGTTCTAGTTCTGTGAAAAATGCCATTGGTAGTTTGCTAGGGATTGCATTGAATCTGTAGATTGCTTTGGGTAGTATAGTCATTTTCACAATGTTGAATTTTCCCAATCCAAGAACATGGTATATCTCTCCATCTGTTTCTATCATCCTTAATTCCTTTCATCAGTGTCTTATAGTTTTCTGCATACAGGTCTTTGTCTCCTTAGGTAGGTTTATTCCTAGGCATTTTATTCTTTTTGTTGCAATGGTAAATGGGAGTGTTTCCTTAATTTCACTTTCAGATTTTTCATCATTAGTGTATAGGAATGCCAGAGATTTCTGTGCATTAATTTTGTATCCTGCTACTTTACCAAATTCATTGATTAGCTCTAGTAGTTTGCTGGTAGCATCTTTAGGATTCTCTATGTATAGTATCATGTCATCTGCAAACAGTGACAGCTTTACTTCTTTTCTGATTTGGATTCTTTTATTTCTTTTTCTTCTCTGATTGCTGTGGCTAAAACCTCCAAAACTATGTTGAATAATAGTGGTGAGAGTGGACAACCTTGTCTTCTTCCTGATCTTAGTGGAAATGGTGTCAGTTCTTCACCATTGAGGACAATGTTGGCTGTGGGTTTTTCACATATGGCCTTTATTATGTTAAATTCCCTCTATGTCTACTTTCTGGAGGGTTTTTATCATAAATCGGTGTTGAATTTCATTGAAAGCTTTCTCTGAATTGATGGAGATGATCATATGGTTTTTATTCTTCAATTTGTTAATATGGTGTATCACATTGATTGATTTTCGTATATTGAAGAATTCTTGCATTCCTGGGATAAACCCCACTTGATCATCGTGTATGATCCTTTTACTGTGCTGTTGGATTCTGTTTGCTAGTATTTTGCTGTGGATTTTGGTATCTATGTTCATCAGTTATATTGGCCTGTAATTTTCTTTCTTTGTGACATCTTTGACTGGTTTTGGTATCAGGGTGATTGTGGCCTTGTAAAAAGAGTCTGGGAGTGTTCCTCCCTCTGCTATATTTTGGAAGAGTTTGAGAAGCATAGGTGTTAGCTCTTCTCTAAATGTTTGGTAGAATTCACCTGTGAAGCCATCTGGTCCTGGGCTTTTGTTTGTTGGAAGATTTTTTTTTCTTTTTTTTGTGGTATGCGGGCCTCTCACTGTTGTGGCCTCTCCCGTTGTGGGGCACAGGCTCCGGATGCTCAGGCTCAGCGGCCATGGCTCAAAGGCCTAGCTGCTCCACGGCACGTGGGATCTTCCCAGACCGGGGCACGAACCCGTGTCCCCTGCACGACTCTCAACCACTGTGTCACCAGGGAAGATCTGTTGGAAAATTTTTAATCACAGTTTCAGTTTCAGTGCTTGTGATTGGTCTGCTTATATTTTCTATTTCTTTCTGGTTCAGTCTCAGAAGGTTGTGCTTTTCTAAGAATTTGTCCATTTCTTCCAGGTTTTCTATTTTATTGGCATATAGTTGCTTGTAGTTATCTCTCATGATGCTTTGTATTTCTGCAGTGTCAGTTGTTACTTCTCCTTTTTCATCTCTAATTCTATTGATTTAAGTCTTCTCCCTTTTTTTCTTGATGAATCTGGCTAATGGTTTATCAAGTTTGTTTACCTTCTCAAAGAACCAGCTTTTAGTTTTATTGATCTTTGGTATCGTTTCCTTCATTTCTTTTTCATTTATTTCGGATCTGATTTTATGATTTCTTTCCTTTTGCTAACTTTGGGGGGTTTTGTTCTCTTTCTCTAATTGCTTTAGGCATAAGGTTAGGTTGTTTATTTGAGATGTTTCTTGTTTCTTAAGGTAGGACTGTATTGCTATGATCTTCCCTCTTAGAACTGCATTTGCTGCATCCCATAAGTTTTGGGTCATCGTGTTTTCCTTGTCATTTGTTTCTAGGTATTTTTTGATTTCCTCTTTGATTTCTTCAGTGATCTCTCGGTTATTAAATAGTATATTGTTTAGCTTCCATGTGTTCGTATTTTTTTTTTTTTTTACAGATTTTTTCCTGTAATTGATATCTAGTCTCATAGCATTGTGGTTGGAAAGGATACGTGATATGATTTCAATTTTCTTAAATTTACCAAGGATTGATTTATGACTTTAGATGTGATCTATTCTGGAGAATGTTCCATGAGCACTTGAGAAGAAAGTGTATTCTGTTGTTTTTGGATGGAATGTCCTATAAATATCAATTAAGTCCATCTTGTTTAATGTAACATTTAAAGCTTGTGTTTCCTTATTTATTTTCATTTTGGATGATCTGTCCATTGGTAAACATGGGGTGTTAAAGTCCCCTACTATGATTGTGTTACTGTTGATTTCCCCTTTTATGGCTGTTAGTATTTGCTTTAGGTATTGAGGTGCTCCTATGCTGGGTGCATAAATATTTACAATTGTTATATATTCCTCTTGGATCAATCCCTTGATCATTATGTAGTGTCCTTCTTTGTCTCTTGTAAGAGTCTTTATTTTAAAGTCTATTTTGTCTGATACGAGAATTGCTACTCCAGCTTTCTTTTGGTTTCCATTTGCATGTAATATCTTTTTCCATCCCCTCACTTTCAGTCTGTGTGTGTCCCTAGGTCTGAAGTGGGTCTCTTGTAGACAGCATATATTCAGGGCTTGTTTTTGTATCCATTCAGCCAGTCTTTGTCTTTTGGTTGGAGCATTTAATCCATTTACATTTAAGGTAGTTATCGATATGTATGTTCCTATTCCCAGTTTCTTAATTGTTTTGGGTTTGTTATTGTAGGTCTTTTCCTTCTCTTGTGCTTCTTGCCTAGAGAATTTCCTTTAGCATTTATTGTACATCTGGTTTGGTGGTGCTGAATTCTCTTAGCTTTTGTTTGGCTGTAAAGGTTTTAATTTCTCTATTGAATCTGAATGAGTTCTTTGCTGGGTAGAGTAATCTTGGTTGTAGGTTTTTCTCCTTCATCACTTTAAATATGTCCTGCCACCCCCTTCTGGCTTGCAGAGTTTCTGTTGAAAGATCAGATGTTAACCTTATGGGGATTCCCTTGTGTGTTATTTGTTGTTTTTCCCTTGCTGCTTTTAATATATTTTCTTTGTATTTAATTTTTGATAGTTTGATTAATATGTGTCTTGGCGTGTTTCTTCTTGGTTTTATCTTGGATTTAGAAGGACTCTGTGCTTCCTGGACTTTATTGACTATTTCCTTTCCCATATTAGGGAAGTTTTGAACTATAATCTTTTCAAATATTTTCTCAGTCCATTTCTTTTTCTCTTCTTCTTCTGGGACCCCTATAATTCGCATGTTGGTGCCTTTAATGTTGTCCCAAAAGTCTCTGAGACTGTCCTCAATTCTTTTTGTTCTTTTTTTGTTTATTCTGCTGTGCAGTATTTATTTCCAATATTTTATCTTCCAGGTCACTTATCCGTTCTTCTGCCTCAGTTATTCTGTTATTGATTCCTTCTAGAGAATTTTTAATATCATTTATTGTGTTGTTTATCACTGTTTCTTTGCTCTTTAGTTCTTCTAGGTCCTTGTTAAACGTTTCTTGTAGTTTCTCCAATTTGTTTCCAAGATTTTGGATCATCTTTACTATCATACTCTGAATTCTTTTTCAGGTAGACTGCCTATTTCCTCTTCATTTGTTTGGTCTGGTGGGTTTTTATCTTGCTCCTTCATCTGTTGCGTGTTTCTCTGTCTTCTCATTTTGCTTAACTTACTGTGTTTGGGGTCTCATTTTCACAGGCTGCAGGTTCGTAGCTCCCGTTGTTTTTGGTGTCTGCCCCTAGTGGCTAAGGTTGATTCAGTGGGTTGTGTAGGCTTCCTGGTGGAGCAGACTGGTGCCTGTGTTCTGGTGGGTGGGGCTGGATTTTGTCTCTCTGGTGGGCACGTCCACATCTGGTGGGGTGTTTGGGGTGTCTGTGGCCTTATTATGATTTTAGGCAGCCTCTCTGCTAATGGATGGCATTGTGTTCCTGTCTTACTGGTTGTTTGGCATAGGTTGTCCAGCACTGTATCTTGCTGGTCGTTCAGTGTAGCTGGGTCTTGGCGTTGAGACAGAGATCTCTGGGAGATTTTCGCCGTTTGATATTACGTGGAGCTGGGAGGTCTCTTGTGGACCAGTGTCCTGAAGTTGGCTGTCCCACCTCAGAGGCACAGCACTGACTCCTGGATGGAGCACCACAAGACTTTCATCCACATGGCTCAGAATAAAAGCGAGAAAAAAGGAAGGAAGGAAGGAAGGGGAAGGAAGGAAGGAAGGAAAGGAGATAAAATAAAATAAAGTTATTAAAATAAAAAATAATTATTAAGAAATAAATTTTAAAACGTTAAAAAAAATGCAGATGGACAGAACACACTCACAAAAAGAGAAAAAGGGAAAAATATATCTTTTGCTCCCAAAGTCCACCTCTTCAATTTGGGATGATTCGTTTTCTTATTCAGGTATTCCACAGATGCAGGGTACATCAAGTTGATTGTGGAGATTTAATCTGCTGTTCCTGAGGCTGCTGGGAAACATTTCCCATTCTCTTCTTTGTTCACACAGCTCCCGGGGTTCAGCTTTGGATTTGGCCCCACATTTGCATGTAGGTCACCGGAGGCCGTGTGTTCTTTGCTCTGACAGGACAGGGTTAAAAGAGCTGCTGATTCAGGGCCTCTGGCTCACTCAGGCTGGCGGGGAGGGAGGGGTACAGAGTGCGAGGCGAGCCTGTGGCAGCAGAGGCCAGCATGACGTTGCACCAGCCTGAGGTGTGCCGTGCGTTCTCCTGGGGAAGTTGTCCCTGATCACAGGACCCTGGCAGTGGTGGGCTGCACCGGCTCCCTGGGAGGGGAGGTGTGGAGAGTGACCTGTGCTTGCACACAGGCTTCTTGGTGGCTGCAGCAGCATCTCTGGGGTCCGCGCTGATAGCCGCAGCTTGCGCCCGTCTCTGGAGCTCCTTTAAGCAGCGCTCTTAATCCTTTCTCCTCACGCACCAGGAAACCAAGAGGCAAGAAAAAGTCTCTTGCCTCTTCGGCAGCTCCAGACTTTTCCCTGGACTCCCTCCCGGCTAGCCGTGGTGCACTAGCCCCCTTCAGGCTGTGTTCATGCAGCCAACCCCAGTCCTCTCCCTGGGATCTGACCTCCGAAGCCCGAGCCTCAGCTCCCAGCCCCCGCCTGCCCTGTCGGGCGAGCAGACAAGCCTCTTGGGCTGGTGGGTGCTGGTCGGCACCGATCCTCTGTGCAGGAAGCTCTTTGCTTTGCCCTCTGAACCCCCGTGGCTGCGCTCTCCTCTGTGGCTCCAAAGCTTCCCCCCTCCGCCACCCGCAGTCTCCGCCCACGAAGGGACTTCCTAGTGTGTGGAAACCTTTCCTCCTTCACAGCTCTCTCCCACTGGTGCAGGTCCCGTCCCTATTCTTTTGTCTCTTTTTTTTCTTTTGCCCTACCCAGGTACGTGGGGAGTTTTTGCCTTTTGGGAGGTATGAGGTCTTCTGCCGGCATTCAGTAGGTGTTCTTTAGGGGTTGTTCCACATGTAGATGTATTTCTGACGTATTTGTGGGGAGGAAGGTGATCTCCACGTCTTAGTCTTCTGCCATCTTGAAGCTCCTCCAAACCTTGGGGGGGTCTTAACTTAGGTTTTCTATATGATTAGGGAATAGGTGGTGTTTGTTGTTTAAAAAAAAGGTCACAGAAAATTCCCCCCTTTCAGAACTTGACCTTTTAAAGAATTGTGTCCAAACTAGTTTATCAAAGATTATCCTTTTGCCTGACCAATCTGTGTTAAGTATAGGAAAGGGGCAGAATCCTGGAGGGTTTGAACAGCTTCACCGCCCGACAGAAGCACATTTTCCCCAGTGATGATTTTCTGGGGAAAACTGAAGACGTACAAATAAGCATAATGATCTGCAAGTTTCAGGTTTTTCCCTGTTTCTATCAATACACCAAGGGCTGCTGAGGGTCTAGATGGTTCTGTATGTAGGTCCCCATGATTGTAGGGAGGAATATAAAATTTGCTGACCATGCAGCAGGATCTCTCCCGTCTGGATGCCAGTGTAAAAGAACAAAGTAGTCTTTGGATACTATGCAGTATCCAGGGACTAGGTAGAAAAAACCAAGATGTTAGCAATTATAAGAACATTATGAGTCCACTCTCAAGATCAGAAGTGCTTGGATTCTCTAGCAACCACTAGGATAATTTGCTTTCAGCTTGACTTCAAATTGGGTAGAGGATGGCCAGGAAACCGAAGTGATGTGGGGCTGAGAGAGAGTCCCAGTTTTCAGAGAACAGAATACGCACTCCTTCTTCCATATGGTGATGCTTCCCGTATTGACCTATATCATAAATTAATTTTTTAAAAGGAAATGCTTCAAAATGAAAAAGATTTTGATTGTAGAGATTAGAGACCCTTTTCTATATCCCCAGTTGAATAATTTCACCAGTAGCTCCACCATGAAACTGTTCAACACATAGAGTTATACCAAAAACATGTTACAGAAGGAGGTAGTATATGGTAGTCTGTGGACATCCTGAACACTGCCATAGCAGAAAACTATACTTCTCTAGGCCCAGTATGTACAGGTTTAAAAAATGTATCATTTCTAATTTAGTAAACAACTTGAAATATTTCAATTTAATGGTGGAAAGTGCAAAGAAGTTTGATAATGCTGTTTTAATAACTCATAGAGAGCATATACATAACACCTAATGAATTCATCTCTTTATTGCATGTTGCTATTTAAAAAAAATTTACAGTCTCATAACACAACATTTTTTCTTGGTACTATAACAACAGTCTCGCGCCTAAAGACTAAGTGGTTCCAACTACTAAGCTAATAAGATACAAGACATACAATTAAGTTTACAAATTATAATGCTTTTTCTTTTTGGCATTAATTTAAAAAAACAAACAAACAGAAAACTTTTAAAATACACACCCAAGAGAGGAAAAAGTGGCTACTTACACCAGCACCAATCTAAAAAGTAGGGTTTTTTTTTTTTCAACAATGGCACATGGAATTACCTGCACACAGCTTTCTGGGAAAGAAACGAAAAATGGAAATGGCAAAGAAGGCCTACCAGGATGGCCATATCAAAATGAGGATGATGAAAAAGGGCGAGAGGAACATGCTACACAAACTTGCTCCTTTATGTGACTCTCCCTCCACTTGTCCATTCCTTAAACTGTAAAACAAAGCCATTTTCAAAAGACAGTTCCAAACTTGAGCCAGATCAAATTTCTCCTGCTCTAAATAGAAAAGAATATATATAGAGGCACTTTAGTTAAGGAACAGACATAGCACATCCCACTCCTTCTCACCTCCAAGCTTTTTTGAGCAAAGTCTCGTCTGCACCTTTAATGTGGTGTACTTGCAGACCTTGGTACATAGGAGCTGGGGGAGCGTGACGTCTGCTGTGTATTTGTGACTGTTTTATTTGCTAGAGTCATCCATATAATGTGTAGAAAGTTGCTAAGTTTGCAGTGAGGGGGAAAAAAACGTAAAACCACGGCTCTTGCCAACTCTTAGAGCGCTATTTCACAGCTTTCATGTAGCGCAGAGACCTTGCCATCTGCGCTAGGCATTATAGTTTATACAAATTATTTTTAAATAGCACGATTCCTGTACAGCGCACGCATTGGTATTCTGTTTGCCCCTTAACTGTCCCCAGTAGAGCATAAGCTCCTTGGGGGCAGGGGCTCTGTCTTGCTTACCACTGTAGCCCTACTATGCCTGGCACATAGTAGATGTTTCAATAAATATTCGTTAATTGACTGAAAAACTCAATTTAGTGAGTAAATAATGTTCTAGTGCAATAGGACAAACTACTCTCTCCACAGGAAACCCAACCACAACAGGATCAATGGAAAGAAAACAGAGAACCTTAGCTCCCCTCCCCCACTACTAATAAATAAAGCAAAGCAAAAAAAAAAAAGTAACAGTCCTCTTTATATATCATATAATTTAAGGATATTAAGAGTTGGTAGGTTAATGGTAAGCATCTATATTTTATTTTCTAATGTTCATTGTTTTTATTCATTTCTCCCTGAGAGCTTTATCTTTTGGACTGAAATTTTACAGGTAGCGTTACTGACACACAACTTAAAATGACAACATATAAACAGCAAATCACATCAAACATACTTAGAGATAAATAGCTCTTGGCATCTCTGTTGGTGGTGTTGACATTTTGTGCATTCACTAAATGTCCTTTAGTCCAGACCTATATTTACAGAAGATGCAGCTTGTCCTACAAAACAGAAAATACCAAAAAAAAAAAAAAAAAAATGCACCCCATAAAATTTTTTTTAAAATAATTTTTATCCTTTCAGAGAATTCCTCCTTGTAAGTCTTGGGTGGGAAATTTTATTTTTAGAGTTTATAGGTCTATATTGTAAGGAAAACAAGCACATTATGGTAATTTTGTTCTTTAACAAGAGCATGGATTGCATTTAGATAGTGTTCTTTCCAAAAGCAATGTAAAGAAATCATCAAGAGTGCTTGGCAGAGAACTCGATGAAATTAGGGGGGAAAAATTGATGTCCAAGTTTTAAACATATAAAAGAACTCTGATTGACATTCTACATAATTCAGATTTTGTGCCAGATGTTCTCAATAAACATTTACAGACTGCATCCCCACATCAATGTCAGAAATTCTAAGCTGGTCCTATCAACTACTGATGCGATGCACCAGCATCATACTGTCAACTATCAAAAACCATTTTAAATCTATATTTTTCCAACACCAGTTTCACCAGTGAAAATAATTTCAAAGTATATCAAGCTTGGAAACCGTAAAATATTTCTCAAGCTTTATTTTTTTTCTTTTTACTCTAGGGAATGTCTCTGTATCTCTTTGAGGAGATAGTATTGTGCTTCTGAACAGTCATGGTGTTCAGGGGAAGAAGATGAGCCACACTCAATATGAATGCATATACACAAACGGGTTCTGAGCACATACATAAACATAGATTTTTTTTTTTAACCAAACATATAGGTCTCCAGACAACTCTCAGATTTCTATATACATTTCTTCATATATACACACACATACATGTACATACACACACATTCACGCATTCACTCGCAGATGAAAGGAGAAATTGCCACTGTTTGGATTGCAAGGCAGTGTAATGAAAAGTTCTAGTCACTTCAAAGGGCCGCTAATGAGCTTTCTAAAAAAGTATTCAAGGGAAATTAGAAATTAAGTTTTGTGACCGGTCTCTCCCGGCTGCTGTCCGTCATCTGGTTGGTAATGCGCTTGCGATTCCGTTTCAGTTTAGAAAGGTCTTTGTCAAACACTTCTCCTGAGCGCAAAGCGGAAACCAGGTCATCAAACTCTCCGCCTTCTTCACTGTTCTCTTTTGCTTTCCTCATTTTCCGTTCCCTTTCGCGTTGTTCCTTGAGCTGCAAATGGAAAGTGACCTCTTAGAGAAGTGTCAAAATAATATTGTGTTTTGTATTGAGTGGAGATGAATTCTGTGGAACATGATGGTGCTTCAGTCCACTGAGCCACATTTGTTGATAGCTGCCAGCCCCCTTGGATGTCATGAGAGAGGATGACTGGGACATGAGGGCTCATCAGAGAAGCAAGGAACAATGAAAAAACTGCCCACCACTTTGTGATTAGACTCTTGCCATCTAGAATCTGGGTAAACCCCATGATATTCTAGTTAAAAAGAGAGCAATTAAGGCTACTCATATTTCTATGATGGAATAAGAAAGTTATCACTATTAAATAGACCCCAAATATTGGTTTCTTTGATGGTATAGAGACACTAAAGCAAATGCTCATTAGGCCACGTTCCTGACATCAAAGGCTAAGCCTGTATCTACTGTGGATGCCTGGAACCTTCTATGCAAGAGTTACTATTATTAAGAGTCAAATAATACACACACATTATAGAAAATTTAGATATCCTTAAAGAATTAAGGATAATTTTTCCCCTTTTGTTTATCAAGAGATAACCATTGTTATCTAAGCTTTCTCACATCATTAAATATTCTTTAAAGACATGACTTTTAAGGACTGTGTAAACAGTCCACTATGTAGCTATTACATCATTTAGAACTAATGCCCAGTCAGTAAACGTGTAGGTTGTTCCAGGTTAAGGCTTATCATAAAGACTGCTGCTCTCTTTGTGCACATGTATGATTACTTCTTTAGACTGATTTCTAAGAAGTGGAACTCCAGATCAAAGGAAGGGGATATATATTTTTAGGCTTTGGATATAGACAGCCACATTGCCCAAGAGAAACTTTCTACCAATTGAAACTCCCAGCAGCCTTCTAGATAGGACATTGATGCCCTCCTTCTTGCCAGCATGGCAGAGCGCTTCCTAAAAACCAAGGAGATGCAGCAACAGAACTTTCTGGGGGTGGAACTGGCCACCCACTTACCTGAGCCTCCATTCGAGCTCGGCGCTCTTCTTCCTCCTTCTTCTTTCTCATGTTTTCATTCTCTTGTTTGGCTTCTGACACAGCCTGAAGAAACTGATCAAAAATGCCAAAGAACTCATCTGGCTGTATTTTGCCAGCCTCTTCCCCAAAGTGTTTCACTGCTTTAGTAAACTGGAAAAAAGAAGGTTTTAAGAAGTTCAGTCTTCCAAGAGAACGCCGTGATCACATAAATATCAATCTCTCTCAAGGGGCTAAAGGTCAAATTGAGTCAAATATAACTCGCTGGATTTATCCCTGGCTGCTGAACATGTCTATCAATCGCTTCTAAAGGAAAAAATGTAATACTCCACGACTTGTGAAACCATTTATCCCTGTCCACCTCATTTCAGCTTAACATCTATGATTACATCCTGTGACTCTTTATTAACTAAACAGTAGTAAAAACAAGAAAGCAGAATATCACAGGGCAGAGCACTCAGGATATAAAACTAAGAGCGAACTCAGCAGGGGTAAGGAAACTTGTACTTTTAACTTTTCTTTGAAGTAGTTTAGTATCATTTATTGGTGCCATGTAGTTAGTATCAGAAGCAAATAGGATACAGTGTTTCTTAGCTGCTTTTACTAATCGTAAATAATATTGGTATTACTGTACTTCCTGGGCCTCAATTAGAAAACACTCACTGATTATGGAATCATTAAGGCAACTCAAAATTCATAACTGAGAATACAATTTTATTCTAAATCCTTTGTTTTAGAACCCCTTTCAAGGCAAATCTTTTAAAAACAGATAAAATGCAAAATATTAAGGGCGAATTTTTAAAAATTAAATTAAAAAATATATAGGCTAACAAAATAGCACAGCCAGTCTTTTTAGTTTTAACATTTCTGTTTTTAGTTCTTCTGGTTGTTATCTTCACAACTCGAGATAGTATGCTTTCAAGTGTCTTAGCATTATTATGACCATCCAAATACTGTTCAGTGCCAGTCAAGTTGTTTTTTAGAACTATATCTCCTTCTGTAAGGATCTAATGCTATTACATCTAAACTACAACGGACAGTGTTTCTAACTTCAAGGTCAAACAAATTCTCACTCCCTATGCCTAATCAACTACTTCAAAATTTCCAGATCTTTCATTTTCTTCACAGTTTGAAACTCTTAGGTTGGGGAGGACTGCATAAATACTTCATGGTCTAATTGCTTTTATTTTTCTTGCACTACTTGTCTTTAGTATATTAAGTTTTCCTGACATTTTGGTGATCCTATCTCTGTAAAGGAAATATTTTCAACATTTATTCTTAAATAAGACAATTTTCAATTGTTTTATATTTCATATCTTTAAATTTATAATAATGCTTTTTTACCATTTTTCTCTTCATCGAGGCGTTCTCAACCTTTTACTTATTTGGAAATATTTTATTAGAAACTAAGCTCTTAAGGGAAAAATACGACATTCTTCATACACCACATGCAGCGCTTCAGTTGCTGCATGGTTTTATAAGCTAATTTCTAAAAGTTCTGGTATGAACAAAACAGCAACAGATAGACTACAATGGAGTTTCTAAAACATTGAAGTTCAGGCACGTCAAAGCCATCCTGAATGATCTTTTTATCTAGGAATTCTAGTGATGATGAAGTCATGTATATTTTAGTCTTAGAAATCTGAACAAAACTAGTCCCAGACAAAAGTTCCCACACTAAAATTGAAAAAAAAAAAAAAAAAAGTAGAGTGTGTATAAATCAAAAATTAACTATTCAGTTGATTCTTAGAAAAATGTTTGAGCCCGTGATGAAGTAGGTACTGTATTGCCTAGATTGAGGTGGGGGCCATCACAGGGGAGGCTGCTGACATCAGTTCACTGATTTCAATCAGGGGTACCAGGGGCTGGACCTCTAACAACAGTCGTTCAAACATAGCTTGTCTTGCATTTATTTACTAACATTGGAGGTGGGGTTTCAATGTTGAGATTAGCTAGTGTGTCTTAACATAGTCTACTTCTGAACTTTAATGAATATGTGTGTACACTTACATATACAATCATCCATATCTACAACTGAACAGGGGACCACAGAAAAATGAGATTCATTACTCAAGTTTCAAAGGAAAGATTCAAGTGAAAGCAAAAGAGTGTTGTCACAACTGAGAGATGGGCAGTGTGGAGGAACTCAGTAGGGTGGATAGCAGCTTAATGACATTTGTTAACAATGAGAAGGGGACAAGAGAATGTGCACATGTATATGAATGTGTATAAATTTTAGAAGCGGAAATAACCAGAGAGAGACAGAGAGATGGGGCCAGGGGGATTTTAAGGTGTTGGATATTTGCCAATGAAAACTCTTCCCTTACAGGAAAACAAGATTTTGTAATAGCAAAATTCATTTTTTAAAGAAGTCTTATTAAAAATATGCCTTTTGGGGTTCCCTGGTAGTGCAGGGGTTGAGAGTCCGCCTGCCGATGCAGGGGACACGGGTTCGTGCCCTGGTCTGGGAAGATCCCACATGCCGCAGAGCGGCTGGGCCCCGTGAGCCATGGCCACTGAGCCTGTGCGTCCGGAGCCTGTGCTCTGCAACGGGAGAGGCCACAACAGTGAGAGGCCCGTGTACCGCAAAAAAAAAAAAAAAAAAAATGTCTTTTGCAATGAGGCTCTGAATTAAAGTGCCTATCATTTAGTAAGTTCTTCTAGACATTTAAAGAGGGAATATCCTGCCCTCCTAAGTCTCTATCTCAGGTGAGCATCTTACAAGTCTCTGAAGCACAAGGCCTCAGTCATACCTTGATGTCACATTTCATCCTGCCCTTGGTTTTCATAGTCCACTCTTTTCTGTTTCCCAGAGATAATTATAATAACAATCAAGGGAAAAACTATCAAAATATTTAAAACTGTCAAAGTATTTACTTGTTTTACACCATTCAGATACTTCAAGGTCTTACTAACCTAAAGGCCAGTTAGATAGAAAGCATGTTTTTCAACTGATCACAGCCCTAGAAATGAAAGTATACTTATAATATCTGAAAGTACCAGCTCTGTCAAGAAACACTCAGTGCGCAAGGGGAAATTTACCAGGTCTTTAGCTTCTGCTAGAAGATCTTCAACGTCAGAGAAGCTGAAACTGGCTACCGTGATGAACTGGCTGACAACAGACACAAACTTATCTCCAGGCCGTGAGGGCTGAGACTTCTGATATTCCAGCTCCTTAAACACAGGAAATGGATAATGTCAATGTAGGCTTCAAACACAGATACCCCTTTGTCTCATTTTCCTTATGCCTCAAATTTAATAAGTCAGAATGGCAAACCCATCAAAACTAGTGTAAAACATTTTATGATCGTCCAGTTCCCCCTGCCCTTCCACCAACCCTGACAGAGCCAAGCCCATGTGCCCACACACAGTTGCAAAATGCAATTTAACCAGTCATCTGAGTACTTTATTGGTGTGATTTTGTATACTGGCTTTAGAATGTAAGGAGATTAGCATTTGGATAAAATTAACAGAAGTTAAACAAATAATGGAGAGCAAATTGGATTCAAAAGGTGTGTGACTGAAAGCAAGAGAATTTGCTTGTTGATATTCTGTGCTCAGAGCTCTGGTACTTTTTATTTTTTCCTTCTCTCCATCTCTTCCAAGTCTACTTATTTCCTGAACTGTGATATCTAGGTCAGCAGAATTTCAACTGCAGCGTTTGGCACCATAACGCCATTTTTCTTCTCATCCATACCATTTGGATTTTGTGAGCAGACAGGTAGGAGTATTCGTGTCTCATTAATCATCCGTATTCTCCATTACCAAGGTGATGAACACAGATTATTCAAATCAATTTCAATAATAAGTTCAACCATTGCCAGATGCATTTTCTTATTTCATCCCACAAAACCTCTATAAGTGAGGCATTATTATCCTAATCGTACAGACACATAAATTGAGGTTCAGAGGGAGTAAATTCTTTGCTCAAAGTCAAGTGGCTGATAAGTGATAGAATCAAAATTTGAACTCACGTCTGCCTGACTCCAGGGTCTCAGTGACAACTATTCTGTGTACCTACTGACCTAATCTGGATCTCTGTTTTCTTCCATACCTGCTTTGGCAGAGATTCTAACAAGCAGGACAGTAGAGGTCACAGGCTAGCGGTTCTGATTCAGTTCTACCACTGATTTGGTACTTATCCATGGCAAGTAGCCTGGGCCTTAGTTTCTTCACTCATAAAAGGAGGGCAGGAAGCTTCAAGATGGCGGAAGAGTAAGACGCAGAGGTCACCTTCCTCCCCACAAATACATCAGAAATACATCTACACGTGGAACAGCTCCTATAGAACACCTACTGAACACTGGCAGAAGACCTAAGACCTCCCGAAAGGCAAGAAATTCCCCACGTACCGGGGTAGGGCAAAAGAAAATAGAGAGACAAAAGAATAGGAACAGGACCTGCACCAGTGGGAGGGAGCTGTGAAGGAGGAAAGGTTTCACACACTAGGAAGCCCCTTCTCAGGTGGAGACTGCGGGTGGCAGAGGGGGGGAGGCTTCGGGACCACGGAGGAGAGCGCAGCAACAGGGGTGGGGAGGGCACAGTGGAGAGATTCCCGCACACAGGATCGGTGCCGACTGGCAGTCACCAGCCCGAGAGGCTTGTCTGCTCACCTGCCGGGGCGGGCAGGGGCTGGGAGCTGAAGCTCGGGCTTCAGAGGTCGGATCCCAGGGAGAGGACTGGGGTTGGCGGCGTGAACACAGCCTGCAGGGGGTTAGTGCACCACGGCTAGCCGGGAGGGAGTCCGGGAAAATGTCTGGAGCTGCCAAAGAGGCGAGAGACATTTTCTTGCCTCTTTGTTTCCTGGTGCGTGAAGAAGGGATTAAGAGCGCTGCTTAAAGGAGCTCCAGAGACAAGCACGAGCTGCGGCTATCAGCACGGACCCCAGAGACGGGCATGAGACGCTCAGGCTGCTGCTGCAGCCACCAAGAAGCCTGTGTGCAAGCACAGGTCACTCTCCACACCTCCCCTCCCAGGAGCCTGTACAGCCCGCCACTGCCAGGGTCCTGTGATCCAGGGACAACTTCCCCGGGAGAACGCACGGCACACCTCAGGCTGGTGCAAAGTCACGCTGGCCTCTGCTGCCGCAGGCTCGCCTCGCACTCTGTACCCCTCCCTCCCCGCCAGCCTGAGTGAGCCAGAGCCCCCGAATCAGCTGCTCCTTTAACCACGTCCTGTCTGAGCAAAGAACAGACGCCCCCAGGCGACCTACACGCAGAGGCAGGGCCAAATCCAAAGCTGAACCCCGGGAGCTGTGCGAACAAAGAAGAGAAAGGGAAATGTCTCCCAGCAGCCTCAGGAACAGCAGATTAAATCTCCACAATCAACTTGATGTACCCTGCATCTGTGGAATACCTGAATAAGAAAACGAATCATCCCAAATTGAAGAGGTGGACTTTGGGAGCAAAAGATATATATATATTTTCCCTTTTTCTCTTTTTGTGTGTTCTGTCTGTCTTTTTTTTTTTAAAGTTTTAAAATTTATTTCTTAATTATTATTTTTTATTTTAATAACTTTATCTCCTTCCTTCCCTCCTTCCCCTTCCTTCCATTCTTCCTTCCTTCCCTTTTTCTCACTTTTATTCTGAGCCATGTGGATGAAAGTCTTGTGGTGTTCCATCCAGGAGTCAGTGCTGTGCCTCTAAGGTGGGAGAGCCAACGTCAGGACACTGGTCCACAAGAGATCTCCCAGCTCCATGTAATATCAAATGGCGAAAATCTCCCAGAGATCTCCATCTCAATGCCAAGACCCAGCTACACTCAACGACCAGCAAGCTACAGTGCTGGACACCCTATGCCAAACAACCAGAAAGAAAGGAACACAACGCCATCCATTAGCAGAGAGGCTGCCTAAAATCATAATAAGGCCACAGACACCTCAAAACACACCACCAGACGTGGACATGCCCACCAGAGAGACAAGATCAAGCCCCACCCACCAGAACACAGGCACTAGTCCGCTCCACCAGGAAGCCTACACAACCCACTGAACCAACCTCGCCCACTGGGAGCAGACACCAAAAACAACGAGAGCTATGAACCTGCAGCCTGCGAAAAGGAGACCCCAAACACAGTAAGTTAAGCAAAATGAGAAGACAGAGAAACACGCAGCAGATGAAGGAGCAAGATAAAAACCCACCAGACCAAACAAATGAAGAGGAAATAGGCAGTCTACCTGAAAAAGAATTCAGAGTATGATAGTAAAGATGATCCAAAATCTTGGAAATAGAATGGAGAAAATACAAGAAACGTTTAACAAGTACCTAGAAGAACTAAAGAGAAAACAAACAATGATAAACAACACAATAAGTGAAATTAAAAATTCTCTAGAAGGAATCAATAGCAGAATAACTGAGGCAAAAGAATGGATAAGTCACCTGGAAGATAAAATAGTGGAAATAAACACTGCACAGCAGAATAAACAAAAAAGAACAAAAAGAATTGAGGACAGTCTCAGAAACCTCTGGGACAACATTAAAGGCACCAACACTCGAATTATAGGGGTCCCAGAAGAAGAAGAGAAAAAGAAACGGACTGAGAAAATATTTGAAAAGATTATAGTTCAAAACTTCCCTAATATGGGAAAGGAAATAGTTAAGCCCAGGAAGCACAGAGAATCCCATACAGGATAAATCCAAGGAGAAACACGCCAAGCCACATATTAATCAATCAAACTATCAAAAATTAAATACAAAGAAAATATATCAAAAGCAGCAAGGGAAAAACAAATAACACACAAGGGAATCCCCATAAGGTTAACATCTGATCTTTCAACAGAAACTCTGCAAGCCAGAAGGGGGTGGCAGGACATATTGAAAGTGTTGAAGGAGAAAAACCTGCAACCAAGATTACTCTACCCAGCAAGGATCTCATTCAGATTTGATGGAGAAATTAAAACCTTTACAGACAAGCAAAAGCTGAGAGAGTTCAGCACCACCAAACCAGCTCTACAACAACTGCTAAAGGAAATTCTCTAGGCAAGAAACACAAAAGGAGGAAAAGACCTACAATAACGAACCCAAAACAATTAAGAAAATGGGAATGGGAACATACACATCGATAATTACCTTAAATGTAAATGGATTAAATGCTCCAACCAAAAGACATAGACTGGCTGAATGGATACAAAAACAAGACGTGTATATATGCTGTCTACAAGAGACCCACTTCAGACCTAGGGACACATACAGACTGAAAGTGAGGGGATGGAAAAAGATATTCCATGCAAATGGAAATCAAAAGAAAGCTGGAGTAGCATTCTCATATAGGACAAAATAGACTTTAAAATAAAGACTCTTACAAGAGACAAAGAAGGACACTACATAATGATCAAGGGATCAATCCAAGAAGAAGATATAACAACAGTAAATATTTATGCACCCAACATAGGAGCACCTCAATACCTAAAGCAAATACTAACAGCCATAAAAGGGGAAATCGACAATAACACAATCATAATAGGGGACTTTATGGACAGATCATCCAAAATGAAAATAAATAAGGAAACACAAGCTTTAAATGATACATTAAACAAGATGGACTTAATTGATATTTTTAGGACATTCCATCCAAAAACAACCAAATACACATTTTTCTCAAGTCCTCATGGAACATTCTCCAGGATAGATCATAACTTGGGTCACAAACCAAGCCTTGGTAAGTTTAAGAAAATTGAAATCATATCAAGTATCTATTCCAACCACAATGCAATGAGACTAGCAATCGATTAGAGGAAAAAATCTGTAAAACATACAAGCAGATGGAGGCTAAACAATACACTACCTAATAACCAAGAGATCACTGAAGAAATCAAAGAGGAAATCAAAAAATACCTAGAAACAAATGACAATGAAAACACGATGACCCAAAACCTATGGGATGCAGCAAAAGCAGTTCTAAGAGGGAAGTTTATAGCAATACCATCCTACCTTAAGAAACAAGAAACAACTCAAATAAACAACCTAAACTTACACCTAAAGCAATTAGAGAAGGAAGAAGAAAAGAACACCGAAGTTAGCAGGATGAAAGAAATCATAAAAATCAGATCAGAAATAAATGAAATAGAAATAAAAGAAATCATAGCAAAGATCAATAAAACTAAAAGCTGGTTCTTTGAGAAGATAAACAAAATTGATAAACCATTAGCCAGACTCATCAGGAAAAAAAGGGAGAAGACTCAAATCAATGGAATTAGAAATGAAAAAGGAGAAGTAACAACTGACATTGCAGAAATATAAAGGATCATGAGAGATTACTACAAGCAACTCTATGCCAATAAAATGGACAACCTGGAAGAAATGGACAAGTTCTTAGAAAAGCACAACCTTCCGAGACTGGACCAGGAAGAAATAGATAATATGAACAGACCAATCACAAGCACTGAAATTACAACTGTGATTAAATGTCTTCCAACAAACAAAAGCCCAGGACCAGATGGCTTCAGAGGTGAATACTATCAAACATTTAGAGAGGAGCTAACACCTATACTCCTCAAACTCTTCAAAATATAGCAGAGGGAGGAACACTCCCAAACCCATTCTACAAGGCCACCATCACCGGGATACCAAAACCAGACAAAAATGCCCCAAAAAAGAAAACTACAGGCCAATATCACTGATGAACATAGATGCAAAAATCCTCAACAAAATACTAGCAAACAGAATCCAACAGCACAGTAAAAGGATTGTACACCGTGATCAAGTGGGGTTTATCCCAGGAATGCAAGGATTCTTCAATATATGCAAAACAATCAATGTGATACACCATATTAACAAATTGAAGAATAAAAACCATATGATCATCTCCATCGATTCAGAGAAAGCTTTCGACAAAATTCAACACCCATTTATGATAAAAAACCCTGCAGAAAGTAGGCATAGAGGGAACTTTCTTCAACATAATAAAGGGCATATATGACAAACCCACAGCCAACATCATCCTCAATGGTGAAAAACTGAAAGCATTTCCACTAAGATCAGGAACAAGACAAGGTTGCCCACTCTCACCACTATTATTCAACATAGTTTTGGAAGTTTTAGCCACAGCAATCAGAGAAGAAAAGGAAATAAAAGGAATCCAAATCGGAAAAGAAGAAGTAAAGCTGTGACTGTTTGCAGATGACATGATACTATACATAGAGAATCCTAAAGATGCTACCAGAAAACTACTAGAGCTCATCAATGAATTTGGTAGAGTAGCAGGATACAAAATTAATGCACAGAAATCTCTAGCATTCCTATACACTAATGATGAAAAATCTGAAAGTGAAATTAAGAAAACACTCCCATTTACCATTGCAACAAAAAGAATAAAATATCTAGGAATAAAGCTACCTAAGGAGACAAAAGACCTGTATGCAGCAAATTATAAGACACTGATGAAAGAAATTAAAGAGGATACAAATAGATGGAGAGATATACCATGTTCTTGGATTGGAAGAATCAACATTGTGAAAATGATTCTACTATCCAAAGCAATCTACAGATTCAATGCAATCCCTATCAAACTACCACTGGCATTTTTCACAGAACTAGAACAAAAAATTGCACAATTTGTATGGAAACACAAAAGACCCCGAATAGCCAAAGCAATCTTGAGAATGAAAAATGGAGCTGGAGGAATCAGGCACCCCGACTTCAGACTATACTACAAAGCTACAGTAATGAAGACAGTATGGTACTGGCACAAAAACAGAAATATAGATAAATGGAACAGGATAGAAAGCCCAGAGAGAAACCCACACACATATGGTCACCTTATCTTTGATAAAGGAGGCAGGAATGTACAGTGGAGAAAGGACAGCCTCTTCAATAAGTGGTGCTGGGAAATCTGGCCAGGTACATGTAAAAGTATGAGATTAGATCACTCCCTAACACCATAAACAAAAATAAACTCAAAATGGATTAAAGACCTAAATGTAAGGCCAGAAACTATCAAACTCTCAGAGGAAAACATAGGCAGAACACTCTATGACATAAATCGCAGCAAGATCCTTTTTGATCCACCTCCTAGGGAAATGGAAACAAAAACAAAAATAAACAAATGGGACCTCATGAAACTTAAAAGCTTTTGCACAGCAAAGGAAACCATCAGCAAGATGAAAAGACAACCCTCAGAATGGGAGAAAATATTTGCAAATGACGCAACTGACAAAGGATCAATCTCCAAAATTTACAAGCAGCTCATGCAGCTCAATATCAAAAAAACAACCCAATCCAAAAATGGGCAGAAGACCTAAATAGATATTTCTCCAAAGAAGATATACAGATTGCCAGCAAACACGTGAAAGCATGCTCAACATCATTAATCATTAGAGAAATGCCAATCAAAACTACAATGAGATATCATCTCACACCGGGCAGAATGGCCATCATCAAAAAATCTACAAACAATAAATGCTGGTGAGGGTGTGGAGAAAAGGCAACACTCTTGCACTCTTGGTGGGAATGTAAATTGATACAGCCACTATGGAGAACAGTATGGAGGTTCCTTAAAAAACTAAAAATAGAATGACCAATTCAAAAAGAGTCATGTACTGAAATGTTCATTGAAGCTCTGTTTACAATAGCCAGGACATGGAAGCAACCTAAGTGTCCATGAACAGATGAATGGATAAAGAAGATGTGGCACATATATACAATGGAATAATCCTCAGCTATAAAAAGCAACGAAATTTCGTTGCTGAGACAGACCTAGAGTCTGTCATACAGAGTGAAGTAAGTCAGAAAGAGAAAAACAAATACCGTGTGCTAACGCATATATATGGAATCTAAGGAAAAAAAAAAGTCATGAAGAGCCTAGGGGCAAGACGGGAATAAAGACACAGACTTACTAGAGAACGGACTTAAGGATATGGGGAGGGGGAAGGGTAAGGTGTGACAAAGTGAGAGAGTGGCATGGACATATATACACTACCAAACATAAAATCGATAGCTAGTGGGAAGCTGCCGCATAGCACAGGGTGATCAGCTCGGTGCTTTGTGACCACCTAGAGGGGTGGGATAGGGAGGGTGGGAGGGAGGGAGATGCAAGAGGGAAGGGATATGGGAACATTTGTATATGTATAACTGATTCACTTTTTTATAAAGCAGAAACTAACACACCATTGTAAAGCAATTATACTCCAATAAAGATGTTTAAAAATAAATAAAGGAGGGTAATATACACATCATCATGGGAATCAAATGCAAGAAAAGAAGCGGAAACCCTTATAAATCATGAAACTTGCTCTGATTAAAAGAAATTGCCACAATCCTAGTTCTTTGACCTGGAAAGGGAGTGTATGTATGTGTGTGAGGTGCAGAGATGTGAAAGCAATTTTAAAGTGTTTCAGGAATGTATAATTCCATAAGAATTCTGTCTTTGATACCTTCAAGCAATGTAATCAATTTGTGAAAAGAACAACTGGGACACATGAATGTTTCGACGAATTAAAGTCTGCCTCCCAATATTTCCTTCCTCTTAACATTTAAGCTGCCAGAGGAAGGGGGAGGCCTCTGTAGCCCCTTTTCTGTGAAGAGTGTGTTACATTGTACATGACCCAGGGGCTAGAGAGATTTCAGCAAAACAACATTTAATAACCCCCCCAAACACATAACTTCCTTGGGACCCCTCTCTCAAGCCTTGCTCTGAACTAGCTCAGATGCAGGGGTCAGAGCCTCCATTGTCAGGCTTTAGGACTGTCAGTCACTGCCATGCTAGTCTCAAGAAAGCTTTCCACTGGGAGGAAATGGCCACAGAGTGAAGACTGTAACACAAGCCTTGTCTCAAACTGCCCTTATCCAGTTTGGCCTCTGAAAGCCGAGGACCGTCCTCCACGCGCACTCACAGTCTCTCAGCCCACAGGGGCTGGAAAAAAGAGTATCTACTGCTCTTTTTAAACAGCGACACACCCCTACCCCCTACCCCAAAATAAGGAAAAAAAGAAAACCTTACATGCTCCTTAATTTATTAAAAATAGAAAAGGTTAGACACCGTGACTCTAGTTTTTATTAGAGCTGTTTCTTTAATGAAGTCAACTACTTTCTATGGCACAGTTTTATGATTATAAGGAGGAGGTGGGACCTCCCTGGCGGCGCAGTGGTTAAGAATCCACCTGCCAATACAGGGGACACGGGTTCGAGCCCTGGTCCGGGAAGATCCCACATGTCGTGGAGCAGCTAAGCCCACGAGCCACAACCACTGAAGTCCGCGTGCCGCAACCACTGAAGCCCGGGTGCCGCAACTACTGAAGCCCACGCACTTAGAGCCCATGCTCCGCAACGAGAAGCCACCGCACTGAGAAGCCTGCGCGCCTCAACTACAGAAAGCCGGCAAGCGGCAACGAAGACCCAATGCAGACAAAATAAAAAATAGATAAATTTATTTTTAAAAGAGGAGGGTCCTCCTGGCGTTACTAATAAATGATCTGTGGGGCACCTTCCCGAGCTGCCTGCAGACCAGCCTCCTTCACCAAGTGCCAGGCCAGAGCTCTGCTCTCCCGAGCGAGGCTTCTCACCTTGACCCGCCCCCGCGCTGTCAGCAGCCCTCGTGCGGTACCCACGGGGCATTGCGCCCTCACAGTCTGGGTTAGTTCCACCGGCTCCACTGCCTCCGGCACCCTGACCTGCTTTCCTTCCATGGAGCCCGGGCCCAGGTCATCTCGTATAGCTGAGACAGCCTCCCTCCTCTGTACCTAAGTTCACCCTACCCTCCTTCTAAGCCACAGCTCAAAATTCATCTCGTCTAGAGGAGAAGCTTCCTCTCACACACGCCAGCCATTCCCGAAGCCTCGGGCTAACCTAAATCCCCGATCCTCCTCAAGGCACCTTTGTCATCACTTAGGAGGTGAACTGGACTGACTGCTCCTGGCCACTGTTAACACCTGGAGGGTAAGGATTCTGAGTCATCGTGATCCCCTCGCCTTGAGAATGGACTGTACCCCCAAAGTGCTCAAAAAATACTCCCCAAGGGACCGGCTCAAAGACAACAGAGAAGTTCCATTGCTCTGAGAGTAAACATCATTTATAAACAGAAACACCGAGAAGACCTTGAAGACTCTCTAGCCAATCCACTTTCATGAGTCCTGCCTCACAGGTAGGAAAGTGGTGGAACTCCGGGTCCGATTTCCCAGTTCCTGTTCCCCTGATGCCCCCATGACATCCTGCTGCCTGCCACTGCATCACCAGGCTAAACACAGCCTGCCTTTGCTTCTTCGTTGTTGCATTTTTTTTCTTTTTTTTAAACAATAAATGTTTATCCTGCATGCCAAGGCAACCAGCAACTCCTCTGCTGGATGCCGTCACCAGCACCAGAGAGAGTGAAGGGACTGGGAATTAGAACGAGAAACATACTCACCGTCTCTACTGCTTTCAGGCCACTTCTCAAGGTGCTTATTTCTTTGTCCAGCTCAGTCATGCTGTTGTAAATGGCAACATTTTAGTAACCAACATGGGACTTACACTTACTGTATTAAATATATGATGAGTTTAAATATTTCATGCTTGGAAGTCCACACTACTTCATTTTAAATGTTTAAAATTCCCTTCAGTGTTCAGATCTCACAGAAAGACAGCAACATTTTAAACTTATGAAATTTAGGTATGGAATTACGGGGTTTTTTGTTTTCCACAGCCAGCAGGTATAATATTTATAGGTTAAAAAGGGCAGAATAGAAATATGTCATGTTTCAATCTCACAAAAATCTCACTTAAGCAAATTACTGTATGTGGAAATAAATTTCTTGCCATGTGTGGCTCCCTTTGGACAAGGCAAAGAAACAGTCGATCCACAATCGTGTGTGCTGTGCTCTTCATCGTTATTATATTGCTTTTCATGAGTGCTGTGGTAGTATGAATATTACAAGGTGATGGCCTAAATTTCAATCAACAATGATTTTTCTTAAAGTTTTACTAATTAGTTTTCATTTTCATTGACTTTTTTTTTTAAACAGAGAAAGTTTCCTGGGCTTCTCCCATAATGCTTTTTATTTGACAGCTTTTAAACATGAGAGATTACAACTTAATTCTCACAGAGAATTCACATGTAAACAAATTCATTGACACTTCATTTACTTGAACATTTTAATTTCATGTCTTACATGGTACACTTCTACCAAACTCTACAGAGGGAAAAAATTAGCCTGCTCATCAGGCTTTTTAAAATCACTGCAAAAAGATGCAGTTTAAATATGTTTTTAAAAAAGGGGAGTGGGGTATTTCCCTGGTGGCACAGTGGTTAAGAATCCGCCTGCCAATGTAGGGGACACGGGTTCGAGCCCTGGTCGGGGAAGATCCCACATGCCGTGGAGCAACTAAGCCCGTGCGCCACAACTACTGAGCCTGTGCTCTAGAGCCCGCAAACCACAACTACTGAGCCCACGCGCCTGGAGCCCGTGCTCTGCCACCGCAATGAGAAGCCCATGCACCACAACAAAGGGTAGTCCCCCATCGCCACAACTAGAGAAAGCCCGTGCGGGACAACCAAGACCCAACGCAGCGGAAAAAAAAAGTAAATTTTAAAAAGGTGGGGTGAGGGCAAAAGGAAGCAGGAAGAACAGCAAGGAAAAGTGCCTACCCCTCATGAGGTCTCTGAAAAGTGGTGTGAAGTTTGTGGGGAAAGTTTAGTGATTTTCCACTTTATTTTTAGTTCCTTCATTTGCATAAAGACTGCTTTCCATTAAAAGGTTGCTTGGTTTCTGGGAGTGTGTACACATGGGAAAATTACTAGCAACACCCTGACCTGCAGGACTTCCATTTGCTTAAACATGTATCCTCATATCCTCATTTAACTAAGTGTGCTCCCACCTGTATTTTAAGAGACCACCCTTTCCAACTACTAGTGAAACCACACTGCTTCCCTAGACTCTTCATAACTCAGAAAATTAGGTTTTGTAGAAGTTAGGAACTGCATCCAGGAATATTCTGAAACAGCTAGAACAAGTATACAGTGACCCTTGAGCAACACAGGTGTGAACTGTACGGGTCCACTTATACGCAGATTTTTTTTCAATAATTATGTACTACATGGTCTGTGGTTGACTGAATCCTCAGATGTGGGACCCTGGGTATTGAGGAACCCCGCACAGGAAGGGTCAGCTATGAAGTTATATGTTGGATTTTCAGCTGTGCAGTGGGGATTCGGGGGGTGCCGGCACCCTTAACCCCACCGTTCAAGAGTCAACCGTATATTCAAACTCATGTAAAACATCTGAGTGACATGGATACTATTCAAACTTTATTTCATACACTGTTCAGGGGAAAGCAAACAGAAGGACCCTCTTCATGCAACGCTAACTATCTCAACGGCTAAACCACAGTCCAACGGATTTTAAAAACTGAAACAATTCACTCTAAGTACTTACTTTACTTTTGCTGCTTGAGGAATGTCCCGCAGCTCCTCATTTAGATTGAGAACCTTGGGGTATTTATTTTCCACAATAGTTATGAGATAGTGCAAAAGTGTAATGTTCCTACAATTACAGAAGGAGAGAGTATTAAACATGGTTAATATCTGCATATGATTTGTATATTCAAGTGATTACTTCCACAAGAATGCTACGTCCCTGCATTACTTTCAAAATGTGTAGGTTCCTGAAAGGCAGGCATTCTTAAGAGAAAGGGAGAAGAGGAGAGCCTTCGTGGGATTTACAAAAATACATGCCAAAAGCAGCACACATCTTCTGAAAGGGAAGGGCAGGGGATAAGAATTACGTTTTTGGCCCATAATGGGGATCCTTCACAATCTGCGTAATGCGATGGGTGATGGAAATGGGTCTGAACCATTGCCAAAAGGGACATCCCTTCACAGTGCATCCACCCAAAGACGAGGCCTGCCCTGCAAGTTCCTAACAAGCAGGGTGGGGTGGGGAGTGAGGGATGTTTAATCCACTAGAGAGGACAGCTAATTTTCAAGTCTGAAAGTACAGAGCAGCAACTCACTGATGAAAATTATTGACAATTCTCATTTAAGGGTTTCTTTCAACTGGGTGATAACATTTTTCCCTTCTGAAAGTTAGAATGCCCCCTATTTCAGGGCAGGACCTGGAAATGGGCCAGGACTGTGCCATCATGGATATGATACCCTCGCGGCCTAATTTTAGCAACACTTCAGCTCCTAACTGCACAACCAGCTCCCTCTTTGGTGGTGACAGGGCTGAACCCTGACTGACCTGGGTTGAAAAGGCGGGCATCTGATAACACTATCTAAGAGGCCACGCTGTGGTAGTCTGGTCCCCTGGTCCCTGACTCTGAGGCACATTACAATCACCTGGACCCCAGATGCCTGGGCCAACCTGAGATTCAGTCATTGGAATGAGGTGGGACCAGATGTGGGTATTTTTTAAAACTCCCCACTGAGACTAACAGCCAAAATCAAGAACCACTTATGCTATTGAAAGTTAGCATAATCAGGAGGACACAAATGCATTTCTTTAAAAACATTTCCATAATTTTTAGGCAGTTTGCTAATTCACAAGGTTAAGGACCCCCCACCCCCCCGCAACAAAAGTAAAGCAGAGCTGCCGAACAGTTTTTCCCCGTAGCAACGCAAACCATTTCTGGTTATCCTTGCAGCTTCCTGGAGGTCAAGGCAATCCTATTCTCTGAGTCAACTCAGAGGAGTCAACTGAGTCCCACACGGAAAAAAATTTCCCCTTATTTTTCTTGCGCTAATAATTAGAAAACCATTGCTCAGCAAAGTAAAACAGTGGCTAATACTTCTGGCCACTTATTTTGCAGGTGTTCAGCTGTATTGTTCCACTTCAATTTTGCCTTTCACAGAATCTATGTGTCTGCCATGTGCCGGCTGCATGAGAGGCAAAATCCCAGCAACCATCGCGAGAAAGAGTAATGCCATTTTCCTTCATTATTTCAGAGAAATGCTTTGTTAGAGAAATTTATTTCATTAACCATATATGCCTTTTTTAGTGTAGAAAGACTTAAAACCAGATCACATTTGGATAGCAAACCACATTTGTCTGCTATCCAAATAACACCTCATATGAGTGAAGATAAATTCCTGAATAATAAAAACAACTAAACAGCCTCACATTTGACTACTCTCTGGTCATTACCAGAAACAAGCCTTTAATGCAGAGTGAAGAGGGAAAAGAAGAAGATCAGAAATGTTTTTAATTTATTGTTTTGAAAAGGCTTATTGTGTATTGGATAAAGTTGATATCATTAACTAGCAGATAATCATGTAGTAAGTACCAGCTTATCAGTAAGTTGGAAGGTGGGGGGCAAATGTGTGTGTGTGAGTGTGTGTGTATGAGTGAGGGGAGAGGGACAGAGAGAGAGAATAGGACTGACTGGTGGTGAGGATTTCCTTCCTCCCCAACCTGCAAGCCCAGTTGAAGAGGAGACCGTTCCTTAAAAGATGGCTGCTCTTTATATGCAAGTAAGATGCTGCAGTTACTCACTGCAACCTCCAAATAAAATCGGTCTGTTGGTAGCGGAGAGCTGTGGGCAGACCACTAGAACAACTGTCAAATACCTGTAAGGCCAAACACCTTGCTGGTTGTGACCTCAGACAAGCTAAATGAGCCACCTATCCCTGCCTCGGTTTCTTTATCTGACAACAGGCGATACAACACTTGGCCTGGGGACCTCACAGGTTGTTGTGACAATCAAATGTGAACGGGCTCTGAAAGGATCAAGTGCTTACATTAAAAATAAGGTGGTGTTCAGAGAAAACCATAATTCAAAAAAACACATGCACCCCAATGTTCACTGCAGCACTATTTACAACAGCCAGGTCATGGAAGCAACCTAAATGCCCATCGACAGATGAATGGATAAAGAAGATGTGGTACATATATACAATGGAATATTACTCAGCCATAAAAAGGAACGAAATTGGGTCATTTGTAGAGATGCAGATGGACCTAGGGACTGTCACACAGGGTGAAGTAAGAAAGAGAAAAACAAATATCATATATTAACACATATATGTGGAATCTAGAAAAATGGTACAGGTGAACTGGTTTGCAGGGCAGAAAGTGAGACACAGATGTAGAGAAAAAACGTATGGACACTAAGGGGGGAAAGTGGGGGGGTGGGGGTGGGGGTGTGATGGATTGGGCGATTGGGATTGACATATATACACTGATGTGTATAAAATAGATAACTAATAGGAACCTGCTGTATAAAAAATAATAAAATTCAAGGAAAAATAAGGTGGTGTTGATAGAACGTATCAGCTGTGCGTTGTTAATCTATTTCTACACAATGCAAAAATAAGGTTTAGCCCCACAACTGAACACACTGCTTGTTTCTTATACGATGGATTCAGGGTTGCCATAATGCTATGCTTCACTGACCCTATAGAAAATATAGAATAAAAAGTCTCACTGGTTGGGAATAATTAGGGTGAACAGCCTATACTTCTAAAAATAATTCGGGTTACAGAGAAGTTTACCTTAGAAACAAATTCCTTCCAAGTCAGTGGGAAACACAGCTCTCAGGGAAGCTAGAGTTAATATGCCTAATGCCCTTACCTGGAAATGACACTAGCACATTTTCACCTTCTGGTGTCTCTAACAGGAATCTGTTCACCTAACACACACTTTGTAGGAAGCATTTTAATGAGTCTCGGGATGAGCAGCTGAATACCAACAGCCAAAATGCATTTACACATTGTCATTTTTTAAGGTAGCTGCTAGCTTCCAGGTACCAAGGAAACCATAACCTACAAAGCCAACAAACTTCACATTGTCATCAGCTGTCAGTTTTTTAACTCTGTGGAGGAGTAGCAACTAGGAGAGGCCGTGAGGGGGCTACTAGGGTGCTGGTAAGGTTCTGTTTCTTGAACTGGGCACTAGTTATACAGATGTGTTCAATTTGTGGAAAGTCATCAAGCTGTACCTTTACGGTGAGTGAACCTGTCTTTTGTGTATTACACTGTAATCAGTTTACCCGAGAAAACCCCAAACACAAAAAACTTGGACTAGATGATATCCTTGTGGAATGAAAATGAAGGATAACTGGCCCAGTGGGAACTTGGGGATACGTGTGGTCATGAGACAGGAAGGGAGGAGTCAGTGGAGAAGGAAAGAGCAGGAGAGGAGAAGTGCAGACCAGACACTTTGGGATGAAGAGGCCCAGGAGGACCAGAGCGTACAAAGTTGAGCCCCGACCTAAGCTCCCAGATCTTCCATACTTACTTATCGATACTGGATTTTGTGTCAGCAATCTTATTTAGGCTGGATATCTTGAATCCATATGCATTGCCTCTTTGGCCTTTATTCATGTAATTTCCAAATGCCAAAACCACTTCCAGCAACTGCTTCAGGGCACTGCTCCTAAACACCTCTTCTGAACCAGAACGAATTGCTTCAAAACAAAATACATAAAACTATTACAACAAGACTTTTCAATGATACCCATCCTAAATGCACACACCTGATAACAGATACTGGAGATGGAAGATGGGGCTGTTAGACTACCAGGGAGCACTTTCCGAACACCTTTACCAGAAGCCAAGAGCAAGGGGGCGAGGAGAGCCAGCTCAAGTTGTTCAGGAGCCCCAGAGACAGGTGCACAGTCCTAGCCTTCCGCAGTCTTTTTCTTGGCTGACTCACCGACCATAAGCAGTTAGGAATACATAGAGCAGCTACTGCCTTTTCCACATTCCTTTGCAAACCCTTTCTTGCCTGGTGTGAGTCAGATCACAGGACAGTTGATCAATTCCACTGATAGAAAAACTGGGCAAATGTGTGACATGTCACAGCTGGCAGGTGTCATCAGGACCCCAAAGTCAGCCTGCACTCTGTGGCTGTGCTCTTCAGTTGCCCACATTTCAAGCACCTAAAAATTTAACAGCCTCAAAATCAAACCATGTATCAGCCTCAAATCTTCCCTCAGAAAAATCCAGTAAGGCCCCATTACAAGAAAGCTAACTGTAGGTTTAATGCCAGTAGCGATCAAATAAATTCCTCACCAATACCCAGATAGCAAAAGCCCAGTTCTGCAGAGGAGTCCAGGGAGTGTGCTGTGAGTTCCAGAACCCAGGCTAGGCCATCAAGCCAAGGACAGACCTTAAGTAATTATCTGCCAGAATTCCAACAGATTTCAAGCAAAAAAAAAAAAAAATCACCAAAGGGATCCAGTTTACTATATGCACTTGCATTGCACTTGTAAATGGGTACTTGAGATGAACATCATTGCCAGTCTGGGCAGCTTGACTTTACCTTCCACTTTGGGTTTCACTTCCGCCACACGCTCTGCAAACTTCTTTTTGAAGTACAGCGACTGCAGTCTTTGCTGATAATGATTGATTCTGTAAGAGCAAGCATCAACTAATGAACATGTACTTAATACACGTATGTTCACTCAATGAATATGGAGGTGATGGTAACTTAGAGCACTCCCACCCCAACACGCACACACACACAGAGTTCCTCTCCTGGACAGGAGCACAGGGCCTGAGGCCAACTGCACCTGGAGAGCCCATTTCCCAGTGCCCTACAGGGAGTGTTCGGGCAAGTGCAGCAGGGCCTTAGCTCCAATCAGCTTATGCAATTGCTAGAAGAAAGTGAGAGCTAACTGCCGTTGACTAAAGCCCCCTTCACTTCCTCAGAGTCCTAGTAGCTCTTGAGAACAGAAAAGTGATAAAAAGGAATGAAAATGTAAAGACTCCCCGCTTCTGCTGCAAATGAAGGGCAGTTGCCTGCACTCCTGCCATGGTGCTTCACTTGCCACAAAGTGTGCCTTGCAGAACTGTAGGGTAAAACTTGTCTCTGGCATTCTCTCCTCACACCATCCTCTCCCCACTCACATCCCCAAACCTTCCTCTTTCTTCACAGTTAGGTCCCTAGCTGCACCTCTCAGGGCTGGAAAGCTCTGCCTTCCAGGATAGCGACTAGCAACTAGAGATAACAGGCCACTGGCCTGTGATCACCACCAATACAGGCTGCTTGGTGTTTCTGAGCGGGTGAGGGTGGGCATACCTGCCCAGGCCTTCTGAACTCACTGTCTAACCTGCTCTCCGGAGGAAACTTCAGTCCAGTAGAACTAGCGATCAGCCCTCATCCAAAACTATACCATAAAATCAGACAGATGCAGGCCAGGTTCTGCTCTTATTAGGTGACCTTGGGCAGGAACCTTAACTCCTCCAGTTGCCAGCAGAGAATACCTCCCTGCCTGACAGCCCTCCTGGCAGGGCTGATAGCAGGATTAAGACGCATGCAAACATCTAGACAGTTACTAAGGCGCAGTTATTGCAGGTGGCCATGTGTTTGTCTACACAAAGGGTTGCTGGGCATACGTGTCAAAATTTCAAAACCATCCTTTGTTCTACAGTAGTATGCAAAATGGCAAGTTGAGGTGAAACAACAAAAATAAGTCCAGATATGGCAGAAATGCAGAGTGGTATGTTCACCTTGGCCACCATGTAGGCCACTGGCACTCAGGGGAGGAGCTCTGCCCTGGGGTTGACTGAGAGTTTCAGGATCACTGGTCCTTGTCCAATGCAGAATCAATTCGCTAGGCCTGGGATGGCAAAGCAACTCAGCTCACATGCCAAACTCAATTACGGAGCAGCAGCTGCTGCGGGGCTTTCTGGAGAAGGGTTGAGAAAGCTTGCCAAGGTTCCGTGGGAAGAGTGCCACGATCGATTAGTGATGTCTGCGTGTGTCATGATTTGACATCCAGACCCTGGCTATTTAGTTATGTGGGCTCTACGTTGATACCTCTGAGTCTGCCCATTGTTTTCTATTTTACAACCACCTTGAGATGTTGAGGTATAAGGAGGAGTGGGCTAGAATCCCAAGGGATCAAAGTGCTGAGGAGAATGACACTGACTAGAACCCAGAAAAGTTATGACTTGATTAGGTCAAAGTACTTGAGCCAAAGAGGCCCAGGAATAGAGATAACTGTGAAGAAACTCTGACCCTGGCTCACCCATGGGCGAGAACTCACATAAACAAAACAATCAAGTTCCACACAATTCAGACGTGAGCAGATTTGGGGATTTAAAAAGGCTTCAAGTTAAGGCAGGTTAACTGGCCCAGATAATTCAACAGGAATCAAAAGATTCACTTCCTTAGAAAGGCCAGGGGCATCTTTGCTTTGCTTTTTTTTTTTTTGCTGTACGCGGGCCTCTCACTGTTGCGGTCTCCCCCGTTGCGGAGCACAGGCTGCAGATGCGCAGGCTCAGCGGCCATGGCTCCCGGGAGCAGCCGCTCCGCGGCATGTGGGATCTTCCCGGACCGGGGCACGAACCTGTGTCCCCTGCATCGGCAGGCGGACTCTCAACCACTGCGCCACCAGGGAAGCCCCATCTTTGCTTTTGAAACATTTTCAAACTCACCTGCTCATCTCGAAAAGGAATCTATCAGCCTTGGCCATCCGATCCAGTTCATGTTTATGTTCCTCCAACAGATCAATGTCACTTTTTTCAGGAACAAATTTCAAGAGCTAAAAAGTACATGCAAATATTGAAACTGAGGTTTATAATTTAAATTCTTGCCCTAATTTTTCACGCTTTCAGTTAAATTTGTCCCAAGATGAAGTTTTAACATTTAATTCATAAGCTCTCCTCACAGGTGACTGTTCAGATACAATGAAGTGATTAAATCTTTCCATTTAGGTTGCCAGAAGGTACAAACTTCCAGTTACAAGATAAATCGGTAACGGGGATGTAGTGTACAACATCATGGTTATAATTAACACTGCTGCTTGATATATAATGAAAGTTATTAAGACAGTAAATCCTAAGAGTTCTCATCAGAAAGGGAAAAAAAGGTTGTTTTGGTTTTTTGCCTTTAAAAAACTTTTATCTATATGAGATGATGGATGCTAACTAAACCTATTGTGGAAATCATTTCACATTTGTAAGTCAAACCATTCGGCCACACACCTTAAATTTATAGTGATGTATGTCAATTATATTTCAATAAAATGGGAAAAAACCTTTCTATTTTTACTTGAAAGTAGTTAAACCGGTGTAAGATTCATTTCTGGTATCTACGTGTTCTATAGTGCCCCTCAAATCAGAATTGGGAAGTTCTTTACTAGGACCCACTTTACATAGTCCATTAGAAAGGGGCCTTGGAGATTCAACCTTCTCATGAGAAGATGCTACAACTGAGGTCCAGAGAGATTAGGTCACTCACCCAGGATTATAAAGCAAGTGTGTGTGATCTTCAGAAATAGAACCTGGGTCTCAACTTCCAGCTCTATGTTTTTTTCCTATTACATCATGCTGAAATGAGTAATTTTATGTGTATTTTCTAATCAATTTGCTTATTTCTTTGGCTTATCTAATTCCATCTCATTTTTTGCTCCATGTAGAGTTAGGTGAGAGGAACACAATGGGATGTGAAGTTTTTGATTCCATATTTTATTTTGGATGAAGAAATGAGCATGGAATGTGGAAGAGATAGCAATAATACTTAAAGTAGGAAAAGCACTTCTGTATGTGTCTAATTTTCTTTAAAGGCACAAACGTGTATGTGTATGCCCAGGGCTGTGTTTGTGTGCTATTTTCTAGATCAAATATTCTTGGACTTTTTTAAAAAAAAATTACACTGAGCTTCTGGACCCTGAGATCCTCCCCATAAACTTGATGCTGGCATTGGGTGGTCCATTTAGCAGGTTCGTTGGATTTAATTAAGGTAGCTCAGAAAAGGCAGTCAGTCTGGGTACCACCAGCAGAGAAAGAGAATTGGAACTACAGGGAAGGAGATGAACGGTTTGAGGTTGGAGATATATTCCAGGCAGAGTGCTTATCATGCTGGGTTCTGGAAGGGGCAGTGCAGCACTTACACAGGAGGAAGAGCGGCCACCACAGCAGTGGGGGAGGGCAGCAGTGGGCAAGGTCAGGGAGGAGCAAGGGCCTTGCAAAAAATTCAGTCTTTATTTTGAGGGCATGGGATGTAACTTAAAATCTCAAGTAGGGGAATGAGTTTGCACTTTGAAAAGAACACTCTGCCTGCAGAATGGAGAAAGAACTAGAAAGGATCAAAAGTATTGGGGGTTGTGATTAGATTGTTGATGCAGTAATCCAGGTGAGAGACGGTGGTGGCCTGGAATGGGTAGTGGCCAGGTTCTAGAGATATTTATGGGGTTTGAACTGGCCTGACTTGTCGACTGTGGTAGATGAGGGTCAAAAGGATGAGGTCCAGGCTTCTGGCTTGGGCAATGATGTACACAGAGTGTAACAGGGAACCCAGGAGGAGAAGGTTGGAGGAAGGTGGGTGAGGAGAAGGTGAATTTAGTGTTTGAAATACTGGCAAGAGAACCAAGTTGTGATTTCTAGTAGGCAGGTGGACAAATGGGTCTGAAATCCCAAAGAAATCTGGAAGACAAAGCTTTGGTGTGGGTTACAACATGCATGGATGTGAGTAAGGTAACCAGGGGGCCCATCAAGAGAAAAAAGCAGGGCTGGAGAGAAGCTGGCATTGATGCGATGAGAACAAGAAGAGGAACCTTCGTAGAAGGCAGTGGAGGGGCCTATGTGGAATCACAGGGCCAAGGGAAGAGGTGTTTCACCATGGGGCAAGTGGCCATCGGTGTCACACACCACCAATAAGTCAAGGAAGATGAGGACTGCAAAGTACTCCCTGGCTTTGTCAACAAGAAAGTTCGTATCCTTAGTGAGAACAGCTTAAGGGAGGTGAGGGGGACGGACTGCAGTGAGGTGAGGAAGAGTGAACAAGCTTTCAAGAACTGGCTGTGTCAAAAAAGAGAGGAGGGGCTTCCCTGGTGGTGCAGTGGTTGAGAGTCCGCCTGCCGATGCAGGGGATGTGGGCTCGTGCCCCAGTCCGGGAAGATCCCACATGCCGTGGAGCAGCTAGGCCCGTGAGCCATGGCCGCTGAGCCTGTGCGTCCAGAGCCTGTGCTCTGCAACGGGAGAGGCCACAACAGTGAGAGGCCCACGTACCACCAAAAAAAAAAAAAAAAAAAAAAAAGAGGACAGTAGCAGATGGGGATGTGCAGTCTTAAGAGGTGTGTGTGGGAAGGGCTGGGACCTGAACAAGTTACATGTTGAGAGGGCAAGGTAGAAGACCTTGAGGAGAGGGGCAGGGCCCTCTGGGCGAGGTCCCTGAGCAGAAGGAAAGGATGGGCCAGAGCAGAAGCCAGGGACACCCCTCTCTCCTAATGGGGTGGAAGGCGGAAAGACGGAAGTAGATGCCAGGGAATTCACAGGTCTGGTGGCCTGAGAGCTTCTAGGCATGGATGTTCCCATGTTCAAATGGTAACACTGGACAAGTGTCTTCTTGTTCTTCCTCAGTGCTGGAGGGAAGGTAGTAGGGCAAGGGAAGGAAGGAAGAAGAGAGAGGACAAGGCTTATTTTTTCCCCTGAGTTTGGATTTTTCCTTCTGGACAAGGAAATTCAGTTCTAGTTTCCGGGGTCCCCCCATACCTGCCCTGCTGAGCCTACAGGCCCCTGTTCAGGATAACACAGACACCATCTGTCTCTTGTTACTCACAAGAGCACAGTGAGAGGCACAGGCTAAAGGCTCAGGCCATCTCAAGTCAGAGTCAAGAACAGACTGTGTTTGGACAGTTTTGAGAGGAATGAAGAGCCAGACAAACACCTGGAGATAAGGAGAAAGGTGTGCATCCCAAGAAAGGGGAGTGTATGGATCTCATCTGAGATCTGATCTCAGTGGCTAAAAGCAGCAGGAGAGGAGGGGTGGAATGTGGCTCAAATGCAGATCATACCGAGTAGTAAAGGATGCTGTGTGAAGGCAAAGGAAGCAGAGGAAGGGGGGTAGAATAAGGAGGAAAAGAAAGAGCCTGGGAGATGAGCAGAGAGCAAGACACCCACAACTATCAGCAGAGGCCAGGTCAAAAGTATCCACTTGGCCAGATTCTGCTTCAGTAGACTGATTTTCTTACTTGTATTTATTTGAAGTACGTTCTATTTGCACTACAAGCCCTTTTGGCAAGATTCTGAAATCCTTTCCCTCAAGGAGGAATTTTGCTGGTTGCAATTTCACAGTAAACAGATCTTGTGGAATTTTAAGCATACGACCTTATCGATAGAGGCTGAAGACCTAAGGACTAAAGCAGCTTTCTGCTCAGTTCTTCACTCTGGGTGAAGCAGTTTTTGATGCAGGCATTTGGAGCGCAGGGTCACCTGGGGGCCAGGGAGGGACAGAGGGCAGCTGGGCTCCACTCTCTTGGGGCAGAGGCTCTGTTTTGACTGGTATTCCGCGAGGGAGGGAAGAGTGGGCAGAGGAGCTAAAAATGCTCGAAAAAAGGAATACGTTTAAACTATTTATACACAGAGCATCCGAACAGACTTGGAAACATAGTCATTAGCTATTTTGGGAGCTAAATCAAAACTTAAAAGGACAGCAAGAAAAGTTTCTCCACTGCTAAGTGTGACAGTTTTCACCCAGGATGACTGCAGCTGCAGAGGTTTCAGGGAGGGGCGGGTCCATGGAGGTGTGGTGATACCACACACATCACTCCTCCCTGCCTGGTATCTGAGGCCTTCTGGGAAATCAGTGAGAACCGTGGAAAATGCACACGCATACAGGCACTCCACTGGGGTCCCTGTTAGCGGAGCAAAGTATCCATTTCCTCTTCTCCTGGGAGCTGAGCCTGCTTACAGGTGATACCTCAAGTTCAGCCTGAAATCATGATCACCTGTGTCCACTGTTGACCTTAAGTGGTCCTGGCTCTAACAAATGGAGGCCTCTTGACCAAAATCTCTCAAAATATGATTCTGTTGCAGGGAAAAGGAGACAGAACAGGCTTAGAGCATTCAGAGACTGTCCCCACAATGCACAGAAAAAGTTAGGGCCAGACTGAGAGATAGGTAACAATCCCTGGGGCATCTGCTAGTACATCATCAACAGTATCATTTGGGAAATAACTGAACTAAGCTGCTGACAACACACAACACAGCTGGAGTGGCTGCACGGAGCATGTTATGGAAACACTGCATGACGAGAGGCTAGGGCACCACATCCAACTTGTTGCCTGGACATAAAGAATACAAATTATCTTCAAGTACCACGGACAAGGATGTATACTGATTGTGTATAAATCTACGCCATACTTACTATCCCCAGCATTTGAACTTCCTGCCATTTACAATGCAAGAAGGGTGCTATACAACTTACGGAGACAAGGCCCAGCCCCAAGAAGTTTACACCCCACCTTATGACACATACGAGTGTTTTGATGAAGATGACAGTGCTAGGGGGTTAACAGTGGCTTCTGTGGTTGTGGGAACAGGGAGCCAAGACCAAGACACAAATTGTGTCAGGGATTAAGCAATGACTCAGTTTATGCAGTGCAGCCTGTGACCTCACAGTGCTGAGATTCTCAACATTCCAGTGAAACAGACATTTTCTACTAAAGCTAGTAGATTTCTATGACCTGCTAAGGAGTAACAACTTGATGGCAGGCAGCATGAGAGACAGATTCCAGCATCGAGGGTCCCAGGCATTTGACGAAGTCTGGACCGTCCTTCTCACCCATCATTTTGGAAACAAGGGAAGAATCAAGTCCTAGAGGCTTCTGACAGCTGTGTGGAACCTTGGTTCAACCTCCTCAATTCAGAGATGAGGAAATCATCTACCAGCAACAACCAGATTCCTTTCCTCAGTACGCCCTCCCTGCTGAGAGTCCGGTGTCACCCGTGCTCTGAGCGTTGCCCGGCAGCTCACCTGTTCCAACATGTCCTTGGGCAGATCTTCCTGCTCATCCATGGTTAGAATTGCCCGTTTGATTTCATCGTTGGATAATTTCAACCTGGAGAAAGAATATTTTACTCGTTGTTAACGATATCGGCTTGAGCCGTAAACATTTAATACAAGGTAATGCATTTTGCTGTCCCAGCTGTTGATCTTCAAGTGCCAGTTTTTCTCCAAATCTCTCAGTGAAAGCTTATTTCCTGACAATGTTGCCCCTAAAAATAGTCTTTTGAAACGGCTTTAACATTCTTCCAGGGCTTTCTAACGCTCTGCTGACACAGAGAACAAAGCTGTTACGTTCTACCATTTAGTTTCCTTAAACAAGGGATTGGAGGATGAGAACTAGGGAAAACACCCCCCACACATACCTGTTTTCTTTAATATATAGTATCCACAAATTGAAGGTGAAAGGGGAAAACTAACTTTTTAACTTATGTGCCAGGAGTGTTTAAAGTTCTCTCTCATATTAAAAATGGATTTTGAGAAGGTTAGCAGGATCTATGTTATTGTTAAAAAACTGAATAGTTGATATATAAAATGTATAGCTGAGGAGTTTTCATATGTATTATTTCATTTGGCATTCAAATTAACTGTGATGATTTTTTTTTTAATTGAGGGAGAAAATGAGGCTCAGAATGGCTAAGTGATTTGCCCAAGGTCAAACATATCCAGAGGGGCCGTATCTAACACAAACCCAAGACTTTTGATTGCTAATCCCAAATTCTTTTTACAAATAATGCTTATCTAGTTAATACCTCATAGGGAAGGATTTAAGCAAAAACCCAGATCTATTTTCTGTTTTTCTGTCTACCATTAATTCATATGATTTACTAATTTATGTTAAGGATTTATGTCTTGATTCTGGCAGGACAACAAAGTACTGACTGTGAAAAGAGTTGAAATTAAAACATACTTGTAAAAATATGTTTTTATTACATACAACCAAAAGTCTTAACCAGGGAAAAAAATCTTAATCAGATTATTAGCTGTAACAATAGGGTCATTCTTTTGTTCTACTTGTAAGCATCAGACCTAGACTTATTTAAAAAATCTTACTTCCTTATAAGCTACCACTAACGTGTTATAGTAAATTATTCGATCAGTTCTTCTAGTTTATGATCTTCGAGAAGAATGACATTTAGGACTGGGAATAAAGACATGAACACACAGATACAGAGCAAGGCATATAGCCTTCATGTGTAACATTTGAAGGAAGGGACTTTGGCATCAGACAGGCTGTGCCTGGCTCTGACACTTCTTGGTCAGTGTCAGAAAAATTGGAAAAATTTTTTTCTTCAGCCTCAGTTTCTTCATCTATAAAATACAGATAATGATAATCTATGTAAAAAAAAAGGATTTTTGTCTGTGTATAAAGTGAAATAATGCATGAGACATGTTTAGCATAGTGTCTGGCCATAGAAAGGGCTCGATAAACTATACGTATACTCTGCAAGGCAGACTTTTCCACCCAGAAAAAAAGAAAGCAGCAGTACTTATGTAACATTAATATTTAAGGGCAGCTATTTGATAAATAAACAGCGCTTAGTAGGGTTATCATGAAACTTCCCAAAGTGCTCTCATACCCATTGTTTCATCAGAGTTTCCTCTCTGTATAGAGCACCCATTAGACCTGGGAGAATTAAAAAATAATTAGAAGACATGGTGCTTATTTTAAAGGTGGTTATAATGTTTGAGAGAATCTAACGATAAGCTGAAACACTCCACACAAGGGGACATGAAGCATACACGGTCAGCTGTGCTCTCCCAGGTAAACGAGAGGGTTGGATGAGTGCAGGGGTGGCCGTAAAGCCCACGAAGGAGGAAAGAAACCACTCTGGACACCTCTGGCTTGTCCTATTTCTCCAGATTTTGACATGATCTTGTTAAAACCATCCATCCTGCCATTGAAACTGAATGTTGCTTCATGTACTAATAAGTAGGCCAGGGAAGGAACAGATTTGGGAATCCTATTGTACACATATCATTCTCTTCTATTTCATGCTTTCAAACCCAAATAGAGCACCTAGGCAACGTGCCAAATTGTCCATGTTCTAGAATAAGACCCATTCTCTTCCCTAGTCCAAGTTGTAGCACCATAATAACTCCTGGGCTGTGGACAGTGACTCTGGATCTGGGCAGACGTCTCTAGATTGATTTAGTCATTCTGGAGTCAGTCATTTCCCATGAATATGTTCACTAGAACATCATAATGGAAAACTCCCAAACTTAATTGGAACAATTTAGCCAAGTTGGCATGGGTAAAACATATGATGGGAAAAACTGTATCCCGGCATCAGGGTCTCTACCACATGGGCCCTGGGTAGCCCTAGATTCCAGGACACTAAAGGCTCTTGAGTCAAGTAAGGGCAAACACCATGGTGTAGCCATGCAAGGCCAAAGAAGTGGGACACTAAGTAAGGTTGAAACTGCCACTGATGAAAACCAGCTGGCTGTGGAAATGTCTAGTTACCACGAGAAAAGCTCCACTTATTTAAAAAAGAAAAAGATTAGTTCTGTGTCCTTTTCACACGGAGTTGAAGAAACCACTTTATGGTGTCTTTCTGCTGAGTCCTTCTGTTTTGCATTTAAGAGAAAAGGAGTTGAACATCAGAGTGAGAACAATACTTGAAGTATCAGATTTGCATTTCATTAGCTCCCCATATGGAGTGCAGAACATCTTGCTTTTGAAATTGTATATATTTATGCTGCTCAATCCCCAGAGGCTGTCTGGACCAAACACTAGCTCTAATTCATAACAATTTTGGTTTCTCTTCATGTGGCCCACAAAGAGACTTGAGACTTTAATGGCTAGTACTTAAGAAAATCTACCTGTCAACATCCTGCCTTGCACGTGGTCTGTGGGAGCAGACAAAAAAGCTGTACCTTTGGGGAAAGAGGAGAAGGGTACACGGCCCTCTGGGAGGCTTCTATAGGTTGCCAAAGAGTTCTTAGTATCATCTGTCATCCACAGATTGAGTCGCTAATCTCTGTAATTTAAGGACCCTACCAATCCTAACCTTTTAATTGCTTTTAAAGCTTGGCAGTGTTCTGGTGTGCAGGAGGGTGGCAACTTGTGAGACATCCACTTCGACTTTCTTTGCAAGGCAGGAAACAAACCAGCCATTTAAAACCAGTATTTAACTCCACCTTGCTCTACTCAGGTATTTCAAAAATTTGCCCAGAGAACTGGAACATCCAGGCATAATTAAACTAAGTTAAGGATGGATGGCTAGATCAACTTTAGCTCTGCTTCAGTGGATTTAAGCCAAACCCCTCTCCTTTAAAGTAGCCTTTTGTGGTTTACTACACCCCGGCTGTCATGTTAAGTGAGCATCTGGAAAAAAAGAATGGCAGAACACTTCATAAAAGTGTATTTTAGGTGGGTTCTTTTTGCAATATAAGCCAGCTTCCAAGTTTCTTTCTTTCTTTCTTTCTTTTTTAACAGAAGGGAGAGGTCTGTTTTAGGGAATAAAGCAGAGTGAATCTTAAGTTGCCCCATGTCACCTACATACACACAGCAGAGAAGTTGTTGCTGGCTCTTCCAGGGGCCTGACGAACAGGTCTCATTCTCGGGTACCTCGTGTCCATTCTACTCACTTCTCAAGTCTTTCAAAGGCAGGGTCCCTGGTGGCTTGGAGCGTCACACCTTCCAGACAGCCTCTTTCTGGGCGCTGTGAGGGACGCTGGACTCTCATGCTGTGAGCACATAAAAAGGGCCTGTACTTCCTCCCCTGCTCGGCCCCTGGGATGAGAAGGCCTTTCCTTCCTGCTGCCTTCTCGGCTCCAGGCAAGGCTGTGGCAGGTGCCCCTGGCCAAAGGGTCCGTGAACTTTCGTGGTATGGGGGTAAGAAGAGCTTTTAAAGATAACCAAGTGCTGCAGACACGTGTGCATCACAATACTGCCCATGGAACATGCCACGGGCTTTCACTGCGGTGGAATCTGGTGTAATGACTGTGTGGCTGGTAATTAAATTCCTAGTCAGCAAGGTAAGACACAGAGAGGGTCGCCAGTCTTTGGGAATGAAATAAGCAGAAAAGAAGAAAGACACTAAGTGTGGAAAGGTAGGAAATCTTGACTTCAACTTGGAAACATTCCTACTCATTGTCCCCAGGCAGAAAAATCAGTCTCTAAATGCTAGTGACAGGTTTTGTCTCTCTCCAGTCTGTCCCTCATCAGGTCTGAGCTGGGCAATAGAAAGAGCTCCCTATCTGAGAGCAGCCTGTGCCTCCAGCTCTGACCCCTCCAGCCTATCCTGCAAACCCGTCAGAGATCAGACTCAAAACCTCATTAAGACAGTGCTGTTCTCTGGAACAAACGGCACCAATTCCGGATCCCCCAGGTACACAAACGGGCCATTAACTGAGCAGCTGCCACATACAGGCACTCTGTTAGTGCTTCTCACACGCTGGGTCTCATTCTTACAAGCCCACTGCTTTCATTACTTCCATTTTATAAACTGACCCTGGGCTGACTCAGGCCCTGACAAAGGCACCAGGCCTGGATCTCAGGCCCTCCTGCCTGGTCTCATTTAATCCAAGTGATAATCGTCTGCTGCAATTACAGGGCTCTCGCCATAGCCCGGCCCGTACCCCCTCTGGTGCCTTTGCTCCTGCTGCACCCTTGGAACTGCCTCCGCTCCCCTGCCTGTGTAACTGTTAATGGCCCTACAGGCCCACTTTCTCAGGGAAACCCTGCTGCTGCCCCCTCGCCCCACCTTGGCTGGGCTCCCCGTCTCCTTCCAGCCAGACCAGTCTAAGGCCTGAACTGTTCACAGGTCATCTTGCCTGTGTCACTGTTCTCCAGTTAGCCATGCACTGCCAAAGGCAACAGTGCTACCTTAAGTCTCGGGACACCCTATGGCACCCAGCACAGTGCCAGGCAAATAAACACTCCAAAGCGATAACTCTAAGCAAAAAGTATCAAAGCAAAGTATCACAGCTCTCCCCTCCTTTAAGCCCCTGGCTCCTTTTGTGTGTACTCATGCATTGCCAACGAAAAGGGGAGAGTGAAAGCAAGGTAAACCAACCGCTGACTGGTTAAACAACTAAATAAAAACAAATTAGTTCCGCTTAATTTCTTTTACCTTTAGCCCTGTGCTTTCCTGATGAGAGAGTAAAACCACTGCCCACTGAGCAGACAAGCATGTGGTACTGAATCCTCTGTGGCAGAGAAGGTTTTAGGCCCTGATCAATAAGGCCCAATTACCATAAGGTTAACTGCATCTCAAAATCACCTTGTTATGCATAATACGTTTTAAAATTATGCTCATTGTAATACTTATCCATTAAATTGGATATTAATAGATAATTTAACAGATATGAGGCAAGTTCTTAAAATATCTTCTACAGAGTTCAGACACATTCACATTCTAAGTCACCTTAGCCTTTGACACTTTTGATGTAATGAGGGAATGATATACCACAATATGAAACAATTCCTCCAATAATGGGATGGGAAATTTGCCAGAAGGAGTTGTAACCTTATCTATAACTAGTGTAATTACCCTCGGTGGCATCTTGTACTGAGAATAATCTGTCTATGAGAAACTGGGTCACAGCTAGAGCACTTAAATTACTATAGAAATTCAGAGTGATAGCTCCCTTTGCCAAGCTGTTTTTAAAGTGCTCCTCTAGACTGCAAAAGTGCAAAATAGAGGGGGAAATTCTAGGGTTTTAAAAGAAAAACTTCGCCCAAATTTTCATTTAATTTTGCTATTAAGTAAAAACATTATTTGTAAAAAGAAGTTTTAACAAAACAAATTGTATAGACCATAGGAAAAAAATATGTAGCCCTTCAAAACTATTTTCAGTGGTGTCTTCCTGAACAAAAGTGGGGATAAACACAGGGCCCGGCCACTTACACAGCTTCCAGCCAGAGGCAGAAATTAAATGCTAACAGGATGGCTCATGTTACCTTACTAAGTTGTATTAAAATTCAGGGGTCTTACCAAACTTCAATTTCTCTTTCACTAAAAGAAACATTTGCTCCATAAAGTAATATATGTCTGGCTATCAATCAAACTTCTATGCTGCAAACCAAGCAGCGGTGCTGTGTGTTAAAAGAAACCTACTCTAAGACCATGTGAAAAATAAGAACTACTACAACTACTACTACTTTCCGTCTTTATTCTCCCTGAAAGTCACCTTATGCCAGCCTCGATACATATATAACATTCTTTCCAGAATGTAACCAATGTGACTTATACATAATGCCTCAAAGTTCAGGGTTCTTTATATTTTCCTTCCCTTCATCAGCACTCGGTATCTCTGTCTAATGTGAAAGTCCCTTTTAGAGAAAGAAGAAATTAGATTCAGAAAAACTACTTGAAGTGCCCAGGACAACCTGACACATTGCCTGAAGCTATAATCAGATTCCAGGTTCCCGAATTTCCTTTCTTCTTTTCAAGCTCCAAGGCCATGATGGTTCACTAATTATGAGAAATACTTCTGAAAGTGCTGAACTGGATGAATTAGTATTTCACTGAGGTTTGAGTTTTACATATTTTTTTAGTCATAAAAATGTTCACAAAGAGCATGAAATAATATAATCTTGAAGTATAAAAAGGTGACTTTAGAAAGCAAAATGAAACAAAGAGCCTTCATGCCTTCGTCGTGGACGCTGACTCTGTGACAGTGTTACTTCAATGGCTAAAGAATCTCTAAAGCCAAGAGGTATAAATAACAGTAAAGTACATTTTATAGGCTCTCTGGAAAAACAAAACAAAACATTGATTTGAGATGTTCTGCTCTTTAAGATTTAGGAGTCTGTGGAAATTAAACTGCAAGAAAGTAGGCATTCAGCTGTGACATACTCCACGAGGGAAAGGAGGCACTAACGGTCCTCTTCATGTCAGACAGAAGAAACTCAGAGAACTGACCCTCAGCAGAGTCCAGGTAAAAGGATGAGTCCAAACATGTGGTTTGGAGCCACATGATAGAAAAGTTGGTCCTGATAGCCTCATCCATCGGAGGGCAGACAGCAGAAGCAAGAAGAACTACAATTCTACAGCCTGTGGAACGAAAACCATGTTCACAGAAAGACAGACAAAATGAAAAGGCAGAGGGCTATGTACCAGATGAAGGAACAAGATGAAACCCCAGAAAAACAATTAAATGAAGTGGAGATAGGCAACCTTCCAGAAAAAGAATTCAGAATAATGATAGTGAAGATGATACAGGACCTTGGAAAAAGAATGGAGGCAAAGATTGAGAAGATGCAAGAAATGTTTAAAAAAGACCTAGAAGAATTAAAGAACAAACAAACAGAGATGAACAATACAATAACTGAAATAAAAAAATACACTAGAAGGAATCAATAGCAGAATAACTGAGGCGGAAGAACAGATAAGTGACCTGGAAGACAGAATGTTGGAATTCACTGCCATGGAACAGAATAATGAAAAAAGAATGAAAAGAAATGAAGACAGCCTAAGAGACCTCTGGGACAACATTAAATGCAACAACATTCACATTATAGGGGTGCCAGAAGGAGAAGAGACAAAGGACCTGAGAAAATATTTGAAGAGATTATAGTCGAAAACTTCCCTAAAGTGGGAAAGGAATTAGCCACCCAAGTCCAGGAAGCGCAGAGAGTCCCAGGCAGAATAAGCCCAAGGAGAAACATGCTGAGACACATAGTAATCAAACTGACAAAAATAAAGACAAAGAAAAATTACTAAAAGCAACAAGGGAAAAATGACAAATAACATACAAGGGAACTCCTATAATGTTAACAGCTTATTTCTCAGCAGAAACTCTACAAGCTAGAAGGGAGTAGCATGATATATTTAAAGTGATGAAAGGGAAGAAACTACAACCAAGATTACTCTAGTGGGAAGGATCTCATTCAGATTTGACAGAGAAATCAAAAGCTTTACAGACAAGCAAAAGCTAAGAGAATTCAGCACCACTAAAACAACTCTACAACAAATGGTAAAGGAAATTCTTTAGGCAGGAAACACAAGAGAAGAAAAGGACCTACAAAAACAAACCCAAAACAATTAAGAAAATGGTAATAGGGGGCTTTCCTGGTGGCCCAGTGGATAGGAATCTGCCTGCCAACGCAGGGGACATGGGTTTGATCCCTGGTCCGGAAGATCCCACATGCTGCGGAGCAACTACTGAGCCTGCGCGCCACAACTACTGAAGCCCATGCATCTAGAGCCCGTGATCTGCAGCAAGAGAGGCCACTGCAGTGAGAAGCCCGGGCACAGCAACAAAGAGTGGCCCCCACTCGGTGCAATTAGAGAAAGCCCATGTGCAGCAACAAAGATCCAACACAGCCAAAAATAAATAAAATAAAAATAAAAGTAATTTTTTAAAGAAAATAGTAATAGGAACATACATATGAATAATTACCTTAAATGTGAATGGATTAAGTGCTCCAACCAAAAGACACAGGCTCGCTGAATGGGAATAAAAACAAGACCCATATACATGCTGTCTACAAGAGACCCACTTCAGACCTAGGGACACAAACAGACTGAAAGTGAGGGGATGGAAAAAGATATTGCATGCAAATGGAAATCAAAAGAAAGCTGGAGTAGCAATACTCATATCAGACAAAATAGACTTTAAAATAAAGAATGTTATAAGAGACAAGGAAGGACACTACATAATGTTCAAGGGATCAATCCAAGAAGAAGATATAACAATTATAAATATATATGCACCCAACACAGGAACACCTCAATACATAAGGCAAATGCTAACAGCTATAAAAGAGTAAATCGACAGTAACACAATAATAGTGGGGAACTTTAACACCTCACTTACACCAATGGACAGATCATCCAGACAGAAAATTAATAAGGAAACAGAAGCTTTAAATGACACAATAGACTAGATAGATTTAATTGATATTTATAGGACATTCCATCCGAAAACAGCAGATTACACTTTCTTCTCAAGTGCACATGGAACATTCTCCAGGATAGATCATATCTAGGGTCATAAATGGTAAATTTAAGAAAACTGAAATCATATCAAGCATCTTTTCCGATCACAATGCTATGAGATCAGAAATCAATTACAGGGAAGAAAACGTAAAAAACACAAACACATGGAGGTTAAACAATATATTACTAAATAACCAAGAGATCACTGAAGAAAACAAAGAGGAAATCAAAAAATACCTAGAGAAAAATGACAATGAAAACATGATGACTCAAAACCTATGGGATGTAGCAAAAGCAGTTCTAAGAGGGAAGTTTGTATCAATACAATCCCACCTCAAGAAACAAGAAAAATCTCAAATAAACATTCTAACCTTACACCTAAAGGAACTAGAGAAAGAAAAACAAACAAAATGCCAAGTAGGTAGAAGGAAAGAAATCATAAAGATCAGAGCAGAAATAAATGAAATAGAAACAAAGAAAACAACAGCAAAGACCAATAAAACTAAAAGCTGGTTCTTTGAGAAGATAAGCAAAATTGATAAACCTTTAGCCAGACTCATCAAGAAAAAGAGGGAGAGGACTCAAATCAATAAAATTAGAACTGAAAAAGGAGAAGTTATAACGGACACTGCAGAAATACAAAGCATCGTAAGAGACTACTACAAGCAACTCTATGCCAATAAAATGGACAACCTGGAAGAAATGGACAAATTCTTAGAAAGGTATAACTTTCCAAGACTGAACTAGGAAGAAATAGAACACATGAACAGACGAATCACAAGTAATGAGATTGAAACTGTGATTAAAAATCTTCCAACAGGGGCTTCCCTGGTGGCGCAGTGGTTGGGAGTCTGCCTGGCGATGCGGGGGACGCGGGTTCATGTCCCGGTCTGGGAGGATCCCACATGCCGTGGAGCACCTGGGCCCGTGTGCCGTGGCCACTGGGCCTGCGCGTCCGGAGCCTGTGCTCCACAGCGGGAGGGGCCGCAGCAGTGAGAGGCCCACGTACCACAAAAAAATATATATATATATTAAAAAAATCTTCCAACAAACAAAAGTTCAGGACCAGATGGCTTCACAGGTGAATTTTATCAAACATTTAGAGAAAAGCTAACACCCATCCTTCTCAAACTCTTCCAAAAAATATCAGAGGAAGGAACACACCCAAACTCATTCTACAAGGCCACCATTACCCTGATACCAAAACCAGACAAAGATGTCACAAAAAAGGAAAACTACAGGACAATATCCCTGATGAACATAGATGCAAAAATCCTCAACAAAATACTGGCAAGCAGAATCCAACAACACATTAAAAGGATCATACACCATGATCAAGTGGAATTTAACCCAGGGATGCAAGGATTCTTCAATATATGCAAATCAATCAATGTGATACACGATAATAACAAATTGAAGGATAAAAACCATATGATCATTTCAATAGATGCAGAAAAAGCTTTTGCCAAAATTCAACACCCATTTATGATAAAAACCTCCAGAAAGTGAGCATAGAGGGAACCTACCTCAACATAATAAAGGCCATATACAACAAACCTCACAGCAAACATCATTCTCAATGGTGAAAAACTGAAAGCATTTCCTCTAAGATCAGGATCAAGACAAGGATGTCCACTCTCACCACTATTATTCAACATAGTTTTGGAAGTCCTAGCCACAGCAATCAGAGAAAAAGAAATAAAAGGAATACAAATTGGAAAAAAAGAAGTAAAACTTTCACTGTTTGCAGATTACTGTACATAGATAATCCTAAAGATGCCACTGGAAAACTACTAGAGCTAATCAATGAATTTGGTAAAGTTGCAGGATACAAAATTAATGCACAGACATCTCTTGCATTCCTATACACTAACAATGAAAGATCAGAAAGAGAAATTAAGGAAACAATCCCATTCACCATTGCAACAAAAAGAATAAAATACCTAGGAATAAACCTACCTAAGGAGACAAAAGACTTGTACCCAGAAAACTATAAGACACTGATGAAAGAAATGAAAGATGACACAAACAGATGGAGAGATATACCATGTTCTTGGATTAGAAGAATCAATATTGTGAAAATGGCTATACTACCCAAAGCAATCTACAGATTCAATGCAATCCCTATCAAATTACCAATGGCATTTTTCACAGAACTAGAACAAAAAAATCTTAAAATTTGTAAGGAGACACAAAAGACCCCAAATAGCTAAAGCAATCTTGAGGGAAAAAAATGAAGGAAATCAGGCTCCCTGACTTCAGACTATACTACAAAGCTACAGTAAACAAGACAATATGGTACTGGCACAAAAACAGAAATATAGATCAATGGAACAGGATAGAAAGTACAGAGATAAACCCACACACCTATGGTCAACTAATCTATGACAAAGGAGGCAAGGATATGCAATGGAGAAAATACAGCCTCTTCAATAAGAGTGCTGGGAAAACTGGACAGCTACATGTAAAAGAATGAAATTAGAACCCTCCTTAACACCATACACAAAAAGAAACTCAAAATGGATTAAAGACCTAAGTGTAAGACCAGGTACTATAAAACTCTAAGAGGAAAACATGAAGAACACGCTTTGACATAAATCACAGCAAGATCTTTTTTGACCCACCTCCTAGAGTAATGGAAATAAAAACAAAAATAAACAAGTGGGACCTAATGAAACTTAAAAGCTTTTGCACAGCGAAGGAAACTATAAACAAGATGAAAGGACAACCCTCAGAATGGGAGAAAATATTTGCAAATGAATCAATGGACAAAGGATTCATCTCCAAAATATATAAACAGCTCATGCAGCTCAATATTAAAAAAACAAACAACCCAATTAGAATATGGGCAAAAGGGCTTCCCTGGTGGTGCAGTGGTTGAGAGTCCGCCTGCCAATGCAGGGGACAAGGGTTCGTGACCTGGTCCGGGAGGATCCCACATGCCGCGGAGCGGCTGGGCCCGTGACCCATGGCCACTGAGCCTGCGCGTCCGGAGCCTGTGCTCCGCAACGGGAGAGGCCGCAACAGTGAGAGGCCTGTGTACCGCAAAAAAACAAAAAAACCCAAAAAAAAACAAATGGGCAGAAGACCTAAATAGACATTTCTCCAAAGAAGACATACAGATGGCCAAGAAGCACATGAAAAGCTGCTCAACATCACTAATTATTAGAGAAATGCAAATTAAAACTACAATGAGGTATCACCTCACACTGGTTAGAATGGGCATCATCAGAAAATCTACAAACAACAAATGCTGGAGATGGGGTGGAGAAAAGGGAACCCTCTTGCACTGCTGGTGGGAATGTAAATTGATACAGCCACTATGGAGAACAGTATGGAGGTTCCTTAAAAAACTAAAAATAGAATTACCATATGATCCAGCAATCCCAGTACTGGGCATATACCCAGAGAAAACCATAATTCAAAAAGACACACATGGTACTTCCCTAGTGGCACACTGGTTAAGAATCCACCTGCCAATACAGGGGACACAGGTTCACGCCCCCGCCTGGGAAGATCCCACGTGCCACAGAGCAACTAAGCCCATGCGCCACAACTACTGAGCCTGCACTCTAGAGCCCATGAGCCACAACTACTGAAGCCCATGTGCCTAGAGCCTGTGCTCCGCAACAAGAAAAGCCACTGCAATGAGAAGCCCATGCACCACAACGAAGAGTAGCCCCCGTTCGCCACAACTAGAGAAAGCCCACGTGTAGCAGTGAAGACCCAACACAGCCAAAAATAAAAAATATAAATAAATAAAATTTATAAAAAAAAAAAAACACACAAAAAGACACATGCACTCCAATGTTCATTGCAGCACTATTTACAATAGCCAGGTCATGGAAGCAACCTCAATACCCATCAACAGATGAATGGATAAAGAAGATGTGGTACATATATACAATGGAATATTACTCAGCCATAAAAAGGAATGAAATTGGGTCATTTGTAGAGACGCAGATGGACCTAGAAACTTCACTCATACAGAGTGAAGTAAGTCAGAAAGAGTCAGTCAGATGGACCTAGAAACTTCACTCATACAGAGTGAAGTAAGTCAGAAAGAGAAAAACAAATATCATATATTAACGCATATATGTGGAATCTAGAAAAATGGTACAGATGAACTTGTTTGCAAGGCAGAAATAGAGACACAGATGTAGAGAACAAACGTATAGACACCAAGGGGGGAAAGCAGGGGCGGGTGGTGGTAAGATGAATTGGGAGATTGGGATTGACATATATACACTAATATGTTTAAAACAGCTAACTAATAAGAACCTGCTGTATAAAAAAATTAAATTAAATTAGAAAAAAAAAGAAAGTTGGTCCTACCAGAAATGTTTAGACAACATCAACAATACCTCGATAGAAGGATGTTGCAATTCTGAGCTCTCCGACCATCAATCACCGAAAGCTCTCTGACTTTAAGTTTGGAGCCCAGTGTGTCATCAATGGCATCTGCTTCTTTCTATAAGGAGCATGAAAGAAATCCATCAAAGTCAAACAGGGACATTCCAACTTCAGATACACAGTTTTCCTTTATATTTGCTGTACACACACACACACACACACACACACACACACACACGCGCGCGCGCAAAGCCGAGACGGTAAGCAGGGGAATGTATGCAGATGGTGGAATTGAAACAAAGGCTAAAATGTAGTTGACAAAGGAAAATAAGGAAAGCTGACCACCCACATTTGAAAAAGCATTATTTGGAAGAACAAAGTGCTTCTAAGTTGAAGATGCATAAGTTATTAATGAACGGTACCCTCCTTTTGTCCCCCAAATCCCGATGGAGAGCAGACAGAAGGACTGTCACTATGAATCAAGCTCAGCTGAAACGTGCCACTGCTGGTCCAGCCATTTACAGGGCCCATTCACCCCAGAACCATTTGCATCCTGAACACTCAGAAAGCTGAACAATAAAACCTCCCAAACGTCTTCATGTGCAACAGGAAGCTCCGAAGCCCAGATGGTACCTTTCATTACCCTGGAGCCTGATGGACAACAGGGAGGGCGCAGTTCAAGGCATTGGTTCGATTTACCTCGATTAACAATAAAACACTACTTACACACTCTACTGCTGTACAGAGAGCTGTAAGCAATGAGGGCCAGTCATAATTTATGGTGGAAGAGGCATAAAACAATTATACATAAAATACTGTTTGAGTAAACTGGGCATCAAGGTGAAAACATAGATTGACTTGATAAATAGCAAGTTTGATTTTGTTAAAGGTCAGGCTCAATTTAAAAAACAGATCATGCCATTAAAAAATGAAAGAAGTGAAAGCAGACACAGAGAATGGACGTGCAAGATCGGGATTGACATATGTGCACTGCCATGTATAAAACAAATAGCTAGTGAGAACCTTCTGTATAGCGCAGGGAGCTCAGCTCGGTGCCCTGTGGTGACCTAGATGGGCAGGATGGGGTCGCGGGGGTGGGGGGTGGTGGTGGAAGGCAGGTCCAAGAGGGGGGGATATGGGGATATATGTATATGTATAGCTAATTCACTTCGTTATACAGCAGAAACTAACACAACATTGTAAAGCAACTATACCCCAATTTAAAAAATAAAAAAGATTAAAAAATAGGGAACTCTGGCCAAAAAAAAAAAAAAGTAAGGAAACCAAAGAGTTCTAGAACTGGATAACAGTTTAGGAAACAAAGACAACATGGAGTTTATAATAAGAGGCACCATGTGACCAAACTTTAACTGTTTCGTATTGTGCTGAGATTTCAGGCATACCTCTCAATATTCAGTTAAGAGTTGAAACCCAATGTGCAATTAAGTAGGCATTGTATTACACTCTCAGAAAAAAAAAAAAAACCCTAGGAAAACCAAGACATTTCGAGCTTATAGTAAGCCAAGGAGTTACATTAAGCAAAGTGTGGGTTTTAGCTCACTTACCTGCTTGGAGTTACTGTTCACAAAGAAATCCTACAGCCATGGCAGAGGCATGGAAAAGGCAAATCAGATACATGCAGTTCAGAAATCACAGCAACCAATGGGGGAAGGTCAAGGAAATCAGTGACAGGGTAAGAGATGATTTTATGCTCCCAGGAGCAGCAATGAGAGTTGATGAAGATGAGAGTCTGGCTGAAGATACATTGAAGAGCAGGGTACTAAGCGTTCAGGGTAAAGAGAGAAGATGGCATGTGCTGTGCTGTACACAATTTTCAATGGTGGCAAATCAAATTCAGAAACGAAAGGGCTTTAAAACACCCCCAAAAGACTCAAAGTGGTGAAGGAACAAATCCTCTTTGAAAGGACCACTGGGCTCCATGTATTCAACATGAAGCAGAGTTCACGGTTTTCCCTTGAAGCAGAAAATATCAATCAACTCTATCAACCTGAGGGAACTACTCCCATTGTCATGTGCTACCAGCAAACATGCTTTTTTGACGGGATGGAATAATCTCCTATCTTCTTGTGTCACTAGGAAGGATTAAGAAAAGAAAAAAGACAAGTTCAACAATATAGGTCAGTAAAACCAACACTCAGTACTCCCCAAGAGTCCAAACAATGTCTGTGGGCGCTCTGGGTAGGTATGCGGAAAAAGACAGAACTTGCAATTAAGAGACAATAAGTGATTCATGTGCTGTGCAGCCATTGGTGGTCCTGTCCACACTGCCTTGGGGCTGTTCATGCGTATAAGGTCAACAGCCTCTGTTGAAAATAGTTCATAGAAAAGACCTGGAGTGAAGAAGGGAAAGAGGAAGCAGTAATTGACACGTTATGAGAAAGTCACAGCTTTCTTTGCATATTTTTGCCGTGATGGCATGAATAAAGCTTCGGTGTGCAAAACACACCCCAGTTTTTGGGCCAACTACTTACACAATCAGCGTTTACTTAGCAGATTCCTTAAGGCCTCACTGGTCCCGGCAGCACTGCCAAGGCCAATTTTACACAGATGAGCTGTTTCACATCATTCTTCGAATGGGAAACAAAATGTATCCTCCCCTTGCTCCACCCATACAAGGGGGGATTACTTTTCTGGAATGGCGTTTAAAAAATAAAGTGATAACCACATGAAACTTTTCTTTCCTCTGATGTCACAGTTTTCTTTTGTCCCTGTTGTAACTGTCAAGTTTTTTACACTGAAAATCCTTAGCACTCTTTCCCTGTAACAGCAGTTTCTCCTTTCAAGGGCAGAAAAAACTGGTGAAGTGAACTCCATGAGGTCATCTTATCCTACTTTTCTCTCTTAAAGAGACAAGTTGCAAGTTGAATTTAGACCCTGCTCTCCCTGTCTGGCCTTCAAGGAAGAAACTTGTATGAAGGTGTCTGGCAACTCATTCTCCCTAAGTTCCCACTGTCTGGAAATTAATCTCTACTGTAGTGGTCTATGGAACCAGGCCACAAGCATTTACTAAGGATGTGACTTGGAGCTCAGTTTCACTATCTGTAAAATGAAGTAAACAACTGGATATTTATTGTATTAAATGTGATATGCATGTAAAGCATTTTGTACAGTACCTGTCACATATTTATGAGCTCCATACTTGGAAGCTATCACACACTACAATTCTACCTTTCAAGCCAATGATCAAGTCCATTTTTTTGCCTATTGCCCTACTTTTCAGTTGAGTTGAAGCACAGCTGGTCAAGATCTCCCACTTGTAACCAGCAGCAGCACTAAGTATAACAGTTAATAGCTAAGTAATGTATCTTATCTTTTGAGAGGTGAGGATGAAGAATGCCATGTGAGAGTTAGGTTAATTGGAGATCTTGAAATCCCCTATTTTAAGAGTCCTTTAATCATCACATTTTAAATAAAATCACAAAGCTTATTAGATGGGGAATGTTAAAAATACTGATGCTCCCAGGACTATTTCAAATAAGTTAACATTCTTTTTGAAACTTTAAATTATTCACTAATTGGCTTGGGCCAAACATGATAGAATTGCCTACATTTGGCTCCACCTAACAGGATATCTGATTTTTCCAGTTGATTTTTGGTGTAGGGCTTAGGGTTTGGAAAATAAGTAGGAAGTTGGGGCTTGCATTTTCAGGAGCCAGTGCTGATAAATTCCTATAAATAGGGTTTCACCATGAAATAATGACTCGACATTTCATAGACAATGACAACCTTTATATGGATGGTTCTTAAAATTTTTGAGGTTGAGATCCCATTGTAAATCTGATAAAAGCTGGAGATCCCTCTCCAGAGAAATGCACACACACTAATATTTATATAAAACCCTGTATTTGATTAACTATTACCATGTTGTCCAGCTATATAGAACCTGTACCTTATACTTTGGTACTAAGAAAAACCACTATTTACAATTTTTATCTCCTGTCTTCATATGCCATGACTAAGGACAAAGCTTGTTGAAATCAATGTCCTAAATCACATAATTTTTCAATGTAAAACCTAGATATACAGAATAACAAAAAACATAAAGAAAATAAAAAAAGAAATTTCTTTGGCCATTCATAAAAATTCAGAAGATACCACTGACTATACCAAATGGGACCCCAAGAATGACTTGTATATGACATGTTAGTGGAGAGTTGGATTCTGGAGCCTAGGATAGTTATCCTTTGTAACTATTCAAAGCAGAGAGGCTTTGAAATGTTATATCACGTTCTGATAATAGGACCTAGAAAGAAGGGGTGTCCCCAGGCAAAGAGTGGGGAAGAGGAATGGAGATAACCAGCTGTTCATTTGTTGCTCCAGAGGTATGTGTGCCTTTAGGTAAATGTAGTACCTTTAGCTCATTTTCTCTCTGTCCAAATTGCATGAATAGGGAGAATGAATTTATAACATCTTGAGATGAAAATCTCCCACAAAACAAATATGAATGTTGTTTAATTGTAACTGAGATAGTACTACTATGCAATGTGCTACATTATGTATTAAAATAAGTCTCTTGTGGCTGGCCTAGAGATCATGTATAGTACAGTTTCAATGAGGAAAAGAGGTTCTGAGATTCAAGACATTGACTTTCAAATGAACTTTTGTAATGTGAGCAGGGGAATAACTGTATGCTATTAAATTCCATTTCATGTGGCACATAAGCTTACATAATCGGCTCACACCTTTGATATCCACACTGGAAAAAAAAAGAATCCTGAATAGAAATGATCTTGTTCTTAAAACTGGAGTTAAAGAAAATCCTTTACAAAGTCTAACCTTCATAATCAATAAAGCCATCAATAAGAACAAAGTGAAACTGAGAATTATGCCACTGTACACCTGTCTGGACACTGAATACATACTGAGCCATATTTTTATTATCTGTGACATAGGAATAATACTCACCTCAAAGAGTTGGTGTGAAGATTAAATGAACAAATAAGTATCAGTTCCTTGAGAACTAAAAGTTAGGGTTGATGAGATTGGGGCTGTATATATTATATTCAGCACCAAAAATGTAATGGATACTTAATATTGATTATCATCTTTTAGTCTATATTCTGGTTATTTACAGATTTTCCTCATCTCTGCTTTTATAGTATAAGCTGCATTAGAGACGTGTGCAATAGTTTAACACATTTGTGTCCCTTGACATACTTTATATGCAAAGCAGACAATAAAAATATCTGTTGTTTTTAATGATTCAATATTTCTCATATCAACAGGGCACATCTTGTGTGTGTGTGTGTACATTTACTCATATCAAACCTCTCCTACATGTCATTAATCAGTGTTCACCTAAATTATACTAATCTGAAGCTTGAAATTTTTTTCAAAATCTTACTCTGTGTAGTGTTCCTGTTGCATGCACACAGACAATGGTATTCATGGGTTCTTTGTCTCTCTGAGAAATTTACTTGGCCACACAACTGGCTGAAATCCAGAGAGTTTGACCAGGGTTTTATAACTCTGGAGGGAAGAAAGAGGAGAAATCATTGAAGAAAAGGGTTCCCGGTATTCATTTGGGAGTAGAAAAGAGAGCAATTCAAGTGTAACAATAATTAAATAGAGCACTGCCAAGACTAAAATGAAAATGCATAGGTCTTGACGTTGCCATTAGTTATGAGACATGGGGACACAATGACAGGCACCCCGTTTCCTTTAGTCTATCCTATGTGTTCCTACTAGTCTGTCTTCATCTTTCGATTTTCTGTCTCTCAACATTCAATAAATTCAATGGAATGGCTCAAATTACCTTCATTTGGGAAACACCTTTATGGTTTAAAAATTCTCAGCTCATGTTCTTACACCAAGAGGGGAGACCTACTTGAGTCAAGCTGAGTGGGTGTGCTGAAATTTTTCTCCGGGAAGTACTACTGCAAATGTCACAAATGATTCTACTTAACCAGTCTACTACTTAGTGTTAAGTGCAACCGAAATGTTCTGGTTTATCCTGACTGGCATGACTACTGATTATTTAAACAGCAATTGGTTGCTAGGAGACAATTACCCAATTGCTAGGCTTTCTGCAACCCTGTCTCCTGGAGCTCTTGAGAACTGTCCACATATTTGTCCCAGAGCATTTTGGCAGCATCCTTCTGCACCTTCTGCTGAAAGCCAGTTAATTATGAGTCTTGTAAACTTGGGTCTTTCAACCATCTGCCTTCATAATAAATGCAACCCACGAGCTCAGACTTGAATAGCATCATTTGGAATAACTGCTGTTTTTCTCTTCCTTTTATTTACTTCTCTAAGTTCCCAAACCTTCATCTTAGGCAACTAGAATGGACCAGTATTAGTGACTGAAACTGAAGTAGGAAATCAGCAGGACGTGTAATTAGGTCAGAAGATTATTTGAATCTACCAGGAAACTGGCTATGTCCTAATGTCCTACTTCATGTTAAGGCCCAGAGGAAACTATCGTGGGACGGGAGAGAGAGGAGGCCTGTTGTGGCCATTCAGGAATGAATCTGGTCCAAGTACCTGCCATACAAGAGCTCTCAACACATCTTTTGTTTGTCCCCTGAAAGATAAGGTATCTTGCTTTCAACTGGACAACGTCCTATCTTCTTTTTCTTCATTTTCCTTTATTTGGCATTTATGATATTGTACAAGTTTGCTGTCATACTTTTGGGAGGGGTCCCAGCTGAGTGCTCCTATCTTACAGTCATTCTGCCATGGCAGGCAACCACCTGCATTTTTGTACTTTATTAAAATAGCATTAAGGGCACTGCAGAGAAATATTCTCTCACTTAAGGGAAAATATTCTGGCTAAAAGATGTACTACTTTTTCTTTTCAATTTTAGTTGCATCAAAGGCCATTTTGAAAAAGAAAACCTCAGCTGTTTTTTCTCCCCAGCCTCGGTCCATCTTCTCCCTTGGTGCTTGGCAGTTCTGTTCTGAGACACTCTTTCTTGGGAACCAAGCCAAGCCTAAGCAGACTAGGAAGTCTGCTGCTTGTCTGAGGATGCTCCACCCTGGGAATGATTCACACGGGAGTTAAGGGCCTCCCAGCAAAACCCAAGGAAAGCCCCTACGCAGATGCCTGGCATCTGCCTGTTCCTGTTCCTTAAGACACCCTCTGCTCTCATCATTTCTCTCCCTCAGTCACCCTTTGAACTTTTCTCCTTACACTCTGAGACTCACTTTTTCCCTCCCAGACTTCCGATTGACGGTTGAAGACCTCAATCCACCTCTTGCTTGTACTTCTGAGACTCTCTGTACCAAGCCACTTTGCTGTGAACTCTACTAAGATGCCCTCTCGAGGGGTGAGAGGTACCGCACAGATGTGACCAAGCTCACTAAGTGACGCTGACTACTTGGCCAGGTTAGTAAGCACCAAATCAAACTGCATGTTCTCATACTATCATGTTGCTCACTTTTCAGAAGCTCCTTGGGTCCTATTTGTTCCACTGCCATCCTCACACTTGCTCAGCCTTCACAGCCCCACTTCTGAGTCGATCGTGTTCAGGACAGAGCAAAAACTTCTTTCTAGGTTCTATCTAGCTGCCAACTTATAGTCATTTACCAACCCCCATACTTCAAAAGGTTCCATTTATTTCAAATAAGCAGTCCACTTCTGATAATAACCATTTTAAATACAAATATTATAACTAAAATAGCTTCAGAAACAAACACTGTGGGGTGACACTACAAGTTAGGTAACTCTCCTACTATTTTCCCCTGGTGGCCCCTTTGACTAAGCACAAGTGACAATAAGATACAGAGCTCCTTCCACCAACGGAGACGGTGTTGTGGAAAGACACCAGAGCATGAAGCTCCCTAACAAGGAGCTTGTATACCTTCAACATGTACACACACATGCGTGCGCACGCACACACACACACACACACACACATAAACTGACAGGAACCTAAACACACATGCAGACCCACACACCATGCTGTCTGCAGGAACATAATAGGCTAGACCAAACAGCCTAGAATTAAGATGCCTAACATATCATGGTTATGGCAGATGGCCCAGGGATCATGCACAAGAACATGACTCCTTAATTATTTTAGCATCTGGAGGGCACATGCTCTTACCTGCTGTCTTTGGTAAGCAGAGAAAGTTCTTTCTAGGTCTTCAAGATCTAGAACTTTGAAGACTTTTGTATCATCAATTTCGGTCCACACTGTTCCTTCCAGTTTGTTCTGCAAACATCAAGTTAAGAAGCGCTGGGGTTTATAGTTAAACACAAAAATAATAGATGTAGTTATTTGTTTTACAAAGTGCTGCTATCCCAAATTTTTCACTCTACTGGATGCTCAGAATGAGCTGGCTTCAAAAATCGGGTCCCTTGTTTCAGAAGCTTTATCACTTGAATATCTGAGCTAGTGAGAATCCTGAATCCACACTAGGAAATGAAATCACTGGACAGCCAGGGTGGCCCGATCAGAGACAACACAGTGCACTGCTAGTGCTATCCGTTAGAGGGAAAGTTGGAACAAATGGCTCACCTCAGGCAGCTTAGACCAGTTGAAGGATTTCAGGGCGTTTGTGGGCTGAGGAATGTTCTTCTTCTTGAGTGCCAGACCCAGGGGGGCACCAGGAGGTGGCATGACTCCTCCCAAGGGAGGAGGCCCTGGGGGAGGGGGAGGGCCCCCTGGGGGGAGGGGAGGGGGTGGAGGAGGAAGCGCTCCACCAGGCAGAGGCGGGGGTGGTGGGGGAGGGAGGAGGGGTCCGGGCACAGAGGAAGGAAAGGGCCCCCCGGGGGCTCCAGGCGATGCTCCACCGGGGAGTGAAGCGCAGACGGCCCTCTGAAAAATAAAAATAGGAAAAGAGGAGATGAACAGAAGAAGTAAATTCACTGGATGATTTTTAGGGTCTGAAACTTTGCCTAACATGTGTATTATGGAGAAATTCACACATCTGAGAATGTGGGCTTAAAGGCACAGTAAGTTGAGTGGCCTCGTGTGTGACACTCTAGGGCTCGTTTGCAAAGGGTTCACGTGTCTCTCACTTCTGGTACCATCCTCCAGTTTGGTTTTCATGAAATCAGTTTTCATGTTAAGAAGCTAATGTGATTTCCTTGCTCTTGTGAGAGTATCTGTATTGGAGAACAAATGCACACCCTCAACCACCTCTGCTAACGTGCACGGTAAGCAGAGGGAACAGGTTGCACCACCACCGTGATGGGTCAGGAGACGGTTCAGGCTCTATTGGCCCCAGCAGAGCTGTCTACTTAAGGAGGGGGGCTCTGGGATAAGGAGGCCTCAGCAGCTGCCAGCCATGGGAGCCCCAGCCTGGGGCCCGTGAGCTCACCCTGCTGAGCTCGTGGAGCTGGGCCGTGAGGTCCGCCACCTGCTGCTTCACTTGCTTGTGCTCAGTGGTCTCCTTTTCAAGTTTCTCTTTCATTTTATTCAAGGTCTGCATCATCTCTTCCTTCTCCTGGGTCTTGGCATCGCATTCTCGCTCTTTCTTTTCCAGTTTCTGTTGTAACTCATTGTGCTCTACACATGAAAACAACTGGACATGAAAACGGTGAACTCTTCAAAGCTGAAGCATTTTCTCTAAACAGAAGATCGATTGAGGGTGATTGTGAGGCTCTTTATTATGATTTATAAAATCATTCCTCTTCTCCATCAAAGGGAGCAACTCATGGGCTCAATGGTGCTCGTGCTTGCAGGGGGCTTCAGATGAACAACTTTATCAACTACATTCTGTAAAAGGCTGAAGAGGCCCTCCGGTCACAGTTCCAAAGATGGAACACAGGCGTGAGCAACTATTTGTGGAGGTGAATGGCGCCTGCTTGGTATTTAATTTAGAATCCTGTCCTAGAAATGGCCCTTTAGTCACACTAGGGAAAATGACTATTAACAGGGCCTCTTTTCAAAAGTTAGAAATGAGAACTAGACAAGTCCAGTGTTCATTAGCTGGGTTTGCTGGCTTAGGTCCCACTAGCAGAGGGGCTGAAAGGGAGGATCCTGCCCTGGGAGGAAGTGCTGCTGCCGGACCCAGGGTTTGTCCCAGTGTGGAGTCATTGCTCCCACTGCCCTCAGAGGGCCCCTTGGACTTGAAGTGTTTTATGCGCTGGCAAACAATTATTAAAACTTGCGAAAGCAAATGTTATTATCTCATCATTAAACACCTTAAGGGTTTTAAGTTAAGTAGTACCTGCTGAGCATGAGAATCACGATAATACGCGGAGAAAAATGTTAGCTCTCAGCTGTAGTTGCACTCACTCCCCCAACCCCGCTATAACGGAACAAGGCATCCCATTTAGCATAACGCTTACCTATGTTGCCAACACACCTCCTGACTCTAGCACTTACAGGAGTAATACTCTTTGGAAAAGAGGACTAATGAAGTTTAGCCTGCAGATTTTCATTTCAAATACTTGGCCCCAATCCCTAGTCTTTTTATACCAATAAACCCACTAGAGATAGAACCTACTGGGGCAGAGCTATACAGAGCTGGTCTCTATTTCTGAATTTGATAACATTTAAATTCTTGCTTTCTCTGTCTTTTACTTTCTCTCTTCTTAGTTCTCTAAAATCAGAGTTTGCAGAGAAGGTTCAAGTCACTAAAATCCTTGGAGTTTACCAGCCTTGGAGTTAAGATAACCGTCAACCCGCTTCTACCACTCTGTGGATGCTTCCCTGACTTCTTCAGCGACATCTAAAAACTACCCCACTGCATCCCACTTTCCTTCTTCTATCTCTGTTTCATTCCTCTTTGACAATGTAAGACCTGACTTCCTATTATCGGTCATTAGCCTTTGACAAATCTGGCCAAGCCTCAGAACCACCTGAGAGATTTTGACATTTCAGGACTCACAGACCACATTCCAGGGAGTCTGTTCTATAGATCAGGGGCAGGCCTTAGGAACCTGTGGTTTTCAAATGCTCCTTAGAGGATTCTGATAAAGTGCCCGGTATGGGAAGCTCCAGCCTAAAGGATTATCTCCACAAATAGTCTCCATTTGCTAAGCTTTTATTCAGTACTTACTGGGTATCCGGCACTACAGAGAATTCTCCCCAGATATTCTCCACCTTTCAGGTCCATAGTACTTCCTGTCTCCTCACAGCCTCCACCCTCTGAGAAATTCATCAACAGGTACCCTATTTAATAGAACTTTGCTACTTGACACTTCCAGAGAAGAATGAATTTTACTGACAATATCTCCTTTTTTGCACTCTATGCATGACCTCACTTTAAACCATCCTATTCCTCCAGCTGATCTGGGCTACTTCCTCTTGTACCCCTCAACTGCCTAAATGCTACAAAACTTTCTACCATTACTAGGCAGCTAATAAATGCCAGGTACTATGCTAAAGTCCTAATATTTGTCATTTACTCTTCACAACAACCCTGTGAGTTAGATGTAATCTTCACTTTGCAGAGGCAAAGACTGGAGGGGTAAAGGACATGACTTAGCCTACCCACACAGTCAGTCAGGGGCAGAGCTGAGACCCAGACCCAGAGCCCAGCACCGTGCCTGCCCCGTGCAGCCATTCAGTACATACCCACTGCATGAAGGACTGAAATGACTCCAAAGCTTATGTCCTAAGTACTCTCTTCAACTTGCACACCTGAGTCTCCATGCTCTAGGGTATATCCCTAAAGTACCACTCATTGACCATCTTCTCGGGTATAATTCTCTCTTTACCCTAACTTGTTGTCAATGTCTCTATTCTTTCTATAGCAGTTTCTGGAATTAATTTATAAAAATGTATGTGCAACCTCACTTATTTGAGACCTATCTGAATTCATATGAGGAACCCACAATATAACAGAACTTCATATTCGGTATTTTCCGATATCAGTGGTGAGCCTGCTTTTCTGCTCAATGGACAAAACGTGATGAGAGGAAAGGAAATGCTTCAGCATCTCTTGGACCATATTGTCAACACACTGAATACTATGGTGAGTGCTACTGTATGTCACTGGCTGTGAATGAGTCACTTGGACAGGGAAAAGGAAGTCAGTTAACCAGCACAGTGAAAGAGTAGTGGCCGGGCGTATGACTGTTTTCTCAAAGGGTCCAACTTTAATTTGCTAATATTTTGAAGGAGGGGAAGAGTTATACTTATTCTGTGAGTGGTTTGGCATGGTGACAGGCACGAATGACCGCCCCCCCCAAGTCATTTGATGCTGAGAGTTGATATCAAAGACATATTGAGATACTCACCAATGGCTGGTCTGTTAATGTTTCACAACATGTACATCTCTAATGGTCAGTGATTTTCTGCATGATTTCTCTTTTTATAACTGGTGCCAAATTAAGGTCACGTGGAGAAATGGGCTGCTGAAACCAAGTTGCCTGTGCTTCTCTTTCAAAATTCTGGGTAATCCCTGGTGTCCCTGATTATAGTTCTTAAAATCTAGTGTGCTTTAAAGAGCAGTTATGGGGAAGGCTGGGATGAACGGTAGTTAAGAAAATTTGAATGAATGAATATTGAACAGTAAATGCTTCAAAAATGCTTCCAAAAATGAACGGTGGTTTAGAAAATTTGAATTAATGAACATTGAACAGTGAATGCTTCAAAAAATGATTATAATGAAAGGATAAAATATTTGGGAATCAACATGACAACTAAGATAGTCTGATTCAAGAAAAACCAGGCAAAATGCCCTGAAAACATGGGGGAGGGGAAAGGCTGTTTATACACCAAAGTCAATGAGAAGCATTAATGCAAATTTCTAAAATATACAGTAAGGAGAGTTGTCCAATAACCAGTAACATGACCTCTTCTCTTGTCAGGACCTCATCATTTACCTTTTCTCATTTTTTCTGCTTGTTCTTTCCACTGCTTAACTTCATTTTCATTAACCAACCTGTATGATAGTTAAAGGAGCATTCATTACAAAAAGCGTAAAAGGCCCACTGCTAAATGCATGCTCTCTAGGTAGAAAAACTGTTTAATGCAGAGAAAGTCCTCAGCATGCCTGAAACCCATTTTAAACCCAGATGTTACATATATATATATTACATGTATACATATAGGAACTCGTATCTGACCTCTAGAACATTTCAGTTCTCCCAGCTGCTATTTTGAAGTAGGATAATACAAATGTCTTATACTGGTGCTATTATCTCAAGGGTAGCAAAATAAAAAGAAACTTACATCCGTACGACATTTTTAATATTAAAGTTTTCCAAGGGCGTGGAGTCAGGGTCCTGACCTTTGTCATTCTGGATAACTATTTGCTGTATAATTCTATCTAGGAGTAGCCAGTACTGAACGGTGTTGCCACTTCTCTTGTCTAAAAAAGAAAAGAACAGTGGAGATACTTCAACTGGTTTCAAAACTTGAATGAATATTTTTCAACAGTGGTCACCCGCCAGAGCCACAAAACCAGACAGATGTTTACAACCCTTCCCAACGTTTCTGGAATTCTGACACACGATGACCATTTACGTGATTGAGAGGCACTTTCTGCCCCCTTCTAAATGTGCTGTAAGGCATATATTTATTTTTAAAATCAAAGTGAGTTATAATTCGTTTCATTTTGAGAACTTCACAACACCCCTTAAGCTGTGCAGAGACACACTGGGCTGTCACAAAACTAAGGTTTGGAATCCCTGGTGTGCACCCAACCTAAGCCACACTGTTCAGAAGACAGAGCCCTTTGGATGATGTCCAAACATTCACAAACACATGCGTTAAGTCACAAACACACTCACAAGGCATTTGGAGGCAGTGGTGCAGGATGGACATGAAGTGAGGGTAAGCTTCACTGTGGGTCAGCCTCTTCCTGGTCAGCTCAAACATCTGAGTAGCACTTTTTGTGTCTATGTGAACCTGTTTCATATGAAAAAGAAATCTAAGTCAAACATCCAAGTTCTTCAATTCCTGCAAGGTAAGGTAAGCAATTACAAGGCAAATAGAAGCTAATCCTGCCACTTAGATAGCAAAACAGAAATCTGACTTTGCTCTTAGGTTACATGTCATCTCTATGACACACATTACAACAGGGACATTTGTGAGCTGCTGAGTCAAATTAGAATAATTGTAAGCACATGTACCAGTTCAAATCTTTTGGCAAATTCTAGTTCATCTTCATTTCGGAGCATTTCAAAAAAATCTAAATGCCTGAAAGACAATTAAAGAAAAGCTATTAAAAGTTGAACATCCTACAAACACAGGCACATAGGAATCAGGACATAAATACTAAGGCCTTTCCTAAAATTTCAGAGATATCTCTAAAAGAAGTACGACAACAAAATTTGAATGCCTTCTCTTAACTATGTTCTAAGGAAAGAAGACATCATCTGACTGAAATGAGATCACTACAAGAGACAAATCTGAAAGCCTAGGATGCGCAGCACATAGAAGACAATTCATGAAAGTTTATCAAATCCAAACACAACCAAATCCAGATTCTACTCATGGAATCTCTTTATGGAAAAACAAGCCCATATAACTAACTTGACTGACCACTGAATTAAAGATTACAAAAGAAATGTTCATGCCTTTCACTTATTCATTCAAATACTTATTGAGCCCCTATTATTGACTGGGGAATGATAAGTTCTGTGAAGACAAATCCAACAGCATAAAGGGGGTAGAGAATGATGGGAGGTGAGGTGAGGTGAAGAATATGAACACAGTGGCTGGAAAAGGTCTCTGCATGGGAAAAAGGGAAAAAGCGATTTGGACATCTGTGGGAAGATCTTTTAATGCTGAGGAAATAGCAGGTGCAAAGGCCCTGAGGCAAGTGTATTTTGACATGTTCATAGACTATCAAGGAAAAAAGCATGGTGGAGTGTGTGAATGAGGGAGAAGTGTGGTAGAAGGAAAGATCTGAAAGGTGGTAGGATATGTTAGAAATCGTAAAATGACTGCAGACAAGAGCAAATGAACAGGAAAGTGGAAATTAACATTCATAGAATGTCTATCAAAGGTGCCATGTGATTCCACATGTTTTATAGTCAGCTTTCATAACAGCTCTGCAGAATAGTGTTATCATCATCATCACTATTTCTTTACATATAAAAACAGTAAGGGGGCTTCCCTGGTGGTGCAGTGGTTGAGAGTCCGCCTGCCGATGCAGGGGACACGGGTTCGTGCCCTGGTCTGGGAAGATCCCACATGCCGCGGAGCGGCTAGGCCTGTGAGCCATGGCTGCTGAGCCTGCACGTCTGGAGCCTGTGCTCCGCAACAGGAGAGGCCACAACAGTGAGAGGCCCACATACCGCAAAAAAAAAAAAAAAAACAAAAACAAAAAACCCAAAAAACCCAGTGAGGTTCAGAAAAATTGAGTAACTTGACCAGAACACACAGCAGGTAAGCGGCAGGACTGGGATACGGATTCAAGCCTAATGCCAAAACCTACACTAAGTTCTCTACACAAGTGCTGCTTCTTTCATCGAGAAAATCTTACTATAAAAACATCATTACCTGGTCTAACATTTTGGTACAAGTTCCTTAGGTCACAAGTAGTTCACAGACTGGCACTATACACAAGGAAAACACATGAACTATCTCATAATAGTGTGACTTACCTATCTAATGTTGAATTTTCATGTTCCCTTAATTTATCTATTACAGGTTGAATTCCCAACATCAGAAATTCATAGCGAAGATGAAGTCTAAAGTCCAAACTTTCCTGAAAGTAAAAGGGTGATGGAATACATTTTTAAGCTCTTTAGACTACACAGTTGGTAATCTTTTTTTAAAAATTATTCTTTAATAATATATGTTTTAAATTGTGGTACAGAGGCTCTTACCACTCCTGCGCCTTGGCTTAGCACTGCATTGATGAAGGACATGATGGCAGTCTTGAGACTCACTTCATCTCGATACCGCCCCGTGCTTTTATCCAAGTCATTAATTAATGTCTACCAAGGATACAGATGTAAAAACAAAGGACCGAATAGTTACTAACCGTACACTCATTTTATTAATTTTTTAATACTCTGAAGTTTATTTTTAAAAGCTTGTGTTTAGTCAGCATTACATTGATCCACAGAAAGCTACCTTTTTTTCCTTAAGATTAGTCCTAAAAACTCTACTTTCAAAATTCTTACATCATATATGTTTACATATACATGTATACAAAGTACAAAAGACTGTGCTTCATTAACTCTGCTTACTTTTTATATTTGAGTATAAACCATGTGGTGATGTAATCTCACTGTTTATATCGATACTACATCAAGACTGGCAACACATAAAATTTTCAGGGAACACCCATTTAGTGGATCAAAAAGTGTTTTATATAATGTGTAGGAAGCAGGGCTACATTTTTAAGTTCAGTACAGTAGTCTCCCCTTATTCAGAGGGGATATGTTCCAACATCCCCAGTGGATGCCGGAAACCATGGATAGTACTGAACCCTATATATATTCCTATATAGACTATGTTTTTCCTACATTAATGGCTGGGTGTTGTATACAGTGTGGGTATCTAGAGAAAGGGATGATTCACATCCTGGGAAGGACTGAGCAGGATGGCACAAGATTTCATCATGTTACTCAGAACAGCTGCACAATTTAAAGCTTATTTCTGGAATTTATTTCTGGAATTTTCCATTTAATATTTTTTAACCGCAGTTGACCTCAGGTAATTAGCACTGTGGAAAGCAAAACTGCAGTTAAGAGGGGGACTACTGTAAATCCACAACCTCAGATTGATCAACTACAGAAAGAACATTCTACTCTCTACCTAAGAAGAAGGAAATGCTTGAAGTCCCATCGTGAATGCTCACCACAGGGGAAAATCTCAAGTTAACATTCCCCCTTCGGGGCCAGGAAAGGCACTGGTCTTAAGGCAGGAATGAAGAAGTGGCGAGGAAGCACCTACCTGAAAGCGGGTTCTCTCGCTGGCGTACTTCTGGTAGTGCAGCATGGCCTGCAGAACCTTCTTGTGGCCCCCGGGAACCAGGCACACAGCGCCCAAGATTTCCAGCACAGCCACCTTCGTCTTAATGTTCTCTGTGCTCAGACTCTGAGCAATTACATTAATACTCTCAGAATGAGCCAGGACGTGAGCCCGACCTTGAGAGTTGTTCATTAGCGCCTTTATACATCCAATGAGAGAGGTATGTATTCGAGACTCTGAGGTCTCGTAGTCCATGGTCTTTAGAAAGTTGAGAATACATGACAGGCCGTCCAAGTCAATGAATCGGGTTACAAACCTGTCACGAGGAGAAGGTTAAAATGTATCAGACTTAAGTCTTTTTGGAATATTTTAATAGCCCTTAACAGAAAGGTTTAGGGGGCTGGTGGGCAGGAGAAAGTAAGAAGATGTAGTTCCTAAAGTACCCAAAGGCTTACATGAAGTCTTCTTAATTGGAGGCCTCCTCCTTGGCCCAGACCCAATGGTCAGGTCTAACCAGAAGTGTGAAAAAAATCTCCAATTGAGTTAAAAAGAACTTAACCGATATGAATAACCAATGAACAGATCTTATAACCACAGAAAACCAGGAACAAGAAGACATTCAGAATATTCACCTTAGGTTAAAGTCATCTGCTGATCCTGTGTTATGATAGCATCCAGTCCTCAGGCACGTTTAAGTGTTGACCACTGACCCAGGCACGCCCCATACCAATGAAAAGTCAAAGACCATCCTTAAACTCCAGGATATTTACTTGCCAAACAAATGATAATCTATCTCCTTAGTTTTATAGCAGAAACCTTCTTTTGTATGGCATGCTATATGGAATCCCAATATATAAAACAAATAAAAGCAATACTTTATTACTGTACATTAATTTTTTGATATTTATAGCACTTATTTAACTGTAAAGTCAATCAATGAGAATAATTCACAATACACATCTGTAGGTTAAGCCTCTGAAAAGTTCAAAAGTAACATAACCTGTTGATGTGACTACTCCAGAAATTTCCAAACTTATTTAGCCTTGGATAACCATTAACATCTGAGAATGCAGAACACACATAGAGAGGGAAACACTGATCTTGTTAGGACAGATTAGAAAACTTTTGATATACTACTGTATATGATTTTTGAGGAATCAGTACATTTTTTCCTAGCATTTTATAGTCAAATATAGGGAATTTTATTTCTCAGCTATTTCATCCAACCACATCACCCAGACCTAGCCAAGCTTCATTCGTAGCACTAGTGCTGATGAAATGCACCTGTAAGCACCCCCATATCCCACCAAACCTTAGAGGATTAATGGAAAATGAACGTGTGGGAGGCACACAGTAGAAGCTGATTGCTCATCCATTTCTTTTACAACCGTTTTATTGAGATATAACGCACATGCCATAAAATTCATACTTTCAAATGTGTAATTCAGTGATTTTTAATATATTCACAGAGTTGTGCAACCATGGTCACTATCTGATTTTAGAACACTTTAATTATCCCCAAAAGACCATTTTCCTCTCTCCCTAACCCCAGGCAACCACTTATCTTTCTGTCTCTATGGGTTGGCCTTTCCTGGATATTTCATATAAATGGAATCATACAATACGTGGTCCCTTGTGTCTGGCTTCTTTCGCTTTGCATAAATATTTTCAAGGCTCATCCATGTTGTAGCATGTATCAGTACTCCATTCCGTTTTAGGGTTGAAAAATATTCTGTTTTATGGATATGTTACATTTTATTTATCAATTGATCAGTTGATAGAATTTAGGTGTTTCCAATTTCTGGCTATTATAAATAATGCTAATATTCGCACACAAGGTTTTAGGGACATGTTTTCATTTCCCTTGGGCTATATATCGAGAAGTAGAATTGTTGGCTCATATGGCAACACTATGTTTAATATTCTGCGGAAATGTCCAACTATTTTCCAAAATGGTTGCACCATTTTACATTCCCCCCAGCAATGAATGAGGGTTACAATCTCTCCACATCTGCACCAACACTTATTAGTTTCTGCCTTTTTGTATTTTAGCCACCTTCATGGATGTCTGCATATCTTTTAACCGAAGAAAAACAATTTATTGAATGTTCAATGATTAAAGTATTTCATCCACGGTTCAATTACATGTTTTTAATTTAAGACTTCCTCAAGAGTTTGGCTATTGCAGAAAAATAAAGAAGAAAGGAAGGGAAAAAACAAGGGGAGAAGAAAGTAGAAAAGCAGAAAAAGAAAAGAGACAAGTAGTACACGCTACCCAGTATAAAAATTACCTCATTGGTTTCGTCCTTAGTGCTGTCTTCAAACTCTCTATAGTTTTACTTCTCTCTTCTTCCTCTTCTTTCTCTAAAGCCAGCAGAGATTTTCTCTATGCAAAGAAAACTAAAGTTACTTCTTCAATTTTTGTTTTAATTATAGTGCAAGTAAGACAAGCCCACAGATTACATGCTATCACTTTTAATACAAATAATCAATAATAATATGACCAAGATTTACTACAAGCCAAAATGTAGACCAAAAGCGCCAAGAATTCCACAAATTCATTCTCTGTACTACAAGTTACTTCTTTTGAATTTAAATAAAGTTTTAAGAAAATGTTGAGAAATCTTAGTAGAGATTAAGTTGTCCAAACACTTGTGTAACTATTCTATAACTATACTCTGATGAAGATATTACTATTTATTTGATAGAAAAGGGAAGATTAGACCTATAGTTAAATATAACAATCTGACAATTAAAGTTAACATTATCACACTATCAAAGAGAGGCAGGCAGCAATCTTTCCATGCTCTCTCTTCCATTTCTCAGTCAAAAAGTGTAATCTTAAAAAAAAAAGTGTAATTTTTTACATTTTTTGTTACATCCAATTATTTTTTAAGAGGAACGATTAAATTGGACCTGATACAAAGATAGACAATTCCTTTGGAGTAAATGCTTAAGTTTTAGAAATGATTAAGGTTCATAGACTTGTTAAAAAGTCTTTTCCATTCCTTTTATGCCATGATCACCTAAATGTACTAAAAGTATCGCCAAGTCTTATGGCCCCAGGTGCTTCTACCCCACGGAACCACAGGTCCCTTGCCTTCCTCCTACTCTTAACATGTGCTTGTCCAGTCTCAGTCTTTTTACTTGTTACCCATTTTGACAAAATGCATGGTTGGGAGACAGATTGGGGTACAGAAAAAAACATCTGGCTCTTATCCACGTGTCTCAATGGTCCAGTCTCTCCCTTTCTTTCAGGTCCACACATCATCAAGGGGTGACTTTACTTAATTTTTTTCAAGTTAACAGTACAAGCATTAAGTAACTAAATGCTAACAAAAACCTAAATTTGACTTCACACTTAGGATGGTGAAGCCCAAAGCAAACATATATCAGTATCATTTATGGCAAGTGGAATAAAAATCAGTAAAGTCTTGTTTTGTAAACTTGAATTGTTTCTGCTAAAGCTGCCCTCTTGCTGGTGATGCGCCCGGACAGCTGTCACCAGAGGATGGTAGGGGAAGAGGCTGCATGCAGAAATAGCCAATGAATTTCTTCACAGCTCCGTGAGACCCATATCCTGGAAAATTGAGCACAAATCCAGCCAAGTACATTTAATCTCCTGTGGCACAGCTGAACTTGTTCAGACTCTTAAGCAATCACTTTGAATCTGCAGCCCAGAATCAAGACTTTTATGAACATCACTTCTTGTTCCTAAGCTTAGTCACCCAAACCTCCCAAATTAAAACTACACACGTTTCTTATTGTGGTTCATTAATACTAAATAAAGATGCATATATTTATCCTTTTAACAATCTTGGAGAGGGTGTAACCTCCAAATAAAGGCAGACTACATTAAGGTTCTTCCTAGCAGAGTTAGGAGATTTATGAAAAGTCAAGAAATTTAAATTGGAATTTCCTTCCCCAATATAAGGACTATTACTTTCCTCTCAAAACAGAAGACAGTATACTCTTCTCTGTGTGTAGTACAATGAGAATTGAATCTAAGATTGTTTATTGTATTGAGAAAGTCGAGGTTACGGAGATGAACCTGACATTCTAATGTGACTTTTCGAAATAGAATAATTTATGTGGAGCCTCAAGTTTTCAAGCTTCACATTTATGGAGAAGTCTAAATTTGCAGCTTTTCGACAGAAAAGGGGATCTGCCTACATTTCTGAAGACGGCTGCTAGGCCAGACATCCAGTATGCACCTTGCCATACACTGGACTGGCTTGTGGCGGCCTCCTTGGGTGCTCTATGCACTTACTAAATCCCTGTTCACATGAGGAGTGGGCAAAGGACGAAGTGCATCCTAGCAGAGGATCTTCCAGTCAAAGCTGCTAAGGTTTACACTGGAACATGCAGGGCCGAGAGAGATGCGCAAACCAGGCACAGAAATCATTCCTGGTATGGAGTCTGGAACTAAGTAAGCTCCTGTTTGAAATATCTCATTGGTGTGAAATCAATAAGCCAACCCGCTAAGCACACTGAACTTCACCTCACATCCTTGCTCCCTGAGACTGCACGCAGAAGCCACACACCAAGAAAGCCCAGGTCCCTCTGGAACACGCACTCTTTTATTATATTGTTTTTCACTCGTTAAAAGCCAGCAGATCACTCAGGGGTCCTTTAAAGAACAAAGCATTCTTGTTATGAAGCTTCCGCAAAGTAACTGAACTTGTTCCACAAAGGGCTTCACAGACCAGTAAGCGCTGCGGTTCTCAACCTGGACTGCTTATCAGACTCTCCAGATGCTTGTCCCACCTCAGAAAAGCTGGGGGTGGAGGCGGGGGGTGGGGGTGGGGGTGGGTGGGGGTGGGGTGGGATTACCAGGCCTCTTTCACGTGCCAAAGGATTTAAAAAACTGAGTTAGTGAGAGGCAAACTGGAAAGGAGTCTCTGAGTTTAGACTGATAGGTTTAAATTCCAGCTCTACCACTTCCAAATGAGATGACCTTGGGCAAGGTAACCTTTCTCTGAGTCTCAGACTCCTTATCTATAAATAGCACTTAGAGGATAGGGTGCTTGTAAGGATTTAAAACAGCATGTAAAGTGCCTGTTACATGAGGCACACTCAACAGCAGTAGCCGCTACTGATGCTGAAGACAGTGGATGATGAAAATGTGGATAACCCCCCCTTCGACAATTCCCAAAGCAGACAGCCAAAGAGCTTAGCTGCCAGGCCAGGAAAGGATCTGGAGGAGTCATGTGCCTTTCCAGTCCCCAGGGATAATGTCTTAGGATTTCTGCTGTGTGCTGCCAGGAATTCTCCAGAGAGATTGGCTAGAACTATGGGAGGATGTGGTGGCCACAGAGAGGGTGAAAAAACCAGAAAACTCAGCGTAGAGTTTCTGGTCTCATCAGGCCTCCTTGCTCCTTTACAGATGCAAGAGTGGTGAGGCCTCATTATTTCATCACCTGTTGTAATGGCTTCTACCCTTAACCCTGGAACGATGCTGGCTCTGTCCTTCAAGCATTAGAAAGCTTTGTGAGGTGTTTAACCCATAAAGAAGAGCAAAGTGACAATTTAAGAGCCTGGAAATGATACTCTTAGAGAGGGCTTTCGATTAGGAAGCAAATATAATTAAAATGTAGATGACTCATGAATGTAGCAAAAGGTTGTCCAAGGAGCTAGATGAAGGAGAAGGGAGGCTCTTGAAGAAGTGTCACATACCAGCACATCACACACCCTCTAGGGCAGGAAACGAGTCAGGCTGAATCCAGAAAAGGCATGGAGTAAGTCACTAAAGGACAAATTAACCTAACTGTCCCAAAATTTGAAGAAAGGAAAAATCCATGTTATTTAGTACTTCTCCATTGATAGAAGTGAATTCATTAACAAAGGAGCAACTTCCCTTGTTAGACATCAAATAAGGCTGACTTAATTAGAAAGAGAGACAGCCTGCCTGACCGCTTGTTTTTACCCTAACAGCCAAGAACAAGAATTCAGAAAATAGGGACTTCCCCGGTGGCGCAGAGGTTAAGAATCCGCCTGCCAATGCAGGGGACATGGGTTTGATCCCTGGTCTGGGAAGATCCCACGTGCCGCGGAGTAACTAAGCCTGTGCACCACAACTATTGAGCCTGCGCTCTAGAGCCCGCGAGCCACAACTACTGAAGCCCGCACTCCACAACTGCTGAAGCCCGCATGCCTAGAGCCCACGCTCTGCAACAAGAGAAGCCACTGCAATGAGAAGCCCACGCACCACAACGGAGAGTAGCCCCTGCTCACCACAACTAGAGAAAGCCGGCGCACAGCAATGAAGACCCAACACAGCCAAAAATAAATAAATTTTTTTTAAAAATTCAGAAAATAACCTTTATGTGCAGGAATTGTAAATGACTCTATATTATAATTGCTTCGGCGGATGTAGAAAAATCCCTGATGGTTATCACAAGACTCATGTTCTGATAACATATTCATACAAATGCTGAGATCACTCTTTTCTCATCTTTGCTGTTGTGTAGAATGCCTGTTATAAGGACTTGGTGGTTATTTTCTGTTCTTTTCTGCTGTGCTTTTAGAGAAACCCTTGGGGCAAAAGCTTATGCAGTTTCTTCTATAATTTATACAGCCCTGTTTACCATGGTGCTTATTATTCATCATGTGACAGCAGAAGAAGCATCTTCAAAGAAAAAGCTAGAAAAGAGGAAGTTGCTAAAAGTCAAGGCCTCTGAAAGTTTAGCAAAAGTGTGAATGATTCACATATAGTAGTCAGTTTTTAACTGTTGCAGCAGCAGCAAAATATTAGACAATCTAGAATGTTTGTTCTAAGTGACAAGAAATGAATTCTCCACAAGGGCTCTGTGGATGGCAGGAAAAGGAGAGGTAGAGAAAGTATTATGGAAGCTATCATCTGCTTGAATATAATAAACTCAAAGTTGAGCCTAACAGATTAACTCTTAAAATCGTGTGTCCACGGAGGCAAAGACTGCTCTCCTGTGAGCAGCCTCCAAGCTTTATCAATGTGAACAAGATTCAGCCTATTAAGGCTCGAATGTTGATGACGTTTTCTGCTGTGTATTTTTGCTGGATCGACAGACGCCCCTAAGCAGCTCAAAACTCTGACATCACAGAGACATCTATGTGATCAGAATGCATTATTTTAGACACTGAGAATGCATTTTCATCAATTACTGAACCAAAAATCCACATACTGAAGATTTCCCAAGGATATCTCAGCATTATCATTATTATGCCTTTCCACTAAACCACGTATTCCATGAAATTTTTTCTTATTTGTACGAGTAAAAGAGTACCTTCGTACCCTCTAAGATCAAGAACCCAGGAACTAAGTCCTCCGTTTAAAAAAAAAAAAAAGGATGAGAACAGTGAAGGGATAGTTTCATTGTACTACTCTTAAATAGTATTAACTTTTAGAATGGTGCTGCCCTATCAAAGTTCCAAATGATTGGTAGGAACAATTGCAAGTTAAAGTTGAACAGAGGACAGATTTATGATTACATTTCCTCTAATAACATTAAACACACTTATATTTTAGTATGTGCTGATTTTATTTAAAACATACTGGAAAAAAATCATTTTGCCAAATACCACTCCTGCCTCCCCTTTCTCCCCAACACTGAGCGTTTGGAATAGAGTTTGGAAAGATAATGACATTTGGTGGTTCTTACTCAAGTGAATACTTATTGTGCAACTGTGCGCTTTGTACTAAACTTGCATTTTAAACTGTGAGTTGAAGAACAGAAAGGATACCTACAGCAGCCATGGAATTGAGCTGATCAATGTAGAATTCAGGCCAACTTGTTGCTCCCTTGTTTTCTTCCTGGTCCTAAAGAGAAAGAAAAAAAAAGTGATATACCACCAGATGTATATACACAACAGCCACAAGCACATCTGACTTCCAGAGCCTCTAGACAATGGCCCACACAAACCATTAGAAGACACTGAGATACAAGATATTTGTCTTTTAATGTTAGCTTTAAATCATCAGACTGTCCCCTTGATCAGGGTGGTCTTCCTGATCCAATTTCCACAGAGAGTGCTGAAGTCAGAATTAGGTGTGACAAAGGGGACATTTTCTGAACCAGCGTTCAAGGGGAGTTGACATGGGAACTTAGCCACACATGGTATGATGCTGTTTTCCTTCAGGGGCGCAATAACATTGGGAAGGGCTCTGTGTTTGTTGCAAGGACAAAGGATCTCTAGGTACTGTGTCGCACTGAGGACGGTATTGCTGCACTACACGTCTGGATGAAGTCCACAAAAGAGGAAAAGATGCCTTTAACCATGACCACAGGGGGATTCCCTGGCAGCGCAGTGGTTAAGAATCTGCCCACCAATGCAGGGGACACGGGTTCGAGCCCTGGTCCGGGAAGATCCCACATGCCGCAGAGCAACTAAGCCTGTGTGCCACAACTACTGAGCCTGCACTCTAGAGCCCGCGAGCCACAACTACTGAGCCAGCGTGCTATAACTACTGAAGCCCGCGCGCCTAGAGCCTGTGCTCCGCAACAAGAGAAGCCACCGCAATGAGAAGCCTGTGCACCACAACGAAGAGTTGCCCCCGCTCGCCACAACTAGAGAAAGCCCGTGCACACCAATGAAGACCCAATGCAGCCAAAAATAAATAAATAAATAAATTTAAAAATGACCACTGGACTTGGCCAATTGTCAACTGGACTTTTTTCCATTAGTTTGTTCAGACTCCAGCAGACAGTAAAAATTTTGAAGAAAGGTCTCATTTGATGTGACCAAAAGTAGATGATACTGCTTCAGATGAGGAGGTAACATAAAGCCCGACATTGGATGGAAGGTAACAGAAAGAACATACATTAGTCCCAAGTCCAGCCCTCATGCCATGACAGCTTGTGAGTTTGAGAAAATGTAACATACCTGAACTGAAGAGAACTGAAACCCAAGGAATTCAGGGACCCATTCCTAAACCGCTCCAGTCAATCCTGCATCTTACAAATCAGGGTGACTTGAAGCCAGCACCAGAGCCCCCAGAGCTTCTGTGGATGGGCGCTCTGTGCCAGCCTGAGCTCACACCTCCCCCTCAAATCAGGTGGCTGTGGCCTCTGCTCCATTGGAGCATTGAGTCCACTTGAAGATGGCATTGTGGTGGGAGATTTCTATGCATGTTTGCAAACCTGTGTGGCTCCAAGTCATTTGTGTGACCAAACAAACTTGAAGCGGAAAATTTCAGCTCTTCTCTAGCTTCACATTCAGAGAACACCTTAGTATAATCGGCATCTCCTGTCCCCTTGGAGAAGAGCTGGGCCAGGTACACAGAGCTGCTACCGGACAATGAAGTAGTTACTACCTATTTACTATGTCAGGATCCCCATCCTTGGAATACCGGCTTCAAGGTAGGGCTATTAATTTCAGTCCTACACTCTACCTAAAAGAAGAGAAACAAACTTTCTCTAAACAAATCTTTCTAGGCAGGTCTACTCTAGTGAGATAAAAGAAACAATTTCAAAACTAGTCTTTAAGTAGCCAGGAAAAGGGGGCAAAGTAACTGTTGCTTACAGTGCCTTGAAAGCTGGCAGTAACTGATATCTGAACTCAGGGAGTTGCATGAATTTCATCTGGAGACTGAACATCCCAGATCATGGGGACAAAGGCTAGAGCAGCAGCTTTGAAGTTGGACTGGATTACACTTCCATGGCTTTAAAAAGCTTAGGAAATCTGATGAGTTTTTAGAACAGCCCCTGATTATTATTTAACATGTTAATAAAATAGCTACAATGGTAGCGTAAATGCTGAACACTTCTCTCCTATTAAAATGGAGTATTAAAGTTTGCAAAACCCCATTGTTACCAATGTTTTCAGCAAGCCAAAACCCACAGTGATATTCAATGGTATTTGAACCTATAAAATGAAATAGAAGGTGCCAGATCTTTCTAGTCCCTCAATCTAGGGCAAATTTCCAAAATTACGACAAAATCACATCCCATGTCTGGGGTCCCATGAGAGCCTGCTGTAAGCTATTAAGTCCTGGTTACTGAAAAGAGATCATTTTAGAAGCTTAAGATTAGTATACAGAGAGAAATCTCTACACTCTGAAAATGCTTTTAAAATAATGTAAACAGATTAAGAGTAGATCTAGATACTGCAGTCAAAATAAGGGGAAGAAAGCTTCATTTTTATTTTACATGCCCCCAGTGCTGAGAAAATCAAATGAGCTAACATACGTGAAAGCTTCTAGTAAAAATACTAAGTGTCATCACTACATCCCTGAGGGCGGGAGGTACTCCTCAGAGTTCTTCATTTTAGTAGTGTATTTCCCTGGTCCTTCTATACAGATGTGTGCTACAGTAGCCAAGAGAAGCTCATCCCTGTGAACCAAATCTCCCCCTCCTTTGTGTGGCTTCTGGAGTCTGCAGTGATACACAGACACAGGCCAGAAGGATCTGAACGCAATTGTTCTCCGAGGTCCCTGAAAGAGCACTGGACACAGAGACTTGCCAAGGGGGAGACTTTCTCCTAAAAAGTCCATGAAAGAGATCACTGATGGAAGGGTAACATGTATAATATTCCTGGAAGGGTGGGTCCTCTGTATTACTAACCTCAAACACGTATTATTCTTTGAGTCATCTGTCTTGGTTCTATTTACTTGTTCTAGAGAAACAAGTGGAAAAATACACAAGCTTGTATAAACTGTACTACTGTAGTTGTAATAGAAGCAACTGTAATATCCAGCACATACAGAGCTTACCATGCATCAAACGCTGTTCTACTCACTGCGCTCTTCATTTAATTTACCCTGTGAGGTAGATGCTGTCATTATACTCATTTTACCGAAGAGGAAACAGAAGTAAAGGGAGGACAGATGTGTTGCTAAAGGTCATCCTGCTGGAAATTCAGAGGCAGTGGGAAAGAATCATGGCAACCTCTTTCCTAAGATTAGACCTCAGGTTAACCACAAGCAATACACATTGAGTGCAAAGCTGGCTTTTCACTCTTCACCACTTCACTACAAGAGACTCAAACATGGTTAGCGGCCAAAAATGAGTTCACCTCTCCCTAAACCCTTAGTGCTACTTTTGCTACATTCAACATTTCTGAATATTATTCTAAGGCCTGATGTCTTACCCGGGCTACCTCTGAACCCTCTCTCTAGACTTTCTGTGGGAACTCTTCTGCCCCTCTATCAACACCTCATCTATCGTTGTAATGTGTGCATGCAGACAGCACTTAAGAAGCTTTTCCCTAACTTGTTCTCCCGTTCTGTTATACAGGTCATGTTATCGGCTGTCTTCATGGGGATTTCTCAAGAGCCCCTGAAGATGAGCCCATAGCACTGACCAGCTGTGGACACTGAAATTGTAAACAAAACCCTCACTAAACCGTACCCCTCTAACCCTACTTTTGGCTACCTATTTCAGTGATTCCATTAGAACTTTTCTCTGATAAGCAAGAATACTGCCTTCATTCTGTTCTTTTAAAAAGTTGCTTTTCCCCTCTCTTTTAAAACAGATTGTAGGTAACCCTTAAAGACACCTAGAGAAGGTTGTCCTATGGGAATACAAGTTCTAGCAATCACATTAAATGCTCTTTTCGTTCTACCTACAGAATGGATAATTCATATTAATATCTAGTTTTGTTTCTTCTTGAAATGTAATAAGCATTTAAGATATATGCCTATCTTTAGAGGATCTATTAAATTAATTAGAATTGAATTGATATAAACATTTTATGTTATTAAATTCTCCACTGATAACTGGTTTTTGAGAATATGTGCAAACATCACTTATATTCAGAGAGATGGTATGATGGAAAAATGACCAGATAGGCCATGCAAAGATGAGGTTCCAGAACTTACTTGTTGGTTTATTCAATCAGCATCTCTTGCTAAGCTTGAATATCTTTGGGCCTTGTTTTTCTTCTGTTCAAAACAAGAGGTGAGACTAGACCATTTCTAAAGTCCCTACAAGCTCTAAGAGTCTACAAGCCTCTAATAGTGAGATGCCATGGAAAACACAGTTTGTTACTATATTTAGTTTGAGGGCCCAATTTTTAAAATCAGTAATTAAAAAAAAAATTATGTTGTTCAGTGACTAAGTTACAAAACCCTTAACTTTCAACAGCTAATTCCTTGACAAGGTAATTAGAGGGGGGAAAAAACTCCTCAACGTTAATTATTTTATTATTTGTCTAATCCAACTCATCCTGTTTTCTTAGGAGCTTGATAGTTGTCAATAAGAGAGTATTCATGGACAAAATTTCCTGCTGGATGGGCACTTTGACACTGCCTTTGCTTTCAACCTGCACTGACTACAGCTTTAACCTCTTTTCTTGGTTTTCCACTTTGCTCCTACAATCTCAAACTCTGAAAAAACAACAAAACAAAAAAACTCTTTGCTAGTAAAGGGAACTTGTACAGTGCAAGGGACCTTCAAGAACATTGATTTTTTTTTTTTTGTTTTTTTAAATCAGGCTCTAATCAACCAACTCATTTAGAAGGTAAAGAAATACATAGTCTATTTCTAACCTCACTTCATTTCCGACTGACACATTATTCACTCCATATCTCTGGTCAGTGGCTACTAAAAAAAAAAATCCAAGAGATCCTCCCCCATTCTCTTTAAATGTTCGACAGTACATTTGTTTTTCTCAGCATCAGTCTGCCCATAAGAATAAATTTTGCATTATTCATTTGTCTGCACTGTTTCTGAAGTAAGCATTCACAGCTATATCCCAGACTTCTGTCTCTCGCTTCACTATCCTCTCTCTTTCAATCCAAGCTGACTGTATTCCACTTCTTCTACCACCATCAACAGACAGGCATTTGAATCCTCAGCCACTCGCTACCTTAAGTGACTTCTAGGCAGGCAAGGTAAGTAACCTCTGCATGTGACTCAATTTTAGTTTCCTTTTCTGTAAAAGGGGTGCCTACCTCATAGGGTCATTGTGATGGTTTAATAAGTTAATACAAGTAAATAAAGATCTGGGAACAGTACACACAGAAGTGCTCAATAAATGTTAGCTAGGATGATAATGATACTTTTTAAGGATCTCCAGCTATGGCTATTCTAAGTCCTTGTTACTAGCACTGAAAAAATTGGAGCAGTTTGGAGGTACATTTTGTCAGTAATTGTTCACATTTAAAACACACACAGCCTTTGTCAGTCTACTTTCAGGAATTTAGTCCATGATTACACTTGCACAGTTACATATTACAAAGATTTGTTTCACTGCAGTGCTGTTTGAATTAACATATAATAAAGTTAACAAGTATATGGAAAGGGGAATGGCTGAATAAACTACTTTGTAGCAGTAGCAAAGAATGAAGTAGAGTTGTGTAATGATATTAAAAATGACCAAGTATATTATGAAGGGAAAAAATGCTTTAAAATATTATTTTCCATCTATAGAAAAAATATGTACACTACAGACAAACATTTCTGGAAATAGATATAATAAAATTTAACAATGGCTACCCCCTGGGTAGCAGTAGGAAAAGTCTTTTACTTATAAACTTCTGTATGATTCAAACTGTCATTTTACTAAGAACATGCACTATTTTCACAATTAAAATAGAAGTAAGTTTGAAAGCATTACGTGTTCTGTTAGGACAAGAGCTCTGCTTTTTCTAATGTTCTGTGTGACATGAGCAACATCAGGTCGAGACTCTGCAACATTTGCGGTGTTTCTGTTCTCTATCCCTGGGGCACTCCTCTGCTCCCTACAGCAAATTATTTTAAAACATTTCTCTAATTATCTCCTCTTACTGGATTTTCTATTTCTAAAACAGACTATTAACCCTAATATCAGCTGTTTATGCAGGCAAAGAAATTGAATGATCTGGGCTAAGATGTATGTACCCAAAGCAGGCTAACACTTTCTAAAATTTCCACACTTACATATTTGTGTTGCAAACAATTTCTTGGTAGCAGCTGAAGTCTTTCAGTGACATAAGTGGGTCTCAAAGTGCAGTTTAAACATGAAGTCTTAATGTAAAGAATACTTCTTTTGAAATTACCACAGGGAAAATTTCCAATAGGATCAAGTAATAGTATGTACGACCTGGTACAGTTTTTCTTTAGTTTAAGATGCTCTTAGAAGGCCCAAAATAGGCTGTGCAAAGGTCAATCAATTGTAAAGGACACGTTCTGTGGTTGTTCACTAGACCACAAATCACAGGCAGAAGCAACATGCACTTGGCCAGCAAAGGCCATAAATATCCATTCAGTTACAAACCCATGAGGTTCTTAGATGATACTTGTTAGGAAATAAAGACACACTATTTAACCGTCTAGATTGGCTAAAAATCTTCTATAGCGATATATAATAGTACCATTAACTCAAAAACAGTAGAGACAAACTAAGGTTTAACTAAATGAATTTCAACAGCAGAAAGGTACTATTTCAGTATGATACAAAGTAAACTTCATTCTGATAATGTTCGTTACAGGACAAAGGCAACTAAACACTAATAAAAACCTGTTCCCTTTTTAAAGAAGATTCTCTTAGAAAACATGTTAACTATGATCATATAGGCTCAAGAAACGCTATACCTTGTTAATGATCAAAATAGTCATCTGTTGCATTAAACTGTCATTCATATTCTGGATTTCATGGGTTCAGCCCCATATACTAATGAACACAACAGATGTTAAATAAATTCACTCTATACCTAGAATTTTTATAGAATACTAGGCAGAAAGCGCCAGACAGGTCAAAATATTTTATTCTATTAGGTATGTCTCCATGATGTGTGTGGCATCTAATAAATTCAAGTGAATGATAGGAAACAGATGACAATGTGGGTGAGACCAGGTCCAAGGAACAGGGAAGGAAGAGCAGGTAGGATGGAAGATGGAAAAATATTTTGCAGAAGGCCTTGCTAATGACTTCTGCTAACTTTCCCTTCTAGCTCAATAGTAGTATAATTAGCATCTTCTTGAAAGATGGCCATGATGAAGTATGGTACAGCCAGCTTCTTCTGTAAAGGGCCTGATCATATGTATTTTCGGCTTTGTAGACCACAGTCTGTTGCAACTACTCAAGTTCAACTCTGCCCTTGTACAGCGTGAAAGCAGCTATAGATAACACTTAAAGAGTGAGCCCTGCCATGTTTCAGTAACACTTTATTTACAAAAACAGGTTATTGGCCAGATTTGACCCACGAGCCATAGTTTGCCAAACCCTGTGCTATATTAAGCTTGGCTCTCAAGAGAGCGGGAGTACATCAAAATTCTTAGTTGGTCACCCACTATTTTCCGTGCTTTCTCCTCTCCTCGAAGCCACTCTATGTCCAACAGCCCCAATTAAAAGTTAGGATGAGCACATAAGTGTGTGGAACTTGCCCAGTAATGTGCATTTCTGCAAGAGAAGGAGCAGGACCTGCCATGCCTGAAAAGTGTACCTTCTTACCAAGCTCGCTGCTTCCTGAAATCTCACTTTTAAAAACAGCACAGAATCATTAGGTCCTTTAAATCCTGATATTTGCCTCCAACTCTTTCCCTCTTGTTCTTCATTCATCGGGAAGAGAAAACCTTGTAGGGTCCACAAACCTGAACTCCTGAGACAGTAGCTTTACTCAGTCCTTCCAGCACTTACCTCTGACCCCTGGCAGTGGGCTGAAACTATATCCTATAACCGAAGTTTGCCAAAGGCAGGCAGTTGGTTTCAAAAAATACTTCCTATGTTGTCACATTTCAAGATAGTCATGTGGTTCCTGGGACTGCCAAGCCTGGTTACATTTTTTGGCCACTGCCACAATTACACATCCAATGCATCTGCTGCCCAAATCCGGTTGGGCCCACACAAGGACTGATTACAGAACAGCATCTTCTGCATCTGCCAGGAAATCCAACACCTCCTCCTAAGCCTAGAATGTCAGTCATTTTCTGGAAAGACTGGAGGGTGACTCGCAATAACAATGGCTTTCACATTTAGCATTTAGAATCACAGAAGAAGAGCAAACTTCCTTCCCCATTTTTCCTAATGCTACAAAACATCTGTATGTTTTTAAGGCAAGCCATCATGGAATTACATAGCTAGGTCTTTGACCCTAGAGACACCCTAGTTTGAGTTTCTCCTCACAGGGATCCCTTATAGAAGGTCACCGGCAGGTGATCGATCATATGTTCTCTGAAAGAAGGCTTCAAAGGTCCACAATTGTTTGGAACCAGCACTCTCACCGACTGTCAGAAAATTCACCTCATAACTGAATTGACAGATGTCTTCTTGTAACTTCAAGCACTTGTTGGCCTTAGTTTTGCCCTTGGGAACTACATGGAATAAGTCTAATTTCTCCTATGAACAATAACCCAGCAAATATAGAAATGATTTGAATAAAGCTATGATGTCCTCCCAAAGTCATCTCCTAACCAGGCCAAAAATTCTCCACTGACTGAATAGCAAATGTTTATCTTCCTCAATTCATAAATAAATCTCAAATTTTCCATAAGGTCATCACACCCACATGTCTACTACTTGAAAAAATAACCCCAATACATCCATCTGAATTGCTATGAAAGGGCTCTTCTCACATGCTTGTCGGTGATGTTCAACTCTACACGGTCTCTACTGAAAGGGCAGGGAAGATATCCGACCAGAATGTCTCTCCAAGGGGAAACAGAACAAGGTCTTGCTTTCCTGATGGTCCACAAAAAATAACATTTATGATTTAGAATAAAAGATACATGAAACAGAGGTCAACATGGATAGTCCTTATTTTATCAAGCATTCATATTTTTAAAAAGTTAGACATAAACTCAATAGTAAAATTGGGTTTCTTACTATAAGACTGAGGACACTTTATCTCTAAAACATAAATATAAGTTAACAGAAATGAAACAGAACCTAGGCTCACTAGCCGCCAGAAACTTTAGGGAAGTTTAGGCTCCTTTAGGGCACTGTTTTTCAGGTCTCTGGATTATACATCTGCCGTCCCTGTTCCCCGCCTGTACGTGCATCTCTTCAAACATCATAGGAGCTTCTTCCACGTATGAAGCCTGACACCTCTTCTGACCTCCTGAGCTCTGCTTCTTCCCCTTCTCTGGTGGATGCAGATACAAAGTTCAGTAAAACTGATATACAATGCATGTTTTCTCATAGAGGGCTTCCCACTATCATACGATGTACTTGTTTAAAATTTGATAGAAGATCTCAGATTACTTAAAATAAGGTAGCCCCTCTATCAGTTCTCCCTGAGTTAAAATTCTGTACTGATAAAGGATAATCTTTTTTAAAGGTAAAATCATGGCATGAACTCAGGTCAAAGATTTTGTTGAACTCATTAATAAATGAGAGAGAACCAGTAAGATGTTACAACAGGTTCAAAAGAAAATTCAAAGAGCAAAGATATGTATGAACATTGGTTTACAAATAGATGCAAAACTGGTCAATACGGCAATAATCAATTGCATCAGACACAAGTTACTTCAGTGGACAAGAATCATTTGCGTTGCTATCAGTTTTTTTTAAACAATTTGCCGATTTGTTAAATAGCTCAAAGATAGTGAAAAGTGGAGATCACTCTGAAGAGTGCTACAGACAGAACATTCAGCAATTTTTTTCTGGCATTTCAATATAACTACAGTTTAGCAAAATAAAATATGTATGACTGGTTGTATGACTGGTTGAAGTCCTGCCTGGTTGAAGAGGATGTAGTCTACAAAGGTGTTAAGGTGGAAGCCAAGCTGTATGACTAACACCTTGCACCAGACTCTCACGCCTAAATTACACAAATGCTCAGGCTTGCCCAAAGCTTTTGCTGAAGAACACCTACCCTATCCTGACCACTTCACCTCAATTCTACCTGTTTCCGTTGCTTTGTCTAGTCCGTGTGGCATGGTTTCTATTTGTGCATCCACTGAGACTGTTCTACTCTATCCCCCTTATACCCACAGATGCACCTGGTCGTCTATCCTCCCCAGAAATTTGCTGGGCAAATAGCTGGAGTACTTCTAAGAGACTTCTTGTACTGCTCACCAAAAAAAACAGTGAACTCAGTGAGTTTAGACCCTCTCCCCACCTCCCCTAACCCCACCCCCAGCCAGAAAGAAAACTACGCTTGACCACTGTTCCCTTAAAAAAAAAAAATCAGGCTTGTGCTACTTCTCGGCCAGCTATCATTTTTGTTCTCCCCAAAATCACCTACATCAGAAAAGCAAGAAAAGAGTGCCACTTTAAAGACATCTAGTCTCTCTGTGGGAATCCCAGCAGTGAAACAAAGAGTAACAATGTGACTCTGAGAGTAAAGAAGCCAGCTACATTTCTTAAACAGCTCAGAGGCCCAGCCTGTTTCAACACCCTCTTCTTTCCTGAAAAAGCCTTGGCTGACTTTACAGAATTGAAATCTTAAAAGTCATATGCTACAGGATCCTGGGGGAAAATGCATTTCATGTGCTAATATAGTTAAGAAAATAGCCACAATCCTTACCTAGAGCTAAAAGCTGAGACTTTACAGTCCACTTTCCAAACTACGAGACATTTATTTTATTTATTTTAATAAGTCACTTCTTTGGCAAAGCATTTCATGGCATGGAATATGACTGGAGCCTAAACATCTCAATCAGTGTAACTCCAACATCTGAAGCCAATTTTAGATGACAATTTCCCTTCATTTTCATGGCAAAGAAAAAGAAACAGGCCCCAATTATTATTTTCAGAAATGATACAAGCCCACATCCCCCTGTTGCCTATGACACAAAGGTGTGTAATGAAATAAAACAAATTACTTCTATGTAGCTTGTTAAGAGTCAAGTCTTTGACCCATGTGTCATCTGGGAGTGCTACAGACCCAGGTACAATTTAGTCCAGCTGGTGGGTAAATTAACATGTTTGGACACACATCACTAAACCCTCACACAGTGTGGAAATCCAATCAGTGGTGTCAATGGCCTTTGTTGCCTCACATCTTGCTACCAGATTTGCTACCAGACCAGCCTTTCAGAATATTGTAAAGTGGGTTTTGATGTTCTGTAACCTGCTCTTGGGAAAACAATCAAAGTGTGTTTATGATTTGCAATATAATGCTTAACACGAGGCCATAAAGAGAGGACTTTGGAAAATAGTAATTAAACTATGAAGAGAATCAGGGGAAACAGTGAGCCCGTAAAGGCATATTCCATTCAGGGAAGCATTCTCAGGATGCCTGTGAAAAATGCTATGGCAGGGTTAACTGTCCCCTAGAAGGAGAGTCATAACCATATTTCTGATTTTAAGCCATCGTTGGCTCTACAGAATACTACTGCATTAATGACAGTATTTCTGGCAAAAGAAAGAAAAAAGAAAAGCATCAGTTGGAAGATGTCACTGTCTTAGAAATGTCTAAATGTGAGAATGTGGGGGAGTACCTCTTAGAAACTGAGGAGATATAAACTGCTTTTCCTGACATACGGGGACAGATGAGAGGATGCCATCTTAAGACTGCTCCAGTCAAATGCTGTCCCATAGTGCACTGAAGAATAACGAGAGAATTTAAGACACTAATTTAAAGTTGGTATTCTTTGGGAGACTTTCTACTGTAACCCGTTTCTAGTTCCACACATTACTTGGTTCCCAGAGTGTAAGGAATCTGGAGAATTCTGCATAGAAGTTATTGGTGGCACATTCTAACTTACACTGGAAGCTCAGAGCTTCTTCCTACTTCCCAAAAGGGAGAGGCTCTGAAATGCACCAACCGTAATGTGGATTCAATAACCTTAGGTGTGCTAGAGCTATCAGTGAAAAGAATGAAATGAATATATATAGAAAAAACTCAGGAAAAGTGGCCTTTTTCCTTCTCTGATCTCTCTTACAAAGTGGATACTTCCTTCTACTGATGTCTTTCTTAAACCTGTCTCCTGGAGACGGTGAAGTCAGGCAGGCTTTGGGTGGTCTTTTTATGAAAGTAACTGCCATAGCATCTAGAGAATCTGAGAGAAACAGGGAGAGATGCAAAGGCAAGAAGCATGGAATGTGATACTTACGTACAACCATAATCTAGGCGCAAGAGTAGCCTTCAAGGGCAAAGGAGGGTAAATATCTGCTACAAATGCCACATTCTCCCACCATGTGTCAGGGCAGACAGTGCTATTCAATTACCACGCTATTTGTACTGAGATCCTTCATAACCTCCAAATGCTTCTCAGTGCTCCAGGCTTCAACCCCTAGTTGTTTAGAGTTAGTAATCAAGATAAATCTTTTTGCCATCTCTGCTTGGAGTTATTCATAGTGCACTCAGTTAACCAGGGAAGGAAGCCACAGTCCAAAGGAAAACTGAAACAAAGGATGTGCGTTGGTCTGGAGTGTCTCATGAGCTACATATCCCTGGGCTGGTGATAACTGGAACAGGCAGCCAGTCCTGAATTCTCATATGTGAGCCATAGTGATACCCCTTTCCAGAGATATAGTGATAGCTGAGAACACTCATTTAATGTGCAATTCTACACATGCAGATTGCAGAATTTTGGAAATGCAATGGAGCTGTGCCTATGGGCTTCAACACACAGGCAAGGGGCTCAAAGGGCCACACATAGTTGCATTTGGAACCTTGGTCCACAATAGCACTGTTGACAAGTACTCTATGGCAAAGACTGAGAGCTCCAAGATTGTCATGTACTCCAAACTCTGCAATCAACACCTGATGGAATCTGTCCTGTAGCCGAGCTGTCAAAACGAATCTGCTTAAGAATTAAGATTTGGAAGCCAAAGATAGCCGCTCTGCGGTAGCTGAGAACGACTGCCCTCCCAGGGCCTCCATTCAAACCCACAGCTCCAAGTCTCTTCCAGTGACTGGAGCCGAAGCAGGAGTGTTCTCCCCACAGTGGGGCACCGATGCAGGCATGAGTGACAGCTGTGGTGTGAAAGCTGTGGTGTCTGCTTCTCTAGCCCCCATTCCAGAGGGGAAAATAGAGCTCCACGGGACACACAACCCCCATACTCTCCATGACTCCGTATTAATTGGTTTATCCAACTAAGATAACTTTCTCTGTCTCAGCTATATATTGCTTATTTATTTTTATTGTTCTTTGAAAGACTATATAAGTGAACGTAAAACACAGGGTCACTCTCTTCCACCCTCTTCCACCCTGATGTTCCCTAATTAGAGGGGGGGCTTCCCTGGTGGCGCAGTGGTTGAGAGTCCGCTTGCCGATGCAGGGGACGCGGGTTCGTGCCCCGGTCCGGGAAGATCCCGCATGCCGCGGAGCGGCTGCGCCCGTGAGCCATGGCCACTGAGCATGCGCCTCCGGAGCCTGTGCTCCGCAATGGGAGAGGCCACAACAGCGAGAGGCTCGCGTACTGCAAAAAAAAAAAAAAAAACGGGAGGTGGCATCCACACAGCAGATTCATGGAGGATGGACAGACAGTGAGTTACCCATCTCAGTTACTCAATATCTGAAGCAATCAAGGAGTACAAGAAAGGGGAGAGGCTTTCATAATTTGTATAAAGAGATGACTGAGATAAAGGTGCTCTGCTTAGAGGAGAAGAAAGAGACCAATTGTGTGCTTTTCCAGCCACCGCCAACATGCCTGTTTGTGCAGACGTGCCGATTCTGCACCTGCACTTTAGTCACCCACCAGGGAGGTGGCGGATACCTCAGAGGAACTTCCTATGTTTGGTGATGGCATATATCAGTCAAAAGCTGGCTAAAGATGGAAACACAGTTTGCCTGGGTCTGGACCTGAGGGTGCAAAGAGGTCTAGAGGAGAGGAAGAGTGAACCACACACAGAGCAGTTTCCTTTGTAGTCAAACCAAATAAACATAACGCTGAGTGAATTGTCCATTTTTAGGTACTTGTAACATTTTGTACTTTGGTCCAGCTTTAAAGATATTTGAATGGAACGCTTTCATTTTCTAAACCTTGGGTTTTTCTTTTTTAAATGAAATGTTTACTTCCTATTCCAGGAATTTTTACTTTAGTTTGATGGGCTAAGGTATATGGGAGAAAACTGAAGAACTTTAATGACAGTGTCCTGTACCTGAAACATTCAAACTTACATAAAATGATTGATCAGGGCAACCAGACACTAGTTCCAACCCCTCAGACAATACCAAGCCCTCAGATGGTTGGCAACTAATTCACTGCAGGTATAAGCTATTACAACAATTGCTTTGGAGAGCAATTAAAGGTAAAAATGTTCAAACCAAATGACCCGGTAATTACATGTCTAGGTGCCTATCCTAGAGAAATTCTTGAACACATACACAGGATGTTCACTGCAATTTTTTTTAAATAATGAAAACTTGGAAATAGACATTATCCAAAGGGGGGATAAAAATAATTAAACTGTGGCATGTTCATATAATGGAACATTATATCGTAGTTAAAATGAAGAGATACCATATATTGTCTATGAATATACACATTCAGAGTAAGATAATATATATATGGACAAAGAAAAAAAACACATATCACTTTCAGAATAGAGGTCACCTTTCGGCTTCAACTATATTTATAATGTTTTATTTCTTAAAAATCCATGGTGAGTATGATAAAATGTTAGCATTTGTTAAATGTGGGTGTTTCTTACATTCTGTACTTTTTTGTGTACATAAAAACTCCACACACAGAAAAAGTAATCAACCAGGAAATACTAGTTTATTGCATGATTGAGTAGAAAGTTATCAGAAGTTTGTTAGTTTTCTTTTTTAGAAATTTTAGAGAATGCCAGTTTATTGGAACCCAGAATGTCCACTCTGGTAATTAGGTTTAAGACTCCTAACAATAGCAGCCACTGTGAAAAACAGCATGGAGGCTTCTCAAAAAACTAAAAAAAGAACTAACATATGACCCAGCAATTCCACTCCTGGGTATATATCCAAAAAAACCAAAAACACTAATTTGAAAAGATACTTGCACCCCAATGTTCATAGTCACATTATTTACAATTGCTAAGATATGGAAGCAACCCAAGTGTCCTTCGACAGATGAATGGATAAAGAAGATGTGGTACATATACACAATGGAATACTACTCAGCCATAAAAAAGAATGAAATTTTGCCATTTGCAGCAAAATGAATGGACTTGGAGGGCATTATGCTAAGTGAAATAAGTCAGACAGAGAAGACAAATACTGTATGATATCACTTATACATGGAATCTAAAAAATACAACAAACTAGTGAATATAACAAAAAAGCAGCAGACTCACAGATAAAGAGAACAAATTAGTGGTTACCAGTGGGGAGAGGGGACAGATGGGGCAGGGGAGTAAGAGGTACAAACTACTAGGTATAAAATAAGCTACAAGGATATATTGTGCAACACAGGGAATATAGCCAATATTTTATAATAACTATAAATGGAGTATAATCTTTAAAAATTTTGAATCACTATATTGTACACCTGTAACTTCTGTAGTATCGTACATCAACTATACTTCAATAAAAAGACTCCTAACAATAACAGTATCTGCAACTGTGTTGAAACGTTCTTTTACTATTTCCTCAACACTGACATTTTTTTAGCTTAGTTTCAGAAATCATACAGCTAGAATGCACTATTCGATTACAATGCTGCAACTCTGAACAAGTTTTGTTGCTGAGAAGGGAACCTGTAAACCCGGTTCATTTTGACCTAGTAAGTCACTCATTTGTGAAAATTGACTTGTTTAATGGAACCTCTTGGTGTTGGTCTAAAAATATTCTTTAATTGTCTTATTTTGAAAACTGAAGATATTTATCAACCACTTACGTTTCCTAGGCCACAAAGAAGGAATTGTAATGTTGTTTGCAAACCCAATGAAGTGAGCATCTCCACAGGCTGCCGTGGGAAGCGGGGACTGAGTGCTGCGGTGGCATGTGGGTGAAAGGAAGAAAGAAGTGGACTGGAGTCTGACTTCCTCTTGCCCTCCATCGTCCAAGACGTAAATTAAGGGTGCTCCTGAAATCAGATTCAGAGCTCTACCCAGAAGTTAAGGGACTGCCGTTGAATACCATTGCCCTAGAAACTGTTGAATTAAATGGGGCCCCTTTTTACCAACTTCTCATGCTCACAATAAAGACTTTCTTGGTTTCTTCCCTTATTCGACACAATGTATCCTCCCACCTTACTATTTCCACCTCTGAAATGTCCTGTGAACAACTAAGGGAGAGGTGCTTTTACTACTGTTCTGAGAAAACCAGGTATCATTATTTACCAATATGGAGCTGAATCCCAGGCTAGCATGAGTGTGAACAAGCAGAAAGTCAGTCCATACCACTGTTTCATTTATTGTCACCATCACTGACATTGCCAGTGATCACAGCTAACATTGACATGTCCCAAGTTCTCTGACAACTTCAAAATTATATTTTCTCAGTTTTCACAACAAGCTTACGAAATTGACCTCATTGTACAGACGAGAAGAGAGAAATGAGAGGGGTTAAGAAATACATCCCAGGTCACACAGCTAGAGAATCAATGGGGTATCCTGCCTTCTCAGCTTACCCTTTGGATGGCCTTTGACGATGCAAAGTCTTTCTCATAGCTATTACTCGGCTCCTATTTATCTCAGAAAAAATAGTGTTAGACACATTACGCTACACTTTAGAACAACTGTGAAGGACAAACATAATTTAGGAAACCTGCAGGCAGATCCATTAATGGAAAGACATTTGGAGACAATCCACCCCAAGGGGAGGCTCCCTCACTGGCAGTATCTCAAGCCTGAAAAACAGAGAACTCTACAGAACCAGAGTATAACACCCCAACAGAAGAATCCAGAAGATGTCTGCTCACTTCACCAAGCACCAAAGAAGAAAGGTAGATATGTTTTGGTTCATTCTACGGGCAAGTTTGCTCACTGCTTCTTCATTAATGAAGCTGAGTCAACATTAATGAAAACACAAACTGTGAGTTCACGACCACCTGGACACTCCATGGCAGGGTGGCAGTAGGCACAGCTGGAATGATAGGATTGGTAACACTGGGAGGAAAAAATGCCCCCAAACTGGTATTATTAAACAAAGGGATTATAGGAAGAGGAGGCAAATAAATATTCATGAACCAACTGCTCCCTTTTTCTAAAAAGTAAATTTATTTTACTTATTTATCTTTGGCTGCATTGGGTCTTCGTTGCTGCACGCGGGCTTTCTCTAGTTGCGGCGAGTGGGGGCTACTCTTTGTTGCGGTGCGTGGGCTTCTTATTGCAGTGGCTTCTCTTGTTGTGGAGCATGGGCTCTAGAGCACAGGCTCAGTAGTTGTGGCTCACGGTCTTAGCTGCTCTGCGGCATGTGGGGTCTTCCCGGACCAGGGCTTGAACCCGTGACCCCTGCATTGGCAGGCAGATTCTTAACCACTGCGCCACCAGGGAAGCCCCCAACTGCCCTTTATTGGGGTACAACTTTGGTTTAAGGGCTGCCAGAGGCAGAGAACCCTCAAATTTTGTACTCCACTTCTAAAATCTGGTGCTCATTTTGATAGCACTGGCTTTTGTAACAAAAAGAAAATAAAGACAGAAAATGGGTCACTGGCTATGAGATTATGCTACTTAGCGGGGAAAGGGCCATGAGAAACATGCCTTTAGTGGATTTCTGGGCAGAAAGCTGAGGCCATCTCATCAGGTCCAAGAATCACCAAGTTTTCACAGTTACTGCTTAAAGAGATCAATGGTATTGAAAAACTCTGGGTGGTTTGCAGATTCACCTTTGTTTTAATCCTCCCAGGGAAGAGTAAATAGAGAAAGTAAAGGGCCCCTGAGATAAAGAAAAAAAAAAAAATGCTAGGGTTGTCTCTACAGCACAAGCACTGGTTGCATTTTAAATAATATTTATTTTTCCTCCTAATTTCAAAGAGCAATACGTGGTGGCTTTGTAATGTTCAAGTAGGCTAGGCTGAACCAACTTGCCTACATCCCTTCTTGTATCTTTCTGCATAGGGTGAGCCACACGAGAAATTCAAGGGAGACGTGGAGGGTGGCAATGAAGCAGCAGGCATTTTGTAGTCCTGGGACAGGCAGTGAGAACTACCACAGGCTTCAGTCTGTCCCTGTGGGCTCCAGCCTGTCCTTGCTCCATCCCCACTTTACATTCACCCTCCTTCCCAACTGCCTACTCCAGGGACATGAAGCAAAGACAGCAGCTTTAGGGGGAGTGCTTAGCTAGCTTGCATGATTATATAAGGGTTAATCTCTTTGCTTTGTGTGTGTGTTTCCCCCAGTAGTCCTGCTTTTCTGACTGAAACTGACAGATATAAAATATACTCTACGCTTTTTTTTTAAAGAGCAATTTTATTTTTGTAATCAGAAAAAAACAAAACAACCTTATCCCAAGGTAGGATGGAGAACAATGCACTGTGGAAAATTTGGGAAATATTTGTATAAAGAAAAAAATGTAAACCACCCACCATCCCACCAAACAATGGTTTCTCTCGGCCTACGTCTATATCTACTCTTTGCAAACTTTTGATCGTACTGATTACACAGTTTTACATCTTTTTCTAAACCTTATCATTACATGCTGAGCAGTTTCCCATGTCATCAAAATTTCTTTGAAAGCATGACTTTTCAGTGGGAGCAAGATACTGTTACGGTTGTGTACGATAATACAACCATCCCCCTTTAAATTGTTTACCGTCACTGGCTTTCACAGACCACACTGCAAAGAGCACCTCACATATAGTTCTTTGCCTGCATCTTTTATCATTTCCATGGGATCGACTCCTGGAAGATGTATGTTTCAGGCTCTGGGTACATATTATCAAATGGTTTTGGCCACCATCTTTAGGTCCATCAGCATCTCATACTTAGGCCAATGTTCAAAATATTTATCAACAGTGTAACATGGGCATCAATGAATCAGAACTAATGATGCAATATGGGAACAGGGTCCTGGCGTCCCCTGCTTGTCATGCCAGGAGTTAACCGTTGAGTCCCTGAATCATGAAGGAAGACTGGTGGGCCCTTGGGGGAAAGGTCAGATTTTCAGCACAGTTTTTTATTGGGAGGGCTTGAGGCAGCTGCTCTTTACCACTGGAATTGGCAATATTTTGACAGATACCACAGTTTCACTGGGGTACGCACACCCAGTGAACAGACTGAGTTGGTGTTTTCACCTGACTTCTCTTCTCTGGGCTGAACAAACCTCAGTTATTTCAGTCTTCCCCTCAGTGTCTTCATGTTTCAAAAGTTTAAGCCTCTCTACAGATTTCCTAACAAGCCCTAGAAATTGTGTTTAGTAAAGATCAGATTACCCAACAGTCTAAACTTGACCTTTTAAGCATTGGCAAAAAGGAAAAAGAACAAAGTACATATCAAGAGGGAAAGTGTACAGCATATGTGAACATAGCTCAGCTGCTGGAAAAGGAGCCCATTTCTAGATGATGGGATGAAAGCATGACGACAGCAACAGGTCCCTCACTGGCATAACCCCAGGAGGGGTCAAAGTGGTGAAGGAACGAACTGCTGTCTCCAACACACACACACATCCCAAAGCTTGGAGGCTCCTTCCTCTGTGCCCCAGAGCCTGTCTGCTTACCCTAGTATGGAGCTCATGGCAAGACTTGTCAGTTATTTGATTTTATCTGCTTCCTCTACCTGGACCATCCACTCCAGGAAATTTGACTTACTTGTTTAATCATCCTCAGAATCTAGCCAATAATCTGCCCCAGAGAAGGTACTCAGTACACGTCGGGGTGAATCACACACCAACTAGTCCTTTACCAACTGCATTGCTTCATTGACTGAAGCACCAGATCCGTAAAGCTTACTGTTTTTTTACTGCTTCAATCTGGGATTAAACAGACATCCTCATCTCTCACAGCCAGGGAACATGCAGACAAGGCAGCGAGTTTCAGAGCCTGGAAATACCCATTATCCTCCAGCTACTGTGCTTCCCTCATCTGTTCTTCAGAGAAGTAGAAGGGGAAAGACAGCCCGATCTCATCTCTAATCTTTTTTATGTCTGCCACATTCTGTAACCCCTTAGCACTTAGGAGCACAAAGGCCAACTGGAATCCATTATCAGGGTGAAAACTCAATGACAGGAGACCAAACCAGGTACTTCTAAAGAAGTCTAGAAATACAGTTACGGATATCTAGTTTCCTCCCTTTTTACTGGCTCCCTCTCCCAAATCTCTAACAAAGTGGGCACCTGAAAACCTAACGCTCACTCTACTGCATATTCAAACAACTACAGTAACGAAGGAAGAGGAGACCTAACTTCTCCTCCCTCTTCCCTTCCCATTAGGAGACTCTGAACAACCAGAGGATTAATGTATCAACATCCCACTTCCTTGTTGTCCAGCTGGTTTGTTTGACAGTCGTGCAGACCGATGGTTCCTTTTGTCTCTAATTCCTCTACTTTAGCATATGTTCCTTTAAATCCCTGTTTTGATCAAACCACTTCCTCCCCATGCTCCCAACACAGGAGGGCCTCGACTCTCCAGGATCTAAAAGATCCTGATGACCATTCACCATACATCTTTTTGTGTTTGTGGTGAAGGAGAATTCCTTCTTGTGGAGAGGAGTGGGGAGGTGATCCAATTAGGATATGTGAACCAAATAAAGGGAGTGAATGAAAGGTATCAGGAGAACTTTCAGCCCCTTTTCCTAGATGTCTTAAGAACATGCCTATCACCAGATCAGCACTTCCCACAAAGCTTAACGGCTCAACTGCAGCCAGGTTAGACAAGATTCTAGAGTGATTTAATTAAACTAGAGTCAAACTCAGCAGTAGAGTAAAAACTCACCTTCTCCAAAGCAGACCTCAAAAGATACAGAAATGGGGACTTCCCTGGTGGCACAGTGGTTAAGACTCCGTGCTCCCAATGCAGGGGACCCGGGTTCGATCGCTGGTCTGGGAACTAGATCCCACATGTATGCCACAACTAAGAGTTCGCAGGCCACAACTAAGGAGCCCACGTGCTGCAACTAAGGAGCCTGTGAGCCACAACTAGACCTGATGCAACCAAATATATATATATATATATATGTATATATATAAAGATATAGAAATGTAATATGGAGAATCTAGAGCCATTTACTTAAGCCTTGGCTTAGGGATCAGAAATGGAAGGAAGAAAAATTAGGTACAGTCATCAAATTCTGATCTTTGCCTCAAATATCTGATGTTACTACAGCTAACAGCTTCTAACCCCATTCACTGACTTTGTGAACTCTGAAGCTCATGGAGGGGGAACAAGTATTTTCTGGACACTTACAAGGACTGGTTAAGTGACACAACTATTGCAACTGCTCCTGTGAAGAAGTGTGATTAAAGAAGCTTTCTGCTTGTACTGATAAGATTGCTGTGGCCATAGTATGGCTCGTACGCTATCTTAGTTTCTCCTCTCTGAAGACCTACTCCTTACTTTTCCCAGGGTTTAAAAATCATGTTAACAATAAGCAAATACAGCATGGCCAGATGCCTTTCGTGGTCAGATGGTTCATTGTTTAAAAGGCTTCAGTTTAAAATCCAAAAGATTGTTAACAGATGCAGTTTCTGGCTGAAGACTGGGAAAAACCTCACTTAAACAAAAGAGCATGTTGTGATTGGAACTAAAAAGGGAATTACCTTTAAAGATAAGAACCACAAACATTTCCTATTTGAAAATACCCCCAGCCCCACCAACAGAACCTTTTTTTGGACCTTTCGTAAAAGTTGAAAAAATTGACAGTGGATGGCGGCATAGGACGAACCACGGCTGACCAACCGGCTCAGTCATTTTTACAGACTTGTTTGGACTTTCAAGGCTGCGACATCCATCTCCTGCTCTCCCCCGGATTACTCAATTAGGCAAAATTCCAATTAATTTCTTTCCAATTCTTTTAGCCCCAGAAATACTTTTGCAGTTTTCATTTTGGCTCTGGAAATGGGTTTTCAACCAGAGGACTCAGATAGAGCCGTTTGAGAAATGAACACAGAGCTTGATAAGCAGATAGCCACTGCTGGGACTCAAGTCTCTACTGGATGGAAAAGAGCCACTTGGCCAAGGAAGGCCTGGCCCCATCTTCAGTTCCCAGCCCCGTTTGTCTCCACAACTGCTGTGCACTTTTACACAGAAAGCCTGCTTTTCACCAACTCTGTTTCTGTTGGCGTTCGTGGGCCCTTACTTTATGGCTTCACTATGTGTGAGAACATCTCCGATGCCTTGGGTTCTAATCTTGAAAGATGGAAAGTCTGAAGGAGCCATAGGGGTGTAGCTTTCCCTCGCCTCGGCCTGAGAAATAGATGTGGTCAGGCTTGCTGGTGACATGTCTGATTTGAAAAGGTTACTCAAGAGATGGTCCAAGAAAAACAATCTGTTCTCGGCGTTAAGGACGGCCACCACGGGTTTCCTTCGGAGAATGGGCAACCTGTCCTGAAGGGGATCACCTTCTCGGAAGAGAGGCAAACATCGTGCCCTTTTCGTGCTGAGGGTTGTGCGTTCTCTTATTCATTGTGCCATTTCCCGATTTATTACGGGGCCCCAAAAGGTCAGTTTCAGACCAAAGGCACAGCATAGTTTTAACAGTCTGAGAAGCTCTAATCAAGAAAATCCTTAGTCAAGCCATTTTAATGTGAGGCAGATCTATAAACCCATGGGATTCGCCAAAGAGTTAAGATGGCTTTCCCACTCAGCCACACCACTGCTAAGTCATAAAAGGAATCCAAGCTGCTGGAATGAAGCTAGCAGGAGAACTGCATTTCCAAAGATCTGTGCAATCCGGCCAGGTACTCGCAGGAAGAGCCCATCCATCAGGAAATGGGAATTTGAGGCCAGTGGCCACAACCATATCCATGCTCCTACAAAAAGCCAACCCGCCACGCACACAGGAGACAAGGTTTGCAAGGGGATTTGATAGGCCTGGAAATTGAAAAATGAGCAGCAGCTGTGAGCCCGAGGTCATTACTATCCTCCAGGGTTTGCCTTTTCTAATCTAAGGGGCAGTAGTTTCCATGATTAACTTTCAATTGCCGTCAAGGGTGTAATAAAATCTGGGAAAGAAGAAAACTTTCCCTTCAGTAAGCTGCTCCCATTTTCCTGCCCTTTCCTTTCCTCTAGTGCATATTCTCAATCCCCGCTTCATGTTGTTTCCTAATTTTGAGAAAAAAATCTGCGCTCGGATGAGCCAAAATAGACAATGTCCTGTGTGTACTCGGGCACGTAAGGGCTTTTCTTTCTCAGTTCTAGGGGCCAGGTCTTGAAGACAGCTGCAGGAGAAGTTCTCTTGTTTTCAAGACCATACACTACCATCACTTTCAGAACAGGACATGACACATTTTTATTTTCATTTTAAAATTCTTTCATTTTAAAATCTGTTTCCTGAGCCACTGACCATCAGTTCCACAGAAGAGAGGTTTTCTAGGTGGTAAGATGTGCACAGAGAGAAAGAGGAGAAGAGGATATACTCATTCACAAACACATCTTACTGGTTACCACGGGGCTAGGAACCCTTAATGCTCCAACTGATCTGATCTGATAATGGCTCAGAAATCATCTTGAAAGGCTACAGCTGGACACGTCTCTCAGCAAAGGCCCAGGGAACCAAACCCTACACATGGTTTTATCAATTACAATGGCTCAGGTGGAAAATTAAATGTGCTTTAGATTGTTTGAGAGTCCAGTATAACACTCATGACAATTCAGTGGTTCATTCATCCTACCTTTGCTTCCAAGTATCAGATGCTGGCGTTACAAAGGTTATAAAGCCTGGCGAGAAAGGGGCACACACAGGCTTACTGCTGGAGAGATGCTCCCGGGCGGGGGGCATGCCAATTACACAAGGCGGCAAAGGGTGGGGGGCAGCCATGGTGGTAAATGGAGGTCCCCAAATGCATCCTAGTCCCCTAAGAAAAGGTTTCCCTGGCTGACACCGTGTTTTGACAAGATACTGGATTCTTATATTTTGTTCCTGTTTCCCTGCTTCCAGAGGTTAGTAATTGAGTGCCCACTCCTGTTGGAGAGGTAACATTTTTCTTAGGTGCTAGCCCTGCCTTTCCCACTTCCCCGTCTTGATTTAAGTCTCTCCTAGAACAGAAGGAAAAGTGGCAAAAGGTGGCCATGAACAGCACTGGTTCCAAAAATGGGTGAGAGAACAGTCTAAGAATTTGCCACAGGGGTTTAAAAGATGGCAGAGTGAGCTTTACTGAAGGAGATACAGTCCATAGGGTGATGCCTAGTGCTAGGCTAGGGAATAGTTCGTTTTTTTTGCTGCCCCCGATACCCTTTCTCTCCTCCTCCAAAGGTACTAGAATCCCCTGCTTTTATGTGTGGATGACTGCCCAGAATAAGACTGCATTCCTGGCAAGGGAGTGTGGCCATGTAGCTAACAGTGCGATGTGAGGGGAATTCAGGTCTGTAACTCCCGGATGTGGCCCTAAGAGTGGGGGCGTGGGGAGCCTGTGCCTCCCCCTTTCCTCCACCCCTAGTCTGGAATGTGAAATGGCTGGAGAGCCATCCCACAGCACGAGGACAGGCCACACCTTAGAGATGGCGAAATGGAAAGTTGTTAGAAGGGAGTCACAGAGGGCTGTGAAAACCACAATTGTGAAACCACAATTGTGAAACCACAGTGTTAGTTCTCACCTACCTACACACAAACTTTCATGTAAAGGACAAGGGAAAAACACTTCAGTCTTCTGTAAGCTGATGTTATTTTGGGCCTCATTTACACAGCGTTATGAATAATGGTGTGAGGTGCGGTGTGCAATGAAGTGTTGATAAAAACAACATCCAAGGAGCTGGCCCTTTACTGCATGTAGCACCGAGGCCACAACAGGACACATTCAATCTGGTTTTTACCTTATAAAGAGCTGCCTGAATTCTGGTGATGAAATGGAAGAGCAAAGGGCATCCAAAATGATCATTTTCCAGTTAACCATAATCATAATCATAATGAATAGCTTACCTTTTTCTTGCTACAGTATATTTGCCATTTTTTCTCTGCTGGAAGTGCAAACATGGCTTCCCTGTGTTTGTCTGTGAGGTCAAGTTCATCCTGAGAAGAAAAATAATAATAATTATTTCACAGATTAAATGTTATTCCTATAAGGGAAGTTATCAGCATTATCAGGGTGAGAAAACAACACCAACACATATTTAAATGAACTTGGGAAAAACCAAGAAGCTAAGTATAGGTGTCTGTTACCAGCACTAAGAAAGCAGGTCCTTGGCCTGGGGCTAGGCACCAAGCACAGTAAGAGGGACAGGCACAGCCCTACATTTACTGAAGGGTAGGAAAAGGCGGCTGAACATGGGCAGAATGTTCTGGGCCACCTTGTACTGCAGCAGAGGGTCCATCGAGCATTAAAGGCCTTTAAAGCTCCAGAGGGTCCATCGAGCATTAAAGGCCTTTAAAGCTCCAGAGGGTCCATCGAACATTAAAGGCCTTTAAAGCTCCAGAGCTTGGAAGGATTTAATCGTATTGCAGACGAGGGTTTGGTAAGGATGGCTCCACAAACAGTGACTAGCGGGATGGGCCCTGAGGGACATGATGAGAGGGGTGGAGGAACAGAACAAAAGGCTGGGATGTGGTATTGGATTGGAGTGTTTGCGGGGGACACTGATCAGCTTAGCTGAAGCCCTGGGTTTATGCAAAGAATCATCAGGTGAAAGGTTTGAGAGGTAAGGAGTGACTTGTTGGTGGAAAATCTTAAATGCCAGATTAAGGAGCTTATTTTCTTGACCAAGAAGAGCCACTGAAGGTTCTGAGCAAGGGAGTGACATCTGCATCCCCATAGGCATCACCAAAAGCATCATCAATATTTATTAAGTACTTTAAGTGTCAAGCCTTGTGCAGGCATTTTCTCATTTAAGCTCTCACAACAACCCTAAGAATTCCACTCATGATTACATCCTCGCTGTAGTAATAATACCTGTTGTAATACAGCTGGGGGAAATTATGGCAGAAGGTTGGGTAAGTAAACTCCTCAAAGACCACACACCTGGTAAATAATGGGGCTGAGGTTTCGGCCTGGAGCCACCTGACTCCAGAGCCCAGACTCAGCCTCTCGGATCAGGGTCTGGAACATTAATATTATAGTGGTGTGCAGCTTAGATTGGACACTAACAGAAAGCAATTTATGAGCATCCATAACTAATGAACAACAATGGGATAATGACTGTAAAGTGCATAGAGAATAGTTCTTGGCATTTGATAACTCAGTCCATGGTCAACATTATTATTGGTATTGAGCGTCTGGTACATTTTTATCCCTATAGGGAAAGTTAAATCTAGTTAAGGGCAGCAGATTGATGGGTGTGAGACATATTTTAAATTGCTATAAATTAAGGCACAATAATAAGGTTCAAATATCTGAGGCGTATAATGCCTTTGGGGTGTATCTGCAGCTCTGCCGCTCGTGAACAACGGCCTCCCATCTTATACCCCTACCTTCACTGGGTCATCAAGTCCTATCATTTCTTCCTTGAAAAATCTCACAGTTTTTCCCTTTGTTTTGTTTCCAATGAAACTACCCAAACTTATGTCCTAATCACCTCTCCTTTGGCTCTGGCACCAGCCTTCCCACTGTTCCTCCTTGCCCTTTCCATCCTTCCCACAGCATGGCCACAGATACATTACAGCAGCTGTTCTCAGACTTGAGTGAGCAACAGAATCACCTGGAAGGCTCCTTACATCACTGATCGCCTAGCGTTGAGGACTGAGCAGGTGGGAGCAAGTGCAAAATGTCATTAGTTCCACACTGCCTGCAAAATTAATTATATATCCCTCAGCCTGTCTTTTGAGGTCTTCTATTTATAACCCCAACTTAATTTACCAGGTTTGCTTCTGGTTATCCCTTATGCCCTATCCTGTTAACACCTGCACCTCCAGAGCCTAGCTACGCAAGGTCTGACACATGCTGGCTGCCAGGGGAAATTCTTCATCTCATTAAGCCTCTGTTTCCTCACCTCCAGGATGGGCGTGTCATTTCTCTGGCAGGGCTGGATGAAGATTTGCAACATCAACTCAGCAGGCAGCGATGCCTGGCACAGGCAGGGGCAACCTTACTGCAGTTAGTTCTCTCATCATTTAAATACAAATCAGGGGCTATTTTCTTTTAAGAGCAAGGTAAACAGTTAAGTCATTAAAACACACACCCACACACTATTACACCCTAACCACAAGAAATTAGTTAAGAATTTCAACAATGGAAAACCAGGGAAGGAATGAAAAATATTTACAGAAAATTGCATTATAAGGGAACATGTTAAAAATGTTAAAATTTTGGCGTGCAACCATTATATATGTGAACTAATTATTTTTCTTCCTTTCTTCCTTTTTTAATTTCCTGTAAGTTACACCAGCTCTCACGTATTAATGAATGGGGGGGAAATGGTGACATAAATCACTTCCCAACAATTAGGGTTTTCTGGGAGTGGGGGTCAGGTCAGTTATTCAAAGAGCTTGATGATACGGTGCTTAGTCTGGGGGAAAGGATTGTGATTTGTGAGAGAGAACAGTGCTATTAATACTGCTTCCTCTACTACACTTCAGCACTGTGTTTTTCCTCATTGAACAGAGGTGTGAAGAAATGTGTAAATCCTAAAAACCTAGAAATTCACAGCAAAGAGGATTAATATTACCATATTTTGCTGTTAGAAACCTGCTCCTGCTGAGACACAGAAATGACCAAGTTTGAGTTGAGAGGACTCAGTTGAACTAGGACTTAGGGCAGATGGCTCCATGCAAAGGAGAGAATGTCCATAAAATAAAAAAATTAAAAACTGCTATAGGTCCTTTGGATATAATTTGGGATTATAGTAAGAAAATGGGAAGGAATACATGGGTCGTGATAATAGTAATAGCTAACAATTATTGAGCACTTTCTGTGTGCTTAATAGTAGCGTTTTATATGGATTAATCGAGTTTATCCTCACAATAATCCTATAAAGTGGGTAATATTACCCCACTTTCCAGGAAGCTGAATCAGAGAGATTAAATAGCCTGCTCAAGGTAACAAAGCTAGTAAATGGTGGAGGAGGAACTTGAGGCTAGACTCTCTGGGTCCAGAGCCATGTTCTTAACCACTAGCCTATTATTCTATTGATCATTCAACAGGTGGGTAGAGCCATGACACTGATGCTAATAGGCAAATGCATCCATGAGCTGCACTCACGGCCTGCTGGGCCTGCTGACTGACTGTTCGCACGAAGAGGAGGATTTTGTTGTCAGACATCCCTGAGTTCCAGGTCTGGCTCTTATGGATTATGTAACCTTTAACAGGTGACTTAACCGCTGAACTTCAATTTCTTCACCTCAAACATGAGAATAATATATATCTGATAGCCTTCTCTCAAGCAACCAAATTCATGCAACCAAAACATTTTTTGAGTGTCTACTAAATGTTAGGCATTGTAGATGCAGGGGGTAGAAAGGTATCACAGAGCTCATGTGCTCGAGGTGGCAGAAGGGAAATCAAATAATCACACAGTCCGAGGGACGGTCACACGGAGCTGAGCTGTGAGAACCCACTTACTGTGGGGAGAGGTGGGGCAGTGAAGGCTGTGAGTGAACTGAAGGGAGACCTGAGAAATGAATAGGAATTAAATAGGTAAAAAGCACTGCAGACAGTGAGTGAACAGCAACCTTGCAGGCCACTGTGAGCTTTGGTCTTTATCTTGAGAGCAATCAGAGGTCACTGGTAGATCTGAGCAAGGAGAGTGACACAGATTAAATAATAATTGGGAGTGCCTAGGCACAATGCCCAGAGTGTAATGAGACCCCCATCTCTCCATTCCAAAAGTATCTCTGCTCTGACTCATTCCGTTTTAATATGGCTGAAACAAGCATGCAAGATTCTAAGAGACTATCACACAGCCTTAGAGATCAATCAACACCTACTCGATGTCCTACCCATTCCAGGACCGTGTCCAGACATTACAAAGGATGCAAAGATGAATAACAGACCTGGATCTCATGGAATTCAGATTCTAGTTAGGAAGACAAGAAGACAGAAGGCTTCGACAGCTCCTCTCCTTAGGATAAAGTCCAAATTCCTTAGCTGGTAGGTAGGGCCCTTCATGGTATGGCCTTTGCTGACTTGCCCCACCTTGCTGCCCCGGCTGTCACCTCCCCCTCCCCTCCCCTCCCCTCCCCTCCCCCCTCCACCACCAGCAGCCACCTTTCAGCACGTGGGATCACAAGTTGCCCATTTTTGAATCTTTTGCACATGCTGTTCCCTTTTCCCAGAGAGCCCTTCCCACCACGTCTAAGAGTCAATCCTGTTTATCTAAGCTTTTTCAAGGGAACTGCTATTCCCCCCAGGCAGTCTACCCTGACTTTCCTGGGGTGGGCAGCCCCTCTCTGCTCTCCTAACCTTACGGCATTTATCACATTGCTGCAGTTATGTGATCAGCATGTATGACTCCCTTTCTAGACTCATCCCCAGGGGACAGGAATGAAATTTGTTCTGTTCATTTTCGCATTAATTGCCAGTCCCCAAAACAATATCTGACGTAGCTGGATTGCAAAGAAAAAAGTAAGGTGAGGGAAGCTGGGGCAGCTGGGAAGGAGGGAGAGGGGATTACTGTGGGACATAGTGAAGATCAATGAGTTTCGAAGATTAAAACACATTCTTTTCTCTTTTTTGCAGTAAGATGTACATACAGTAAATGTACACTCCTAAGTATACAGTTTTCAAGTTCGGCAAAGGTATACACTGAAGTGGTTTTTGCACTTTATGCGTCTGAAACTGCTTGTACCATTGTACTCTCCCACCAGCAATATATGGCAGTTCCAGTTACTCCACATTCGCACAAACATTTGGTGCTGCGTCTTTCTAACTTTAGCCATCCTAGTTTATGTGAAGTGGTATCTCAATGCAGTTTTAATGTGCATTTTCCTGATGACAACTGATGCTGAATATACCTTTTCACAAGTTCACGTGCCATTCATACGCATTCTTTTATGAGGTATTTACTCAAATCTTTTGCCCATTTCTGAGTTGTCTGTCTTATTGTTGCAAAACATGTCCTTTGTCAGAGGTATGTACTGAGAGTATTTTGCCTCACCTGTGTCTTTTCATTTTGTTAACAGTCTATTTTGAGCACTAAGTGTTTTTTTTTATAAAATATAACTTATTATTTCTTTTAGAGTTAGTGCTTTTTGTCTTCTGCAAGAAATCTTTGCAAGTTGCAGATCAAAAAAAATACTCTATGGTTTCTTATGGAAGCTGCTAGCTTTAGTTTTACCTTCTGTGTTTGAAGCTACACCCCATCTCACAGACACCACTCTTGGGGTCATGCTCTGGTTACAAAATGGATAGATTGCTTTTGCCTTCTTTCTTTTCCAGCTACTTGCACGCATTTAGATACACTGCTGGGCAAGTTGGGGAATGGAAGCACAATTAATGCAAGGAGGAAAAATAACAGAGTACAAACTAATTTGAAATCATCTCACACATTAGTTTCTTCAAAGCTATGAAATTACTTCAATGTAATATTACAAGAGAATTTTTCATTTTGATAATTAACTCAAATACTGAAAGAGGCAATCATGGAAAACAAAACAATTAGGATCACTGTACCTCAGATAGTATCTCTTTACATGAATTTTTTAAGGAAAAAAAGTCAATCTATAGAGACAGAAAGAAGATCAGTGGTTGCTTGGGGCCACAGGCAGGAGCAGAGACAGACTGCAAATGGACACAAGAGGAGATGAGGTGATGGAACTGTTCTAGAACTGGATTGTGGTGATAGTTGCAAAACTGTATAAATTTAGAAAAATGCACTGAACCGTACACTTACAATGGGTCCATTCTACGGCTTGTAAATTATATCTCAATAAAGTTCTAAAAAAAAAAAAAAATCAAGCCTGGTTGTTGGAGCCCCAGGAAAACAAAGAATTCAGAGTAGAGAAAATAGAGCCTTGTGTACACAGTAAGGAAAGAAAATTCTGGTTGAACATTAGATAAACCGAGGAATTGCTTTAGAAGAGAAACTGATTGAAAACAAATGTATGAAGAGGACGGAAAGGGAAAAAGCAGAGCTCTTTAGTGTAAGTAGTTCAATCTTGGAAATGGGACAACTTCAGATACAATTTTTGTTTGAAACCATGATCACTTCCATGAAATATTCCTGTCCTTTCCTTGGAAATTACATAGATTCTATTAGTATGCATTCCATTTAGGCCAAGAGATAGGCAATGTTTCCCCAATGTCCCTTAACATTAAATTAGGTGATAGGTTAATATTAATGATTGAAGTCCTGAAGAACATTTTCAGTGTTTTTTGTCTTTCCTGAGTGGTGGACTAGAGAAGAGTATTGGCTCCTCTGCGGGTTAATAGCAAAGTTTTTCACTAAGATTAACAAACAAATGTAGTTAGCCCAACCTCCATCCCGGTTGCTTCTAGATCACCTTACTTTTACTTTTTACCTCTCACCTTACTTTTTATTTTTTTCCTTTTTGCAATCCAGCTATGTCAGATATTGTTTTGGGGATTGGCAATTAATGCAAAGATGAATAGCATAAATTTAGTTCCTGCTACTATACCTCAGACTGGGATGGCCTAGCTCCTTGCATCGGCCAAAGAATTTTTTTTTTTCATATTATTCTTTCTTGGACAGAGATTTAAAAGTTAAAGGAAAATGATTTAGCAAATGAAAGAAAAAGAAACATCTGCACCAAGCATCACTCCTCTCCACGGAAAGCTCAAGTTTCTGAAAAACTGAAAGCAACGAACAAAACCCTAAAGGCTTTTCTTCTTGGGAAGATATCAATTATGTTTTTCATAACTTTATAAAATATTTATTTCATATAGTTATAATATCTTGGAGAAAAGGTAATAATTAGACATTTTTTTATTAAGAAGAAAAAACTCTGAAGGAAGCCCAGCTGCAGGAACTAAAATTCTGGGTTTCATCCCTAACAAAGCATATTATCAAGCCCCACTTCTAAAAGATTCTGTACAAAGAAACCCCACCAGTCCTACACTCTAGAGTAAGCAGGCAGCTCTATAGAGAAATCTATGTAATCAGAAAACAATTGGCACAGTACAAATCTAAGGAAATGGAATGATTTGCTAAATAAAGCAAGTGAAGGAATTTTGAGATAATATACAATAAGGGTCTTGAATGAGTTGAAAAGCTCTTGTCAGAGATGTGAGCTAAACTGAAATATGAGATTATTTATAACACCTTCAGTCCAATATTTAAAGCATTTATTCTTTGAAAATCTACCACGTCAATAGATTTCAGTAAGCCAACAACAAGTGAGTTTCCAGCTAACAAGAGAAATCTCTAATAAAGGAACTCAGGATTTCTACTTCTAATGAGTTAAGCTAACTCTATATTCACACAGAAGTAGGAAGACATATGATGAACGCTGGGAGAAATGGAGATTAAAAAAATGAGGAGAGGGCTTCCCTGGTGGCGCAGTGGTTGAGAGTCCGCCTGCCGATGCAGGGGACACGGGTTCGTGCCCCAGTCCGGGAAGATCCCACATGCCGCGGAGCAGCTGCTCCCGGGAGCCATGGCCGCTGAGCCTGCGCGTCCGGAGCCTGTGCTCCGCAACGGGAGAGGCCACAACAGTGAGAGGCCCGCGTATCAAAAAAAAAAAAAAAAAAAATGAGGAGAGGGAGAAGCTAAGACAGGTCCTTGGGGTCACCCTGCCAATCAACCCATTGTTTTGTATGTGCTTCTGTTTTGGGTTGTTTGGGTTTCTTGTTTTGGCTTTGTTTGTTTGGTTTTGGTTTTGGTTTTTAAACAGTCCCTGACAAGGTAATCACCCATCTGACTCACTGTATAGAGCTCACAGAATTTTCAACATTTTATTATTCACACAAGGCTAACTTTTCTCCTTCAAATTAAATACACCCGGTATTTACCCACAGCAAACGGGCCCAAGTCACCCATCCTAACCCCACCCACCAAAGGTTTCCCACATGCCCAGCAAGCAGCAACCCCCTGGGGTTCACCTCACATACAGCCAACACCAGCAGTGCCTTCCGTGGATTTAGCCCTCTCCCTCGTCCACCCTCGCCTCCCATCCCACAACTCAACACCACCAGATATAAGTCAAACCCTCTCAGAGGGACAAGTGAACAGGCCTGAAGTCACGTGACATGGTGAGAAGCACCACATTACGGGGAAAAGGCCAGACAAGGCCGTGGAGGGCTGAAGGGTGACACTGTGGCAACAAAAAAATTACCCTTTTGTAAACGGATGGAGAAAAGGTATTATTCAGCTGTACTAAATCATTAAATTTATGAACATCCAGCCTTACCACAGCAAATGACCTTCGCATCAAGGAGCCATGACTTGACATCACAGCTCTTAAAATTTAACCACGATGACCCTGAGAACAGTATTTTATTTTCATAGAGGTGGTTTGGAAACCTGAAAGTTAGATACGACTTTTGTTTGTTTAAACAGAGGTGCATTCAGTGAATTATTACCTATTCCTAACCAGTCAGGAAAGACATAAATGGAAAACAACGGAGAGTGTTAAGTCCCAAAAGGGATGTGTACACACAGAGAACAAACCTGGAAGGTTTTCAGCCTGTACGATTTCTGCCAACGTTCTTAGTCATTACACAAAATACCACAATGTGACTCACCACCACCTATACAACAAGGTTCTCTGTGTCTGATAGAAGTGTTTTCATTCGATATATTAAAAAAAAGAAGTGAGAAATCCCACAAGCAAAGGGTGACTAATAGAAATAATTTTTAGTACCTCACTATCCATGGTTAATTGTTTTATACTATTTCCTTTCCTACTTTTAATAGTAGGCAATGCAAACTATCCAGTTTGCTAGATAAAGTCTGCTGCTAAACCTGTAGGCTTCTTATTTGGCTTCCTCGCGTTATTTCAACTAGAAACTCATTAGAGTAACTTTAATTTTTAATTAGTCTGCATCACCAGCAGCTTTCCAGTAATCTAAAATAAATAACTCTGTTCTAAACATACGTTAAAATCATCTCCCAATACCCATCCAGCCACCCAAATTTCCAATTTTTATATTTATAATCTAATACGACTTCTGTTGACAAGGCTTAATTGAGAGAATTTCTAAGCAGTGTTTTCCTAAGTGAATGGAGGGACTTTGTCTCCTGAGACACAGAGTCAGCTTATAGAGTGACAGATGAGAGAGGCACCCTAAGGGCCTGTGGACAACTGTGAAGCCAAGTTCCATACACGTCCCCCTCCCTCAGTGACACCAGCACTGCTATCGCCCAGACCCCTCCCCACCAGCTCAGCATGTCCTCCAGAGACTTGCTGGGCAGCTCAGCTGACACTTTTAAGTTTTAATTGGGTCAAAAGATATCTAGCACAATGAGTCTCTTCCCACACTGCAGCTATTTATTTATTTTACCATGTAATATAGGGTAGAGAGACTGTTGAGGACAGAAAATATTTCTTAGACATTGTCACCCTTAGCCTTGTAATCTGCTATCCTTCATGCCAGCCACTCTGGTGCTCACACAGTAACTGACAACCAAATGAAGATGAGTAAACAGAATGACAATGGGTGGGCAGGGATGCAGGAAGAGCGCAGCAATCAGCCCAAATCTATCAGGACTACTTCAAGAATAATTCAAAATAGGAACCCAACTGCTGGATGATTCAGCCGTCATTAATTCCTGCATACACACATGCATACATTCACTCAAATACATCCTGAGCATCTCATGTGTAATCCTGCAGTAGTAAGTTACTCATCCAGGCCACAAGCATTTACTGAGCATTGATTCTGGGTCAGGTACTGCTCTGGGGATCCTGAGAGTGAAAAAGCCAGATAGGATGCCTGTACCATTCTGCTCTCTGAATGCAAAGAGGCATGTTCACAGTGGATTTAACATAATGAGTGTCCATATGTGAATAAACTCAAACCAATTGTTTAAAAGATGGCAAAGGACTTGCTTTCTCTTCTATATCTGAGAAATACCCATCTTTTCTGAAAACAACCCATGCATATATTCTAAGTGAGCTTCCAGTCATTTGGTTCAGTTTAGTTCTTAAATATTATATTGTGTAATGAAATAAACATCTAGCAGCTGTAGGATGTTTCCAGTAGATTCATTTAAAATTGGACAAGAGGGGGAAAATTCCTTTTTTAGGAATCTCGTTTTTAAAAATATATATTATATATTATATATATTACATATATATATATATTTTTTCCTTCATCCATGAGCCAGAAAGTCATAACTAAAAGAGGTAGCTGGTACTGAGCTCCTACAACATGAATCAAGAAACAGTTTGAAATTCCAGAGGAATTCTGGGAATTGAAGGTAGAGGATAGGGGATTCCAATCACAGCAGATAAAAAAAGAGTTGAGGACAGTTTACAACTGAAATATACGATCCATGTATTGGGCATTCACCTCCCGCAGGCCATGTGACATATATTTTGTGAGAGCAAGTGGTGTTTAAATGATTCCCAGTGCATCAATAGATATTCTCAAGTGCAGTTATTTGTACAAACTAGCCATTACTGAAACACATTTTCAAAATTACACTTGAAAGCTTACCTAAACCACACTACTTATGGAGATCAAATTATCCTCCCAGTCTTTAAAACCTATATTGGTTTGTAAGGGGACACGTAAAGAGTTGGCAAGTAGTGCAGTTTGCTGACTTTGTGTAACTCGCACATGGTAGCCTGAGGATTAAGTTAAACAATCAGATTTTAAGTTGTAGCCAAAAGCTAAGTAGATACATACCGCTCAGCGTCTCTTTAGGACTCCTAATAATGAAAATCATCAAGGCCAAGGGGACTCATAAACATTTTCTCAATAACATTATCAGTTCAGAGATGGTTTTACAGTATTTGTATTAAATAAATAAATAAAGGTTTCATGTTTCTTTCCTCCATCTCTCCCTGCGTCCCCACCCCCATTTCAGTCCCTAATCTAAATTAAGAAGCACCCAGAAATAAATGGACTGATAACAAACTATCTAACATGAAGTAAAAAATGTAAATGGAGAAAAGGACATTTGGAATGGTCTTGATGAGATAAGATATAAATTTAGGACTAGAAGGAGTAAAATGGTTTTGTGGTTTTATCTTAAGCGTTCCTGGATTTGTTTTTGTGAATCAGAAGATTGAAGAAAACTTTGAAAACCATCTTGACCATCTTACTGTCTCTAAGCAGACAGGACCTCAACCAGTACAAAGAAGTGTATACTGTCCATTGGGATGAAGATCTACTGCCAATCCTACTTGATTCCTGGATTTATTACAAAGTTCTGTTCAAAAGTACAATAGATAAAAGCAAGCGAAACCACCTATATCCACAACCCCTGTTTCGCAAATCATCAGGTGTTCTCAGGGCCTAAATAATTTGTTTATAAAGTTCTGGGTTTAGGATTGTTTTAGGGTCACCTTTAAATTGACTGTATATTGGCAGTAGTTCACATCTACCCCATAGGAATTTTAGCACTGAACACATTTAAGCCCATATCTACACTCCCACTTCCCTTTGTGATGTATTACATGTTTTCATACTGTTCCAAACATTTTTCTATGAACCCATCAAGTTGATTTATCCAAAAATGCCACAGTGTCAAGGGAATATCTACTCAGTATTTTTTTCCTTCTCTGTCAACTAACTATGTGCTTTAGATAAACAGGATTTTCTCTTTTGACTTTTATAGGTTTGTCAATTGAAAAAACAAAATTAACCTCATGGAAATTGAACAATTTTGATATCAATTCCTTCATTAGACTATGATTTTTGGCTTCCAGACAACTGAACATTTTGAGACTATTCTAGATATATCTTTGAAGTCTTTATACAGTCTGATTTCCTCTGCTTAATTACCAAGCAATCCTTTACACTCCAATTAAGAACAACAGATTAAAAATATGACTTCTTACAAAGCAGTTTTTTGGTTCTTCCATCAGGTTAATATCAAATGTTCCTGCTACCCAATTTTTTCATCTTTCTTGGAGACAAGGAACTGAATAGCTCCTGCAAGAAACTTTCTATTCTTAGTCATGGTCTTCATATAAAAGGCAAGTTTTAAAAATAAACAGATAAAAAGTGTTGAAACTTTTCATCAATTCTGGTGATAATGGAAAAATTTTATTATTAAAGAGCGCTTAAAATAGCCCTAGTAATAAAAGAAATTATGTTGATAGCCTGAGAAGATGTGTACCAATTCACATGGCTAGTAAAAGAACAAAATCTGAACACTGGTAAATCATAAGACTAACTTTGATTCCTGTAGCTCTTTTCATACCAAAGTGACTTCAGAACATAATGAAAAATGAAGAGATTACTGATGTAGGCTCCCAAGGGAATTCATCTGGCACAGCTTACCTTGACTGTGAATTCATCTAACTCTGATACATCAACTAAATCCTCTCATTCCTACTTTCTTCATTTCTCAAAGTCTATTCTGGTTACTAATGTTGAGAGTGTCCTCAGGACTTAATAACCATAAAACTGACCCATACTAAGTTATTATATTTATGAACATACAAATCTTCTCGTTATCCACCATCACTATCTTCCCCATTGAGACGTTTACTTTTGTTGACAGTCCTCAATTGCATAAAAGGTGATCATTAATAAATTTCTCAATAAGTTTCTTTAAAATATTTTATGTTTCCTGGAAGGCACAGCACTGTATAACAAATTATCCCAGAACATTAGACCCATTGGCCAAATAAATGGTAGACTAAACACTGAATTTGAAAGAAGGCAGATTAATCAGGAAACACTGTAAATGGAATTGGTAACATTTCAGGCTTAGGAAAACTTGGGTCCATACTGCGTGTTATTCCCAACTAGCTATAAATTCACAGTGATGTACTATATTAGAAAGGAAAGTTTTCCTCTGGTCAGTCTGTGAAACTGATTCCAAGTACCATTCTAAAATAATGATCATACTTGTCATAAACCTGGTTTTGCACCTAAAACCTCACCCAGGAGAAGCAGTTGTACATTCTGATGTTTCACAAGGCAAGAGAACTGAGGGAACCTGTGAGGAGATACCAGTTCCAATATGGCTGTTCCTGTGAAATATTCTGCAGGATACCCTCAGCCCATCAACTCTTGGCATATTCAGGAGTCTATGTATTTGGATAGAAAATTGGAAGGGAGCTCTTAGTAAATTCTCTTTCCTTTCCATTTCAAAATTAAAGTAGGCAGAGGAGGTAAGCATTGAAACAAGGCATCTCACCTCAACAACTGGACTCAACGGAAAACATACTCAGAATCTACCCAAGGAGACATGACACTTTTTGCTAAAACTTACTGATACCTCAGTAAGAGGTGTCAGTAAGAGACTGAAATGAGCAAGGGTTATTTTTGTAAATATAACCAGACAGCAAAATATTTTTACGTACTTTGGTATATTTAGTTCATTGAGAAAACCTGTAAGAAAGCAGAGGTACTGTCCTTTGGTTCAAATAAGAATCTGAGATATATAATTAAATCAACACAACCATCCCCATCCCCTTTTCCTGGCTCTCAGAACCCCAATCCGCTCAGGCTCCTATTTCACACTCCATCCACACTGAACTTTCAGTTCCTTGAGCTTTCCACATTTTCTCTCTCACCTCCCAATCCCATACATGCTGTTTTCACTGTCTGTAACACTCTTTTCTCTCCTTTTCGCCTGGATAATTCCTTCTAGTTTTTCATGTCTTACATTAAATATCACTTCCTCCAGGAAGGCTTCCAAGATCCTTCCACACTAGGTACCTGTGAGGCTTGGGGGTAGGTGTGAGTAAGCAGCATCCTCCTTCCCCAACAAGAATGGAATTAAATGACAGCTAGGTTAAGAAATCAAGCAAATGGAGATCAAAATACCTTCCTTTTCACTCCTGAAAGCTGGGTTGGAGAACCCAACTTTCATCTGTAGACAAGTGGGCTTGTTGAGGTTTCAGTGCTGAATTAGACACTTAGCCACCCGTCATGGAGACAGCTGGACAATTGCAAACTCCCCAAGGGGGTTCAAACCTATGAAATTTATAGCACCAAGGGTCACAGAATGTATGCTTTCTGAAGGCAGGTTGATTTGCAGAGAATTAGAGAAAGGGAGAGAGACTAAGCTATGCATATTCCAAAGAGGAGTTGGAAGAGAAGCTGAGAATATTACTTCCCAGCAAGAGAGCTAAGAGTGATGGAAATAGAACCTGGGAATCAACTCTCACCTTGTGAAAAAAGAGGGGAATAAAGGTTCTTCCCCAGGAAAATGTACTGCTGGAGCGGCCCCTCTCACAGCCCTCAGTCACAGTGGATAAGAGTGCCTGTTTTGTTGCCTGTTTCCCCTGCTAGACCTTCCGCCCCACAAAGTCATTAAGGACCAGCTGCCTCAGGGCCTGGCACAGAGCAGGCACTTAACACACACACATACATCAAAAGAATTGATCTGTCAATTAATAACACATTCTTCTGTTTTTCCCCAAGGAAATCTTCCCCTGCTAACGTTAAGATGGAAGAAGTTACTTGAACAAGGACAGTGCACAGAGCTATCATCCCCAGCACTCTTCAAATATGTTGGTGGGGATAATCTAAGACCTAAAAACCCTGCAGAAAAGACAGGACTTCAGCTGAATCTTATTTTCCGGGAAAAATGCTGAATCTCAGATTGGTTACATTCTTTTTTTTTTTTTTTTTGCGGTACGCGGGCGTCTCACTGCTGTGGCCTCTCCCGCTGTGGAGCACAGGCTCCGGACACGCAGGCTCTGCAGCCATGGCTCACGGGCCCAGCCTCTCCGGGGCATGAACCCGTGTGCCCTGCATCGGCAGGCGGACTCTCAACCACTGCGCCACCAGGGAAGCCCTGGTTACATTCTTGATTTGTGGCTGAGGCAAAGGACAAAGCAGAAGTGGAGAGGGGAGGAGGAGGAGGTAATACAGAAAAAGGATTGATGCTCAAAGGCATAAAATATATGCAGACATCACACTAATGCTCAATATTTTATTTTTAAATATCCCAAATCATTTAAAAATTGTTGGCAAGAAGACTTTATTTCTATTTGGCAATTCTCTGTCTCTCTCTGTCTCTCTGTCTCTCTGTCTCTCTCTCTCTCTCTCACTCACACACACACACACACACACACACACACACACACACACCACATTCCCAAGTTACACATCCTCAGTTCTCCAGGAGGTATAGAACCGTTTTAAAAGCAGCTGGTCGACCGGTAGGGAGTGGAAACTAACAAGAGTTGGCAATGATGTGAAAAATTGGAACTCTCATACACTGCTGGTGGAAATGTAAGATGGTGCAGCGCAGCCACTTTGGAAAACAGTCTGGAAGTTCCTCAAAAGTTATATACAGTGTTATATATGACCCAGAAATCCCACTCTCAGGTATATACCCATGAGAACTGAAACTATATTTCCACACGACAAAAGTTGTATGTGAACATTTAGAGCAGCAAAACTCATAATAGCTAAAGACTGGCAACAACCCAACTGTCCATCAGCAATGAGTGGATAAACAAAATGTGGTGTGTCCATACAATGGAATTTATTCAACAATAACAAGAAATGAAGTACTGATACATACTACAACTTGGAAAAACCTTGAAAAGATTACACTAACTGAAAGGAGGCAGTTACAAAGGACCACATATTATGATTCCATTTATGAAATGACCAGAATACACAAACTCACAAAAACAGAGACTAGATTAGTGGCTGCCTGGGGATGGTAGGGTTGAGGAGAAGTGGCAAGTGGTGGCTAATGGGTAAGGGAGTTGCTTTTGGGGGTGATGAAAATGTTCTAAAATGTATTGTAGTGATGTGGGCACTACTCTGTGAATGTACCAAAAACCAGTGAATTGTACACTTTACACAGGTGAATTATAGGGTATGCGAATTGTACCTCTACAAAGCTGTTACTAAAAACAAAGCGGGGGGTGGGGGGTGGTATGGGGCAGAGTGTGGGTCTGGGACCTCCAGAAATCACTACATCCTGAGGTTGGACTGCTCTGGACTGCCCCGCCTGTGGTAGGGAGACTGTTAGAGTATGAGGCACTGCTCAGGGCCTCCATTCCTTAAAGATTCACACGGCTGACCTCTCACCCACGCCTGCTTTATTTATGAGATTTATGATAAGGGTGCAGTAAGTAATTCTGAAACCAACCTATTTGGTAACACTTTAAAATACATCAAAATGAGTGACTCATCAGAAGAGAGAAAGGAAACTAGTTTATAACAACCGGCTCTGATGAGATGCTTTCCACCAGATAGAGGCAGAATGGTCTGCAAGTTAGGACCCACACTGGTGTGCTCACAGCAGGCAGATCAGCTTTCAAGAAAAGGAAAAGCCTGAGATATTTGCCCGGGGTGTTGTGTCCAGAAAATACCTGAACTACCTCCTATCCTTCTCGTTGTACTAGGATGTGGGGTATAAAGCACCCATGACTAGGTGCCAGCCTTTTAAAAGAAGCTGTCTTCTTTAATCTTCACACCAACCCTAGCAGAGAGATGGCATTATCCCCATTTTGTAGGTGAGGAAATAAACTCAAATTCCAATAGAAACCATTTCAGAGGAAGTTACCCTAGGTTGCAGCGTGCTCTGACTCCAGAGGCCACGTGGACTCCCTCTCCTATGCATGGGCACAGGCAGAACTGCTCCGCGACTAGTCAAGAGAACCCAGGGCAGAGGTTCCCAGTGGCTTTGAGCCCACCTCCTGTGTCACAGGACACCCTTGGCAGTTGGATGGATCCGTGGTCTAAGTCCCTGAAGTCAAGAGTAGACAAAAATCTATCCATCACTCACCAGGACAGATACAAACCTCAAGATAATTTGTTTTCCAATGGTTTTGGCTTAAAGTTCTGGTTTGGCATTGGCTTTTTAGCAACTAACAGCTGTAGGCAATTTTCACACAGAATAAAGACATCAATAAGGCAGAGAGTGGAATTTTCTCCTTTATGAATACAGAACAATGAGCTGTCTTCAAGATGTACATGGAGCTGCCACCACAAAGGCTCTGGCTTGGGTCTCATTTTGGGAGGCTGACAGAATACAACTGAAAGGACAACGGAGGTGGATGCTTTGAGTGGTACTCGCTCTGCCCACCAGCTCCACCACTGAGGAGGCCTTCATCTCTCAGCAATATCTGTCTCCTTAGGTTGACTTTTGGCTTTAAAATACTTTAACTGGGCAATAACACCAAGCACATCAGTGCATCATTACTGCCTTTCTTGATAGCCATCCTGACACATGATTCACTGCCCATCCCTGGGAAAGGACTGTGTCCTCCACCCATCCCAATGACCTCAGGCTTGGCCATGTGACTTGTGGTGCCAGTCTCTACAGAAGGATGATATGTCCTTACCCTGTGTGATCAGCATTAGCCAAGGAAATGTGGGCTAAAGTGACACGTGTCATTTCCAAGCACAAGCTTAGAGCCTGCTAGCAGTTCACCATGTCTCTCTTTCCTATTCCATCAGGCCTGGGTCTTGGTCCTGAGCAGAATATGGCACAGAGCGGAAGCACAGCTGACTCACACTGGACATGCAGCATCAGCAAGAGATAAGCCTCTGCTGTTGTAACCACTAAGATTTTGCTATCACAGGATAAACTAGCTGCAGATGACCGAGACGGCCATGAACAATGATCCCCTCCACTTCTCTTCTCACTTTCTATCCCTCCTCACAACTCACCTCCTCCAGAAAGCCTTCCCTGACCACCCTCCTCATCACTGTGTCCTACACCCCAAAACACATTTACACAGAGGTGTGTGTGCCTCTTCCTTTGGTGGCATTATACCTCTTGTTTTACTACTGAAACTGCCAGCTCTTTGGGAGCAGGTTCTAGTTTTCCGTTTTGAATCTCCTTGCTAGCATCTAGAACAGAGTTCTGCATGCAGTGGGAATGGGAGAGGGTAGAGAGAGATGCCTGAAACACTGAAAATATTCAACGTCATCAAGTGTAAACATGCTGCCAGGAGTCATCTCTTTTCCCCACCGATTTTGGTTGGTAATCAGCCCATTAATCCACTGAGGAGGCCAGAACTCAAACATCAGCTTCATAGTACTCTCTCTTCTTGGCTTATCTCGTAAGAGAAGCTTATAGGTGAATCCTGGTCCATCAAAGCTGGAGTGACAATCAGTTCAGTTATTAGCCCTTGAGGGCAATGACACAGCCTACGTTACTTTTTTGACCTAAGATTCATGTAAAATGATAGCAGTCTCTAGTATCTGTTGAACAATATAAATGGTCTGATTAGAACTAACTCCGTTACAAAATGCCAGTGGTGATCAAGGGAGGATAGAGCCCTCGTGTAACGTCTATTGAACCCCTAAGAAGGGGCAGGCTTTGGGCCATTCTCACTCTGCATTATTCTCATTTAAACATTACATCAAACCTAGGAGAAGGTGGTTTTTTTTTTTCTTCTGCTTTCCGGAATGTAGGCTTGGAAAAGTCATATGCTTTTTCCATACTGATACAGATAATAAAGTCAGAGCAGTAATTTGAACTAAGGTCTTCCTAATGCCCGTGCCAGTGCCCTTAACTGTACCATAATAACTCCGGAACACAGAATGGAAAGGAACACTACTTCACAGGCGCTTCAGAAACTTGAAGAGAGCACCTACATCTCTTGATGAATGGGTCCTACACTAGATACATCCCTCACTTCAGTATAGTGGATTCTAAAATATGATAGTATCTATAAAAAGCTTCCCACAACAGTTATTATTGCAGTCCTATCATTAGGCTAAATAATTATACTCTACTGAAGTAATAATGTCTTCCATCCAAGGATCAAGGACGGGAGGGATAGTATGACTAATTTTTTAAAAGACACTATTACTACACACTGGGAGTGGCGGGAAGCATGGGGTAATCCCAGCAGGTGTGAAGCAGATGAAGGAAATATTTGTGCACACAAGTATCTCAGGTTGGGATGGGGAGGAATTAGAAAGGGCAACTTAGGAAGCAGTCGTGCCACATATCTGAAGACCTAAAGGTCTAAATCCCTCCACTTAAAGCACCAGCAAAGCCCTCTGATGTAGTGATGCTACCTTTTCTTTCTCCTTCTCCACAGGCTCAGTGCTGACAGTTGGGGGTGCAGATCGAAGGGACGGATGGGGGCCATTTCACTGAAGAAAGGCAAGCCTGTGTCTAACCAAACTGTCCACATCCTCTCCCTCCCTCCTGGATAGCCCCAACTACCCCTGGGATGGAAGTCTGAGACTCACCACAAGTTCACTGAACATGACGTCCAGCTCCTCCACAGGGGGCATGGGTAATGCTGGCTCCATGGTCTGAAGCGCAAAGTTGCTATCATTTCGCAGCCGATACGTGATTTCTGGGTGATCATTATTTCGGAAACAGCAGAAGATGAATGAAATCCCCCGTCCACCTCTCTTCCTCGGGGCCATAGCTGAATTCTGTTCTGTTTCTTGACCGATTAAACTCTGCGAAAAGAGGACATGACATGTTAAGAATACAAAAAGGATAAGATTTATATAGTTTTCAAGTCAGACCAATTCAAGAAAGAGCCTGGTGAGCCAGAGGCAATGTCAGTGGAGCCAACATCTGCAGGCAACGTCTGCAGGGCATAGGGGACAACGTGGGCAGAGAGCACATGCCCGTCTAGGCACTTGTTCAGTGTTTCCTATGACCCACTGCTGAGCAAGCAACACCCCAGCCACCTCACGCCATGGCATATGCTCCAGTCCCATTGGGCTCCGGGCCGTTCTCTGCACATCGTGTGCTCTTTCTTGCCAACCCATATTGTTCTTGTTACTCCCCTGCAAGAATGACCTTCTCTTCCTTGCCACCTAGAGGATCTCTTACTTATCCTCTAGGGTTCGATTGCAATTTCTCCTTTACTTTCCCCAAGCAGAATTAATAATATATATGCTAAGACATATCTATCCATTCCAGCTCATGTCACAGTCAAAGTTCCTTAGGAATGTGTCTTCCTATTAGACTGGCAGAACTCAAAGCAGGGGGAAGGGGCTGTGTATCAAGCAACTTGGTGGCCCTAGTGCCCCGCACAGCACCAGGAAGTCAGAAGACACTCAGTTAATGTTTATTGTGTTGAATAAATTCATAACAAAGGAGGAGTGACTTAACACGAGCTAGAAGGGTCCGAGATTTTCAAACAGAAAAGATCAAATGAATTCACTGATAGAGAGATGGTTAAATAAATGATAGTATATTCACATAATGGAACATTACACACTCACTAAAAAGAACGAGGCGTCTGTGCATGTAGATATGGAAAAATGTTCAAGATACTATGTGATATGTATACTATATACTACAGGATTACATGTTTTAAAGCATTTATGAATATATGTCAGGAAGTGTTATCAGCAGTAACCTCCAAAGAGAGGGGATGGGAGAACTACTCCTTTTCACTTTATACCCTTTTGAATTTGAATTTTTACCATAAAAATACATTTTTAATGACTGCATAGTTTTTTTTTGTTACAACTGCATGTATTGTCTTAGAAAAATTTCTAAGTTATACTGTCAAGTGAAAAAAGCAACTCAAAGAATAATGTGTATAACATGTGCCATAATGTCTTTTAAAAACAATCTTATACAAAAACCTAAATAATTTACATGGGACTGCATAGCAAAAGGCCTAGAAAGATACACAGCAATTTCCTAACTCTGAGGGAGGAAGGGGTTGGGGAAAAGGCAAGAAAGGAAACACACTTTTTATTATATATATATATGTATGTGTATATATATATATATATATATATATATATTATGATGAGAGCATATTCCTGTATAACTTCTGTAGATTGTCAATTTTTAAAAAGAGATGGGATTGAAAGGAAAAAGAAAGGTGGATTATGAATTGGCCCTTGGTGAGCTGGAAGGGCAGAGGAGGAGAGCCACATCTGTGCCAGGAAGATGGTAGGAACAAGGGCGTGAATTCCAGGGAGGAGCCAGGGGGAGTCAGCGTAGAGAGGAGGGCTGGTGTGGAGAAGCTGCAACCCAAGCTGAGGAGTCTGGATTTATCCCACAGAAACTGGCAGTCAGACTTAAAAGCCTCCCCTACATTTCTCTCTTTAAAAAAAAAAAAAAATTAGAGAAAGCAGATGTGGTTGGGTCTTGACTACTCATTCGTTAGAGCTGTGGGCACATAACTTTGATGGAGAAGCTACAGTGACCGCTGAGCACCACAGAGAGTGCACAACAGATGATCAGACAATATATTAATGTCCCCGTCCTGACAAACACAGCACGTGCTGAGACACGGGGCTCACACTACAGCAGGCACTTCCTGAAACAGAAGAGAAGACCTGAGGGGGAGGCAGAGGCCCGCAATTATCGTCGAACTGATTTCTATGGGCGAATCCATAGAAACAGGGTCAGAGCTGTGTCACCCCCCAGGATTAATTTAAAACCAATGGGTAGGGCTTCCCTGGTAGTGCAGTGGTTAAGAATCCACCTGCCAATGCAGGGGACAGGGGTTCGAGCCCTGGTCCGGGAAGATCCCACATGCTGCGGAGCAACTAAGCCCGTGTGCCACGACTACTGAGCCTGCACTCTAGAGCCCGCGTGCCACAGCTCCTGAGCCCACGTGCCACAAGTACTGAAGCCCGCGCGCCTGGTGCCTGTGCTCCGCAACAAGAGAGGCCACTGCAATGAGAAGCCCGCGCACCACAACGAAGAGTAGCCTCCACTCTCTGCAACTAGAGAAAGCCCGCATGCAGCAACGAAGACCCAATGCAGCCATAAATTAAATAAATAAATTTATTAAAAACAAAACAATGGGTAAAGCTGTAAGGAGACATAAGGAAGAATTTTCTAATGTCTGTGATTGGGATAGGATGCAGGTGAGGAGTCCCTGGCTCCATTGTCTTCAGACTGAAGTTAGCTGTTAGAAATGCCTAAGGTGTGTAAGGTACCCCAACTCTTAGATGGGAAACGGGAGAGAGATTAGAGATTTTCAGCAAGTGTTGACTTGAGCTTCTCACTCCAGCTTCAATTCCAGCAGCTCTGCTTTTATACTTTTTTGGATATTGATATATTGGGTATCGATCTTATTTTATAAAAACGTCCTGAGGCTACTCCCTGCAATTATAAGAACATGCAAAGGCCAGGCAACAGCCTCCAAGGGCATCACAATCTGGCTCCTGCCTGCCTCCCCACCTCACCCTGTAGCTTTCTTCGTATGGGTCACTGCACTTCAACTACACTAGCCATGCTGGGTCCTGCCTCAGGGCCTTTGCATCAGCCATGTCCTTGACTGGCGTGTTCTGGCCACATCTGTGCACGGCTGGTTCTTTTCATCATTAAGGCCTCAGCACGAATTTCACTTTCTCAGAAAGTCATCCCCAACCACTGTATCTGCCCCAGTCCTGTTCCATGCTTCAGTCACTCTCTATCCCTTTACCCTGTTTGAAGTTCTTCAGGGCAAGTACCACTATTTCAAATTATCCACTGTGATTATTTCATGGGGGCAGGGGCCCTGCATATATTGCTCCTTGCTGTGCCCCCAGCACATGACAGTACATGGGACACATGTACATGGGATACTCACATATTTAACAGCAGACTTTTACATAAAGTCTCATTTAAACAAAGGACTTTACTTCAAAAAAATTTTAGACTATGGGGCATGGGGATGAAAGTCAAGGGGTCTTTAAGCTTTATCTGTACAATTTAAATTTTTAAAGAACAATGTATCCATACATCATTTATGCATTTAAAAATAAAAGTATACACACAGAAGAGAGACCAGAAGCAAGTGTGTCAACATTTAACAATGGTTAATTCTGCATAGTGAGGAAATGGATGGCTCCGTTGAACTTTGTTCTTGTTCTTAAGTTTTTTATAAGTAAAATCCAACTTATGGACTTTCAGCATCTCTTCCAAATCAGAGAATCCAGTTCCAAAATCTGTCACCAGTTTCTTGATTGTGTAATGATGCAAACTCGGGTAAAAATTCTCATAAACAACTATGTTTCGCAAACACTCCTAGAGACAAGCTCTCCACTCACTTTAAGGGACAGTGGCCTCCGAAAGCCAGCAACTGGAAGTCCTGAGTTGGGAAGGGAGAAAAGAGGTTAAGAGCAAGGTATCGGTCATGGAGCCCTCTGTGATGACCTAACTGACTCTGGGATAAAGACTTAGCCGAGATACCAATATCCCATTCTGTTGAAGCATACAACTCCTGACCTAAGGAATACTTATGCAAGGTCATATGAGACATATGCAGTACCTGGGATTCCTTTGGTAAATGTGTATTAATATCTACTATATGCCAGGCGTGATAGTAGATACCTAAGGATACAGAAAGGAGTGGGTCACTAGGAGCTTATAATCTGGGGGGAGAGAGTAGTGCACCAAATAATTATTACAAAAGTAATATGACATGTTATACAGTTAAGTGCTATGTAATCAAGCAGGAACTATGTAGGGAAGAATCTGGTCCCTGATGCTTGTGTGGAATTTTGACAGATGTTAGAAAGCAGGGCACTAGGCAGAGGGACCAGTGCAAACAAAGGCATGAGCTGGGAAGGGGCAAGTACACGGGGACTGAGGGGTGGTACGGTACAGGTGGTGCTGTATAACATCTTCCCGTAGCTGAGCCCTGGAGAGTCCCATCTCCCTACTTAAAACCTACCAACACCATTCTAAATTGGCTTTCAGTGTGCTATCAAATCCAATTCCAACTCACTGTTTCTATCTTTTCTATTTCCTTAAAAGTATCCTACACTTAGCCAACAGACCGTTTTCCATGCCCCATAAATATCTTGCACTCCCAACATCTTCCATCCAGGTGGTCCACTCATTTCTTCTGCCCTTATCTTTGTCAACAGTGTCCCCACCCTGACAGTACCAGTCCTGAGAGTACTCAATGCAGTAAGCCTCATCTGCTGGTGGTAGATGAAATTTGGTTCAACATTTCTGAAGGGCAATTTATTAAGCCCTTAAAATAGTCACAATTTTGACCTAGAATTTCAACTTCTGGAAATATATTCCACGGATATATTCAGAGACACTATCAAAGGTGTTTTTATAAAAATTTTCAAAGCTATAAGAGCTTTGAAACAAGGGGATGCAAGAACAAAGCTATAAGAATAAACAAGGGCATAAAATAGGTGTTAGTAATAGAGAACTATATGAAAAAGGTAAATAAATTATGGTACAACTAGATGATAGACCACCATGCAATCCTTTGAAAAAGAATATTTAATACAAGGATATATCGTACAGCACAGGGAATATAGCCAGTATTTTATAAAAACTATAAATGGAATATAATCTGCAAAAATTTTGAATCACTATGTTATACCCCTGAAACTAATATAATATGGTAAATTAACTATAACTTAATAAAAAATTAAAAAGAATATTTAATGACATGCAAATACTTATGATATATGAAATAAAAAATAGGTACACAATGTCCCATTTATGTATGAAAAAAATGTATATATTGATACATGGGCAGAAAAGAAGGACAAGAGAAATACACTAAAATATAAGCAGCATTTAGCTCATGTCAGCTGTATGGATTACTTTTAAAAAACCCCAAAACTCTTGTACTTTCCAAGTTGTTCTCACAATACTACTTTCACAATTAATAAAACGAGATAAGATTTTTAAAAAACACTTTATATGATTATTTGTTTCTGTGACAGAGGAGGGGGAAACGTGTACGCAAAACTGTTCCTATCAAAAACTTCTAAGTTATGGTGATCTACACACCAGCTTCTCAAACTGTGGTGAAGGACGGTTTTCCCACCAATCTGTTACAAACATATTTTTGTAAAATACAGTACAAATATCTCAGTAATGTCAAATTGCTATAAGGCTTTCTCTAAGTGTACAATTCTTGCACTTTGTTAACCAGCAGGTAGGCAGCAATGGCACTGATGTACACCAGGAGATGCGAGATAAGACTTATCTCATTAAACTATAACTGTTCACGTTTGTCTCCGGTGTGTGTCCTCAGGGCAGGAACCACCTCCCACTCAAGTGTCCCACATACCCTACCACTGCTGGTCCGTCAACTGAAGAGAGACTGTTCAGAGGCTACTGTCAAGGTCCGACTGCACACGCATGTGTGTGGAAGGGGACAGGGGAGGCAGTGTTCAGGCTGCTCGGAGATGAGGTCAAGGAAACAAAGCAGGCGAAGGCCAGCTCATGGAGGGTCCGTGCTCAGCCTTCAAGTTCATTGGCAGACAGTCTTGCTAACCTACCCACCCATCTGAACATGATCTGGGCCTTTTAGCGTTTTGAGACCCTCTACAATGCACAGCCAACAGGTACGGTAATCTGTGGTCTGGGTCTTTCTTCCCCCATTGAAGAGTCAACTCCATAGGGAAAAGTGCCCACGGCATGTGTTGCACAGTGCCTCACACATATAGGAGGGTAATCAATGTATTTGAGAAACTAATAAAGAGAGTAATTACTTTACTTTTGCATTTTACAAGTTGTTTCGCTTAAACACAAGTTATACTACGTTCTGGCGGTATAGAAGAGGGGAGCAGAGGAGACATTAAGATCTAAGAAAATTCAGTCCAAAGCATTTTTCAAGTCTTAAAAATATGCCAACAGTTCTATAAACAGAAGAATACTAAGGGGTCTTGGCTAATTTCTAAGATGGGTAATGAGATACAGGGCCTATTACATTTAAGGACCTAATTGACATCATTTTAAAAAGGACAAATATTGCCTTTGATAGGTGATTTGTGTTTAAAAGCCTCAGTAAATCCCAAAGACCAAGTTTTTATTCTGGCTCTTCCGTGGAACCCCAAATACAAGGTCCTCCACTAAGCCCATCCTTAAACTGTAGATGACGGCAAAACTTTGAGATTTCCAACAAGCAACCGTTTTTAATGCACTTACTTGGAGCTCCACTGTTCAGAGCCTAGTTTCCTGGATATAGACCAAAACAGGAAGCAAAAGTAATCATCTCACTTGACCCCTTAGTGGCAGTAGGCACTTCTGGCCCGCTCTCTTAACTGCTCTAGCACTTCACTAACGAGTGATCCCAACAACGGCCTGTGTACAAGATTCTAGAAGCACATTCACACCCATCACTTCTTTCCATCATCCCCATTTGACACATGAGATTTAAGAGGAGACTTGGCAGGGAGAGGGGCAATTAGGAAGAGTAATCTGCGAGAGACTTGATTTGCTGGTGAAGGCAAAGAGATGTTTATTCAGAACAGCCTAATTGCTGGGAGTGGGGTTTGCAGAGGTCAGAGAACCTGCTTGCTTAGTTCAGCCTCCTCTCATCTCTCATGTGAATGACTACAACAGCTTCTTAACTCCTCTTCCTGACCCCAGTCTAGGGGTTGACAAAGTTTTTCTGAAAAGGGCCAGATAGTGAATATCTCAGGCTTTGTAGGCCATTAAGCCTCTATCACAACTGCTCAAGCCTGCCACAACATGAAAGACATTTCTGTGAACAAGGGTGTGTGCCTGTGTGCCAATAAAACTTTATTTGTGACACTAAAATTGAATTTTATATAACTTTCTCATGTCACAAATATTGATTTTAAACCATTTAAAAATGTGGAAATCATTCTTAGCTCATGGAACATACAAGAATAGGTGGTGTGCCCACGTGGGCCCGTGGGCTGAAGGCTGCCAACAGCTGCCCTAGTCCATCACATTTATCCATTTAATTCATTGTGTCCAATGTTTATCAATCAGGTGCCAAACACTGTGCTAGGTACTAAAGAAAAAAGGCTGAAAATAAGAGAATATGTCTTTAGGGAGCTTATTTGATTTGAAGAAAGCAGGTAAAAGAATCAAGTAAACTATAACATAATTACTGATTTTAGTTAGTGTTACAGGGGATGCAAGAAGAAAATGAAAGAAAATGCTGGTGATGGTGCTGGTGGGAGGGGACAGCTACTTTAGATAGTGTGATCTGAGAGGGGGCATTTAAAGTGAAGACTGATGCATAAATGGGACGAGCTCTGCAGAGTGTCAGGGAAGAGGACTCCAGGCAGCAGGAGTGTGTGCAGCAGCCCAGGGCAGGTGGGGACCTCGGCACATTTGAATCAGGGAGAAAGACTAGTGGGGCTGGAGCATAGCGAGTAATGGGAGTGTTGTTAAGAGAGATGAGGTTGCAGGGGGCAGGGGCCCAGACCCCAGGGCCTTGTACACCGGAGTGAGGAATCTGGGATTTATTCTCAGCACGTCATAAATCCGACTGTGTCACTGGGCTCTGCAGTGTCTCCTGGATATGGTCCAACTTCCCAGCCTGGACCAAATAAAGACCCTCCTTTATTTTCTACCCTCTTCTCCCACACCTTAACTGCTGTGCACCCCTGTGCCCACCCCATACACACATGCCCGCAGCAGTAGTTGCACCTCTGAGCCCATCCCTCTGCAGTCCCCTCAGCCTAGGTGCTCCTTTCCATCTTTACCTGACTATCTTCCACTTACCAGTCAAGACCACACTCCAATACGGCTGCTTTTATGACCCTTCAGTGTCCCAGAGATGGTCACACATTTCTTTTCACACCCCCGGCACCATATACATAGTTGAGTCTTTTTTTGGTTTGGGTGTTTTTTTTAATTCATGTCTGTTTCCCCCACTAAACTATGAGATCTTAAAGGCAGGGACCAAGTTTCATTCAGTGCCTGGCACACAGTATATTTGCAATAAATGTCTGTTGAATGCAAAAGCACAAATGCCTAAGTGAACAGATGGTCTCATCTCTGAACTTCAGGGTGGTGCGACTCGGTGTTCTTCCCACAGTTGCCTGTAGATCTGTTTTTCACAACTGCCAAAACATTTGAAGGCAATCAGATTGCCAAGTGCTCTTTAGCCACTTGTCAAGATTTCTGATGCTGACAGTAGCCTCACAAACAGACTTCATCCTGGCGGTATCTGCAGCTTCCCTACAGTGAGAAATTTCTCTCTGGCCGAACTGGCTGGTACTTGGTTTTTCCACCCATCCTCAAGTAAACTCCACTGGAAACAAATCCGCTGATAGAATCTTTTAGACATTTTCCCCCCTCCTTACATTCAGTGAACACTTCGCCCAAGATGTATTCACTTACTCAGCTATCATACCTGAGCCTCCATAGGCCAGACTCAGTGCTAGGTGCTAGAGAAATAGGTGAAGAAAACTCACAGACTAGGGAGATCACACCTAGTGGGGACATTTAGGGAGCAGTGAAGCTGGTCCTTTTGGCCACTGAAGAGGAAATGTGTAGTTACTGAAACCAGCAGCCGATGTTTCCACATCTTGGCCCCCTTTTCAATCAGATCGGCCTGAGGGAAAGGACTAACTCCACCAGGACAGCTGGGCCCTCAACCAGAACACATCTTCTCATCTCAGCTTCTGGCCCTGCTGCAGAGGGGAGAAGGTGCTTCTGGGACACCCAAACTGCAATCCACCTATAGCATTACAGATGACTATTGCTATGCCGTGCACAAGGAAGCAATTAAAAAGCTGCTTAAGATTCTGGAGCAGGTGCATTTTGCTTAGCAAAGAATCAGAAATTTAATCCATCTGTGGCCTAGCTCGAAGTCAGAGTCATTTGTATTGCTCTTTACCAAAACAAACAAGAGTCTCAATGTGATAACAGTCAAAAAATGAGGACCAAATTTGCAGGAATGTTGTTTACAATTATGATGAGTAAAAAAAAAAAAAACAAAACTAGAGAACAGAAACAGTCCACAAGAAAACCCCCTTTAATACTTTTCCTTTGATAATGCCAAGTCACAACACATACGTAATATGGAAAGTTTGCCTTCCACAAAGCTACACATGAGCAGTACCTAACATATGGGGGAAAATGGAAGGTCGTGTTGACAAAACAGATTTGCACTGATACGTACATCAGTCTCGCTGGCTCATCAGGGACTTATGGCCACATTTATAAGATGGCTGAGGGATACACTCACTGGCTAAGTTACCAAGGTCTTCCTCTAACCAAAGTGGTTACGGGGGAAACAACAGCTTACATGCTGAAGGATGGGAAAGAAGGAGACGGTGGTCCCTTCCTGCTACCAACTTGGTTAAACAGTTGAGAATTTCTGCATGGACACACGGAACGCAGTGGGCACCATGTATGTCGAGCTCCACGTCTATTATTTTAATCAAGATAGTATTTTGCATTTAATTCTCCAGTTATCATTTTACCACTAAAATATTGTCATTGTTTATTATAAATGGTCTCTGGAATTTCTGAAACAATGTCACAGACATAAAAAGCAGGGCAAGAAAAAGAAATCATGCCACAAATGCAATTTTAAAGAGAAAGGTTAAGAGAACCCTCAGTTTTAATTAGCGAACCTATTGTTTTCAGAGCTGCAGTTTACCTCACATTTTGCAGAGGGCTCTGACATACGACTTGGGTTTCAACATGTTAATGTTAACCCAAATTCTCTTATCAAGAAGAATGTGAAAGGAAAAAATTGCTTTGCTTCTTTCCTTGGCCATCTCTCTCCCATCTCACATTCCTCATGTCTGGTTTCATTTCAAGAACACCAGATGCCAAATACTATTTGGAGCTTTAAAAAATGATGGGTTGCAGTCTAAAGGCTGTAGGAGAAACGTCTGAAACGGAATGTGTTTTCCCCGTAAGTTTCAACATCCTCTCCATCAGGAAACGGAAAGGGCGTTTCTCAGTGAGTCCAGTGGAGGGACAGCCCTTCCCACACGCTTGGTCCCAAAAGGATGTTCTAATAGGGCATTTCTTGGAGTGGCTCCTGGAAATTCACCCAGCAGTCAATCCTCTCAACCCAGTGACTTTTCTGAGACAAGAGGAAAACAATGAGGGCATCCCACCATGGACGGGGAAACCAAAATCCAAACATTCAAATAAGCCTCTGCCATCCTGAAAACACTTCCTGCTCCACTGTGTAAGCAGCACAGCAAAAGCAAAGCACACTCCCTCCTCTGGGTCTGCCCGCATCACTGTGGGGGAGGGGGGGCATGCAAAGTGGAAGCCAGAACCAGTCCCCTTCCTTCCCTACTTCCTCCCGAGATAAGGGAGGAAGGAACCCAAATGAAGTGCATGCACACCCTCAAGCCAGACCAAGCCTCAACCAGCACATAATCAACAGTCTTGTTCCAGGCCCAAGCCATGGACTCCTGCCAGAGAATAGCCCCTCTTCACATAAAGAGCAAAGGAGGGGACCTCCAGGTCTCTACCCTGAAAAGCTGGCAACGACTATTCTGTCATGACTCAATACTTTAACCGTGGGTTTAGGGCATAAATCCCTAAAGCCAATATAACACAGATCTCGAGTTAGGAAGTTTGTGCTGTTCACGTGACAGAAACCAGTCTGGAAGCCAGGACATCTAGTCTAGATCATCTGGGAGAAGAGCCAAACCAAGTGTCACTGGAGCTCCCCACCAAACAAAGCGCAACCTCGCCAGAGGGCCTGTTACTAGTCTGTGAGGGAAGTCAATAAACAAATTTAAGCCCACGCTGAAAGAAATGCAAATCATTTTCCCCCTTTGAGTTTTCTACCTCCCTGACTCTAAGGGACCCACTCAGAGTCTTTAAAGACAAATTGAGACAAACCCCCTATAACTGGGGGTTATACAAACATAAGAAGCTACCACTCAAACGGCCAGCTTTGTCACATCGGAAGCTCTCACTCTTCCAAGAGGCCAAGTTTTGTTCTTCAACGAATATGTAAAAGAATGCAACTTTCCTGAATCACCTAATAGCCCTTTTCAGAAAGGGTACACTGCCACCAATCTACAATCACCTGTAGTCTATATGCTCTGGTCCTCTGGTGATCCGACTGAAACAAGCCCTAAAGGTCAGAGTCTTCACCACTTCAGGTCAACGTGCTGCGTCTTAAAAGGTCTCCCCACCGAAATGACCACACTTGAGGCACTTAAGGTTTCAGGCCTTCCCAAACCCTCTGGTGTCATCCACAAGGAATATGCAAATGACATTAAAAAGACATTGTCTAAAAAGAAACATAGTATTAGGCATTTTTTGGAACCTCCTAACTGAAATGATTCTGGCAAATCCTGAGAGAAAAGAGGGTGAGCAGATAAATACAGTTGACCCTTGAACAACAAGGGGGTTAAGGGCTCTGATCCTCCACACAGTAGAAAATCTGAGTGTAATTTACAGTTGGCCCACTGCATACTCGGTTCCTCCCGTATCCACGGTTCTGCAAACGGGGATTCGACCAAGTGCGGATCATGTGGCGCTATAGTATTTACTGTTGAGGAAACTCCAGGTACAAGTGGACCTTCACAGTTCAAACCCGTGTTGTTCGAGGGTCAACTGTACTTGGTTTGAACAACTATGTTTTCCAAATCTTCAAGCAAAATTTAGTGTGATTTAGAAAAGATAAACTGGGGGGCACTCTAGGCCGAGGACTCACGACGCATCCTCCCAGTAATATTATCAGCAGAGGACCAGAGCACATAGACTACAGGTGATGGCTGATGTCCTAAAATGTACAAGTACTCTTTTCTTATCTCCCCAGTGAGGCCATAAGACGTGGTCCCCTGGAAACGTGAGTACTGCTGCTGACCCTCACAGCCCCAAACCAGATGCTGTTCAATCTTATTCCTTCTCAAATCGTATAATTACATTTTATCAAGGCCAAGTAGGTATAATTTCTATTTCTACACACGCCTCCATGGAAAATAACGTCTCCGTCTCCTGGTATCATAGGGAAACTACAGGTCTCTGGACTGAAAATAAATAAAAACTTGCTTAGAGGGTTTATATGTTTTCATGTTTACTGAATGCAAATTTTAAAACTCACTGATTACCTTCGTCTTTTCATGTTCTTCTAATGACTTTTATGCCAAGATTACTTTATTACAATTGCAACAGGAGAAAATAAAATACCACGTAGAACAAAAGTTCTTTGTTAAAATCGGCCTCACTCTCTGATAACTGTTAAGAAACTCCCATCTTTTTCATGGCAAATGTAGCTTTTCAGTTAGGGAAAAACGGATGAGCAGATATAATATGACAGGCAGCCGTGGAGTCGTGACCTGGGTTCAAATACCAGCTCAAACACTTTTTTTTGGTGAGTGACTTTAAAAAGACTTCAGCACCCCGAAGTCCTCTATAAGTGTTTGATAGATTTTAAGTGGACGTTACAAAGGGGAGTGAGAACTACATAAAAAAGTTGGAAGGGGGATTTATATTTGTTAGCTACTGTTTGGTGGAAATATGTTAACCAGATTCCTTTCCCTGACATTCCTGTGTGTATCAGCAGAACAAATTCCTGGAATGAGGCTGGTTTAATCTCCATAGGGCAGTTGTCACCACTAAATCAGGGGCTCTGCAGGTTAGTCAGCTTATCTGCAAATTGTGGGAAATTCTTGAGGGTTTTGGGGCAGTGTGGAAAAGGCATTAAAAAAGAAACTTAGCCTTCCTGTATATGTTGAAGCATTCAACAGGTTTAATATTTCGATCCAACCACGTACACGAAAACTACCACAGAGCACACCCACTGCAACGACACTGACGTTTGCAACACTGACCTGATTCCCCTTCACATTTTCCTCAGTGATCTCATCTATTTATTATTCTCCTTTCGACATCTGAAGGCATCTTGTCTGCCCAGGAAAGTAATTGTGAATTGGTCACCAAGGTAGAAAACCTACTGCAAGGTTTTACCAACTGGCTTTCCCAGTTTTGCCTCAGAAAGAGCAGTCTGAACAAGTGTGAACACAGCCACGGTTTGCCATTGGAGACGTGAAAAATGTTTATGGAAAGCTAAGTACATGGTGATCCTGGGTTCCAAACTACAGAGTGGTGAGCTGTTTACTAGATAGATGCTGAGTCTCTCTACACCCCTGCTGCTCTGAGGGGCTCAGCTGGGGCAAGGCCAGCACCACACCTATGCTCAGGCTGTTCCTAATGAGTCCTGCTCAAGAGGCGGAGAGAGCAGCCACCCAGAAACAACTAGGACCAGACGATGGAGTCACATTATGAAAGCTGAAACTCCCTTCGGAAGAGGCACCCTACCCTTCATAAAAATTCTACCTATAAATCTTACATAATAATTTTTCAAGAGAGGCTTATGGAAAGATGATAGTAAAAGCTTCCGTTGAAGGCAAGTTCAGCTGTAGAAAGAAGGCAGTAAAGAGGCACTCTGGCCTCCACCTGTTCAGGTCTCATGTGGCTCTGGGAGCTGCTGCTTTTAAATCAGAACCACCCAGCCCTGCAAGAGATGCACATTCCTCTAATGATTAGAAGTGAAGCCAGGACTGTCCTGTCAGCCTATGAAACTAATTTCCAAAGACACAGTACTAAAAACACCTAGAGAAATAAAGCTTTGACGTGAGATTTCCCCAATCTCCCTTCATGCTGGAAACCTCCGTAAGCACTCAGATGTACAACCCTCCAAAATCTGAACAAAGTTTTTTATAACCGGGGTGGGAACAAGGCAGGCGAGGCAGAAGACCAGTTTAAAAAAAAAAAAAAAGGCAGCAAAAAACCCTCTGCCCCACAATGGGCCATCTAATAACCAGTGGATGGGAATCAATTGTATCGCAACCTGGCAGTATCTATTGTTGCTTATAACGCACTGGCCCATTGACCCACATCTAAGAATTCCTAGATTCCATATCTAGGAATTAACCTACCAACATACTTACACATGAGCACAGAGATATATTAACAAGAATGTGCACTACAACATTGTAATAGAAAGAAAACAGGATTCATTATCTGTAATAGAGAATATCTAAGTGTTCTTCAAAACGGGAATCTTTTAAAACTGTTGGGGCACCCATAGTGTAAAACACTGGTTCTCATACTCTGATAACCAGGCTTTACATCACACCAATCATATAAGACTCTCTAGTACTGAGGGCCCAGGCTTGGGTAATTTTCCAAATTCCACAGGTGATTCCAATGTGCAGGCAAGTTTGAGAACTAGTGCTATAGAATCCTATGCCTGGTTTCAAAGAATGTGCTAGGTCCATGGATACTGACAGGGAAAGATCTAACACATTCAGAGTGGAAAAAGAAAAGAAAAAAAGAAATCAAGTTGCATGATAATACATATCTATCACCATTTATGTTAAAACTCAAACAAAACCGTATTTGTAGCTACACACAAGTGCACACACACGCACACACACTTACACCCCTATATGTGTGAATGCATAGAAATGCTTCCAGAATTGGAAGTATTAACTGTAAAGTCGCTAAAGTATTTAGCCAAATGCTTGGCACATGGAAGATTCTCAATAAATGGTGGCTATTACTTCCATGTGTGTCCCAAGTTTGGGGGAGTCTATTGGAATAGTTTCACGTAGATGATGAACTCTTATAAGTGCATGATACAGATGCAAGTTTTCTATTGAAACTAGAAATTTTGCAAGACTTCTCAATAAAACTCCATCAAAACTCTACGTATATACCTGAATAACTCGTTAATCATTATACTGATTCTTTTATTTAAAATTACAGCTTGCTTTCTTCATACTTGAATCCCACGCCCCACCAAAATGACCCATTTCAAAGTTGTTGCACGTCAGCCAAATCTAAAAACTTCAATTGTAATGCTAGACACAACCTTAATGAACATATAGAGGAAGAATATTCCCAAGGCTGCAGGTACCAGCTATAGGGATAACATGACACACTTTAAAAAAATGTTTTGTTGTTATAAATTCTGCATGTTTCAAGAGGCAATTATTGGAGAATTTCTGGTTCACTAAAGCCATTATGTTGGAAGTTCTTCAGATGGCCACAGGGCTGCTTAGATGAGAGGCTGGGCAGTTCTATTATTTTTTCCTTTTATTTGGCTCTGTTTCAATGATACTTCTACTGTGGATCAGAAATCATAAGAGTATCACAAATATAACCAGAACAGGAGATTTCAGGATGCTCTTACATGAAGAAAATTTAGTACTTGGTGTGTGTTTAAGATGCAATCAAATATACTTTAAAATTGTGTTTTTATAAAGGTAAATTCAGTACAATTTTCAAAATTCTTCTCTACCTTTAGGTACTTTGAAAACAGGTATGCATAATCCATATTTACTTGGATGCCAAATGTTTGGCTACAACAACTTTAAAGTTGTTTTCCAGCAATTTTCTCTCAAGTACATGTTCCTGAGGTTCCATCTTTAAAAGGTGAAATGTTTGGGGTCCTCCTTATCAATCAATAAAAATGTAATCACACTGCTTATAGAAACCAAATGAAAACATGGTGATTGTATGAATTTATGAGGCAAGAGATGGTCTTTCCAGGACCACATTAAGATTTTATCAAGGAATTTTACGAAATTGAGGTCTGAATGCTGACAACAGTCCTGTGAGACAAGATTCTAATTATTTCCTGGCCATACCTCCCCAAAATTTATGCCATTGAAACCTGATTCCTTCAAATATCACTAAATATTCATTGCAAACAGCTGGGAAAAAAATCAATGATTCTAAGAACGGCAAAATGATCACCAGTATACTGGTATCAGTCCCAACGAAACAAAGTTACCATTACTTTGGAAGCCAATGCCTATTGTAAATGGAAGAGTAAAATGGATTTTTCTGAGATCGTTAGAAGACACTAGAACATAAGCATGCACAGCTCACAGACAATGATGACAGGGTCTGAACAAATCAGCATCAATGGGACATGCCTATCAAGCTTTGGGAAAATATGGAAGACACCAGAAACTTATCTGTTAATAAACTCCTCTGGAAACTGAGTTCCAAGTCACTTCCAGAAATCCCAGCTGGCCTGCGGAGAACTGGATAATGACGCCATTTCTGGGTGCTCAGAACTCATACAAAAGTAGAGCCTTGAAGAAGTACAAAGATGAAGCACGTGCTCTTAAGAAAACAGAGTGTTTTTCTTTTAATACGCACTTCAAAACTGCCTAACCTGTACACGATCAAAGCAATGAAGAGACCTTGAGGATGGGGGAAAAGGTAAAGTTGTGAGAGCTAAGCGGGCACACACCAAGGACGAAAGAGCACATGTGTGGAGTGGGTGAATTGATAAACATATATCACCTCTTTTCATTAAACAAAGCTAACAGTCAACACAAATCGAAACTACCAGCAGCTACAATAAAGAGTGTGTTTTCTCACTGGTGATTTCTCTCCATGTGATAAGTATCCTTGGGAAGTTATTCACATAGCCTTATAAACATTTCTGAAACTGCAGGAGCCAAACAAATAGTGAGGAAGGATCCTTACTAAATTTTCATCATTAATTACTTTACATGGATTACCATACTCTTGATTTAAAGCCAGGCCAAAAAAAATGTCCTTTCACCATCATCAAAATGAAAGTGTGAAGAAAGCTGATGCTATCCAATATGCCCACTCCACCCAACTCTGTAATTTTCTATATAATTGGGTGAGAGCAGTAATTGCCTTATTGGGTAATTCAAGAAGAATAAAGAGATTGCCTGTCTTGCAAAATCTGTTGTAAATGAGATAAGAAAAGCTCTGTTTTAAATTGTTACTTTGACTTACTTACCACGCCTGGAGTAGTTGGACTAGGGTTAATATTTGGACTCCATATTCTGAGGAATATTGCTAAACAGCCAAAAGATATCATGTGGCTAAATATGGGAAGCTATCAATACAAGACTGGTTAAATGATTTAGGGTACTTCTGTGTAATGAAATACCATACAGCCATTAAAAAGAATGAGCCAGCGGGGCTCCCCTGGCGGCGCAGTGGTTGAAAGTCCGCCTGCCGATGCAGGGGACACGGGTTCCGTGCCCCGATCCGGGAGGATCCCACATGCCGCGGAGCAGCTGGGCCCATGAGCCATGGCCGCTGAGCCCGCGCGTCCGGAGCCTGTGCTCTGCAACGGGAAAGGCCGCAACAGTGAGAGGCCCGCGTACCGCAAAAAGAATGAGCCATCTTTTCTGATGTTCAGAGGTCTAAAGTATATTAAATAAAAAGTCCAATTTGCATAGTAACCATGGTACACCATAAACGTAAGAAGGATATACTTATTTAAATATGCAGAGAAATTGTTGAGCATGTGACAAAATAGCAGATACAAAAGCCCAGGAAGAGTGGCTCCTTCTGGAGAATAAAATGGAGATTGGAGAAGGAAGGGCTCTTGCTTGCATTTAGTTCCTTCTATTGTATTTTTTTTTTAAGTATGGGCTTGGACTACATTTTTTTGCCTCAATTATCAAGCTGTTTCTGAAAGTTTTAGCAATATTTGTTTGTAAACTCGTCTTTTTAAAAATTAAATAACTCTCTGTTATCAATCTTCTTTAACATGCCAGGCACTTTCAATTCCCTTTACATCCATTCATTATCTTGGTTAATCAAAGAGATAAGCCATGAGTCCTTAAGTGTCTCTTTTCGTCCTTTTGGGACTGCAGCCCACTGTCAATGAATATCTATGCTCTGGCTCTGGTTCACAGAATGCTTTCATTTCTGCACTTTTCCATTTCACCACACCCACCCCTACAATTGTTAGTTCTCAAAATGAAAACAATCTGTTCAACTGTAAAACACCAATATGAGCAATGACTTTTTTCCTTTAAACTTATAATTAATTTAGAATGGTGGGGGGAGTGAAGGGGAAACTACCAAAGACAAGGCTGTATATCACTGCAGTTGCATCTAATCACCATAGCAACAGAATGCATAGCTGTTCACTTTCACCAAAATTGTACAATTCAGAATCTTCTTAAACCCGCTATATTTTTTGCTACAGAAGTAAATATTGCTACCTTTATCTTTAGAACATATACTCTCCAGAAGTCAGGTCCAGGAACATTACGTAAGAAACTAGAAGTGTCTAATTAAGGAATTTTTTGTTAGGTATTTATTGGCAAATTTGATCCAAAAGGAAAGAATTTGCTTAGTAATCCAAAACCCTACCTCCTAAAGCTCAGTTCTAAAGCTATTGAAAGAGCAGTACAGTGTATCCTGTTACATTCATGGCTTCTAACCAACCTTAAATAAGCAGGCGAATACAGTAATGCAAAGAATAAATTACAAAAGGGCACCCATGGAAGCATAACAGCCGATCCCTAAAAGATGAAGGCAAACATTGGTAACTATTTTTTAAAGAAGGATGAGAAAATTAATGCCAAAACAAGAGGCAGTATAACATTAAAAGAGCCCTCAAATTAGTCCAGAAAGTTAGGCTTTGCATTTCAAGGGATCATTCAATCCACTTGAAGACATGACAGAAAAATGCTTAACCTTTACTTATTCATGATGGCTACACACATACCATCACCTTTCCCCTGCACCCCACGTCTCTTTTTTTTCTCCTAAAATCAGCGATTACCTTACAGGTATCACTCTCCATTCCATGAAAGTAATCAACCAAGACTGCCTGTTTTTGTTAGATCTCCCTCCTATTCATCAGCAGTAACCAGAGCCGTGGTCAGCGTTCTCGCTAAGCTGGCTACTGGCTCCTCCGTGGTTACTCCCCCTCCACCGTCCCACCTCACTGGGTAATGGCAAGTGTAAGGTAACAGGCAGCTCCTTTGTGGAAAAACATGCTGGCTAACAACCATACTTGCTCATACTGGAAAAGCCACCAGCACAGAGATGCCCACAGATAATCAACCTACACACACACCCACACCCACACCCACACCCACACACACGTCAAACTGGTTTTTCCACATAGGCAATTCACAGGTAGTCAAGGACCACCCCTCCCCACACAGGTACACACCAATCCCCAATTCACAATTCTGCGTGTGTGATCATTTTTATTCATTCATTCATGGACCTAGGGTGTGCCCACTCCCCTGTTCTGCGTTGGGATACAAGCATGAACAAAGCAGATGTGCACCTTGCCCTTGCAGAGCTAGTTCACAGGCACACCTGAGCCCTGGCTGCTCAAGCCATTGCAACATTCCAGACCCTGGCTCAGAGAAGACAGATGGTGAGTGAGCGGAGGGAGTGGCCAATTTGTCATCCCATCTTCGAGAGGCAAGAACAAATATCTTGCCTGCTTCAAATAGCAATTCGTTTTTACTAGTAACTTCCATGTCCCCTGGAATATGGAGCACCCAGGAGAGGAAGGAAAAGGAAGCAGAGGGTGATGTGTGTGTTCTGGAGAAACAGGGGATGTAGAGTTACCCCTGAGAGCTAACATTCGGAACTTCAAACAAGACACTGAAACTGAAGGAGAAAAACCATATGATCATCTCAATAGATGCAGAGAAAGCTTTTGACAAAATTCAACACCCATTTATGATAAAAACCCTGCAGAAAGTAGGCATAGAGGGAACTTTCCTCAACATAATAAAGGCCATATATGACAAGCCCACAGCAAACATCATCCTCAATGGTGAAAAACTGAAAGCATTTCCACTAAGATCAGGAACAAGACAAGGTTGCCCACTCTCACCACTCTTATTCAACATAGTTTTGGAAGTTTTAGCCACAGCAATCAGAGAAGAAAAGGAAATAAAAGGAATCCAAATCAGAAAAGAAGAAGTAAAGCTGTCACTGTTTGCAGATGACATGATCCTATACATAGAGAACCCTAAAGATGCTACCAGAAAACTACTAGAGCTAATCAATGAATTTGGTAAAGTGGCAGGATACAAAATTAATGCACAGAAATCTCTGGCATTCCTATATACTAATGACGAAAAATCTGAAAGTGAAATCAAGAAAACACTCCCATTTACCATTGCAACAAAAAGAATAAAATATCTAGGAATAAACCTACCTAAGGAGACAAAAGATCTGTATGCAGAAAATTATAAGACACTGATGAAAGAAATTAAAGATGATACAAATAGATGGAGACATATACCATGTTCTTGGATTGGAAGAATCAACATTGTGAAAATGACTCTACTACCGAAAGCAATCTATAGATTCAATGCAATCCCTATCAAACTACCACTGGCATTTTTCACAGAACTAGAACAAAAAATTTTGCAATTTGTATGGAAACACAAAAGACCCCGAATAGCCAAAGCAATCTTGAGAACGAAAGAAGGAACTGGAGGAATCAGGCTCCCAGACTTCAGACTATACTACAAAGCTACAGTTATCAAAACGGTATGGTACTGGCACAAAAACAGAAAGATAGATCAATGGAACAGGATAGAAAGCCCAGAGATAAACCCATGCACATATGGTCAACTTATCTTTGACAAAGGAGGCAGAAATGTACCGTGGAGAAAGGACAGCCTATTCAATAAGTGGTGCTGGGAAAACTGGACAGCTACATGTAAAAGTATGAAGTTAGATCACTCCCTAACACCATACACAAAAATAAGCTCAAAATGGATTAAAGACCTAAATGTAAGGCCAGAAACTATCAAACTCTTAGAGGAAAACATAGGCAGAACACTCTATGACATAAATCACAGCAAGATTCTTTCTGACCCACCTCCTAGAGTAATGGAAATAAAAACAAGAGTAAACAAATGGGACCTAATGAAACTTAAAAGCTTTTGCGCAGCAAAGGAAACCATAAAGAAGACCAAAAGACAACCCTCAGAATGGGAGAAAATATTTGCAAATGAAGCAACTGACAAAGGATTGATCTCCAAAATTTATAAGCAGCTCATGCAGCTTAATAACAAAAAAACAAACAACCCAATCCAAAAATGGGCAGAAGACCTAAATAGACATTTCTCCAAAGAAGATATACAGAGTGCCAACAAACACATGAAAGAATGCTCAACATCACTAATCATGAGAGAAATGCAAATCAAAACTACAATGAGATATCATCTCACACCAGTCAGAATGGCCATCATCAAAAAATCTAGAAACAAAAAATGCTGGAGAGGGTGTGGAGAAAAGGGAACCCTCTTACACTGTTGGTGGGAATGTAAATTGATACAGCCACTGTGGAGAACAGTATGGAGGTTCCTTAAAAAGCTACAAATAGAACTACCATATGACCCAGCAATCCCACTACTGGGCATATACCCTGAGAAAACCATAATTCAAAAAGAGTCATGTACCAAAATGTTCATTGCAGCTCTATTTACAATAGCCCAGAGATGGAAACAACCTAAGTGTCCATCATCGGATGAATGGATAAAGAAGATGTGGCACATATATACAATGGAATATTACTCAGCCATAAAAAGAGACGAAATTGAGCTGTTTGTGATGAGGTGGATGGACCTAGAGTCTGTCATACAGAGTGAAGTAAGTCAGAAAGAGAGAGACAAATACCGTATGCTAACACATATATATGGAATTTAAAAAAAAAAAATGTCATGAAAAACCTAGGGGTGAAACAGGAATAAAGACACAGACTTACTAGAGAATGGACTTGAGGCTATGGGGAGGGGGAAGTGTAAACGGTGACAAAGCGATAAAGAGGCATGGACATATATACACTACCAAACGTAAGGTAGATAGCTAGTGGGAAGCAGCCGCATAGCACAGGGAGATCAGCTCGGTGCTTTGTGACCGCCTGGAGGGGTGGGATAGGGAGGGTGGGAGGGAGGGAGACGCAAGCGGGAAGAGATATGGGAATATATGTATATATATAACTGATTCATTTTGTTGTGAAGCTGAAACTAACATACCATTGTAAAGCAATTATACTCCAATAAAGATGTTAAAAAAAAAAAAAAAAAAAAAAAAAAAAAAAAAAAGACACTGGACTCCCATTTCTGTCCATGAAGGATTAACTGTGGAAATTGCACTACAGGTAACTACAAAGATGGACAAAATACATGAAACTGAGAGAAGGAAATTCCAGGTGAGGTGAGCCCTACTGTCTCCCCACCTTACTCCAGGCACTAGTGCAAGAAGAGGAAACCCAAGCCAGGTTCAGGGGTCTTGCTGAGCTGCAGAGGCAGAGATAAAGTTCAGGGAGGCTGAGGCAGCTAGTGCTCTGGAAATCTGCAGAGGGCTCCCCTGAAATCTTTAGCTGAGTACTGCTTTGCACATGGACCTAGGATCCACACAGGGCTGGGAATGACATGCATTCCCACCAGCCTGAAGAGAAAGAGATCAGACTACATAAAACATCAGGGAGAGTCTCCAGAAGGGTCCTAGACTCAGGCTGCTCTGGACAAAGCTTAAAAGCAACATCAAAAGGATCTCAGTGATCCCAAGGAACTTAACCGTGTGCCAGAACAAAGGCCAACACTCTTTAAAGGAAGTCCTTCAGGCAGAGAGAAATTGATACCAGATAGAAACGTGGATCCACACAGAGCAATGCAGAACGCTGGAAACGGCCAACCTGGGGGTAAACAGAAAACCAGACACTACCTCAGAATTTCCCGAGCCACTGACCTGTAGGATGCGCTTTTGTAGAAATCCACCGATGACAACAACAGGGTCAGAAGGTCAGGATCAAAGCAGTTCCCAAGTCTACTACTAACTATCCCTCTAACCTCAGTCAGGCTCCTTACGCTGTCTGGGCTACTATTCCCTCAGAATGATACTCTCCCTTGAACTGTCATCACATTATTTAATGACTACAAAAGTGCTTTGGAAATTTCGAGGATTCAGCAAATATTTACTGAGTGCTTTCTATGCATGTTTCTAAGCCTATATGTCTGGGCCTCAGTTTGCTCATCTGAAAAATAAAAATAATAATAGTAGCCAGCCCGCAGGGTTGATGTTCGGATTAAGTAAGTAAATATATGTAAAGTACAAAGAATAATGTCTGGCCGTAGTAAGCTCTTATAGATGTATTTTTTAGTATCATTATTATTACTATTATACTACTACTACCGCTACTACTAATTAATGCTACTACCAGGCATACGATGATAAAAAGGACCAATTTGGTTCTTGCCCTCCAAGTTCATATTTGTGCTGTGTCATAAGGAAAACAACGCTCTGGAGATAATCTGTTAAAATTTTGTCTGAGAAAACTGTGAGGATACCTGAGGGAGAAAAAAGATACTAGTCTGAGGGGAGACCTAGACTTAATCCCAGCTCTGCCCCTTAAGTTGCTCTGTGACCCTGGTTATTTAGCCTGTCGGAGGCTTAGTTCATCCTTAAAGAGGTAGGATGAGAATCTTGAAGATCACTTCCAGTTCTAACATCCGATGAAGTGAACCAGAGGATCCATTTTAGACGCATGTTTTTCCTGTCTTTTGAGCAATTTAATCCTCAGAGTGTCAAATCCCCACATAGAAAACAAATAATTTTGAGGAAGGGAAGTTTATGATTTAAGAAAGCTGGAAGAAATAAGCTCTAGATCTAGGATTAATATAAACGTCTACACATAAAGAACCCAAATCAAGAACCAAGACTACCTGATTTATCCTCTAAAAATGGGAAGAAGGGCAATAGCCCCACTGTTTCCACCCATTGCTGGGTAAGCTGTTGTTTTGAATATTTTTGAATATATTTTGAATATATTTGAATATTTTTAAAGAATATAATTAGAGGAAGTAGGGAACTCTTCCTTCTGGTTCCAATTTTTGAATTGGCTCCAATAAAACAGAGAAGTCTCTCTCCTGTCTATGATTCTATAACTGAGAAGAAACATAGTACACTGTAGAAGTTCCTTATGCCTGAGAAACAAGAAGAAATCCGTAAACAGCTAGCTTCTCCTACCCACTGTTTATACCAGCATGCACCACAATTGGTAAGCTATCAACTACAAACATAAAAGCTCCTACAAAATTAACTGGTTCTAAACCTTACAAAGCACAGATAATTTTAGCAAAGTCTCAGAAATCAACGTCGTCCTTTTTGGTAAATGTCATACAAGATAAAGGTTCCACTGGAAGCAATAGGAAATGACAGAACCCTAAGAGAATGAATCTATGGCTGATCTTCCAAGAATAGTTGTGAAAGGACCTTCCCTAAAGTTTTCCCAACATTTTGCAGACGACAAGCCAGAGATTTTGCAGAGTCTTTAAAGTAAAACACCCCTATTAACTTTACTGGAGAGAACATGTTGTGCAACAGTAAAAAATTTTCTTTGTTCATATACACAAAATGCTGTACATGGTTTCAGGCAGGAACCAGATCCCCTGTAGCTCACCACATGGGCCTCAGCCCAAGAACTCTAGTTCAAAGTAACACACAACCAAAACACACTGAAGGAGTCCTTAAAGCACATGCACGTGCATGCACACACAGATGCAGAGTAAAATTTGAGTACATTTTGTCTGTCTGTGGGACATCTACTCGATCACTACCCCTAATGGGCATGTCTCTAACCTATCTGTCTACCTCGCACATCTTTGGGAACTTCTGCATCTCCTTCTCATATGATTCTAATGGAGTAATCAACCAAGTGGTCCTGCCTCTCCATCTGTAGAGGTGGGCACATGGCACTATCTTGGTCAGTCAAGGCACTCCACCCCCTGGACTGAGTGACTGATCTAGGATGGGCACATAACACAGAGAAGACCAGAGGTTTTTATGTGGATGGATGCTGCAGATGAGGGGGTTGCTCTCTTTTTCCTGGAATCACGAGATATAAGGACCATTTACCCCTGGAATTTACAATAGCTGCTTTTTCCACCATGTGTTGGAAACTGTCCAAGAATGAAGCCAGCATAGACAAAAGCAGAAATGAGAGATGGGACAAGGGGGCTAGGGAGACAGGGAGGCTTTCATGACATCATTTAACTACTAGATCCAGCTGAGCTTCAACTCAAATATCCTTTGAACTTCACACTGCATGATTCAATGAAGGTTCCCCCCCCCCTTAGGCCATTTTAACTGGGATTTCTGTCCCTAAACAATGCAAAGAACACTGATTCATGCTCCACTTGACTAAATGAGATGGAAACAGCCACTTACTGAGTGCCTCCCAAGTGTCAGAGATCATGTGGGACATCAATGTGCATCATTTCAGCTCATTTTTATAGTCATGTTGGGAAGCAGGTATCACAGTTTTATAATAAAGAAAGATACGAACAGCATCCTTAGAACTAGGAGATGTCAGGCAGGGTTTAAACCCTGCCTGTCTCACGTCAAAGCCATTCTCTTTCTACACACCACACCCCTCAAACCATAAGCTCTTTCAAGCTACTATTATTATTTTCCAGGAATCAACCTAATAGTCAACCTAACAATCAAGCCACAAATCCAAACACAAATGTCTCGTTTTAGAGAAGGCTCTAAAGATGTTGCTGCTCACAAATCAGTATGACTACTGTTAACACCTCTTTTCTCAAAGGATTCCTATTTTGGAAACAAATTTTACAAGGCTGACTTTCCAGGAATCTTAAATAAGCCTAGGGGGGACTTGCTCCTTGAAGCTGGGAAGTAACAGAAGTTTTGGTATATACAGTGCTAAAAAGACAGAGTTACTAGAATGTAAAAGTCATCATCATTGCTAGACAGGGAGCATTCAGAAATCACCACCAGTCTTTCTCTTTCTCAAAGACAGGCCGCAATCCAAGATTTTAGACATTCATCTCTAACTCTGTTCCCAGCAGTAGAGTTTGAGAGAGAAGCTGTGTGGCAGAGAAGGTATAACGAGGGCAGGGAGGGAAAAAAAGCATACAACGAGGCAAAATGGAAGAAAAGTGTCAAGAATCTGAAAAGACTACCATTGAGCCTGCAAAAGAAAGTGTCACAGGGAAAGGTATCAAACCCATTGGGGGCGATGAGAAAGAGACTGGAGAAACTGGAAAAGGCAAGAGGTGGTGAGTAAAGTTTAGTGTTCTGCACTGGGCATAAAATTCATTAGTTATCTCTCGTTTTCTACCTAGAAAAAGAACTAGCAAGGCAATAAGGAAACTGTGTTTAACTAATTGGGTATTACCATCCTTTTTGCAGGACTTGGGTGTAACAGGTAGAACTTGAGGACCCTATAGCCAACTGTCCTAATTATAGGTTGGATTACTTATTTCATAGAATCACAAAAAATCTAAGTGTTAAAACCATAGGGTGTAATCCTCCTTTATAATATGTAAGAGTATAGTCCCTTCGTAAATTAATTTATGGTTTTCTAAGTACTTGTGTATGTGCTGTATCATTTGATTTTCCCAACAAATTTTTCCTGAGAGAGGAAGAGGGAGGCACAGGCAATCAGATATTGTCTTTATTTCTACTTCACAGATGAGAAACTTCTTTGAGCACTAACGTGACCTCCACAAGGTCAAAATACTCTGAAGCAACAAAGCAGGGACTTGAATTCAGGCCTCCTTTTCCCAGTATTCTGCACTGCCATCCTGCCCATCCTAGAATCATCTCATAAAGTAGCCTGAGGCTCTTTCACGAAAAGGCTCAGATGAAAGAAACATCATATAAATTATGTGTGAAATAGTTGATTACTATGTGTCATCAACACATTCGATGTTTTAGAGGCTAATACATGATACTTCCAGGAGGTGTCTAGATCAGCAAAAATTATACAAATGTAGATATTCCAGTGTTTTATTGGGTCAACTGCAGCTTTACTTCCTCTTCCATTAAGCAGCTATTGGTCAGGGGTTATACGTGAAGGATTAGGAATACAAAATTGACCGCGCCATCCTCTGTGCCTTTTAGAAGGCAAGTAGATAAAAGGGAGAGGCTGCCCAGCAGATAGATGTGCGATGAGAACACAGGGGAAGGAAAAACTATACCCATGACTGTCTCGATAGGGTGGGAGACAGTGAGAGAAATCACACTTGGTTCCAGTCATTCAGGAGCTTACAGTCTAACAGAGACTGATGAACACAGCAAAACACACAGCACTAGATATAAATGCCACAAAAGAGGTATTAAGTACTATAGGGATTCAGAGGACATAAACTGCACTTCCAAATTATGATGACCTCAGAAATGTTTGAAACAGATGAAATATGAATGGGCCTTCAGAAAACTGTTACATCTTAGCAGAACAGAAGGAAGGGGCTACTAACACCAGCTGCCTGCTCCCTGTAGAGAGACATCCTGAGAAACTCTGGGTTCCATATGGGTCTGTCACAGCCATCTAGCTGAGGACAGGGGTCCTCCTGGACCCCTCTGAGCTTTCTCTCAGTCACAAGGTCATAAAGGCATCTCATAAAACAGACAGACAAAACTGATAAAAGACAACCAAGACACTCACCTTACTAGGACCTGAGCCATTATGTTAAAAATACGAATTATTTGTACTTCAAAGATTTCTCTCTAAATAGCCTTCGTGTCCACGGATGGAAAGGTCACAACGTAAAGAACAAATATCCTACTCTGCAAAATTGTCAGTTATATCCTCACAAATCATTCCAAACAGACCCATTTCGTTTTAAAGGAGAAGCAAGTTGTGAATGTATCACCTAAAAGCATGCTAATAGCTTCAAAGGGATATATGGGCTTCACTAATTTTCCCAGTTCCAGCAAAACTGGAGCTAGCATCTGTGCTCAACTAAAAATCACCCCAGATTATAAAAGAAGCTTGAGAGATCATCTTCATTTTATAGATACTGAGGCTCTGGGAGATTAAAAGACTTCCTCAAGGCCACACACTAATTTAAGACACAGCAATTAAGTAAGACTCAAGGAGGGATTCTAAATGGATTCTTGATTACCAGACAGCCTGACCTAGCAAATGAATCTCAAAATCCTGTATGACTGTGTTTTTTACCAAAATTAAAAACAAACGAACAAAAAACCTGTATGAATGTTTCTGGTTTATAATGATGCTGTTTTAAACATTGTTTGAAATTTTATCAAGATTTGTACACTCTACTTAGTAGAATAAGTCAACTTTGATTGCATTCTTTTAAACACTTTCAGTCAAAGAAAACTAGAAACCAGCTCCACAGGCAAATTATGTGGCATATCACTTGTGAATCTGTGAGCCTTCGCATAACTGAATGAGCCAGTTCAGAGGCACTTCCCACTGACCAGCTGGTTCCTGCCTTGGGGAGCAGTGTGGGAAGGAGGCAGAAAGTCCAGGGACTAACGGTCTCCTCAGCTTCTAGGAGCGCTCAGCCATGTGGTAGTGCCTTATCAGAGACAACAGAGCCTGTGTCAATCCTGGTACAAAACGTTTTATAGAGTCAAGTTTTCTAAAGTATGCTTGATAGCATTTAGGTATCCTTGAGTTTACTCCTCCTTCAGAAGAAAAGTACATCAAGTGCTCCTTAATTTCCCATCAATCCATTTCCTAAATTTGCTGCATTAGCCTCAACTAAATCCTATATTGGCTTAGGTGAGCCAGAGGTGGTCAAAATAAACTTTTTCAACTTCTAATTCTTATAAATATTTCTCCCGGTATTTTCCCCGCAATGCTAGATCAGTAGTTAACTTTTCTGTCACAACACTCTCTAATGTGTATTCCACCACATGCATATGGGATCTCTCTCTTTTGGAATGTTCCTATCATGCTACAGATAATTTTCACTACACGTTCCCTTCTAACGTAACAGGAATAGATAGTCACACTTTCCTAGTTGTAAACCAGCTGAACTGAGCCTCTGATTAAGACAGCTATTCTTCAAATCCCACACTCTTTCACATACATTCCAGAATGTGTAGGTTAAAACTGATGGACCCTACATGAGGGATGGACCCAGAGGTCAAATGCGGCACCCCTCCCCTCCCCAACAGTTTTTGTAAAGCTTTATTGGATCACAGCGACACCCATGTCTACACACTGGCTATGGCTGCTTCCTGAGTAGTTGCCGGGGAAGTATTTTGGGCCCCCAAACCTAGAACATTTACTAACACCTTACAGAAAAAGTTTGCTGACCTCTGGTATATACTAATCACATGAAACAAAAGAATTCGGGGGAGGTTTTCAAAAACACTTGTATTAAAAATAAATTCATTCATTTAATAAGCATATACTGAGCACCTTTGGAGACCGTTCTAGGTGCTCGAGACCCATCAATGAACCAGAAAGATGTGGCCCTCATCTTCATGGAGATCATATTCTATTGAGAGGAGACAAACATAAGTACTCTAATTTCAGATAGATGAAACAGGATATTTAGAGAGTGGCCACGGATTCTGAAGAGGCAGTGATTCCTTAGAAGATGCAAAGTCATGAAGATGACAGCTGAGAATATGCCTTTGGAACTGATATTTGAATGATGAGAAGAAGCCAGCCATGCAAAATCTAAAGAAAGACTGTCCCAGGCAGGGAGAACAGCAAAGGCTGGAGGGGAGGAAATGCGAAGCCACTTGACAAACAAAAAGGTGGCTGATGTGCCTGCAGCACGATGGACAAGAGGAAGAGGCACAAGGCGACGACAAAGGGCTCAGCAGGGACCAGACTTTGTGTGATGAGTAATGAGCAGAATCATGATTCTAAGAAATTTCCGTCTTCAGGTCCTTAGCTACTAAAAAACACGACTAGATAGAAAACTAATCATAGTGAAAGCATTGCTTTGGCAATTCCACTTTGCCGCAACTTCTTTCTTTCGACCTGCTGAAAATTACCTAAAGCTTCAAATGCCTAGAAGCTCAAGAAAGAACACTTTGTTAGAGAGTTTCTGCTAAGGACATGATTACCCACTCCCTGCAAAAAAACTGACTGCCTTCCTCCTTGTAAAGACCATTTTATGTCATTTCAAATGGGACTTTTTTTTTTTTTAAGAAAGGGAATTTCCCACTATTAAGCATAATTAAGCCTATTTTCCTAAGTCTACCAGGCTGTTCATTGGAAGAAGTGAGTTCTGCTTCCTTGTCACCTCTGCATACCAGCTGTGCACATGTCCCAACAGAAATCTTTCAAAGCAGTTAGCTGGTTTGGACAAAATGCGGTATTCCTCGAAAGCCTGCAAAGATGTACCATATGGCTTGGTCCACCATCTCCAAACTAAATGGAGGGCTGTTTCAAGGGTAGAGAGCTTCAATATGTTGGTGAACAGCTACCAAATCAGTCTCCTTTGTCAATGCCCTTTTCCCTCCAATGTTTCAGACAATTTACGAATCTGAAAAGACAACTTTCTACTTTTAGATCCAAGAATAAAAGAAATCAAGAGCATTCGGAAGAAATGCCAAGTCAGAGGTGCTCTGATAAAACCATGACTCTGAGTGAACAATGTAAATTTATGAAGAATGAGTAGTTATGAAATATTCTAGCGATATGACATTCAACTGGCTTTCCTAAGACGTGACAATGCACAGATCTGCAGCACAGATCTGCAGAACAAGCTTTCTTCATGCTGAACGCTGTGAGGTGACAGGTATGGATGTTCATGAGCACAGCTGAACAGGCTATGGAAGAACAATGGGAAAAAGTATGTAGGAGCGTGAACCTTCCTGAAGCACTGCTGGAGAAAAGCCAGTGCACAACTTCCCAAAGGAATTAACTTGCAAACAGTTTCCTCCCCTGTAAAGTGGGGATAAAACAATACTAACCCTCAGGCTGGTGGACACTTTACCAAGTGCTCAATAAACAGTATATTTATCAAATGAGCCAATTACTTCACATGCCTTACCTCAATGAACCCTCATTAAGCCCGGACGTTGGTACTACTGTGCCACACTTACAACTGATTAAAAACAAAGGCTCAGAAGGGTCACATAAGTTGCCCAAAGATACTCAGCTAGTACATGGTAGCGCCTAGATTCAAAGCTGGCTGGCTCCAAAGTCGGTGCTCTTAAACACAAGCTGCATACTGGTGGTTCATTCAAACACTTTCGTAGACGCACTCAGTGTTGACCAATAATATAGTAGCAGCTAGTGTTTGTTAAGCACTTAACTACCATATACAGGTCAGGCACTGAGTTCTTCTAATGGACTTTCTCATCAAGTTCTAACCATAAGCCTATAACGAGGTTTTTATTATTGGCATTGTTTCTCAGTGAGGATCTGGGGCTCAAGGATTAAGTATAACTGTCCAAGGTCACACAGCTAACAAATGGCACAGCTGAGATTTGAACCCTGGCTATCTGGCTCCAGAGCCAAACTCTTAATCATTAGACCAAACAGTCTCCTTTAAAAATAATGTTTTTAGGGAGCTTCCCTGGTGGCACAGTGGTTAAGAGTCCGCCTGCCGATGCAGGGGACACAGGTTCGTGCCCCAGTCTGGGAAGATCCCACATGCCACGGAGCGGCTGGGCCTGTGAGCCGTGGCCGCTGAGCCTGCGCATCCGGAGCCTGTGCTCCGCAACGGGAGAGGCCACAACAGTGAGAGGCCCACGTACCGCAAAAAAAAAAAAAAAAAAAAGTTTTTAAATGTAGTTTGGGGCTTCCCTGGTGGCGCAGGTGTTAAGAATCCGCCTGCCAATGCAGGGGACACGGGTTCGAGCCCTGGTCAGGGAAAATCCCACATGCTGCGGAGCAACTAAGCCCGTGCACCACAACTACTGAGCCTGCGCTCTAGAGCCCGAGAGCCACAACTACTGAAGCCTGCATGCCTAGAGCCCGTGCTCTGCAACAAGAGAAGCCACCGCAATGAGAAGCCCGTGCACCACAACGAAGAGTAGCCCCCACTCGCCACCACCAGAGAAAAGGTCGCGCCCAGCAACGAAGACCCAATGCAGCCAAAAATCAAATAAATTAATTTATTTTAAAAACTGTGGTTTTATTAATTGTCAAAGAGTTGGGCATTCTAACATAGGGCTTTCATTCCCAAGCAGCAGCAATTTGATGCACAATTTTGCCAAGGTCCCACCACTCCCTACTCCTTCTCCAACACCAAGGCCAGGAGTCAGTTGCCGTTTTTCATCATTATCACTTGCACTTAATTGGGAGGATGGTAAAATAATTCCTGCACTTGCATTTCTATCAAAAATGGGAAAACAGACGACAGTGTGCCACATGTCTGAAGAAAAATGGGAGACGAGTGGAAACGAATATTCTTGTGTGTTTAATATGCAAAATGAATAACTGCTTTCCTTCCCATGCTGAGTTATATTACCCACCTGCTAAAACATTTGAATTTAATCCGTTTTAACCTCTACATCACTGTAAGCAGCAAAAGACATGCTGACAGCAAGTATACAGTTGCTCAACAGAGAAAACTTTTAATTCTGACAACAGGATGATGAAAGGAGTCCCACGTGCCATGGAACAACGTTTCTTAAATTCAAATGGTCAATTTAATTAATATCTTTTTTGTTTTTTAAGTGTTTAATTTGCTTGGATAGCAAGAAACCCAGGCCGAGGAAGAGGCCCGATGGTATCCTGTTGAACACTACTGCCTCCCTGGGTAAGGGGACCCCTGTTTTTAAGAAAACGCCTCTAAGTGTCCCTGTCCACCACATCACCACCATCACCATTGCCCTGCTTGCTCAGCTGCAATGTTTGCTTCCAGTTACACCAGTCTCTGTGCTACCCTAGTCACACTTCCAGTTGGCAAAGGCTCCGTGAGTCAAGTTCCACTATGGCCACCTGTGGGGACCTATTTGTAAGGAATCGGCAAAAGGCTCACCCAGATACCCACTGTTTCATAGAGAAACAATGGACTTGTCATGTGGTTTGCTTCATCTGCATCACAGCTGAAATTCCAGTTGTAAGGGAAAGAGAGCTAACGACAGGCCTTGAATTTAAAATCAACTAAGGTTTACACCGGTAAGTTGACAGTGCTATCACTGTTCCATTATTTCAAACATTATACTCTTAAAACGTGTTTTGAGGGCTTCCCAGGTGGCGCAGTGGTTGAGAGTCTGCCTGCCAATGCAGGGGACACGGGTTGGTGCCCCGGTCCGGGAAGATCCCACATGCCGCGGAGCGGCTGGGCCCGTGAGCCACGGCCGCTGAGCCTGCGCATCCGGAGCCTGTGCTCCGCAACGGGAGAGGCCACAACAGTGAGAGGCCCGCGTACCGCAAAAAAAAAAAAAAAAAAAAAAAAAGGGTTTTGTGGGGAGAAACTTATTTGGCATTCATTGCAACCCAGTGAACTATTTATAGGCAGGAAAATAGCCCTGGCCACCCATCAGGATGGAAACACCATCTAGAGCCATGGCTTCCCTGAAGAGCCTCTGACAGCTTGCTAAGAACAGAAGCCGACCCACAGGGTGGGGGAAGCCTCATTCCTTTGAATTTCAACTAAGAAGTATATCAGGCAGGTTTTATACAACCTATTTACTTTTACCAAGTTGTTAGAACTTAGGACTACACTGTTGACCACCTGTTACACAGTACATGAATGGAGAAATATTTCAACTGTATTTACTTCAAAATTGAGAGCAGAATGAATATACAAAGGGCCAGGACAAATTACAAGTAAATCTGGGTCCTCCTTTTAATCTTATTTGTATATTTTAAATCTTGGTTTTTATCTCTCTTTAAGAACCATGTGAAGTGAATTTCTAAATCAAACTCAACAAAAAAAAAACAAACACTAAATGATACACTGGTGTCAGGAAGATCTCCTCCAAACGTAATGGAAACCAAACTACAAAAAGCATCCCCTGCTCAGTGAAAACCAGGAGTGTCTTTGGCAAACATGCTAAATCAATACCTTCCACTGATGTGTAACGTGCAAAATGACACACACAGAGGAAACACCCACAGAGGACATCTTCCAAATTAGCCCACTAAACTAAGCTTCTTAGTTTCAATACTTGCTGGCTAATCAGAGCTACAAATATATATTCAGTCAAATCTTCATAAAAAAGGAATTCATTAGACTACTTCTCTAACATTTCCTAAATATATAACTCAAAAAAAATCAATTGAAAATTATGGTGTTTGAGAACTCAGGGGGAAAAAAAATGGAGAGCATTCGTTCTACCAAGGGAGGGTCACTGGAGAAATAAATTACTTGAAACCAGAGGTAAATCTGAAACAAGTAACCTTTTGATCTGCAACACTTGGGGGAAGCGTGGAAGGAAGAGGTAGGCAAGGAAGACACACGGCTTATTCAGATTACAGACTGACGCGTACAGTGCGTGCTGGCTTCCAGGTGGTTCTGGGCAAAGAGAAGAATAAGGAAAAGCCATCAAGCACAGTACACATAAATATGACCCAAGCCCTGGGGAAAAAAATTTGTGTAATGAAGCCCAAATATAGGAGTGCAATCTAAAAATAACCCTTCTGCTTCTACAGCGTTATTTCCCTTTTAGCATCCGTTCAAAATGTGTGGGAAGACAAAACAGTTTAAGTTAAGTGAATTTCCAGATATCATCAAATCAAGTGATGCTCTAAACCATTTTCAACCAATAGTAAAAATGCAATTTCTCCTTCCTTTAGTTTTCTCTTCCAAGTGGGGGGAAAGGGAGGGGGACAAAGAACGATGCTGGGCAAGAATGTCATTTCTAAATTCTATGAGAGGCTGATATTATCTCTAGGTAAAATATCTTAATATCCAACTTATGTCATGGGAAACCATTAGCTCCTTGGAATTGTGTCAGTGAGAACCACTGTAATTATTTTTTTTCCATAAAGAATGATGAATAGAGGATGACAGAATGTCGACACTGTAATTACATTTTCCTATCATGCCACAAATTTAAAAGATTTCAGTATCACTGGTAGGACGTTTTCCGTCCCTTAAGATTAAAAAAACAAAGAAGAATATGGTAAGAAAGGCCAAAATATGTTGTAATTCCAGCACTTCTTCAAAAAATATTTAAAGGGTATCTACTAGAACCAAGTTCTATGCTCCGTGCTGCCCCCAGTTGAGGTAACAGCCTTACTTCTTTTCTCCCCACTATTTAAAATTATATAACTACAATGGTAAAGCAAAAAAGAAAAAAAAAGGGAGTACCAAAGGATCCCACTACACTATATAAGAGTGCCTGCCTTTGGAGAGGTAAGGACCACCCATTCCATAGTCCTGGGTGTACACTGCGGTGCCCAGCAGTGAAGATCCTGCCCTCTTTAATCTTTCTCAACTTCTACTTCTCTTGTTAAGAAAAGGGGAAGGGAGGTTTAACCCAGGCTGGCAGATACATGGAGTGAGCATGTTAAGTTGGACCCTAATTTCAGAGAACTGAGAACCTGCTGAAATCTACTGTTACTTTTGCCTTTCTAGCACACCGATTTGATAGGGAATGACCCACCCTTGCTCCTTACACTCTTGGTGTCTCGTCCCTACCCCTCCAATCCTGCCAAAAATGTGCCAGTGCTGAGCAAAGACCTAAAATAGGACAAGTAGACTTTCTCCCTGGAATTCTAAATCTCCAGAGCCACCTGTGCTTTCCAGCTTGCATTAGGGCTACCCCATATTCTTCTGGCAAATTCTTTTTTTTTTTTTGGCTTAAGTTTAATTTCTTTTGCTTGCAATCAAAATAATTCTGATGCATCAACTAAAAGAAAAAGAACAAAGAAATAGCCACTTTGGTGCTACTTGGTGCCTTCTCTATGATCTTACAGAGGTGCAAACCAAGTCAGCCCAGAGAACAGCACACAAGGAAGTAGACATCAGTTCAATCCCCCCTCTACTTCGTTGAATGTTCCAGGGAACAGTCTACCACCAAATAAAAATGTCCTGCACTCCATTCTCAAACTACTTGAAAATAATAAGAGGTACCAAGTTGACCTTTCAAATGCAAAAAAAAAAAAATTATCCTCAGGCAACAAAAATATATTTTGGCATATATTCCATTAGATTCCTTGCAGTTGTTCTTAGTTGCCCCAGTGTCATAAGGCTTGAGTTTCTTGACACATAAATAAGACGGTTCAATGAGTATAAATATCAACGCACAGATACACATGAGTAATGTATTACTCTTTTAGTAGCAAGGTCTTACATTTCATAGTACTGTGCAAAATGCTTCCATGTACTCTTTCTCCTTTGATCTTCACAAGCCCCCTCTAAGTAGACAGGGAAGCCAGGCATCATAATACTCATTTTATCAAAAGAGAAATTAGAGCAAAACTCCCCGGACTCAGAGCTAGTAGTGGCAAAGCCGACCCAAGGATAGGCTCAGATCAAGATGTCTGCCCAACACACCCAGCATTCTACTGCATCCAGAATCCTAGAGCTGTATTCTATTTAGTTCCAGGGGTCCTCACTGCTTAATGGAATAAATGGGGCTATACACATCTGTGGAATAAGGTGCAGGGAGGAAGCAAAGGCAAAGAACGGAGCCCAAGTCCTATTTTGTGTTAGAGGAAAAAACATTGTTTCATCAGTGTTGCCTCACTAACCACATCGTTTTTTGGCTTCATCAAGAGAGCTATTAATTATCACTAACAGATTCATAGTAAGTATTGTTGGAAGCAAGAATGAGTGTGGTTCAAGAGGAAACCATGTAATAAACTAGTTCATCGTTCAAAACTAGGCAAGCTTATTTTCAATAGAGAATATTCAATTTTAGCACCTTTAAATGTTAACAAAAATTAAAACAAAGAAAAAACCACATTGAGCACATCTGCTCTAGAGTTAATCAATCAGCCAATTATAGTTTAAGTACTATAGGTTAAGTACTTCAGGTTAAATATAGGCGATAAAGTAAAATATATTGCTTTTGCCTTTCAAGAGCTTACGATTTAGTTACGTTCCATAACATTTAAAGGACAGAGACACCGATTCTCTGACTTCCATGAATCTCTTCCTCAGATCATTCTATCTCCTGCCAGAAGCTTCTGGTAAAACAAAATCTCAGGAGGAGAGGCCTTGAAACTTTGGTCAAATGCTTAAAATCAAGAAATTAAGTGAAGACAATACTTTTCCTTGTGGTTCAGTGATTGACAATGGAAGCCATTCTGGAAAATCCATAGCAGGAACCACTCTTGGGTCCAAACACAATCTATGGCTAACACCCAGACAAGGCAAGTGTACACATTTGGAGCAAGATGTTAGACCACAGTTAAGAATGAATAAAGGCATGGCTAAATGCAGTACCACAGTCCCTGAGGCAAAGGAGTGGGCACCAAAGGAATACTAGAAAGGCAGGATCCTGAGAACAAGAAGCCAGAGTAAGTAAGGACAGGATGAATCAGAATGCATTACAGCCAAGTTCATGGTTAAACCAAGCCTTATATGTTTATATGTTCACAAACATATAAAAGACATTGGCACTAAGTCTTAGGTAGATCTAAGATCCAGTTCTGGCCAGCAGAAATTCCAATTTCCTAGACGTTAGTCTGAGTTTTACTCTTGGAGGAAAGAGTATTATATAATAGTCTGCATACAAACTTACTGTGGACTGAAAAGAAGCCAACAGCCAACCTTCTGTGACAATGGATATGTTCTCTCTCTGCAATGTCCAACAGAGTAGTCACTAGCCACATGTGGCTAACGAGGGTCTGAAATGTGGCTACTGTAACTGTGTTCTTTTTAATGTTGGCATTTGGTAGCAATGGTGCCCAAATCAAAATTATAACTAAATTCCTCTCCAAACTTAGGCCAAGTGTGTGATGCTGAAGAGGAACTTAACACACTCCACTACCACCCCTATCACCAGCCTATCTTCAGAAACTTTGTAGGTGAGGTTGTGGGAGTTTGGTGTTTTGTTTTGTTTTCGGTTGTTTTTGCTTTTAAATGATCTTTTCTGCAGGCTGGAAAAACTTACTCCATAGCACTTAGCCAGCTCGTGGCATAGCCCCTGGGGAGACCGCCGGCATGCTGTGGGAGCATCCTGGTCCTTGTTCTATGCTGTCTTCTGGGACAAGTTCTTTCAGTTCTTGTTACAGAAGTGGCTTCACATTTTCTCCTTCGTGAAGGATCACTCATTCTCTGTTCTTTTGTTATGTTTCACACCTGCTTATCAATAGTCACATACAACTGGTCACTACTTTACTGGACAGCACAGGACATGTTTACTTAGAAGAATCGGATCGCAGACTTCCACTCATAACTACAGTTATAAGCCACACTGATACAGTCAGAAGGCCATCAAAGGTGAAAATGTCACAAAGAGATAAAAGGACGATGTTCTGTGGATAAGCTGTAATGCAGATAAATCCACTCTCACTACTGAAGATGAAGGTAGCTGTATGAAGTGCTATGGTGACTGATGGTTGATCAATCCCTACTGCCTTAGAAATCGGTCAAACACATTCCCAGGGAGCTGGTCCTGAGGCCTGGCATGTCACACAGGCTGCCTCTCTGGGTCCACTGTGGTCAGTAACAAAAAAGGCACATATACAGATTAGGAAGAGCCAGTTTTCCACCCCCTACCTGCATGAGGCAGCCTTTTTTTAGACACTTCTCTTTCTCCCAAGACCAAGTCAAACACAATGTCAGATGAACTAATGTATATCAAAGATCTGTTTTAAAAAAATTTTAACTGCTGGAAACTCCTATCTGAGGGAGTTTGGGAAGGCATTATAAACTCTGAATCCAGTCAAAGCATTGGCTGGGCCAAAAACAAGTCAAAACAATATATATGTATTGTATATAAACTCAATTTTTTATAGCTCCAATTGAAGTCATTAAGCCAGATACATTAATTACTACAGAAATTACACAATGGGCTAGCCAAAAGAAAATACATCAACTGTTACTCTAACATTAAAGTATTCTAATGCTTCATGGAGATGTGAAGTTGACCCCTGAAATGGATGTACTTAAAAAATTTTTTTGGCCTAATCTATGACATATAGGCTTAATAAAATGGGTAGACATTTGCATGGTTGTAATAGACAGCTGTCCAAAAACCACATACCCACACTTACACATATACATTCATACCCCCAACATCATTTTAATGGAAGCAAGATATTGATTTGACAGAGGTGATATAGGATGTTGGAAGAATGTGCCTGAGATGGACAGTTTTTAATGGAGAGGAGAAAGGAACATGGGGTCCTCTCCTGATTTGGGCAAGGCATTTCAGGGAAGGACTCTGGGAAGTCAAAGGAGGTATGGCTCGAGAGTGCTCAAGGAGGAGACTGCCAGCTAAAACAGGCCTGGAGAGGCCGTAGGGACAAACACTCACCTTCTAGACACTACCTGTGTGTAGTGAGCCCCACCCAAAAGGAGAGTGACAGAGGTGCACAATGAGTGTGTTCATGAAAATCTGTAGGGAATCTACCCTTGCAACTATCATTCATAAAGTTCTGCTCTGCAAGAAGATAAACGGCAGGGGAGGGGGGTAGCCATTATTTGTCCCAGCCTGGGGCCCCCCTCTAGCTTCTAGCTTTGCAGTTACTTGAATTAAAAAAATATAACCTTCTCTGGAAAAAAAAAGGGGGGGGGGAACCTGAGAAAGGTGGTTATAAGAGGCGAGTCTTTGTTACAGTTTGGTTTCAGCAGCCAAAATTGCTTACTGCCAATATATGACCAAAAGTAACCAAGATAGTGGGAGTTCTCAGATCTACATATCAGAACTAAGAAACGACATTTCTTGTTGTTCCCTTCCCTGCCTACTCCCGAAGTCGGCCAGACAGGGCAAAGGAGTTGGGATCTTGTCTTTGGCTGGTGTCCTGGGCCATTTTCAAGATCTCTGGACTTGCCTGCTCACTGCCCTGGTGGAGTATGAAAGGCCTTGTTACCCTTAGCTCGGACAGGGCAAATGCAAACACCACTGCCTGGTGCAGGCCTGTAACAACAGAGAGGCTGTGGCCTGCAGAAATCCCGGTCCGGGGTAGGCCTGCCAACAGCCCGAGCCAGCTGACCAGCATCCAGTCATCGCTTCTTTTCCAAATACCAACTCAAGAAACCTTGATTCAGTCCTTGTGTTACACGCGGTGGAGAACAGCACAGAGGAAAGCACCAAGAGAATGATTTTAGAGAAACTAGTCTGGGCACAGACCAAGTACATGTTCCCATGGAATTGTTAATAACTCAGGGGTCCTTTATGTTTGTTTGAACCTTCCATGTCTAGCTGAGGAAAAGACGTATTTCTTTTCTCTCTTCAGGGAGAATAAAAAGCAGGACAGTAAAATTCCTGGTAATGTCATATCCAGTCAAACAGGAAGGTTTATAGGCTAGGGGCTGAAAGGCTTCCAGAACTACATTCAGCCTATCTGAAAATAATTTATTTCATTTTCATTTGTTTCATTTCCTCCAAAGTTACCATTCAACTCCCTACTCTTACACCCACCAAGACAAGAGGAAACATTTAGTAAACACAACAAAAACAAAGTGTTTAAGAAACACCTGAGCTATGGAAAACTGGAACCTTCATTCACTGCTGGTAGGAATATAAAGTGGCACAGCCCCTTTGGAAGACACTCTGGCAGTTCCTCAAAACGTTAAGCACAGAGTCTCCGTACGACCTAGCAATTTCATATTTAGGTATTTACCCAAGAGAACTGAAAACATATGTTCACACGAAAACTTATACATGAATGCTGACAGAAGCATTGTTCATAATAACCACAGAATGGAAACAGCCTAAATGTCCATGAATATACAAATGTGGTGTAGCCATAACATGGAATATTATTTGGCAATAAAAAAGAATTAAGGCCTGATATATGCTATGACATGGATGAAGTCTTGAAAACATTATACTAAATGAAAGAAGCCAGTCACACAAGACCACATATTTTATGACCCCATTTATATTAAACGTCCAGAAGAGGCCAATGCATAGAGACAGAAAGCAGATTAATGGTTGCCTGGGATGAAGATGGGGGTGGGGGAAGGAAAGGTACACAGATGACTGCTAATGCCTATGGAGTTCCTTTCTGGAGAGTTGAAAATGTTCTGGGATTAGATTGTGGTGATGGTTACACAACTCTGTGGATAAACAATGAACTGTGAAAAAAACCAATTAACTGTACTCTAAAATCGGTGATTTATATATGTGAAATATATCCCAGTAAAGCTGAGGAAAGAAGGAGGGAGGAAGGGAAGGAGGGAAGGAAGGAAAGAAGGAAGGAAGGAAGGAAGGAAGGAAGGAAGGAAGGAAGGGAGGAAGGAGGGAGGGAGGAAGGGAGGGAAGAAGGAAGGAATGAAAGATAACAGATCTGAAGTGAAGTGTCTCACCCAGAATGGTAATTCTTCTCAGGGTATTTTTCTTTTAACTTTTCAATCTTGCCATAACCTTAGATGCATAAGAAATTGGAAACAAAAAAAGAAGAAGAAGGAGAGAAAAGTCCCCTGCTTCCCCCATTGGTAATACCTTACATAACTATGATACATTATCAAACCCAGGAAATTGATATTGACACATTACAGTTAACTAGACTACAGATTTACCCAGATTTCTAGGGATGCCTTTAAGAAACAGTTTCTGGATAATAATCCTTCAGGTTACATTCCTACTCTTTTTACCTGAAACAGCAGTCACTCTAGATGTGATTACAGCAAATTAATCAATAATTCCAGTGACACAGATATGATTGGTGGACATTTTAACACCTCCGAGATCCGAATTTGCCTTGAGAAGAAAATGAAGTTACGATTAATGAACCATTTCCACCAAAGCACATTAACTTTGTATATACTTTGAGGGCCCTTCAAACTCATCATGTTACTCACCACGCTCTCCCCAACCCCCACAAGGGAATCTGGTGAGCCTCTAGTGCACTGGTGATGAGCTATGGTAACTAAAGCTCTCATACAGTCTTCCCTTAGGTGGGCAATGAACTTGCAGTAAGCCATCCTAACTTATTCTGAAAGAAAACAGACTTGTTAAAGGGCTGACGGATGAGAGGGAAATATCTCCTGTTAAAGACAACAGATAGGGCTTCTCTGGTGGTGCAGTGGTTAAGAATCCGCCTGCCAATGCAGGAGACACGGGTTCAAGCCCTGGTCAGGGAAGACCCCACATGCCGCGGAGCAACTAAGCCCGTGAGCCACAACTACTGAAGCCCGTGTGCCTAGAGCCAGTGCTCTGCAACAAGAGAAGCCACCATAATGAGAAGCCCACGCACTGCAATGAAGAGTAGCCCCTGCTCACCGCAACTAGAGAAAAGCCCACGTTCAGCAATAAAGACCCAATGCAGCCAAAAATTAATTAATTAATTTTAAAAAATCAGAGCGGAAACCAAAATTAAAAAACAAGAAGACAACAGATAGTTTCAGTTTTCCAACATAAGACTGTCTGACAGTTTTTTTTTTTCTTTCCTCCTTTTATTTCCTAATTCTGGACACTTCTACTTTAAGTAAAAAGTGAACTGGTCCAGAGCAAGTCACTTCAGTTTCTCAGCATCAGGCCTGTTAAAACATATGGGAAAGGAGCAGGTTGAAACTGTTGACTGAAGTGAAATGGCTGGCTTTGCCAGTTACCAGAGAAGCACCTCTGCTCGGGAGATGACCTTCCAAGGAAGGCAAGGAAGCAAAAGCAGTCTGTCAAGGGTCTGTGGGAGCAGCCAACCCAGATGAATCTGAACGGAAACACTTAACACCCCACACCCAGGCATCGTGCTGGGATCACCACAGCACCCTCTGCAGACTGTCACCAGACACTTATTCCAGCTATTCTGGATCACCTACAGCCTCAAATGTGTAAGGTAAACTGAGGTAAGCAAGTCCTAAACTCACACTGAGCTTTAGAGGGACATTTGGCTTCAGACTAACATCCCAGGCAAAAAAAAAAAAAAAAAAAAAAAAGGTAGCCCAGACCAGGTATGTTAAGTACCATATTTGGCTGATATCTTGAAGTCATGTTGATTTAATAATGATAATAGGTGACCAATGCAGAGAAATGAGCTCCAAGGTTGTCCTCTGATAGACAGCAAAATCTAGGAAAGAGATCAGAGATTCTGCTGAGACAATGGTTAAAATCAGGACAAGGTAAAGCACGCCACAAACACAGCGTGGGGAGAAGGCACCACACAGCACAGGAAGAAGAGAAAGAAAACTGTCTTCTGCCCAAAGCATCACTCGTTACTGTTTTAAAATAAAATTAAGTTAAAAAGAAAAAGCCTCACCATCCCTCCACCCACCCCAAACAGTAAAAGAAGCCCACACCCAAACAAGACAAATATTTACAAATATGTACACCGTATAACCTTTTATTCAAGGGTAGAAATAGATTTGAGTTCCCTGGTATTACAATGTGAACAATTTTTCTTTCCATATAAGTATCTGCTGAACTCAGAGCTGGTGGTGGTATCAGCTTACATCCTCCACTGTCCTATGAATAGCAGCTCGGGTAAGGGGATGAAGAGTGGCCTGCAAGTTGCACAACAGTGGTCCTTATCTTGGCTCCAGTGTTAACTAATAGGGTAACCTCAAAACACTGTGTATAAAATGGGCAGGTAGGATTATCGGTGGTTTTCAATTTTAAAAATCTGTGAAACCCTTTATCTAAATGAAACCTCATGGAGAACCGCAGTATATAGAAGAGTTTGAAGTAGACTGGCTGGTTAAACCTGGAAGGGCTGTGGGACAAGGGGGGCTCCCCTTGAGGCACCTCCTGGAATTGGGACTCCACAGCACACAGAATGGAAACCACTGATGAGGTCCCTTAAAACAAAAATTCAATCCTACGTAAACTAAAACCAAGAAAAAAAAGACAAAGTAATATAGAATAATGATTTCTGGGGGTTGGGGATGGGGTGGGGGAGGGGGAGGGGGCTGGAAGTATTACAAGAGTCTTTCATTCAGAAGCATGTAAATGTTTCATATGTATGTATGCCCACTTCTCCAAATGAATTTATATACTGTGATTAATAAAACTGAAATTCATTGAAAGTGTTACTGAATTCAGAGTCATCTATAATACAGAATCTATAATTTTTTTTTAATTAAAAAGGAACCATCACGTTGGGAACCACTGCTAAAAAGGAGGCAACAATATTCCACTTGAATTAAACAATATAAGTAAACTTCCTTAAAAAAAACTTAGAGTGGCCTTTTATATTTTAATGACTCTACTATCCACAATGTCAAACTAGTTAGAATTCCTTGTCTGTTAGCTGTGGCTACTAGAATGTTGCTTTGAGATGGATTCTGAAGCCATGTCCAGGCTGGGTAGGAAAAGAAATGTCCCATTAGGTAAGCATTAGATAAACACTGTCTGCCATGACTGTGGAGGGATAGGAGGTAGGGGAAGGGACATGTGTATCTGACATCCAGGGCTGTGTCAGATAATCATCTAGGATATGATGGTAGTGGAGACCTGAGTTATAACTCTGATTCTGTCATTACACTAAACTTATTACTAGGCAAATTACTCGTTCCAGTAATTTTGCCAGATCTAAAAAGGAGTCATCCTGACTTCTGATGCAGAACTCTTAGGGTCAACTCAGACAGTGAATGTTACACCCCTTTAAAAGCCACTAGGGACAAAACTGTCACAGAACTCGTGAGCTAATCCAAACCTCACATTTTACACGTGAGGAAATTGAAACCCAAGAAACTGTGGGCCAAAATGACACAGTAGACAGCAGGCTAAAGAATCCACATTTCCCCGCTGGAGAGTTTTCTACAATGTGAGCCATAATATACGGTTTGAAACTTTGACTTAATTACTTGTATTAGTTCTCCTTGGGACAATTGATAATTTAAAGGCTTTCTGTCTGATATTACTTTTAAAAATTCTCACTTCAAAGAAGTTCACGCCTCTCAACTAGATGATTGTACTAAATAAATTATAGCATTATTGCTATAATACGGACATATACTTTGTCACTTTTAGGCCTAGGTATTAAAACTGTTTCTTCAAAAGAACAAAACAAGATAAATAATACATTTGAAAATCTCAATAAACACAAACCAAATAACAGTTGAGAATTAATGATGTTATATCTTACAAACCGTCAACGCTTTACCCACTTAGGCCAAGTCCCTTTAAAAAATAAAACCTACATAAAGAAAGTTACAAAATGTGAGTCCATCAATCATATAATCCACCCAAAACTTTTTTTTTTAATTATTATTTATTTATTATTTATTTTTGGCTGTGTTGGGTCTTCGTTTCTGTGCGAGGGCTTTCTCTAGTTGCGGCAAGCAGGGGCCTCTCTTCTTTGCGGTGCGCAGGCCTCTCACTATCGCGGCCTCTATTGTTGCGGAGCACAGGCTCCAGACGCGCAGCCTCAGTAGTTGTGGCTCACGGGCCTAGTTGCTCCGCAGCATGTGGGATCTTCCCAGACCAGGGTTTGAACCCGTGTCCCCTGCATTGGCAGGCAGATTCTCAACCACTGCGCCACCAGGGAAGCCCCCACCCAAAACTTTTATAAGAAGAATTAACAGGGAATGGCTAATCAGAAAATGACAGAGCAGTCTTTTATATATATATATTTTAAACTAAATTTATTTACTTATTTATTTTTATTTTTGGCTGCGTTGGGTCTTTGTTGCTACACATGGGCTTTCTCTAGTTGCGGCGAGTGGGGGCTACTCTTCGTGGACGTGCGCGGGCTTCTCACTGGGTGGCTTCTCTTGTTGCAGAGCACGGGCTCTAGGCGCATGGGCTCTAGGCGCACAGGCTTCAGTAGTTGTAGCACTCGGGCTCAGTAGTTGTGGCTCGTGGGCTCTAGAACGCAGGCCCAGTAGTTGTGGCGCACAGGTTTAGTTGCTCCGCGGCATATGGTATCTTCCTGGAGCAGGGCTTGAACCCGTGTCCCCTGCATTGGCAGGTGGATTCTTAACCACTGCACCACCACGGAAGCCCTATATTTTTAAACATAACTATCGATAGAAAAGTATGTTTGAATAATTTTAGCCTAGGATTTTATCGGCCACAGAATAAAAGATTTTATAAACTCTATTCTGTTTCATATTAAAGATATTTCACAAGATTTTGCCATTGCAAATCAATAAAACATGATAGAAAATTAAGACAAAACATCTCATAGTCCATTTTACATTAGAGGTGTCATTTGTCCACAGAATGTGCAAGTGAAGGGTCTGATTCTTTACTTAGAAAGGCTTTGGTACTCTCGGAAATTCTGTTCCATCAGTCAATTTATAATGAATCAAAACACTTGTGATCTGAATGGTGCCTAGGAACTAACTAATGAGCTGGGGAGAAATATCCTTTTCTAGGCTAGGACGTCATGAATTGATGTTTCAAGGAGGAGAATGCAAAAGTGACCTTCTCCCCTAGATCTTAGTCCTTACTCCAGAGAATCCTTTCATAATAACCTCTATACCACTGGGTCAAACCATGTTTCCCAAACAAACACACAGGGACTACCTGCCAACACTTGCCTTACCAGAAAGCTCCATAGAATGTGTTGTGCATTTTGTTCGTTTGTTACTTCTTGAACAAAGATGGACAGCCACAGTGCCTCAAAGCAGAGTTCCAGAAAAAATATGTCAACAGAACCATAATAATTCTGAATAGGTGGTCTTCTCTAAAATGTGCTGGGATGTACTAGGAAACACAGCGTGACATTCTATCACGGGTTACCATAACTATCTAAAATTAGTTTCAAAACACAAACCTCTCTCTCAATGCTTGGAAGATAATTTTTTTTTTCTGTTTAAATTAAAACAAACCTAAAGTGCTTAAATGTAGGAGAAAAGCCACATTCCCACAATACTGATTTATGATATATCGACATGAAGACAATCAGACTGTGATGAGTATAGCATTATTGTAACATTAGGTGCTGTACAGGCAATGCCTTAAATATTTTAGCTAAGCAGCTGAGTATCTGTTTTGCGACACCATATATAAACAAAAAGAACTGGGTATAACATTTCTTTAATTGCATAAACCATTCTAATGTAAACTTCTGCCTCCCTCCTCATAATATTTGGATTATTTCATTGTTCTACCTCCTATTCTTCCAAACATCTTCAGTCCAATGGAAAAACTACATATCATCTCCCTTGTTCTCTCTGCCTTCAGAAAAGCCTTCTGTATTAGTCTCACTATCAGCAGAAAAACCACTTACAGTAAGAAACCACTGAGCCAAACTCCAGGAACTGCAAATTGGCCACAAAATGGCAGGAGTTGACCTAAGGTTTCCCTTCAGATAATGAGGAAAGGGCTTGTTAACATAATTAATTATGCAAATCTGTAGCCAGAGACAGTTAATCACAGAGAAATACTTCAGGTCACTTTAAAATGCACCTTGAGATCTCTTAAGTTTTCTGCTAAGGGGTTCCATGATTATTTATACATTTGTGTAAAGTCCTTGTGGCTTCATATTTGCATTGCTAATTAATCTCTTTTATGATCTCTTCAAAACACTGGGATTTAAATAGAAAATGGGCAAATAGACCATTTGAGAAAGGAAAAACACAAATGGCCTAGAGAAAAAAGTTCTGTTTAACAAATTTTTTAACTACAAATTAAAATACAATATGATAGCATTTGTCAGTTGTTACAGATAATTGTAAGATAATGATATTCACAGCATAGACATGAAATGAAAGACACTTTAATATCTTGATTCAGCATCAACCGGCAAAACCTTTCTTGAGGACAATTTGGCGGTACTTAATAAAAAACTTTAAAATTATATACCTTTTGACCCATTTATTTCATTTCTAAGAAATATATCCTAAGAAAATAATCTGAAAAAGAAAAAAAAGTTCATAATAGTTTTTAATGGGAAGACATTAGGAAAATGATAACCCTATACTGCACATAAAATGGATATAAATGCTGTCATCTAAGAAGTTTACTGAAAATTTTAATAACCTCACACCCATTAGGACAGCGATTCAAAAAAGAAACAAAACAGAAAATAAATATTGCAAGGATGTGCACTTTTGTTGGTGGGAATGTAAAATGGTAGAGCTGCTAGGGAAGAGAGAACTACCATATGATTCAGGCCCTGGGTATATCCCACCTCTGGGTATATATCCAAAAAAATTGAAACATGGTCTCAAAGTGATATTTTCACACCCATGGTCATAGCAGCATTATTAACAATAGCCAAAAGTTGGAAGCAATAAATAAATGTTTCAATTCTGATTTCCAATATGATTTGTATATTAAACAAATTTCGTTGGAGTCTTCAATATTATTATTAATAGGGTCAAAATGTCCTGAAATGGAAAAGTTTGAGAATGTGCTGGGCCAGACTATTTCACAACTCTGTAGGGGTAGGAATTAACTTGTAAAAAAACACACAGTAATGTAATGGCTTTTATCTATAAGGAAGCAAATGGATTTTGTCTGGCAGAGATAAAATTGATTTATGTAAATGTATGAAAGAAAATATTACATTGTATAGCCCTTTAGGATATTAATCAGTTTTGTATCCACTAGCAAATTTATTCCAGCATTTCTGATTGTGGCTGTTTGGATGGATTGATAGACAGACAGACAGACATATATATGCTCTTCAAATTCTCATTTGAACTGGTCTTGACAGCTTACTGATTCCTTCACTAATTAATAAGTTAAATAAAAATTGTTGACATGTTTATTTTATAATTGTGAGAATCTTACTTTTTAAACTCTTTGAAAATTATTCTTTTAACATTAACTATCTACAAACAGATCAGTTTCTGCATTACAGGCCATAAGACTAACCAAACCAGAGAGTTTAATAATTAATAACCTTCTAAAACAGAAAGCACCAGGCCCAGATGGGTTCACTGGTAAATTCTACCAAATATTTAAGGAAAAAATTATACCAGTTCTCTACAATCTCTTTCAGAGGATATAAGCAGAGGGAATACTTCCTAACTCTTTTTATGAGACCAGCATTACACTAATAGCAAAACCAAAGATATTTAAAAAAAGATAACTACAGACCAATATTGCTCATGAACATAAATGCAAAAATCCTCAACAAAATATTAGCAGACTGAATCCAACATGTATAAAGAATTATACACCAAAAGGAAGTGGGATTTATCCCAGGTAAGCAAATCACATGATAATATCAATAGATGCAGGAAAAGTATTTGACAAAATTCAACACTCATGCATGATAAAAACTTGCAGTGAACGAGGGATAGGAGAACTTTCTCAACTTGGTAAAAACTACCTACAAAAAAACAGTCTGCAAGATATAAGGTTAATAATAAAAGTAAATTGCTTTCCTATATACCAAAAATGAAGGAGTGGAAAGTGAAATTAAAAACAACACTATTTACATTAGCATCCCAAAAATGAAATACTTAGGTATTCATGTACAAAAAATGTACAAGATCTATATGGGGAAACTACAAAACTCTAGTGAATGAAATGAGAGAAGAATTAAATAAATGGAGAGATACTCCATGTTCATGGATAACACTCAATATTGTCAAGATGTCAGTTCTTCCCAACTTGCCACACCCATTTGTTTACATATTGTCTGTGGCTGCTTTTCCCACAATGATAGAGTTGAATAGTTGACAGGGTCAGCATGGCCTACAAAGCCTAAAGTATTTACTATCTGGCCTTTTACAGAAAAATTTTGTATGCCCCATTCTAAGTTATGCTCTTAATTAAGCTTTTACTTTTCTCAACCAAATACTATTTTTCCTCCAAAATAAAATTTAAACTAGACAGCCTCTTCTACTTTCCTTCAATGGCAGTCTTATAAAATTGTTCTCTTAAAACAATATTGTTACATGTTTTTAAATAGAATATTCCAATGGTTAGGATTTAAAATATACATCACCTTCTTTGAGGCCAAAGGACTTGTCTTTGGAGAGCCTACAGATATGAAATAACTAGCAAAGTCCTATTAAAGAAAAGCAGTTATTTCATGATCTTCACAATTTAAAAATCTGGTTATTCAATTAAGAAAATGGGAATACGAACATACATATCAATAATTACCTTAAATGTAAATGGACTAAATGCTCCCACCAAAAGACACAGATTGGCTGAATGGATACAAAAACAAGACCCATATATTTGCTGTCTACAAGAGACCACTTCAGACATAGAGACACATATAGACTGAAAGTAAGGGGATGGAAAAAGATATGTCATGCAAATGGAAACCACAAGAAAGCTGGAGTAGCAATTCTCATATCAGACAAACTAGACTTTAAAATAAAGACTATTAGAAGAGACAAAGAAGGACACTACATAATGATCAAGGGATCGATCCAAGGAGAAGATATATAACAATTGTAAATATTTATGCACCCAACATTGGAGCACCTCAATACATAAGGAAAATACTAACAGCCATAAAAGGGGAAATCGACAGTAACACATTCATAGTAGGGGACTTTAACACCCCACTTTCACCAATAGACAGATCATCCAAAATGAAAATAAATAAGGAAACACAAGCTTTAAATGATACATTAAACAAGATGGGCTTAATTGATATTTATAGGACATTCCATCCCAAAATAACAGAATACACATTTTTCTCAACTGCTCATGGAACATTCTCCAGGATAGATCATATCTTGGGTCACAAATCAAGCCTTGGTAAATTTAAGAAAATTGAAATTGTATCAAATATCTTTTCTGACCACAACGCTATGAGACTAGATATCAATTACAGGAAAAGATCTGTAAAAAATACAAACACATGGAGGCTAAACAATACACTACTTAATAACCAAGTGATCACTGAAGAAATCAAAGAGGAAATCAAAAAATACCTAGAAACAAATGACAATGGAGACACAACGACCCAAAATCTATGGGATGCAGCAAAAGCAGTTCTAAGAGGGAAGTTTATAGCAATACAATCCTACCTTAAGAAACAGGAAACATCTCGAATAAACAACCTAACCTTGCACCTCAAGTAATTAGAGAAAGAAGAACAAAAAAACCCCAAAGTTAGCAGAAGGAAAGAAATCATAAAAATCAGATCAGAAATAAACGAAAAAGAAATGAAGGAAACGATAGCAAAGATCAATAAAACTAAAAGGTGGTTCTTTGAGAAGATAAGCAAAATTGATAAACCATTAGCCAGACTCATCAAGATAAAAAGGGAGAAGACTCAAATCAATAGAATTAGAGATGAAAAAGGAGAAGTAACAACTGACACTGCAGAAATACAAAAGATCATGAGCGATTACTACAAGCAACTCTATGCCAATAAAATGGACAACCTGGAAGAAATGGACAAATTCTTAGAAATGCACAACCTGCCAAGACTGAATCAGGAAGAAACAGAACATATGAACAGACCAATCACAAGCACTGAAATTGAAACTGTGATTAAAAATCTTCCAACAAACAAAAGCCCAGAACCAGATGGCTTCACAGGCGAATTCTATCATTTAGAGAAGAGCTAACACCTATCCTTCTCAAATTCTTCCAAAATATAGCAGAGGAAGGAACACTCCCAAACTCATTCTACGAGGCCGCCATCACCCTGATACCAAAACCAGACAAGGATGTCACAAAGAAAGAAAACTACGGGCCAATATCACTGATGAACACAGATGCAAAAATCCTCAACAAAATACTAGCAAACAGAATCCAACAGCACATTAAACGGATCATACACCATGATCAAGTGGGGTTTATCCCAGGAATGCAAGGATTCTTCAATATATGCAAATCAATCAACGTGATACACCATATTAAAAAATTGAAGGAGAAAAACCATATGATCATCTCAACAGATGCAGAGAAAGCTTTCGACAAAATTCAACACCCACTTATGATAAAAACCCTCCAGAAAGTAGACATAGAGGGAACTTTCCTCAACATAATAAAAGCCATATATGACAAACCCACAGCCAACGTCATCCTCAATGGTGAAAAACTGAAAGCATTTCCACTAAGATCAGGAACAAGACAAGGTTGCCCACTCTCACCACTCTTATTCAACATAGTTTTGGAAGTTTTAGCCACAGCAACCAGAGAAGGAAAAGAAAGAAAAGGAATCCAAATCGGAAAAGAAGTAAAGCTGTCACTGTTTGCAGATGACATGATACTATACATAGAGAATCCTAAAGATGCTACCAGAAAACTACTAGAGCTAATCAATGAATTTGGTAAAGTGGCAGGATACAAAATTAATGCACAGAAACCTCTGGCATTCCTATACACTAAGGATGAAAAATCTGAAAGTGAAATCAAGAAAACACTCCCATTTACCATTGCAACAAAAAGAATAAAATATCTAGGAATAAACCTACCTAAGGAGACAAAGACCTGTATGCAGAAAATTATAAGATACTGATGAAAGAAATTAAAGATGATACAAATAGATGGAGAGATATACCATGTTCTTGGATTGGAAGAATCAACATTGTGAAAATGACTCTACTACCCAAAGCAATCTACAGATTCAATGCAATCCCTATCAAACTACCACTGGCATTTTTCACAGAACTAGAACAAAAAATTTCACAATTTGTATGGAAACACCAAAGACCCCGAATAGCCAAAGCAATCTTGAGAACGAAAAACGGAGCTGGAGGAGTCAGGCTCCCTACTTCAGACTATACTACAAAGCTACAGTAATCAAGACAGTATCGTACTGGCACAAAAACAGAAAGATAGATCAATGGAACAGGATAGAAAGCCCAGAGATAAACCCATGCACATATGGTCACCTTATCTTTGATAATGGAGGCAGGAATGTACAGTGGAGAAAAGACAGCCTCTTCAATAAGTGGTGCTGGGAAAACTGGACAGGTACATGTAAAAGTATGAGATTAGATCACTCCCTAACACCATACACAAAAATAAGCTCAGGGCTTCCCTGGTGGCGCAGTGGTTGAGAGTCCGCCTGCCTATGCAGGGGACACGGGTTCGTGCCCCGGTCTGGGAAGATCCCACATGCCGCGGAGCGTCTGGGCCCATGAGCCATGGCCGCTGAGCCTGTGTGTCCAGAGCCTGTGCTCCACAACGGGAGAGGCCACAACAGTGAGAGAGGCCCACGTACAGCAAAAAAAAAAAAAAAAAAAAAAAAAAAAGCTCAAAATGGATTAAAGACCTAAATGTAAGGCCAGAAACTACCAAACTCTTAGAGGAAAACATAGGCAGAACACTCTATGACATACATCACAGCAAGATCCTTTTTGACCCACCTCCAAGAGAAATGGAAATAAAAGCAAAAATAAACAAATGGGACCTAATGAAACTTAAAAGCTTTTGCACAGCAAAGGAAACCATAAACAAGATGAAAAGACAACCCTCAGAATGGGAGAAAATATTTGCAAATGAAGCAACTGACAAAGGATTAATCTCCAAAATTTAGAAGCAGCTCATGCAGCTCAATAACAAAAAAACAAACAACCCAATCCAAAAATGGGCAGAAGACCTAAATAGATATTTCTCCAAAGAAGATATACAGACTGCCAACAAACACATGAAAGAATGCTCATCATCATTAATCATTAGAGAAATGCAAATCAAAACTACAATGAGATATCATCTCACACCAGTCAGAACGGCCATCATCAAAAAAATCTAGAAACAATAAATGCTGGAGAGGGTGTGGAGTAAAGGGAACCCTCTTGCACTGTTGGTGGGAATGTAAATTGATACAGCCACTGTGGAGAACAGTATGGCGGTTCCTTAAAAAATTACAAATAGAACTACCATATGACCCAGCAATCCCACTACTGGGCATTTACCCTGAGAAAAACCATAATTCAAAAAGAGTCATGTACCAAAATGTTCATTGCAGCTCTATTTTCAATAGCCCAGAGATGGAAACAACCTAAGTGTCCATCATTGGATGAATGGATAAAGAAGATGTGGCATATATATACAATGGAATATTACTCAGCCATAAAAAGAAACGAAATTGAGCTATTTGTAATGAGGTGGATAGACCTAGAGTCTGTCATACAGAGTGAAGTAAGTCAGAAAGAGAAAGACAAATACGGTATGCTAACACATATATATGGAATTTAAGAAAAAAAATGTCATGAAGAACCTAGGGGTTAGACAGGAATAAAGACTTGAGGATATGGGGAGGGGAAAGGTAAGCTGTGACAAAGTGAGAGAGAGGCATGGACATATATGCACTACCAAACGTAAGGTAGATAGCTAGTGGGAAGCAGCCGCATAGCACAGGGAGATCAGCTCGGTGCTTTGTGACCGCCTGGAGGGGTGGGATAGGGAGGGTGGGAGGGAGGGAGACGCAAGAGGGAAGAGATATGGGAACATATGTATATGTATAACTGATTCACTTTGTTATAAAGTAGAAACTAACACACCATTGTAAAGCAATTATACTCCAATAAAGATGTAAAAATAATAATAATAAAATAAATAAAAAAATAAAAATCTGGTTATTTTCCAAAACTAACACTGAAATACCTTCCTCCTCAAAAAAAATTTTTTTTTCCTTTTATGGAAGCTAAAACTCTACTTAACAAAAACACTTAGGCTGAAGGACTAAACAAATCCAAGTATCACTTAATGAATCTGTATATGGTATATTTTTCACAAGAATTTAAACTGCACTAATTCACTCACTTTAAGTATATAACACTTAGACTGCTCTCAATAACAGGAATCTGAAAAACCTAACATACTTGCTCTACTCCCAAATATATCTCTAAATATCTATACACACATGCATCTAGTAAACTATATCTACACATTCTGTTTACCAAATAAGCTTTTCTACCTCTAGTGACCAGATAGGTCCATGGCATCAATTACTTTCATCTTAACAAATTTAAAGGAAAAAGGGGAAACAGAGATATTGTACCATGAGGGCCAGACTGAAGGAAATGTTATAGGACAAATAATCCAGTTCTTTTCACAAGTAAGTTTTAAGGAAAAATACTACATGGGATTTAACGAGGCTTAACGGACATTAAAAAAAAATTCAGTGTATGAACCTTATTGGAATTCTCAGTTGAACACTTTTTAAAAAATCAACAGTAAATTTGAAAATTGATGAAATGTTTGGTAATTTTAAAGAAATAATACAGTGCTCGCTTTGGCAGCACGTATACTAAAATTGGAACGATACAGAGAAGATTAGCATGGCCCCTGTGCAAGAATGACACGCAAGTTCGTGAAGCGTTCCATATTTTTAAATGGCTGTGCAGTTCTCTAGGCATCAATTTTAAAGATTATAACTTCACTTTATCACAATCAAACTTCTCAGACATACTTAGAACTATTTGTGGATATTCTTTTCTGTTTAATTTGTATGTGTTCATTCATGTAGTAGTGCTACAATGTTTGAATTGTAGTGGCTTTATAGTAAGTTATATAGCTGCATGCTAATTAACAGATACTCAACTTCTAATAAAATGTATTACTTGTAAAAAAAACAAGAAATAATACAAATTATTTTAGGTATGATAATAACATTTCAGTTATGTTTTTAAAGAGAGTCCTGATTTTTTTGGACATGAACTAAATACTAAAATATTTACAGATGAGATTATAAAATGTCTCGAATTTACTTCAAAATAAGCCCAGAGTTGATGGAAAGTAGTTGGCAGAAGAAATGAAAGATTAGTCATGAACTGATAACTGGTGAAGCTGTGGGTATATGGAGGATTCTCATATTAGCTATATTAGTCATTCTATGTGCTTGTGTGTAGGAACTTTTAATAACAAAACTCTTTTTTAATCTTCATTTTCACTCTACTTGAAAAAAGAAAAGCAGGAATGGAAAGCAATAAATCTGAGGGGGAGGTATCTTAAAAAGACAGAGGGCGTCCTGAAGCATACTTGTGAAGTGTCATCCATTTTGGGATTTTGGATTTTTCACCTTAATAATCATCAGCAGTATATTAGCATAATTTCTGTTATCTGGTATGAAAGGCAGAACTTTAAATGATGCCCCATAACCTTTTGAGGGTGAGTGGAACCTATGAATATGATGAGCTATCACTCTTGTGATTATGTTATATTATATGGTCAAAGGGAGATTATCTTGGGTGGGCCTGACCAAATCTGATGAGACCTTAAAATCACCCACTTCTCTGGCTGATTGAAGAAGACGCCTAGAAGAAGAAATCAAACATCCTAGAAGAAACCAAACATCCTTGTGTGAACTTCCAGTGTAGGCCCATGTGGCATAAAATGTAGGTTGCCCCTAGGAGCTAAAAGCAGTCTCTGGCCAACAGCTAGGAGTATTCAGTCCTATAGTCACAAGGCAATAAATTCTGCCAACAACCAGAGAGCTTGGAGGAATCCTCTGAACCCCAGATGAGAACTGCAGCCTTGGCTGACCCGTGAGTTTTGCCCTGGAGACACCCTGAGCAGAGAGCCTAGCCACAGCATGCCCAGACTCCTGACCTGGTGGTGTTTTAAGCCGCTAAATTTGTGGTAATTCATTATGCAGCAATAAAACTAATATGTCTGGAAAAGCACCTTATACCCAAATAGGACCTCAAAGTCTACCTCTACACGAGTTTATGATCCCAGTGGCACCAAGTGAGTAGCTAAACATTCAGCAACTTAACATTTAATGCAGTATTTCTCAAAGGATCATGAATCCAAATTTGAGAAACCTTGAGCTACATAATCCCTTATAAATGAAATATTCTTTGTCCAACACACACGGTTAGCTTTACAGGCAAGTTATATACCTGAGTGCTTTTTACAGTGTGAAGTCTTCTACAGGAGAAAAATCCTGCAAAATAATCAAATGGAGCAAGTTTAAAGCAAATTGTGACTAAGCCAAACATATCACCAAAACCTTAGCTTATCATCACATCAGGTATAAAACAGTGCAAAGCTTTCTATCCTTTAATGCCCTAGCTCACAATTAGGAGGTATGAGAAGAATATGAGCCTGATTCCATTACAACAAAATTCCATTATAACAAAGTTTCCCATGGCTCAGGTGGTCCTGAGGAATTATCACAACTACACTTTGTCCATGTTATACATCTATTTATTTAAAGAAAACATTGAGACGTACATGAAGAAAAGAAATAGAAAAGTAAGTCAAAGATATTATCCCCAAGGTCTAAAATTCTGTTTCCAAGGTTTTACTTAGTCTGATTCTTTTTAGCCTTCTTTTTTTGGGGGGGAATAACAGCTTTGTTTCAACATAATTCATACACCATAAAATTCATTCATTTAAAATGTATAGTTTAGGGGGTTTTAGTGTACTTACAAACTGGTAACCATTATAAGTAATTTTAGAACATTTTCATCATCCTTAAAAAAAAAAAAACAACCCGTATTCTGCTTTTTTTTGTTTTTAGCTGTCATTCTTTCTTTAACACCATGTCATGCTAACAAATTTTTCTCTAGTACTAGAAAACACTGGCCATCTGAGACTCAAAATCAGCATTTAGGGGAGAAAAGAGCTGAGGGTAAAAGATTTGATCTGCAGGAATAACAGATATTGGAACAATTGATTTGGGATTGTAGAGCATTGCTTCCTATAAGTGATGCTGGGAACATTCCTTTGAAAACGTGGACATGATCCAAATAAGCAAAACATGAAATTACTTGCCAGTGAAAAGCAAAGACTCTTTCACTGGGGAGAGTCTTCACCTATTGCACAATGTAATTTGTTTATTTCAGAAGCTGAAGACAGAGGATAATCTGAGCTTTATTTAGTAAAACAAGAGTTCTATATTCCAAAGGGAAAAATCTGGAATTTAAAACAGCATTCTGATATGCTCACACCCAGTATCAAAACATTCTTCACCTGCCAAGTGAATAAACAAATGATGCTTTAAGGTGTCACTTCCATAGCTTATGAGATAGTCCATAAAATGCTCAATATAATATTTTCCCCTTAACTTAGTTATTCACTTGCCTCTGATACGCTTGATAGAAATTTGGATCTAATCTGATTATTCTAAGTAAAATCCAAGTAAACGGAGCCATTTTATTGTGTTTCCCACCTTTGGTAGTTATAACTCGAGACTTTGAAATCCTCCATGATGGCCCATGGCATAGGCCAAGTTAGGAAATTTGCAACAAACAAATCTGCCTCATGTTTACGAAGCCAGAGATGAGTCTGATCGGAAACTCACTCTGAGTGACAAGGCAAGTTTGAGTGCTGCCAAAGCCCAAGTTTTTGAGTCAACTTTTACAGACATTCTTTTTTGAGGGAGAGAAAAAAAGGGGGACATCAGTCTGCTGCTAATCCTTTTCAGAGTTCTTCCCTCACTGCTGATTTGAGATAAACTGTCATTTTTAAAGGCAAATGCCTTTTTCTTTTTTTTAAGCATTTTGGCGTTTGATAATAACAACAGAGATGATCTTTTCTTTCCCCAAAGCCTCATCTTCTTTATCCACAGATAACTTTACTGACCTACCAACACAGGCTATGGGCTTCAAAGTTGTTTTCCCACTAGCGCTGGTGGGCTTGCCCTGACCCAGCGTCAGTGTCTCACAGAGTCCCCTGTTGTGACCAAGGACATGTCCTTAAACTATGCCTGGCCTCCCAGGCAGTGGTCATGGAAACATGGAGAAGTGACCCTGAAGAGACTAATCCACTGACCTTCACTTTGCTCTAACCAACTACCCAAATAAATAAAAACAGCAGGATAGCTTGGTCTCCCAGATGAATTCCAATTTATCCCTAAATATCCAAGCCTGGTCCAATGTTTAAAATTCCCAGGCCATCCAAAATCTGTCACCCGCCTTTCAACTGGGCCCAATTTTGCTCCCCAGGGGACACTTGGCAATGTCTGGAGACATTTTGGTTGTCACAGCTGGGGGAAACTTTGCTACTAGCATCTAGAGGGTAGAGGCCCAGGATGCTAATGAATATCATACATGCACAGCACAATCCCCAACAACAAAGGACCATCCCACCTAAAATGCCTAAAATGCTGAGATGGAGAAACCCTGGATTGGGTCATTTGCCAGCCCAGTGCTGGATAAACGTTTGAAGAGACTCTTATTGCAATTTAATTTAGTTTAAAATGGGGATTGAAGATTCAAATGCCTTCAAGGGCCAAGGAGGTAAAGAAATATCACATAAACAAAGTGGCTGTGTATGAGGCACTAGGGTGCTGTGAGGTCAGTGACAAATTAGAGTGTAAATGCTCAATAAAACCATTCCCTTTTTAAAAATAACACTGTGTTGGCCAAATAAAACATGACTGTTGGCTACACCCATCCTGTGCGGCAATGGTGGTAATCAAATTCTGGTTTAAAGAGATGATCAATTTAAAGAGAACTGGATGGCCACGCAAAGACACCATCTAGCCTCATCCCTTACTTATATCCTACGGAATTTCCTAAGCCCCAGGACTGGAGAACGTGACTAGAAGCTGTTTAGTTAAGGAGATTAGAGATCAGATCTTGAGGGTTTAGCTCCAGCCAAGAACAGGGTCTCAGAAACCTTGCGCTAAGAGCAGAGACCAATGTTGGAAATTCTGAAAGGGAAAAAATAGAGTTCCTCCACACTGATCTCCATTCTAGGGAAACTCAGTGGACATTACATCAATGTTACACAGCACCATATAAGTGAGGTCATTATGTTAAGATGAAACCATTCTCATAAAATTTTAGAATTTTCACATTGTTTCACAGATGAGGAAACAAAGGCCCAGGAAAGTTTAAAGGAACGGCCAAGATCACGCAAATCTAAACCTAAAATCAAATGGTGTTTCTTTTTCCTCTGTGCAATTGCCAAGCAGCAACCAAAAGGCGAAGGGATTTTATTCAGGGTGTCAAACATTCGTGTCTAAACGCTCGACCAACATAAGTAAGTTATACGTAGATGTTAAACTTACTCAGCATCATCCCCTTTCCCTGTCAGAAAAATCATTAATCCATTTGCCCCAAGTCATTATTTTAGGATCTCTTTTTCATATAACAGAAAAATTTAAAGCAGGTTAAATATTTCCAGCCCTCCTTTCAGATTAAGCTGGAGAGAGGAAAGCCAAGTCAGCAACCGGAGCACAAGGAGAAGGAAGCCCCAATCTGAACATCCCCGTGTGGACGCATACTTTCTGTTGGAGGAATTCCTGACCTGTATAAACAAAGGCAATCCAGAGGGAAACAAATGATAAGATAAGTGAAACCCAATAACTCCCTCTGTCCTCCCTTCCACCTACTTCCCCCAACTTGTTCCATCAGAAAAACAATCTGAGCTTGGGAGAATTAAAATGTAAGCCATCCCCTCTCTGCTGCCACACAGCTCCCTATTCTAAGTCGGAGGTTAAGGGGGAAGACCATTTGTAAGGTCGGTGAGTGTGGCTTCCCTGGTATGGAACCTGGCCACAGGGTACCACGGTCTCCCTTTGCCCACAGACAGGTTCCTGGCAAGGAAGTAGGTCACTGGTCCTTCAGACTCAAATTGCAATCCAAGGAGTATAGTAGCAAAAGCTGGGGTATGGAAGAAAGGTACCTTCCGTCACAGGAAAAGAAAAGAAATTGGGTCAAACCAAAAATTTTATACACTTAAAAAAAAATTTTTTTTTACTCACTTCCTTAGCATAAAATATGAAGCAAGGCAGTCTCTTGCCATGGTTCCTGGAACTGTAGTTGGAAGTGTCACCTACTCATTGAGTGTCAAGCCCTAAATGGGTCACAGAAGTTTTCTAGTCCAATCTAATCTCTATTCTTGATTTTAAAAATACAAAAATATAATAACATGCCTTTCATGTAACCTTCTGAGGACATAATGAAGTCTTAGCTATCAGCTTCAATTCCAGCAAGATTCATTCCACACCCTCTCTGACTTTTACTCTGAATGACCATTGAGTGCTGAGCAGGGAGCGGGGTGTGGGGAGGAGAACCTCTAATGCAAACTAGATTGCCACACACAAACAGAATGGGAAACAAACAGAAATGTTGTTTCTTTTGCCACCATCATCCTAACTCAAATAGCCACCGCTAACATGGGGTAACTGTGGCAGCATTTTTTTTTTTTAATTCCTAAATCATTTACCTTGGCCAAAACCATGACATTTTCTATATTCAAAATTTCACCAACTTTCAAGAGTAGAGAATGCAGCAAGGACCTTTAAATGGTTTGATTTGTCCATTTCATTTCCTTTAACTTTTTACAATAAGTTTTATAGTAAATTCTCAGGATTTAGAAGGGTCCCTAGCCTAACCCTCTTGTCACAGAACTGTAGTTTCTAACTTAATTCGTGTCTAGACATTTCACTGCTCAGTTTTACCAAATCTCTACGAATCAAATACAAGTTTAAGCCTAGACACATGTGAACAATCTAACTCACCTGGTGAAGGATGTTGGGCACGATCCTTCACTCTTCTTCCGGGGTGCAAATCTGCAGAATTTTATGGGAGAAGAGTGAAGCCCAGAATGGGCACCAAAACACACATTAATGACTGTGGTCACACCCCCAAGAAAGGGAAGGAAAAGACCAAGGCTGTGTTTTAGGAAGCTGCCCCTAGTCCTGACCCACACTCTTCACAGGAGGACACCTGTCAGAAGCATAAACATAGTTCCTAGGCAAACTGCTGGTGAAGCCCTACCTCTAACTTATGGGGTCTGAAAAAACTAAGACCCTCATCAGTTCATTTTATAATATGGCACCATCTTTTGCCCTTAGTGATGATGGCTATGCACTGATATATCCACAGGGTCTATCCTCCACTGTCTAGTGTCCTTTGTGACCAAGAGCATGATGAGTTAAAAAAAAAAAAAAGAGTTACTAGAATTACAGGTGCAGTTGGTGACTCCAAGACAAGGCAAAGCTAACCCATGCCCTTGACCTGGTTTGTACGTCACTAACAAACTGAGCTTAGCCAATAAGCCAGAATATAAGAACTCATCTCAAAAAACAAAAGATGGGCATCTGTATTGCCCAGACAATGCCCAAAGATCGGATCTAGGCTATCTACACTTGGAAGTCTAAATTCAGACAGTCCATCAGATGGGCAATGTTTGCCAATCGTACAGAAGGTATTTTTTTCAGAAATGAAGAGGACAAAGACCAGTTTAATACGTGTCCCTAATTGTGTGCCTGGCAGAAGTACAAGGAACCTTCAACTCCGATCCTGGTGCAATTTATAGAACAGAATGAGCTCAGGTTATTACTAAAGGTGAATGACATACTTAGGAAATGTAACAAGACGAATTTAAAAAAGCTTCTGAAACTAATGTCTGTTAAATGAATATTATGTTTGAGCAGCCTAAGGGCTAACAAGTCTTTTGTTTTCATTTTCCTTTCCTGGCAATATGCTGTTAGGGCATAACTTTCCTATTATTTCTCTAAATGACACAGTTTGTGTTTTATTCAATTGTCTTCATTAAATATTGTCAAAGTGGCACAATATCCAGTGTTAAGCCAAAAGTAAAAGATCTATTGTAAGTCAGGAAATCACACCAACTACACTGGAAATTGAACTTGCTTGCCTAGTTTTCCACATTTAATTCACAATAGTGGCTATGGTTTAAAAGAACTGCAATTGTATATTTGGTGCCAAATTTGCTCCACTGTAAAAGTAAGTCTCTCTTCTAAGGTGAGTGAGGAAAAAGCTTATTTTAATGTGTAAGGATACCCAGTATTAGATTACGTGTTTGACTACTACTCAAGTTTTCATTTTCTTTTCAAAAGAGCTTTCACAATTTATGTTAAAAGACAACAGGGAGTTGGGAAGCTAAGAAGTTATGGGAGTCTTAACTCTCAAGACAGGCTTCTGTGGCCCTGTTCTGGGTGAGAAGGGCTTTCTTCAGATAAGGGATTCAACCTACTGAAAAGTTATCTCAGTTAACAAGAGGGTTTAATGCTGGACAAACTCCACATAGATTCAGAGATGGCATTTAAGAGCATTTCCTTTTTCAAATAATTTGCCCATCATTCACAAAGCAAAAGGGAGGGAGTTCAAAAATTCTTAACTTTCAAATAAACAAATGCAACATTTTAAATCTCATACAACATTTTCTGTTCCAGAAAATCAGACTCTAAGAAACCATTAAGTGAAAAAGCAGTTTTACTCTTAATCAATCCAGCACTTGTTGACCTAGCACTGTTTCAGAATCAAGAGACACAAAGGAAGTTGTGATTCCCCCAACTCAATGGCGAGAAAAGAATAACATATAGGAAAACCAGGGGCAAGGCAATAGTGGGGGGGGTGTAAAGAACTGGAAGCCTGGGTCCCTAACAGGGTCTGCCAGTTACCAGCTGTGTGACCTGAGCTCGGTGAGTTCCTTAAGTTCTTCGTGCCTCAGTTTCCTCAGCTGTAAAATAGTGATAACAGTACCTACCTCATGCAGCTGTGGAGGAGTCTATAGTTAAGCTCATGTAAAGTATTAGGAACGGCCTGACCCAAGTTTAGCACCTCACATCCCTTGACTGTTAGTATCACATTAGGTATGAGTGTTTGTTTGCATGGTCAGGCTGAGGGCGCTAAGGAGCAAGGAGCCGGGCGTGGTGGCGAAAGCGGAGGGACAGGCAGGGAAGGCTTCCCAGAAGCTATGGCACTCAAGCTGGATCTGAGAGCACAAGGAGAATTCAGATGCTCAGAAGAGTGCTCATTCCAGATGAGGGGAGCCATTACTGCAGAAAGGCACAGATAGGGGTAAAAACCAGGTGTGCTTAAACATCAGCAGGGAAAATAAGCTCACCAAGGCTGAGGGTATATTTGGTAACCTCAGATTAATGGATTAATGGGCAGGGGAGGGGGGGTGCTCAGGCTCTGTGTGCTTGTTGCTATGCTCCTAGGACTTAACATTTAAATCACTTTTAGATATGTGTACTATGAATGCAAACTCACTCTGAAATGCTCATTTCTCTGTTTTTGGAACAGTGGAAAGGATGCCAGAAAATACAAAGGTAAATGTTTTTTTTTTGCTGTGGAAATAGTCTGCTCAAGTGGAATGTAGGTCACCAAAATCAACTTGCATCTCATCGTCATCTGTCCCTCTTTCAGTGGAGGCAATAAGTGGTAGCCTGAAGGAAGAGGGAGGAGCGGCACTTCAGATCCATCCTTCAATTCCAATCTCAGCCACTCAGCCACTCCAGGCACAACCCTCAACAGAGGTATCCTAGCCCCAGCCTGCCCCCCCACCCAGCCCTGCCAATCTACAGAAAAAGCCCTACTTACCAAGTTCTGAAATATTACCTGTGCTAGCAGTTGCCTCTAAACCAAGCTCTCAGGGAAACCACTATCATCTGATGCGGTAAGTGTTTAAGATATACATTCACTTAAAAGATTCCTTCCATTACCAAATTAGAAATTATGGTGCCAAAATAAGTGACAGTAGTCCACATTCCTTGTCCAAAGAAGAAAAATCACAAAACAGAAGAATTTTCATTTTGACTGGTGCCCCCTCTAGAGATTCAACTAGTTTGCTAACCTAAGTTGGCAAAGTTGCTTTGTTTCCTGAAATGTAAGGATAGACTTAACACTTGGAAATACCAGGAGCATGACACGAAGCCAGGGAGGGCCCCACAGAAGTTACAGGCTCTGTGATTATTTCCTGAGCCAAACACCTAAGGCTCTCAGTGGTACCAAACTTTGTTGGAAAAGCTTGTTTCCCCTGATCCAACAGCTGTAAGTTTTTAAGTAATTTAACAGAAGACCTCAAGATTCTCAAGCCAAAGCCACTCTTTATACTATCCCCCAAATATTTACAAAGTGAAACACTTTCAGTCTTAACTATGTTTTGTTTGTAAACACCTTATTTGTTCTGATGACCACAGTATCAACACTAAAAGCAGCCTTTTAAACAAAGTAGCTCAAATAAAACCACACGCAGACACACAAATTCTTAACACCCAGAGGCATGTCCACAAAGCAAGAAAGCCAGGGTTCAAATTCCTTGGCACCTTTTCACTGAGCTCCTGTAAGCACCACCCAAGGACATGACCCACTGCACCCTCTTTACTATCACACCTCCTCACTAATTCACACTACGGAAAACCCACAGAATGCAACTTACTGCATGATAACTGAATGCTACAAATATTGGACAAATGTCTTTTACCCTGTTCCCCTCTCACATCAGCCAGCCTGAACAACTTACCCCTGTTTATAGAACAACCCCACCCCAAATGAGAGAGCTATTGCCCACTCTTCTACCCACATGGTGCCTCTGGGGCCACTGGCAGCCTGGCAAAAGTCTCTAGGTATCTTGGCCTTGGTCTCTCTCTCCCTGTTCCCGTCATTTAGCTCCTGGGAAAGTTATCTGGGCCAAGGACAGTACAACAGAGAGAAATCTAGAAATGTCTGGTTTGGGGTAATAAGAATTATATAAAGAATTAATTATAGGGGGAAAAGTCTCTGTGAGTGAATATATTCCAAAAGCAAATAGTTACAATTTGACTATTTCAAACACATGGAAGGCCGTTTATACCTCGTCACATGCTACACAGGAGTTTTGATTTATGCTGAGATGAAACTGCTTGACAGAAAACTAAGAGGAATATTACAACTGATGACAAAACTATCAGTGGAAAGAATATAGATCTTGGATCTCCAATCATGGTTCTACTAGTCAGTAGTGATTCAACAAATATTTATAAAATACCTACCAATGGCCAAACACTGCTTTAAATGCTGGATAGACAGGGATAGACAAGACAAAGACTGCTCTCAAAGACCTTCACGGAGTGGGAAAAACCCACACACATTGGCATTATTATCAGAATTATAGGCAGTCGAAGTAAGGAAATAACTGAAGGAGATTTCAGTCAGTGCTAACTTCTATGACAAAAATTGTGAGTGAAATTTCTGATCCTGTTTCCTCGTGGGGATGTAACCACCTACTTAAAACAAGATGATGAATGTCAACCGCCTGGCACACAGCAACCCCAAGCATTTACCTGCACACGAATGTATACGCATAGATGCTAGCAGATATACACCCTCCCCCCTTAATTGCAATGTCTGTGATAATCCACTTTGGTATGAAATGAAAGCAGAAGGTAGGCAAAATGTTTGCATAATTCAATTACTCTTAATGCAATTAAATTACAAATAACTGCATTCAACAAGAATCTATAAAAAGTCAAAATCTAAACAATTCTACAATAAAAGGATAAAAAGAAGTCCAGATACTGGGATAATAGTAGTAGTAGAACTAATATTATAAATACTAATACAGCTGCCTTGCCCAGTTTGAGGGATTACCATGAAAAGTCGGGCTATTTTGCCATACAAGTAAGGCTCAGAGATATTAGCCCGATATCAGTGTCAGAAGCTGGGCTTAAACTCTCATCTTCAGATTTCTTTGAGAAAAATAAAAGACAATGAACAACTCCTTAGAGTCACAAGATTTTATACCGAAAATCAACTTTAGGAAAACTGCTGTGCCCCTCTTCCCACATCACCAACGACTGAGGTCCCCAGAGGCAGAGGGTTCACCCCAGAATGGGGAACCCAGTAATGACAGAGCGAGAGCAGGACCCAGGCTTCCTAGATCCCAACCCTCTCAAGGATCTGCAACCTCTAGACGGGTCTTTAGATTTCATGAGAACCACAAGGGATAGCCATGACTTCCAGAATTCAATTTCAGTTATTACTTGTCCCTAAAAACTTCCAGTGAATTGCACCTCGGGCAAATTGAGGACCTTTACTGGTGGCCAGGGAGCTCTCTTCACACATAACAGAGGAGAACTCCCTCCTGGAGAAAGCTGCCTACAGCACTATAATATACGTTATTAGGAAAATGTATGTTTTCATTTTTTTGAAATGAGAGATCAGCCTGAAAGGAGAGAGATCTTTTGATTGTAATTTTCAGAGTTTGCCTCAGTACAAAGGCTCTTAACAGCTTTTTCTGGGGAGGGAGGTGGAGAGACCAGGTATGGGGACGCGACAGGGAAGGGGGTCCAAAAATTGTGTCCAAGCTATTTACAAGAGAATGGAGAGAACCCGGGGCTGTGAAACCGGTGACTAGGAGAGAACAGCTGGGCCCAGGGAGAGCATCTAACCACACCTACTGGCCACGCCCTCCCAGCTGCCCGCAGAGCCACACTGAATTGAAACAGCAGTGGGAGCAGTTAAGATTCCGACGGCAGGAGTCGCCATGGCAACGGGATTCATCTTGCAGGCAAACCCCACTACAATTCACTAGGTCCTTCTCGAGCCTCAAGAAACTACCAACTCAAGAGGAGCAAAACGGTCACGGGTGGCATTTACTCTTGATGCTCTCCTGCGGGTGAAGATGGGAGGCGGGGTGGGGAACGGGGGTTGAAGTATATTCTATTCCTGGGTCCCCTAAAATATTTTATGGACGCAAGAGACAGAACACTCCAACCGCAGGCTGCGATTAACTTGAGAACAGAGCCTTTAGCATGAGTTTGATGAACAAGTAAGAGAACGGATAAGAGTGCTAGGGAAAGGAAATCCAGAGGACTTTATAGAGTTCTCGGGCGCCGCGCACGTCTCCAAGCGGATCACAAGCAGTTGGATTTTCACCACCAGCTGGGAAAAGCGATTACCCAGCTCTCCTGCCCCGCTGCGAGTCGTATCGCTAGATTATTCGACACTCCCTACCGCTTTACCACGTCCCAGCCCAGCGCTCCGAGCAGATGCTTTGTCCCAGCTCAGGTGTTCTTTGTCGAGGGAACCATCAGTGCAAGGGGCACCAAGATGCGCCCTACCCAGAGGGACGGGAGGCGGGAGCGCTCTTTGGCGCCTCGAACCCGGTCCGCAGGCTGCGAGGCCGCCCCTCGCTGCTGTCCGCCAACACCCCTCACTCCTTCCGCAAGGCGGCTTTCCCTCCTCTTTCTGGTTTGAGACCTTTAGCTTCCAACTTTGCCTAAATTACAGTCACCCCATCCCTTTCGAATGAGTCTTGAGGTGAGGGTGCCCGGGATGGTGGGGGTTCTGCTGGGACGCGAACGAGTAAACGAGTCCCTCCTCTTCGGTCTACACCTCCGAGTCTACCAAGCCTGCCTCGGGATTGTCCCTCCCGGAGCCTCCCGGACCAGCAGCTCCCGACAGCAGCAGTGCCCTCAGCACTCAGCCAAGGCCACGACCCCCAGCGCCCCAGCCCCGGGGTGTCAGCAGCAAGGCGGCGAGTGGTACCCTGCCGGCTCTCTTGGCATCCGAGCACCTCAGAAAGAAACAAGGGAGGCACCCCCGTCCTCGGGGGCGCCTTCCCCCGGTCTCGCCTTGCTTTGCACCGCGCTTGCAGCCATTTTCCCAAACCCTGCTTGGCAGCCGGGAACTGTCTAGGTTCTGTTCCCACCCAGACTCAACCTGAAGGACGGGTTTAATATTTACCTACTGGCCCCGGAGCTCCGGGGAGGCAGCGGGAGGGCGCGCCGCTAACCCAGCACCGGGCCCGAAGAAGCACGCCCACCCCCGCGCCACCTCCTGGTGCCACTTAATGAAGGAGTGCGGCGGGCGACGCGGAACGTCCCCCTTACCTGAGCAGCCCCCGCATGCTGAAAAGGCGGCTCTGCGCTCCGGGTACAATGGGATCCGGTTAAACAGTTTCCTTCACAGCCGCTCGTAGGTTACCAACTCGCAGGTGACATCACCCTCTCCTCGCCTGATAGGATACAATGCGGCGCTCACTGCGCATGTACTCCCGGGCAGGGCCCGCACACTCCTGGGAGCTGTAGTTCACATTCCACAAGCAGAGCCTGGGTAGCTACGCTACTGAGGGTGTTGAAACTACACTTCCCGACGCATTCCTGGGCCTCTTCGTCCCCGCCCCAGCCCCGCCCCCACCGCGACCCGCCCCCTCCCCGCCCTCCAGCCTTGCAGTGTTAGTGTTGGTCTTTCAAAAACCGAGCTGCGGACTCAGCGGGCGGGCGTGGGGGCAAGCACCCTTCGGTCATGCCCTTTGACTTGACCTCCACTCGGTCCCATGCGGGCTCTGAGGGACCAGAGGGGTCCGGGGCTAGTGTGCACCAGCCAGGCAGCTCTGACCAACCGGGCTCTGCTGGCCCCAGCTGGAAAGAGAAGATGAAGCCTTTCATTGCCTTCCCTACGCGTAGCAACTAATTAATAGGATGCATTAGTTTTATGGGTTAAATACGGTCCTGGAATTCCCCCACGTCCCGGAGGATGAGGGACGCCGACTCCGAAGGAGAGGAATCCCCCTTTGCCCCACTTGGTCCAAATTACCCTTCTGTCTTCTCTTTCCTTCTCCCATTTAATGGAGTCAGGGTGACCAGCCAGAACTCGGAGAATAGCTTAGTCGGCTGAGCTGACCGAATAACGGAGGGTGTCACTAATAAAAATGCAGTGTAACAGACTAGATAGTTGCCTCAACCCTCCGTCCGGGAGCCAGCTGCTGCTGCAGAGATAATACTATCGCGCAGCCATGCTTTTGTTCTTCCCTGCAGCAGACTTCCCGCTCTCATGGCTCTCAACTCCCAGGAAGACAACATCCTTGCCTAAAGTTTTAATAAATGACGTATATGCATACATGTACTTTTAAATCCACAACACCCTCCTCTCAATTTACATACCTCACTCTCACTCAAGTTTTTTAAATGACCTAAACCAAAAAACACTGTGCTGTTCAAGAAGAGCTGTGATAGTAATACACCTAAATGTTTAAAGGTAAGCAAAAGGTGTGTAGCAGAATTCTGAACCTTCAGGAAAATTTTATTTTTAATATGTAAAAATTTTGCGTGGCACTTTTCATTAGTCAATGAGTACCAAATATTATGAAAAATTAACATTGAGAGCAAATCTCTAGGTGTCTTTTTAAACGAAAAAAGAAAAATCAATACATCTAGTTATTCCAGTTGTAAAGGTAGAGTAAATTATAATGGCATTCGAGGTTTTAATCACATATAAGGATCAGTTCACACCCCCATTTCCACTAGCAAAATCTTAGAAGACTACATCTTGTGAAAGGAAAGTTCACAATTAAAATTTCAAACAACTCTCCACCTAATTGCTGGTGACAGTCTTCTTATCACTCTTATTTTCTCACGTGTTTGTGCAACAATAACTTGGGTTCAAGAGAAAAATATTCATGGAACTAGAGGATCTCAGGGGAGAGGGAAATGCTTTGTTTTGCTGAGAGAGGGATTGTAGTACTGAATTCTGCTTTTCTTTTGTCAAACCAATTCCGTATAGCCCAAACATATTTTTCTCTACTGAAGGAAGATAACTTTGAATGTTGCTCTCCTGTTCTGAGCCATTCTGTCCATTCCAAATATTGTCTTAAATGGAACCTAGACAATACAAATGTTCCATTGGCCAACAGATCAAGAGTACAATCAGTGATATTCTAGCTAATGGGTAGTCTTAATGTATTGCAGTTCACTGTGAGAAAATATTCAGAAAGAAACTTGACCTGGGATGATTCTAAAAGCTCTCCCAGTTTTGTAACTGTGTAAAGCTTTTAGATGGAAATATAATCAGTGAGCTCGAAATTTATTGAGTCAAATTGGATGTGGAGATTCTTTATAAGGCAGGACTTAGCCTTACAGATAAAATTATATGACAATATTGAGGTACACTCTGAGGAGTAACCCTATAGGATAAATCACCCTACAGCAAGTTCTCTTGGGTTTTCGGTAATGAAGGAGAGGATGAAACCTGCCTGAAGAAGAAATTCCATTCTCTATAGCAATTAATATTATAGGGATGTGCCATGTTACACAGCTCATTTTTATATGTAAAGGACATCATACACACTAGATTATAAACACAGAAATGTGTGGATGTATGCATGTGAGCTGCCCTTCCTATTAAATAGATACAAATTTAGATAATAAATATTGAAAGCAAGGCATTGTGTTTGGAAGCATTTTGTTATGCGTGATGGATCTGAACTGATCCCTGCACACTATTTCATTGGTAACCAAGGGAAACAAAGATGGCTCTTCAAGCATCAGAAATGCAGTCCATGGACCTGGGACCAGAGGAAACTTAACAACTTCTATGGAGAAACTCTCTCTCTCTCTCTCTCTCTCTCTCTCTCTCTCACACACACACACACACACACACATTCACGTACACTTATTGTGTGTGTTTGTATTTCTTTCTAGGTGACTAAGTAGTCTCATGCGCCACAAAAACACCCATTCTGTCTAGCTTAATTTATGTTCTCAGTCAAAGGATTCTGTTACTTTGTTTCTTTTCTTTTTAAAGGACTGCTGCTGTTCTAGAATGATCTGAAGAAAGGGCTTGTCTTTTCCCATAATCATTGCCTATTAATTAGGAACCCATGGAACCACTGAAGATAGATTTAACTGATCATCTACAGGTGAAGGAGGGGGAAAGGCACTATGGGATATTTTGCCGTTCTTTCAAAATAATCTCTCTCAGTTCTGGTTACAAGGTTTTACTCTAGATGTTGGGTTTTAGATATGGAAGGAAGTGAGATATCAACAGAGAAAGAATTTTAAGTTTGTAGCCCTGCATGTGTTTTCACACTATTGCTTGGTGTTTCACAACAATTAAGGTTGTGTGCTGAGCCCAGGTTTGGGATCATGACATTTTCCCACTTCCAAGCAATGTGACTTTGCTTATTTCATGTTGCTTATTTTCTCTGAGCTTCAGTTTCCTTATTTTTCAAATGGAGCTAACAATAAACCTACTTCATAAGGTTTCTTAGGATTAAATTAGGTGAGACATAGAAAAACCCTTTTCAAATTGAAAAGAACTGTACAAGTGCTAGTTCTTGTTATTATTTGCAATTTCCCCCTGAAGATTATCTCAGAAATGTCAGCCCTAATTATGGAACAAGTTAATAAAAACCTAGTTAAATAAAAAATCTTATTCTTAAGAAATTATTAGAAATTATCCAGTGCACATATTATGTCAATAATTTGTAAGTTGGCAAAACGTCCTTCGAGGAAAAGAAATGAGAAATCCAAATTAAACAGTGCTGGTCCTCGGCTTGTTTTCTTATCCATGGCTTGCTCTTCCACAGCCCCAAGCTGTCCTCAGTATCCCAGGTCATCTTCCCCAAGCTTCACAGCCTGGCAAGGCACTGCCGGGAGATTAGAGGTAGGAGGAAGGGAGAAGCCAGGGTGTTGCTTTACCTCCACAGAATTGCACTGGGAGATGTTTCCGGCAGCAGCAGCATTTTCCCCGTTGAACTGGTTCTTCGTGGTTCCAGCTTCTTCCAGGTCACCCTGGCCTCTGTCAATGCCATCTTCTCCGACTGTCCCTCCAGCCTACAGGTGGAGGTAGCTTCCTGCTGTTGCTAATCTTTTGTTGCATGTTTGTTTTCTCAGACCTTCCATCACCTGTGTGACCAATTCCCTGTCCTATATTATATCTGTTTTAAATACTTAGAATGGTTTTTGTTTTTGTGGTGGAACACTTAACTAATATACTCATGTCTTAGTTCAAGTTCTTTTAGGGGCAAGCAGCAGAAACTTTCTAGGGGCAAGCAGCAGAAACTTTCTATGGCCAGTTTATGCAAAATAATGAAAGTATTAAGATTTATTCAAAGGACTGAACAACCAAGGCTCCACCTAAGAGCAGGAACCAGACCAGCCCTGGGAACCCAAACAGTGGTAGGTTTTGGACCTTCTCTCCAGAGCATTGCTCTAATAGCCTTCAGTTTCTGTGTCTCTTTGTTCCAAATTTCAAATTCCTGAGAGAAACTGATTACCCCATCTCAGAGTGACTATCTGTAACATTTATCTACAGCAGTGCTTCTTTTTTAAATTAATTTATCTATATTTTATTTTTGGCTGTGTTGGGTCTTTGTTGCGGTGCACAGGCTTCTCATTGCGGTGGCTTCTCTTGTTGCGGAGCAGGGGCTCTAGGTGCACAGGCTTCAGTAGTTGTGGCACGTGGGCTCAGTAGTTGTGGCGCACAGGCTTAGTTGCTCCGCAGCATGTGGGATCTTCCTGGACCAGGGCTCAAACCCGTGTCCCCTGCATTGGCAGGTGGATTCTTAACCACTGCGCTGCCAAGGAAGCCCTACAGGAGTGATTCTTAAAATATGGGCCCGAGATCAGCAGCATTAATGTCACCTGAGCACTTACTAGAAATGCAAATGCTGGGGCCCCACCCACAGACCTACTGGAAAAGAAACTTTAGGGCTGGGTCCCACAATCTTGTTTTGACAAGTCCTCAAGCTTATTCTGACACTCATGAAAGTTTTTGAACCACTTGTCTATAGCAGAGATTACAATATCGTGTGGCTCAGATATGATCACTCAGGACCTATCCCTGTGTGTCTGGGAGTCTTCCCAGAGAGGAAGAAGTGCTGTGAACTTGGCAGCCACCCCTAAGAGGTGTCAGGTAAAGCTGGTAAATCTGTCAGGACCTTAATGGTAAAATTTGGTTCTTCCTGAGGGAGAAGACTTTGTAGCATTCTGAACCAACTAAATCAATTTAGTCGCTGCAAAGGCATCTGGAAAAGATTCATTTCACTGTATTTAACTGAGAACACAGAAAAGCTGAAAAACCAGCATTGGGGCAGGACAAGGGAGATGGAATCTTATAGAAATCTAAGAACAGTAACAATACCGTCAGGCCACAGTAACAGGGGTTGTGAAAATAGCTCCACCCACTCAAACTCTCTCCAGACTAGTCTCATCTGAAGAGCTTCTGGGAATTTAGAAACAGAAATTCTTCTTTGACTATCTTAGCTACAATCCCTGTATCAGCTTATTTATAACTTGCTTACCCTTAGCCTGTCTATGAGACCTGCGCTTTTTTTTTCTTTTAATAAATTTATTTATTTATTTTTGGCTGCATTGGGTCTTCGCTGCCGCGTGCGGGCTTCTCTTGTTGCGGAGCATGGGCTCTAGGCATGCGGGCTTCAGTAGTTGTGGCACGCAGGCTCAGTAGTTGTGGCTCACGGGCTTAGTTGCTCTGCAGCATGTGGGATCTTCCCGGACCAGGGCTCGAACCCATGTCCCCTGCACTGGCAGGCAGATTCTTAACCACTGCGCCACCAGGGAAGTCCTGAGACCTGCACTTTTCAATCCTGTACCAATGGCCCCATGTGGCTATTTAAGTTTAAATTAATTAAAATTAAATAAAATGTAAACGCACAGTTCCTCAGTTACAATAGCCACATTTCAAGCAATGAAGCCACACAAGGCTAGTGGATATCGTATTGGACATCTCAGAAATAGAGTATTCTCATCATTTCAGAAAGTTTTATTGGACACCACTGCCCTAGACTTTTACCTCATGAACTTTCATCCCACCATGCTGAAACCTACCCTTTCCCCCCCATCTTTTCCAGGTCAAATTCCAGGGAGAAAGAAAGAATGAAAGAGAGAAAGAGAGAGAGGGGGAAAAAATCTGATTGTTCCAGTTCACCATTTCAAGGCAATTCCTACGATAAATCACCAGCCACCATGAAAAAAAACATATAGCCAAACCGAAAAATGGCCAAAAATCTTGAATAGGCACCACACACAACCGTGCCACCCCCAACATCCAAATGGTCAATGAACATATGAAAAGATACTCAAATGAATTAGCCCTCAGGGAAATATAAAGGCCACAGTGGGATGCTACTACACACTCATCAGATTGGTAAAAATTAAAAGGACTAACTATATTAAGGATGGGCAAAGATGAGAAGCAACTTAAATCCTACACTGCCAGTGAAAGTATAAGTTTGTGTAACCGCTTTGGAAAACTCTTTGTTAGTATCCACTAAGAGTGAACATTCACATACTTTATATAGCCCAGCAATCCACTCCTAGAAATATATCCAACAGAATCGTGTATATACATACATTCACCGAAAGAAAAATATTTGAATGTTCGCAGCTATGCTATTCAGCCCATGGTTGCCATGCAATATTTGGGATATACTTATATTAAAAATATTCTTTGTTGTTTGTCTGAAATTCAAATTTAACTGAGAGTTCTGTATTTTTATTTGCTAAATCTGGCAACCCTATTATACTCTCAAACTAGAAACAACACAATTGTTCATCAAAAGTAGAATGCATAAATCGATTGTGGAATAGACACATAATTAATACTATATAACCAGAGTCAGCAAACTTTTTCTGCAAAGGGCTACATAGTAAATACTTTAGGCTTTGTGGGCCATATGATCTCTGTTACAACTACTCAACTCTGCCACTGTAGCATGAAAGCAGCCCTAGATGTAAATGAATGAGCACGGCTATGTTTCAATAAAACTCTCTTTACAAAAACAGTCAGCTGGCCTGTAGGAAATAGTTTTACAGGCTCTCCAGCAATGATAATGTATGAGTCGTGTCTACATGTAAGAATATGAATGAACCTCACAAAATAACATTGAGTGAAAAAGTGTTTATGGTGTGATTACATAAAATTCAGAAACAGGTGCAACTAATGGTGGTGTTAGAGACAAAATAGTAGTACCTTCAGGGGATAGTAATAGGAAAGAGCATGAAGAAAGTCTCTGGGGTGCTGGTATTGTTCAAATTTTTTATCTGAGTTATACAGGTATTTCACCTTGTGAAAATTCATCATGCTGTACACAATGATTTGTGTGATTTTATGTATGTGCATTATATGAAAATAAAATATTTATATAAATTAAAAACTAAGTCAAATTATCTCAACATCATGCCCATAAGAAATTATTTTACTAATTCTGGTACGCGAGTTTTTTGCTTTTCCTAATTATAACAGGAATTCATGTTCTTTGTAGAGAATTTAGAAAATCTTGCTACTTAACGTGATAAAATCTTGCATAAGTCTACAAACAAGTGAGAAAGATTAACATTTCTTTCTCCTGCCCTCCTTCTCTTTCAAACTCAGGATCATTTTATGGATTATTTTATTTAAAAATATACCTTGGGAATTCTCTATGTCATTGATTTATTTTTACATTTTTTTACATTTAATGGCTGCATGATGTTTTATCATGTGAAGGTAATCATTTTTTAATCAATCATCTATTATAGAATAAGTCATTTCCAATTTTTTGATATTATCAATAACTGATATACATCCTAGTTCAGTTGTGCCCATTCATGATTGTATCTTTAGGAGTACAAATATAGCATAGGAGAACATAAAGGCTTTTAATGCTTTTGATAGATTGCCAAATTGACCAGATACTTGTTTTTATTATTTGTTGATATTATGGTTGATGTTTCCTGTGAGCCCACGTAGGTCTGGTAACCTCTCTGAGAGAACTGAATCATGTCCTGAAAGCAACTTAAACTGTTTGAGACAAAGTCTAATCATGCTAATGGGCTGGTTGAGGGAACTACCATAAGAATGAATGTCCAAGGGAAAGGGAAGTACTCCTGCTGTCCCTAGTTATCTGGCCTCTAGGATATGCTAGGTGTATTCATTTGTAAGGGATACCTAATAGGGTACCACAGACTGGGTGGCTTTAACAACAAAAATTTATTATCTCACAGCTCTGAAGGCTGGAAATTAAAAATCAAGGTGTGGGCAGGTTTGGTTCCTTCAGAGAGTTGTGAGGGAAGGATCCATTCCAGGCCTCTCTCCCTGGCTTGTAGATGGCTATCTTCTCCCCATGTTTCATTTCATCCTCCCTCTTTGTGTGTCTGTCCCTGTGTCCAAATTTCCCCTTTTTATAAAGACACCAGTAATACTGGATTATGAGGTCACTCTAATGACATCTCTTTAGCTTGATTACCTCTGTAAAGACCCTATTTCCAAATAAGGCTACATTCTAAGGTACTGGGGGTTAGGATCTCAACGCAAGAATTTTTGTTGTTGGGGAGGGGAGAACACAATTCAACCCTTAACACTAGGTAAAACCAAATAAGAGAAAACTCCTTCTTGCTCTCAGCACCAGTGTTATACACCAGCATGCTATATTCACATACATTTTAAAGCAGTTGAACATCTGATTAGAAGATATAGACAGGATCAAAAATCCGAAGACAGCAAACTGAAACTTCTCAAGAATAACAGAAACAGAAATACAGAGTGCTTCCTGCATTATATGCGGAAGCCTTGATTCTGACTCTAGTTTTGAAGGCTGACGTCTTGCCTCCAGGTACACAGTCCTGTCACTCTTTTTTTTTTTTTTTTTCAGTATGTGGGCCTCTCACTGTTGTGGCCTCTCCCGTAGCAGAGCACAGGCTCCGGACACGCAGGCTCAGCGGCCATGGCTCACAGGCCCAGCCGCTCCGCCGCATGTGGGATCTTCCCGGACCGGGACAGGAACCCGTGTCCCCTGCATTGGCAGGCGGACTCTCAACCACTGCGCCACCAGGGAAGCCCAGTCCTGTCACTCTTGATCAAGAATTCTCAGATGAAGACTCCACAGACTTTCCACTGGTAAAAATTCTCTGGCCATACATACATTTTAGACAAACCATCCCAAGTTAGCTTTCAAAATATCCCCTACTGAGTGTGTCATACAATTTTCATTTTCTTTTTCTCTTTAAACATCAAATCTCTGCATGGGCTCTTAAACACTCAAATGGGCAGTTCATGTGTGGCAAAACCTTGTCTATAAGTAAAGGATGGCCTGGGTGTTCCTCGGAGAGAAAGAATTCTGTTTACTTTTTTCGGTTTTGTAACTTTCCTCGTTGGGAATTATCCTGGCAGATACGTTCTCCTTTGTAGCTGAAATATTACAGCTTGTAGGATTTATGTAAGAGCCTTGTATCACAGCAGGTTGTGCTAGCACTTAGGCACTGGATTTGGAGATTAGGGATGACTTTAGTCCTGTATTACATGAGAACCTTGTGATGTGGAATTTCTCATGGAAAGCCACACTTCAGTACAGTATGTCATGGTACATTATCTTTGTGAGAATATTTTCTCTTCACCAAACTGTGATTGTAACCTTTTCTCTTGGGTTGTCTATGCCCTCTCCCTGTGTCTCAAGCTCCTAAGATAATATTTTGGGTTGTCAGAAGACTAGCCACCCAGTTAAAGGGGAAAAGGAGATATTGGAATGCTTTATGCTGGCTTTGCTTTCCTGAAAGCGACAGGTTTTGTTCTCTGGGGTTTATGTTATTGTTTTAGAAAATTATATTCATTTAAATCTAAACATAGTTAAAGAAAGTACAATATGACCCTGTTACTTTTCAGTCATGTAACAGTAATTCTGAATAACAGTATAATCTTCCTCATATGCATGTTAAGTTAACTATATTGGAAATTCACCTCTGACTACAAACCCACTACATTTTGCAAGTTGAGTAGCTTTGAGTAAGGTCAATGCTAGGATGGGAACTTCTAAAGAAAACCCAGATGTCTCAGAGATGAATACAGGATTTAAAGTAAGTTTCATTGTATCCCTAATACTAGATGCAGCAGATCTCCACAATCATCATTTCAGGAAGCCTTTTCACTATGCATGTCCCTTCTTAAAATGTGCAGGTGAAGCGTCCCCTGCTCAAGGCGGCTCTACGTTGGAGCCCATGACATTGCCTCACAAAAACCCATTGTGAAATTTCAGGAACTTTGTTAGCCAGTTGTTAAACACAGTTAATATTAAAAATTAAAGTATATAAATTACAAATAAATTATATTAAAAACAAAGGTGATAAATACTCAGAACTCATCACTTAGGAATTGCTACATTTTACTATTATCCGATCTTGAGGTTCCACCTGAATCTGAATGGCAGAAATACTACATCATGGTTTACTGCTGCACGTCTCTTCCCAAATCCACATTCAGTGACATCACATTGGTAGCTTGAAATCAGTCATGGTGGAGAAGTTACATCATGGAAACCTGCAAATGCTACGAAGTAGGGCTTCCCCCACCGATCCAGTTGTTGAAGGGTTACTGGCATCTTCCTCCCCCTGCATTTGCTGCAGAAGAGAAGAACCCTTCTCTAACTGCTATGCAATGTTCTGTATTTTCCTCTCCTGACTTCGTTCTGCTGTTGGGTCCTAGAAGTGGAGTACATGTGTCATCACACTCAACTTGGGCAGAAGTGTGGCATCAGATCCTGTGCTGAGAAGAGCCCAGTTCCTGACTGGGTTCAGGGAGCTGTGCATTTTTGCTCCAACAGGAAAGAGGAACTTGGTGATAGGTTTAGTAGGGGGTGTAGTTGTCTTGAACCCAGAAGAGAAGGAAGTCAGCCTGGGGCTACTGTAGGTATCAGAGAGAATGCAGAGAGAATTCTAGAATAACGGCACCAGCACTGAGGCTGCATGACTACACAGCAGCTTAGAACAGAGTCCCACATGCTGTCTTTAAAAACATTTTCACGAGTCTACGAAATAGTGATAAAAATAATCTTAAAAAGACAATGTGTAGAGTTTTTATGAAATGAAATTTTTTTCATACAAGGACTGTTCCTTATTCAGGGATCATAGGTTAACATCTCAAGAGTAATAAAGACAATTTTATTAGAAGCATGAAACTATTATCCAAAATATATACATAGGTAGTTTATATCTTATGAATTATTTTGTCCCCAAAGTCCATTTTGTACCCATTTTCCCTGCTTGCACTAGAGAATACTTGTTTTTTCTTAAGAAAATTTAATGTTATAAATGGTGATCAGGTTTCCAGCCTAGACCAAAAAAAGCAAATACATCCCAGTATTCTGGGAGTTGTCATACCATTCATCTTGTTAGCCTGAAGTCTGAATGGTAGGGAAAGAGATAGTCTTCGCAGCAATAAGAGGTAGTCTTCTCTTCGCACAAGAAGGCAGAAGAGAAGAAAAAAGCATAGCTTTTCCTTCTCCTGAGCCAATGCATGGTGAAATAGGAAAATCTGAACCAGTAAAGTTTGTTCTCATCCACCCCCTCACCTCACTTAATGCCTTATTCTCCTAGTATCTGATAATCCTTCTCACCAGGCTCCCATTCCCTCACGATACTCTGTATTCTCCACCACAGCACCTTCAAAGGTCTGTCTGAATTGCTAAAGTGCTCCAAGTTCCAAAACTTACTTGCTCTCTCCTACCCTCAGTCATAGCCCATCCATCCATTTTTCTAGCACAGCTGGTCTCAAGTGTCATCGGACAAGTTTACACATATGTGTGAATGTCTGATAGTCCCTAATTTTCCAGAGCCATTTGAATTTTTAGGAACAGATTTTGCAAACATAAATTATTTCTAATTGGCAGTATATTGTGACATATAAAAAACAAACAAAAATTACAGAAAAGCGAGAGTAGGAGTCGGGGAAGAGTGTTGGAACAGGAAGGAACAGGGCACAGAGCACCCTACAAACTAGTTGCTTAATCCTTTAAAATGTGTGATTTTCACAAACTCTTCCCTTTGACCTACAGATTTTCCTGAACTGGCCAAACTTGGATTTGAACTAATCCTTGTTTTGGTAATTACCCACTGGTACAAGCAGAATAACAAATGTTTCAAGATTAAACATTACAATTCTCTACATTTTTTCACCTTCATACTTGAAAAACTCACACATTTCTCACAAGGGTTTTTTTTTTTAATGGGAACTGTGACGTTTCCAGCCATAGAAGGGGGACGGTGTGAGTGTGTGTGTGTGTGCACACACGCACTCACATGAGTGCTGGAGTAGGTTGCAGATGTATGGATGCATACACAAGCTATTTATCATTTTGCAAGAAGAGCTCAATATATAATTAAACATGCAACAGACTCTAGTCTTGCCCAATTTAGGAGACGTCTTAATCAGCTCTAAAATCCAAACTCACATCTATAATTCCTTCTGTCCAGCTATTCCCTTCTCAGACCAAGGTCCTCCTGCTGTGGTTACTGTGCATATTCTATTTACAATTATAATCTCATTGCTGCTTTTTTCCTAGTTAAAAGTACACTTACTCCCCTATGCTTTGCAAAAAACAGGTGTCCTCTGGTGCTTAAATTGCCTTTTGATCTATTGTTCAGAGTTAACCAGAACTCTCCAGTCTCATCTCTCACTCAGCCATTACTCATTAACAATAAATGCTTATCAATTAGCTATAGTTATTCATCTATAAACCTAAACACTAATGAACAACTGCAAATGTTGATAAACAATTACCAGGTGTAAACGATAGAAGGGAGCTTGCACAGATGGTGATCATTGTGGGTCAAATCTTTGTCTTGCATTTATAGTGGGTGGGGAACCATGCAAAACACAAAGCAACATGGCCTCTGGCCTTGAGGAACTGAGAAATAAAAAAATAAGAGTGAGTGCATCTCTCATTTCACCACAGGGAACTTCACCAGAGAAAGGGGGAAAACCTCAGCAATTTGAGCCAGTCAGAAGTGTTTTTGAAATGGAAATTGTGCTTCTCTTTGGACTGAGTAGAAAGGCAAGAGAGTAACTACTTGTCACTTACGTTTTCAGCTAGGACGCACCTGCTTACTTTTTTGTCCTAGAGCACGACTGTCTGATAGAAATATTACATGAGCCACATATGTACTTCAAGATGTTCTAGTACCCACATTAAAAAAGTACAAAGAGGGGCTTCCCTGGTGGCGCGGTGGTTGAGAGTCTGCCTGCTGATGCGGGGTACACGGGTTCGTGCCCCCGTGTGGGAAGATCCCATCATGCCGCGGAGCGGCTGGGCCCGTGAGCCATGGTTGCTGAGCCTGCACGTCCGGAGCCTGTGCTCCGCAACGGGAGAGGCCACAACAGTGGGAGGCCCGCATACCAAAAAAAAAAAAAAAAAAGTACAAAGAAATATTGAATTTTAATAATATATATTTAACCAAATACATTCAAAATATCTTTTCAACATGTAATCAAATAAAAATTATTAATTGGATAGTTTACATCCTTGTTTTCCACACTAAGTCTTCAAAATCAGTGTGTATTTTACACGGACAGCACACCCCAATTCAGGCTAGCCACATTTCAAGGGCTCAATAGCCACACGTGACCAGTGGCCACCTACCGGCCAGCACAGGGCTAGAACATTCCACTCCAGAGAGTGCTCCATGTGAACTAAAGCTCATATTTAGTGAGGAAGGGACACTTCACTTTCTCATTCTGGCTCCATTTCCTACAGTCAGAAATTGGTTGGAGGGAGGAAAGGAATAGGGCAGATCATTTTTAAAGTTTTCCAAGGAGCAGTTTAGCAATGCTTGTTATCATCCCGAGGTACTTTGGGACTGAAAAGCGTCCTTGGGCAAAAGCAGACTTTCCTTGTGATGAATCAGAAGAATTCCCTGCATTCTCGGGAGTCTGATTTATGTCCCTGCACGCTCACCACCCATAGGCCTGGCGCTGGCTTTTTGCGCAGTCTCCTCTGTGGTTTGGGTTGAGAGGAATTCCCTGATCCATAGTATCTTTCCTATCTGGGACTACCCAAAGATAATTCACCCTGGAGGCATTTCCTTCTGTCTCTGGTCCTCTTTCAAATGCCAAGGCTCTGTCTCCAAAGGAGTGTAACTGATATCAGTAGCTCCCACCTCTCTTGTGTTTGGATCTTTCAAAGCAATCTCAAGAGTGCTATGGTGTTTTATCCTCATGTACCTTTGTTAGGATTGGCACTTTGATAAAGAACCCACGTTTCTGAAAAATATCACAGTGACTTCCTGATTAATCTCAGGCAAAGGTTTTCAAATTTTAGGGTGCATAGGAAGCTTTGAGGACGTTTGTTACTGTTGATACCAGGGCTCTTTGACCTGAGGGTCAGGTCTGTGCAGAGCTCCATTTTTAAGAAGCCCTGCAAGTAATTCTGAGTCATGTGGCTTGGTGCTCTACAGTTTAGAAATACTAGTGGGTATTCGAACCCAGGTTCCTATACATGGAAGTCATTGCTTTGTGTCCTCAGCTGTACCATATCAGGTGGTAACACAGTAAATCACTTGCATTTTCATATGAAAGTATGTTGCAAATCCTTTTTGCTCATCAGAAGGTTTCCCTGGCATCATAAAATTCTGTGTCCTTTTGGGAAAAGGAGCTGCCGGACAGCTGTTGTTGGTTTTTTTTTCCAGATAATAAAAGGGATGTATAGAAGCTAAATAAAAATCGAATATCACTTAGGGTGATACTAGGTTTGACACTGACTTATTTTTCTTCCCTATCCTTGTTAGGCTTTTTTGTTTTTTCTTTTATCAATTTAATTATTTAATTAGTAAGGCTCTCTTTAGATAAGTGTCAATATACAGATAAAATGAAAAGAAAGTTACCTACAGATCCATCATTCAAAAATGTTTGCTTCTTTTTTACAAAATGGATTCCTAAATAAACATAAATTCTGTTGTATCTGCCTTTTTTCCCTCCATTTTAACCTTATAATTCATTTTATGTTTAAAAATGTCTTCATCCATATTACTATTGTTTTTAATGGTAGTTTCTTCTCCAGTATACCATAATTTCATCAACCCTCTATGTTGGAACTTTTACTTTTTTTTTTTTTTTAATAGACCTTATTTTTTTAAGAACAGTTTTAGGTTCACAGCTAAATTCAGAGGAAGGAACAGAGACTTCCCATATGCCCCCTGCCGTCACACACGCAAAGCCTGCCGGATTAGCAACATTCCTCCCAATGGTACATTTGCTACAACTGATGAACCTACATTGACACACAATAATCACCCAAAGTCCATAGTTTACATTAGGTTCACACTTGCAGTTGTATATTCTATAGGTTTGAGCAAATGTATAATACTATTACAGTTTCATACGGAGTGGTTTCACTGCCCTAAAAATCCTCTATGCTCTCGTATTCATCCCTCCCTCCCCCAGTCCTTAGCAATCACTGATTTTTTTTTTTACTGCCTCCAGAGTTTTGATTTTTACAGAATGTCGTATAATTGGAATCATACACTATGTAGCCTTTCAGATTTCTTTTTTCTTTTCTTCTTCTACTTCTTCTTCTTCTTTTTCTTCCCCTTTTTTCTTTTAACAAAGCTAAGGGAAAGATTCTTTATATACTTCTTTTTGGGAGAAAGGCTTAATTTTTAATAAATGAAAACATACAAAGCAGTAACTAACACCCATTTTCCACCTCTCAGAATTAACCACTATTAATGTTTCAATACATTATTTCCCAGCCTTTCCACGTGTATAAATATCTGAAAAGTATGCAAATATTCTTCTTTTAAAAAAAGATGAGACAGTTCCAAGTAAAATGAAAATTCCCTTTGGCTGTAATCTTCTAATCTGGTCCCCTTCACCCTCTGCAGATGAAATAACAGTGATGAGTTTGGTGCATATTGTAATCCATTTTTATGCATAACATATATCTAAAAGCATCTAGTAACATCTTGTTGTGCTTTTTTACTTAAATAACATTGTTCCACATATATCGTTCTGCAGTTGGCTTTTCTCATGCAGCAATATGTTTTTGACATCTGTTCCCATGTAGTTATACATAAATCTAATTCAGTCCTTCATATTATGACTTCACCATCTCTTATTTATCTTTTCCCTATGTATGGAAATTTAGGCTCTTCCCCCCTCTTTCTTTTTTTTTGTCTATTATGAAGAGTTTTTGAACATGTCCTTATGTGTTTCTCTTTGTGGATGTGTATCTTTTTCTCTAGATTAGACACCAAAAATTAGAATCATTGGGTCACGGAGTAAACACACAGTAGTATTTTTTTTAAACAGACAGTGTCAAATTTGTCTTCCAAAGTGGGTATGCCAAGTTAAGTTTCCTATCAGCAGTATGTATCTGTATTTTCAGAAACTTGACAATGCTTAACATTAGAAAAATTAAAAATTTTTCAGTATCATGGATGAAAAATAGCATATTGTTTTGAGTTTCTCAGATAAGTAGTAAGATTAAGCATCTTTTCAATGTTTATTAGCTAAACATATACTTATGTACAACTATTTTATTATAGTCCCAGGAAAAATTCGTGTCTGGTCTAAAACTGTATTTTAAGGCTTTCAAAACATATTTTGAAATTTCCATCTAAAATTTTTGTAAATATTTATATTCTTGTCAAAACCACGATAAAATATCTATTTTCCACACTCTCACAAAACTTGATTATTCATTTGAACCTTTGCCAATCAGATAAACAAAAAGTGTACCTTGTTTTAATTTTTCACTTCTTTGATTACTGGCAATGTTAAATATTTTTTCTTTTTAAAAAATACATCCATATTTCTTTTATAGACTACACTTTATGATTTTAGCCAACTTTTATACTGGGCATTCTTTTTTTTTTATTAACCCACTGTCATATACTTTGCAAATATCTTCCCAGTTAGACATCTCTTTTAACTTTGTTTATAGTAATTTAGTTATATGCACATATTTTTAAAATTTTAAGTATTTGAACATTAACATATTTTCACTATATTTTCTGCTTTCTCTTTTAAGTAATAGCTTTAATTTCTTATCTCAAAATGCATGTTCATTATGAAAAATTGTTAAAGTGCAAGTACATTAAAGGAAGAAAGTAAAACCCATGTAATTTTACCACCTAGAGATAAGAATTACTAATACTTTGAAGTATATCCTTCCAAATTATTTCTATGCTTATAAAATGTTCACATAATTTTAAAAAATCATTTAGAACATAGCATTGTAATTAAAAAATTTTAATGACATTAAATGTTCTTAAGAATTATAAATTATAATGGTATAAAGTATTACATTTCAGGATGTACACTCATTTATTTAGCCAATCTTCTATTTTTAAATATTTAGATTGTTTCCAAATATGATTACTTTCAAAAGAGAATCTGTCTGATTCCTTCATAGGATAAGCAATCTTTCATACAGTCTCCTTCCAAGGGGAGAAATCACACTCTTTCCACAAGCATCAGTTTATTCTAGGAATGAAGATTTACATTATCCTGTTACATAGGATTATTACACTTCCTTCCCTAATGGTCCAATGGAGGAAAAAATAACCAGAACTCAGCGAGAGCTGCAGCTGTAGGAAAGAACCCAGTCGGTTTGAACAAATGTAGGCTCAGGCTTACTTCTGGAAATCCTAATCAGTAAGGTAAATGTGTGGGATGTCTTACTTCCTCCACCTCTCCAAGTCCTCAGCAGGGTCCCAGCCATCTACCTGAATGGTGGCTCTAGAAATGTGCACTGCCAACCAACCTGCAGCATCGTAAGTGGTGGCCTTGCTTAGGTGTGGCTCGGCCATTGGACCATTAGGCCCAGGGATCAAAACAGGTGGGATTTGCACCTTTCCGGTAAACCTGCTGAGCATGTGATTCAGGGATAATGTTCTAGGCCCCTGGTTCTCCAACTTCAGCACGCATCAGAATCGCCTTAAGGCGCTTGTTAAAATACAGGCGGCTGGACCCTACTCACACAATTTCTGATTCAGTAGGTCTGTGAGGAGACCTGAGAATTTGTATTTCTGACAAGTTCCCAGGTGATGTGGATGCTGCTGTTCTGGAGACCACACTTTGAGAAGCAGTCTTAGGCTCTCTCTCTCTCTCTCCAAACCATCACATTGCCATCACTTCCCTACTTAAATCCCTTTTATGGTTTCCTTCTGTCTGCAGGACAAAGTCCAGACTGCTTAGCAAGGCACATGTCTTTTCTTTTTTTTAATTTGTGTTTTGTTTTGTTTTCTTTAATTAAGTAATTTATTTTTGGCTGCGTTGGGTCTTTGCTGCTGCGCGTGGGCTTTCTCTAGTTGTGACGAGCGGGGGCTACTCTTCATTGTGGTGCGCGGGCTTCTCATTGCGGTGGCTTCTCCTGTTGTGGAGCACGGGCTCTAGGCGTGTGGGCTTCAGTAGTTGTGGCACGCGGGCTCAGTAGTTGTGGCTCACAGGCTCTAGAGTGCAGGCTCAGTAGTTGTGGCACCTGGGCTTCGTTGCTCCGCAGCATGTGGGATCTTCTGGGACCAGGGCTCGAACCTGTGTCCCCTGCATTGGCAGGCGGATTCTTAACCACTGCGCCACCAGGGAAGTCCCAAGGCACATGAGTCTTTTATGATCTGGCGCTGAGCTGCTGCTTCTCCAGACTCACTCTTCACCCTTGGCCCAGCTCTCTGCCCCAGGGAGCTGACCTGTGTGGACTACACCAATAGGTTTTGTGCTCTCTACCTTCTGTGTCAGCAGACGGGAGACTGGAGGGTGGGAAGAGAAAGTCACAATATTTTCCCCCTGGGCTTCTTTCCTCCAAGGTTTGGCAGTGGCTGCATTCCTCTACTTAAAGTCCAAACCGGCTGGGTTCTTTCCTACAGCTGCAGCTCTCGCTGAGTTCTGGTTATTTTTTCCTCTGTTGGACCATTAGGCCCAGGGATCCTAATGACCTCCTGCTATAGTTGGCCCCAGGGAAGTTTCACCTTCCCTTTTGGGTTCCTTTAACTTTGCACACACTTCTGGGGACAATCTCTTCATCACATTCTCCTTAACTACCCCCTTTTGATCGTTCCTCCTCTTTCCTGCTCAGACTCTGGCTAATTCAGACCCTCATTTTACTTTCCAGTCTCCTTTCCCACTAGGCGTGTGCTGACCACTCATTTACCAAATACCATGTAGTTCACAATTCCTTGCTTGTCCCTCTGCCTGAAAAGTCCTTTTACCTTTCTTTATGTGGAAAACTACTCTTCATCCTTTAATCCATAAATCTTCATAAAGCTTTTCCCTTCTCATTCAAACTTACTCCATGTTTCTGAGACTTTAAAAAATATACACAGGTATATTGAGAGATAAACTTTACATACCATAAAATTCACTCATTTAAAGTGTAGAGTTCAGTGGCTTTTAGGATTTTCCCAGAGTTATGCAACCATTGCCACAACCTGATTTTAGAACATTTCAACACCCCTGAAAGAAACCATATGCCTGCCCATTAGCAGTCACTCCCCATTCCTCTCAGCCCACTAATCTACTTTCTTTCTCTATGGTTTTTCCTATTCTGGACATCTCATGTAAATGGAATAATACAATAAGTGATCTTGGGTGGTTACCAAAGGGGAGAGGAAAACGGGGAGGAACAAATTAGGGGTATGGAATTAACAGACACAAACTACTATATATGAAATATATAAGCAGTGCAGATATACTGTATGGCACAGGGAATTATACCCACTGTCTTGTAATAACCTATAAGGAGTATAATCTGCAAAAATACTGAATCGCTATGCTATACACCTGAAACTACCATAGTATTGTAAATCAGCTATACTTCAATAAAATAAATTTAAAAATAAACGTAGAAAATAACACAAAAAGAACGATATCTCTATCGTAAATAAGGAACTTTTTTTGGCCTTGAATAATAAAGGATATAATAAAGTCAACATGAAGCACAAAAATTTTTCTGGTAAGGCCCAGGATTTTTATTATCTAGGCAGATTACACTTAAAGAATGACCCTTCATGTTGTAGGCAAAGGCATTGATCAGTTTAAAAAAAAACGACAGCAAGGCCATCTAAACTGAGCAATTATTACTAAGATTTTTAACACACTTCATAGCTTTTTTTAGACTCAAGTATTAAAAACTAAGGCAAATAAAATACAGTTTCTAAGTTTTGTCCTTCAAATTCATTCCAGCATTCATTTTCTCGCTATAAATGTGCGGTACTTTGAGTTCTCTTCTGAACCGATTATAATATCTTACCGGCTCCCTCATTATTAGTGAGTTAAATAAAATTTTTCATATGTGTTTATTTTATATTTGTAGGAGAGTCGTTATTTTATTCTCTTGTAAACGTAATTCTTTAACAGATGAGACACTAGGAACAGAGTCTCACCACTTTTTGCCATGTGATTGTGTGACCAACAGCTCTCTCAGGATGGGAGACAGCAATCTTCCTCTCTAGACTGAAGAATAGGAATTAAATCTTTTCATTCTTCTCGGTGGCCCCCTCACCCTTAGCCTATCATCAGCTATCTCAGAGTCAGCTGTTTTGGGTATTAGAAACAATTCTAGTATAGACTTTCATGGAGGAAATGAAAATCTGTGACATAGTAACAGGCTTCTGCTTCATCCATCTTAAAAGTCAGGTTATTTTATTTTTTCTCTTTTTAGATTTTTCTCTACATCTCAATTACGTTGATCTTGCTTTCAAGATTTTCATTTCCAAGAGCTTTTTTCTTTTTTGGTCCTTTAATTTTTTATAGTATTTTGTTCTTGTTTTATGGGTACAATATCTTCCCTAATCTCGATGATGATATTAATACTAATTTTTTTAAAAAAGAGTTCTCCTTGCCTTATTTTTATTTCCTCAAAGCACTGACCTTTTCTTTTTTTATTTCGGGGTGCACTCTTTCATTTTCATGTTAGGAACTCTCACCAGACAGTGGCATTCCCTGGCTGCTCAGGTCTGAGGGTAGGAACCTGAAAAATGCCCTGGAAGCTCGAGGTGTGTTGTATTTACCTGGCACTTCTTCCCTCTGCATTCCCCGCTTTCTAACACACCCTCTCTACTCTCCCCTGTTCCCAGACTGGCTGCCTCCCTCTTTCAAGATTCGATTCAAGCATTACCTTCTTTTGGAAGTGGTTTTGTGCCCCATTCTGCCCCAATACTTTCCCATACTCCTAGACCGTCCCATCCAGAATGGGGACAATCTGGCTCCCGCGCCTGGTGCAGTCACACATGGCAAGCCCTGGTGAAAAGAATGAACATACAAATCCCACCTCCAACATGCACATTATATGCGTTACTTCTTTTTATCCTCGTGATTACTTTGTGCCATTCTGCTTTTTTTGTGGTTCTTTTCAATTGTGGAAAAATCAGAAGACTGACAACAGATAAGATGTTGAGCAAATGAACATATCTGTAAGCAAAAGAACAGCCTTCATATTGTCATGTAGGTTTAAAGCAGAGAAGTAAATGGTGAGGGAATGAGATTGACAAGGAAGAGGGAAGGCCTACTATGTACCTGGCACTGTGCTAAGTAAGCATTTGTATACTTTAAATTATTTCTCAAAACAATTCATTGATTTATAGACAAGAAGTTGAGGCTCAGAGAGACTAAATAATTTGCCCAAGATCACACATCTATTATTTAAAATCGTGTCCTTCCGGTCCCTCTAAGCCTAGCTCCAGGGTGACTCTAGGGGAATCCAGACAGGTAGGGTGTTGGCTTTGGTGGGACTTTTGGTACATTGATTGGATGAGCCCTGTCCCAGCCCACTCAATTCCCTGTGCCTGTCCTTAGTGCCCCTGTATACTCTTTATTTAGAAGGTTGCTGTGCTTTTGGACTGAGGCTTTCAAAAGAGTCAGGCAAGCAGCCTTACTAAGTCACTTGTAACTGAAACCCTTGGTTTCCTGTGTCCAGCCTAGTGAATGTCTGAACTGCTCAGGGCAAAAACCCTTATGTATGTCAACTTTGTATTTAGCAGCACAGTTCTTAGTTATAGCAATCAATAAGACATACCCTTCTTTTGCTAATGGCTGCATTAAATGGCATCTCTCCCTTTGCATTAAGAAATCACATTACCCTGGTCTGCCAATTGACTGAAACGAAAAGAGCATTTCCAACAGCTGTACCTTTTTAACTGCTGCTGCTTTTCTTTTGGGCCTGGCACTAAAAAGGCAGATGAGATGAACAGAATGGGACTCCTAGTTTCCTCGCCTTGCCCACCCCTTACATGGGCACTGACCATGAAACTAAACTAATAAATGAGCTTTTCAGGCCTAACTGTCATATGCAGCACTTAAGACACACAGGGAAGTTCTAGAACTCTTTTCCACAAGCCATTTCTCCACTGAGTAGTGTCAGAGAACTCACCCAACAGATGTGACTGAGCCCAGCGCGCTGAGGAAATGGAGCATTTGTATTATGGGTCATCATTTCTTTATATTTTTTTATTTCCAGATCATTGGATTTAGGTCCAACCTAATTTGGGTAGGTCCAAGGCCAGATGACACAGTGATAATCTTCATTAGCAAAGCAATATTGTGTACTTTTTCCCACATCTGATTAATGGATTATATCCTTATATATATTGTAACTTTCAATATGTTTTTCAAGCCATTAATCATTTAATCTTTCCCTCAGGCATGCAACCAGGCCTTATTTTTGTGCTTTTTGAGAGTATTCTTTCAACAGAGTAAGTCATAAAAGCTAAAATGTATTCATTCTCTTCCCAATTTGTGGATCTGAGCCACCATAAAGCATTCTGACTACATAAAGAAAGGAACTGTGTAAAAAGCAAGTATTATTAATGTATTACTTCCCCTGGGCACATGTGCCAACCAAAATATTAAGCTCCCTTTAAAGAAATGTTTGGGAATTATTAGTTTATCACTCAGTTAAAGGTTTATGTGTCTAAAAATATTCCAACCAAGCTTAATGTGCCTGGTAATGTAATGTCATATGTAGTCTTCCAAAAGGGATATTTTGGGGTCTGCAATTTCTCCTGTTTGGGTTGTGATCTACTTTTTCTTAATTACTGGAATGCCAGAAAAGTGAATTTTAGCGTATAGGCCAGTCTTGGATATAATTGTCAGTGTCCCTTTATGTTGAAATTATAAATGCCCAAATGGAAGAGTTTCTATTTACCACTTTTCTGTTTAAACATGTTGCCCATGTCTGCTACAAAAATAGATGAAATAAACCAAAATGTTTATTTAAATCCAAATAAAAATCATTGGCCCAATTTGTTTACCATAAATGATCAGAGTATTAATTCTAGCTTAGCTTCCTTCTTCTATACTGCTCCTTTCCTCTTTGCTTTGAACTCAACACTTGAAAAATCATCTGTTCATTTTTGGTGTAGAATTGGAAGCCACGCTCCCACCCCACCCCCTGCCCAAGCAAGATTACGGTGAGTTTGTGGACGGGCAATGCATGGCCTGACCTCATCTGTGCCCCTGGAGGGGCTGGGCAAACACTGCTCACAATAATGCAACAGCTGTCGCAGACCAGCCTCTTTTTTTCCCAGCAAAGCAAGCAGGGGGCTGAGTCTCACTAACTGCACTGGACATCTACTTTTTTTTTCTCTGAAAGGGAAGGTGGCCCTAATGCAGCCTGTCTCCAGCCCACCCTTTCCCCGCTATCTTGCCCATCCACAAGCAGTAAGTTAGTCAGTTGAGGCTTTGGAGGTGAAATATGATGCAAGAGCAGACAGGGAAATCTTAGACATGGAACAAAGCCATTTGAGAACGGTCGCATCAGCCTAGCACTTTGATTTTGTGTGTTTGCCTCTTAAATGCTAGTTACTATAGCGACCACGAGCAACAGATAGGAAGGAGATAATGGAAACAGTCAGTGGCTTTTCAGGAGGAGTGTATATCACATTTTTTTTTGAGTTTTACTTGCACTGACTGTTAAGTCAAGGATACCTACTTTAATTCATGGTTAAATTGGAATAGAAAATGAATCGTAATTAGCCACCTGACACTGTTCATCTGAAACCTCAGAGTAAGATTTTCAGTATTCCAGGTTTCTGCCAGCTGTAGAAGTATGCATGTTATAGAGCTAATCAGGAAAAGAGTCTCAGAAACCCACTTTAAGGCTTATTAATATCGTTCTTTATTCTGATTTAAATTCTCAATGTCAGATTTATCCTGTTAAGTTTAAATTGTAGAAACAATTGATAGCAATTCCCCTTCTCTCTGCTCTTCTTAAATGATTAGATGAGCATTTCCCCATATCATTAGACATTGCAAAGATTCAAGCATATGAACCACAGAGTCTCACACAGAAGTAATAAAGACGCTATAAAAGCTGAAGACCAACCTGCACAATTTTATGGTATTTCTCTGTCTTATAATCTATTTTCTCTTCAGTGTGCTGCATGTTGTCTAAACAGTCATTACAAATTCTTACTTTCCCTTGCACCTAATTACCAGCTTTCTAGTCAGAGGCGAAATTCTGCTTTGGTAAAGCCTGCACTGCAAACCCAAACAATACAGAGACTTACAAAAGATCTCCTCGAACTTAACAGAAAAGCAAAAAGTAAAACCGCTTCTCTGCCCCTGATGGAAGTGATTATCAGTTCAAGATTGCCCACAGAGAAGCCTCTCTCCATGATGCATGGAAAAGTTTCCAGAACATAATCTAATAACAGCAAAATAAATAGAAATACTAAATAAATAGAACGACAAACCCACGGCTCACATCACTAATGGAAATCCAGAGTGCTAACAGTATGCGGGTTTTTCCTGTGACCCAGAGCATGTAAGGGGTATGCACCCAACCTAAGTGATATCATATCGAGGTGTGGAATGTCATTGTGCTTTTCCATGTGGAAAAAGTGATGTACAGAAAAGGGATATGGCTCGCCTAAGGTTATGTTGCACAGAGGTGAACTTACTATGGACTCAAGTATCCTACTGTTCAGCTGAGGCTTGGTCTTCTAATTCATTGCCTTTTCTAGCACCTAAGCTCTCTTTTCACCATGAAACCTTACACTTTCCTTACATCTCATGGAGCCTAGTGTGGTGATCAGAAAATAATTACTTTAACAATAACTTTTAAAATGTATGCCAGTGATGCATGTTCATTCATTATGGAAATACTGAAACTATAGTCAAGAGAAAAGAAGGAAATAAATTCAACTGTAATTCTATCACTTGCATTTTAGACACTTGCATATTACCCTTTTAGACATTTTCCTTAGCATATTCATAGTGTACACATAATACATATAATAAATATCTAGTCTTATTTTCAGCAAAATAGGATTGTATAATACATAATTTTATAACTTTGTTACACATGGAGGTTGCTAATATATAAATATGTTAAGAAATATTCTTCTACCACTTCATTTTTAATGGCTAAATAATGTTCTATTATATAGAATTCGATAATTGTGAACTTTATGGGTTGGGCATTTAGTTTTTTTTGCACTTTTAAATGAATTTTTTAATGAAATATTTTATTAAGTAGAAACACTGAAAAATATGGGGGTGAACATTTTTACAATTAATATTTGTACACATCCTTAATTACAAATACATAATTATTTGTTGATTAGTATTAGTCTAATGATGTTTTTAAGTCCAGCAACTTATAGATCATGTGCACCATAAAAGCATATTCCTTCTGAAGGATCCATATTCTACCTCCCTAGGGTACCACACAAAGAGTTATCTGTTGAAAGTGACCTTGAACTTTACAGTCATTGCTACCCTGGCAATATAGGCAGGCAGGATTTTAGCACTGAGGAAAGAGGAGAGATGATGAAGAGTTGAAAGTTCTGATTAAATAAAGAGATTCTTCGTTAGTGAAAGAGTTCAGTGCCATCCCATATGGCAAATTCTGAATAGAAATATTCTCTGAACGCCAAAGGGATAGAAAATACTATCCGTGCAAAGGGACAAATTGTGGGGAATAAACTGTGAAGGTCAGATTATTTTCTAAGAAGCCACATGGAGAAAGAAAACTCCTGATGACAGAATCCCATCAACCAGCAGGCCAGCCTTGAAATATGAACTTTCATGGGATATCATGAATCCTTCTAGGAACTGCAAATCTCCTTGATCTTTCTGCCGGCAGTGTTTTGGAGATGTTTACAAGTAAAACTGTGTAACCTAAGACTTGCCTTTCAGGAAAAGAATAACTGGTAATCCGATCCTAGAAAGCTTTCTGCACTGGGTTTTTAAAATAGTCAGCGAATGGAAGGATTTCCCTCCCACCTTGCGCACAAAGGGAAATGGGATGGGAACCAACATGTACTCAGTTGCTTCTATGAGCCAGGTGCTACGGTAAGTACGTGCATCATCTCATTGCTTCCTCCCAACAGCCTCAATAGTGACTCATTATTTTTCCATTTTATATGAGAGGGAAACTGAGATTCAGAGAGATTAAAAAATGTACTCCCAATCATACATTTGGCTAGTGGCAAAGACTAAATTTGAACATAGTTCTGCCAAACTGCAAATCACATGTTTTTTTCTACCACACTGATGTATTTAAAAAGTCTTTACCACATCTCACCCAGATCTTTGTCCTTTTTGCTGTAAATCTCAGTCAGTTCGATGGGTGTGGTCTTGGAGGTTACAGTCTCACTGGAACTAGTGTCCTGGACATTTGCTTAGATCTCTTCTATATAGGCTCAGATATACTGAAAAATAGAACTTAACCTAATGTGTCCCATTGGAAAAGAAATATGTTGTGTGTGTAAAGAACACCAGTTCACAATTTCAAAATTTATAAAATCTGCAACTACTAAAAAAAAAAATCCCACTACCTTGGCCTTTTAAAACTCAATTTTATGTTTGTCCCAACGAGTTCCTTTATAGATGCACATTAAAAACAAATGCTAACAACACACTCTGGGGCTGGTTTTGAATTGTGTTCAACAAAAAGCTGACACACATTTTCAAAGCTGGCCTCTGCTTTCCAAAAAGTCTTTTAAGGAAGCAGTTTAATTTATGTATAACTGAAACTTAGAGAAGGGTGTGGTTATTTACATAGACTGGGATTCCCAAATTACCAACAATATCTAAAAACAGAAAAATTATTTTCTGTAAAGAGAAGACAAAATGAAGTGAAGATCAAAGCTTTCTTCTTATATTCTGTTTGGGTTTCTGAGGGTGGTAGGGGAAAGAGTAATTCTTTCTGAGGTCTACATAAGCTCATCAAAGCATAGTCATGTTTATATTTGAAAAGCTAAGACTAACCACTCAGAGAAAAGTGGATTGGAAGGTATAGAGTAAACAGGAAGATGGGGAGGCATCCTTTCAAAGACGGAGGACCCAGGTGTTCCTCCTGGTCACCTGTCACAGAAAAGTAGACAGCCATGGAGAAGGCCACTGAGAACCCTATTTCATTCTCTGTCTTTCCACACTTAATCTAACATGTTCCTCTTTTACAATTTAATGTAGCTACATTTTCTTAATTCCTAGCTAAGGAAGAATTTTGAAATGGAGTGAAGAAAATAAGAGTGGCAGTATTTTATATCTTTTATTTTACAGGGTACTTGGTGATGGTGCTGGGTTGTGAAACCTAAGAGGGATTTTAATAAGAGTTTGCAGAGGACAACAGAGGACAACTTGGGGAGGCTCAGCATTGAGGGTGTTGTGAAGATGGCAGGCCCAGGGTTGAAAAGGAGGAGAAAAGGCAGCAAAGACAAGCTTCCTCTTAGGTAAGATTTGCTAGGTCTCTAGTATTGGAGGTTCAACAATCTCCTGCTTTGTCTGTTACTATAAAACACCTTCACCCTTAGCATCAGCTCTTTACAGAACATACCTGTAAAAAGGTGGAAAGAAATAATCATGAAAAGTGTTTGTTTTTTGAATTATGAAAGCAAGATTAAAAACAGATGAACAGGGTTTCCCTGGTGGCGCAGTGGTTAAAAATCTGCCTGCCAATGCAGGGGACACGGGTTTGAGCCCTGGTCCGGGAAGATCCCACATGCCACGGAGCAACTAAGCCTGTGCGCCACAACTACTGATCCTGCGCTCTAGAGCCTGTGAGCCACAACTACTGAGCCTGCGTGCCACAACTACTGAAGCCTGCATGCCTAGAGCCCGTGCTCCACAACCAGGGAAGCCACCGCACTGAGAAGCCCGTGCACCACAAGGAAGAGTAGCCCCCGCTCGCTGCAACTAGAGAAAGCCTGCACACAGCAACGAAGACCCAATGCAGCCAAAAATAAATAAATTAAATAAATTAATTAATTTTTTAAAAAAGACAGATGAACAAGACATAGCAAATGTTGGTTACATACAGTTTGGCTGTTGTTGATGTTAGAAATACAAGGTTACTGCATTTAAAAAAATTAAATGGAAGTATTTTTTCCTTTAACTGTAAATATGTAAATATTTAGTGTAAATATGGTGGGTTCATTTTTATAAAATGAGCAAACGGAGTGAATAACATCCTAATTTGACTGAAATATCCAGGAAATATAATTGAGGTCCACATCAGTTTATTTAGACTTAATCTATTTAAATAATTACTTTAATTCTTCCTCTACTTTAATTGTTAGATCAGTCCCATGCATTATTTTGGAGTTTCTTAACCCTCTTCTACATATGAAGGCTTTACTTACAAATACCTGGTAGGCATCTGTACTTAGAAAACTCCTCTATCATTATAGCATACAACATTATTAACAGGTAAAAATCTGATATGAGTTCTACGTACAAATAAGACCGAACCACTTGAGGGATGATCATCTATTCCTCTCTTGGTGACAATCTCTCAGCCTTGGGCAAGAATGTGATCAACATCATCAAATTTTTTTTTTCTTTTTTTTTTTGCGGTACGTGGGCCTCTCACTGTTGTGGCCTCTCCCGTTGCGGAGCACAGGCTCTGGACGTGCAGGCTCAGCGGCCATGGCTCACGGGCCCAGCCGCTCCACGGCGTGTGGGATCTTCCCGGACCGGGGCACGAACCCGTGTCCCCTGCATCGGCAGGCGGACTCTCAACCACTGCGCCACCAGGGAAGCCCCAAATATTTCTTTGGTGCACGCAGGAGTGCTGTTTCTGCACTGGGCTCCATGCCTGCTCTCTTCTGGTGGTTAAATAGAGTTGAAACTTCAACCCCTCAAAGAAAATTCTAAGAATTCACTTGTGAACTGAGCTCTAAAAATTAGTAGTTTTATATACTTACATCTACTGTATAACTCACTTGCACTGGAGCCAAATCCCAAAAGTCTAAAAGTCTAAATCCTTAAAAGCACCAAGAAGAAGGTAGACTTGCTCTTTTAAACTAAATATCAGGTGATTGAGAGCTTTCAGATTATGACTTGTTTTGTTTTTTGAGTAGAGTGGGGATGAGTATTTGGGCTTAAGGGAAGCAATCAGTGCTCTGAATAGCCCATCTCTACTTTCAATTATAAATATATATATATATTTGTACATTTTATACATACATAAATATATACAATATATTTAACATTCAGATTATTCTGCTGTAGTTACATTATCTATCAGGATTTTAATTTGGGGGGCATCCTTAGAGTCCTTCAAAAAATAGTTTTATTCTCATATTATTTTCATCAGTAGTATGTAATTACACATCTTCACTAGGCTAAGTGAAATCCTGACACTTGGGTCTTTTCTTCAAAAGAATAGTTTATTTCAGTATGTTCGTCTCCCTCTGGTTGTGAGATAAAAATTGGTGGCTTGGAATGCTTGTTTAACCATGATAGCATGGGGCCAACTGGAAAGGGAGGAGGGCCTAGAAGGAGATCTACCTCCAGAAATAGTGCCAACACTGAGAGGTAAACCTTGCAGCAGGGGCTGGCAGGAACTCCAGGTAAGCAGAATGCATAGTCTAGTGGTCTTCAAACATGAGTGTTTGTGAAAACCACTAGGACAGCTTGTTATAAACATGGAATTTTGACCCTCAGAGCTAGAGCTTCTGATTCAGTGGGGTAGGGTGGCTCAAAATAAATAATATTTTAAAACAATACTCCTGAGTGATTCTGCTACAGGTGAGCTGTGGACCACACTTTGAGAAACACTGCTCTAGGGGGTTGCAAAATGGGTAACAGGTGAGAGTCAGGGATAGTAATTGGCAACAGGAATATTGCATCCTGGGAGTGGGCTGTCATGGAAGATGAATAGAGCCTTTGCTGAGGAATTCAGATGCAGAAAATATTCTGAGGACTCAACTGGCAAGCAGTGGTAGTAGGAAAGTCCCAAAGATTCCATTTCCCAACTGAGACCAGTCTCTAGCCTTTGGAAGGAGGACTATTAAGAATAAGGCAGTGCTCTATCCTGGAGGACAGGGGCTCAGACCAAGGGAACAAGGCACTCATCTGACCCAGGGCATCAGGAGGAGACTGGGGCTTAGGAAGAAACTCTGTAATGAGTTGAATTGGGCCCCTCAAAAAAGATATGTTGAAGTCCAGATCCCCAGTACCTCAGAATGTGAACTTTCTTGGAAATAGGGTCTTTACAGAAGTAATCAGGTTAAAATGAGGTCTTTAATCCAATATAACTGGTATTATAAAAAGGGAAAATTTGGACAGAGAGACAGAAACTCACAGAAGGAGGAAGGTGTGATGATGTGATTGGGACGGTGCGTCTGCAAGCCGGGATTGCTGGCAAATGCCAGAAGCTACAAGAGTCAGGGAGGATTCTCTGCTAGAGGTGTCAGAAGAGGCATGGCCCTGCCAACACCCAGACTTCAAACTGCTAGCGCCCCCCACCAAACTGTGAGAGAATAAATATCTGTTGTTTTAAGCCAGCCAGTACTACGGTACTTTGTTACAGCAGCCCTGGAAAGTTAATACAACCTACACTTCTTCCCATCCCCATCACCCCTCCCCTGGCTCCAGTCACATGACCATCTGTTGCCTGGATGCCTCCAGCAGCTTCCTGGTGCAGCCCTCCTCTCCAAATTTGCTTTTCTCCCCTCCATTCTCCACTCTTGGCCAGAGCAATGTTTCTAAACACAAACCTATCAGTTCATTTGCTTGCTTCAAATGCGTTGGCTTCTCATCTCTTTTAGAATAGAGTGCTAACCTCACTTCATGGCTTATAGCCTTCTTCCATCTGGCCCTGCCCACTTCCCCATCCTCATATCTTATTATTTACTCTGTTTCTCTTACACTTTGCCCACTCTACCCTCAAAACTAACACTTAGTTCTGAGAATATGTCGTCTTTTCTTTCCTTTTAGGCATTGTAGATACTGAATGCTCTGTTTAGGACTCTTTCCACTGACTCTTTTGGTAAGTCACAACCATGCTTGAAGTCACATCTTGGATGTCATTCCTGTGACACTTGGGTTTGATGTCCTTCTTGGTATCCACAGCACCAATTAGTGCCCCCATCAGAGCACTTATGATACTTGGATGTCACTGACTTCTTACTTGTTGGTGTTTGACCCGCTAAATGTAAGTTCCATGAGGGCAGGGACCAGACCAGTGGTGGCTTCAGAACTTCCATGATGAAAGGATTTGAGTGGCAATCTGGTTATAAGAAGGGTTAGGAATTTATTTGGGGTGGGGTGGGGGGCTAACGGAGAATATGGGGTATCTAAAGTCTCCCCAAACTATTTGTTGTATTGCCTTTGGCAGGCATCATGCTTATCTTGTTCAGTACTGTGCCTGGCACATAATAGGTACTCAAACATGTTGACTAAGTGAATAAATGACTGAATATGTGGGAAGATCCATGATTATTTCTTGTGCTCAAGGTCAGAGCCAGATGTACCGAATCTCAAATGGAACTAGAACATCTTAAAATCCTTCCTGCCTAAGGTCAGGATTGGTTGTCAGTGGCTCGAGCTGTTGGAAGAGGAGAGATGCAGAGACTGGGAGCCAGGCTAAGCTCCATTCTGGGAAGGCTGACTAGTCATCCCATCCTCACTTCCTCTGGACTGGTCCTTCCTGCTGCTCATCAAAAGTAAAGCTCTCATTATCAGCTCCTCACCAGCTGCTTCCTTCTTTTGCAGCAAAATAAAAGGGTACCATTTCTCCAAGATGGATGGTCTACGTAAGAATGACTTTACTGACGCTCTAAAGACACCACAAAGCAGCCACCCTCTTATATTTTTATTGAATGGACATGACCATTCAGGATCCCATAACATTATGTCAATTTAGGGAATGGTAAGAGTTGCATTAAAAAGGGACATTAAAATAGAAAGTGATAACACAAAAACTACTGTAATTGATAAACAAATTCAGCAAGGTAGCAGGATACAAGATTAACATATAGAAATTAGTTGCATTTCTTTACACTAACAATGAAATACCAGAAAGGGATTGTAAAAAAACAATCCTTTTAAAAATTACATCCAAAAAATACTTAGGAATAAACATGACCAAGGAGGTGAAAGACTTATATGCTGAGAACAAGAAAACATTAATAAAGGAAATGGAAGATGATTTCAAAGAAATGGAAAGATATCCCATGCTCTTGAATTGGAAGAATATTGTTAAAAAGGCAATACTACCCAGAGGAATCTACAGATTTAATGTGGTCACTATCAAATTACCCATGACATTTTTCACAGAACTAGAACAAATAATCTTAAAATTTATGTGGAACAATAAAAGACCCAGAATTGCTAAAGCAATACTGAGAAAAAGAGCAAAGCAGGAGGCATAACCCTCCCAGACTTCAAACAATACTACAAAGCTACAGTAATCAAAACAGCATGGAACAGACATATGGCTCAGTGGAACAGAATAGAGAGCCCAGAAATAAACCCACACATCTATGACCAATTAATCTTCGACAAAGGAAGCAAGAATATACAATGGAGAAAAGACAGTCTCTTCAGCAAGTGGTGTTGAGAAAGCTGGACAGCCACATGTAAATCAATGAAGTTTGAACACTTTCTCACACCATACACAAAAATAAACTCAAAATGGCTTAAAAACTTCACATGCAGTGAAGGCAAACTTTGGAGGAAGAATATATACTGAGGTTGAAGAGACCGTGGAAGAATCCTGACAATCACATTGTTAGACAGCCAACAGCTATTTATTGAGTACCTTCAAGGAGTACTGTTCTAGAACTAAAGAGGACATGGAAAAGGGGCCATAACTTCCACAAGTGCATTGTATGCATTAATGGAGTATGTACAATAGAACGTTTGTGTGTAGCTAACACTGCATTTCTATGATATATATTTGCAAGAGGACTAGAGCAGAGGAAGAATTCAGCAGCCATGTAACATTGTAGGTTCCCCACCTTTATCTTTTCTAATGTAATTGTAGGCTACACTCCGAGCCAAAAAGGCAAACTGCTTTCATTTCAAGCACAAAGCAAGAGGGTTAATAACTCAGAATGAGCGTGGCTGGGGTTGAGAAGAATTCTCAGAGTATCTAGATTCAATGAGAAGAGTGCCATGATCACTTAGGGGTGTCTGCCAATTAATGGGGTTGGGGGGGAGAACAAAGGCATCATATATTTGCATAAATTTTCCATCCCTGTTCTATCAATAGGTCATTGGCAGATATCTGAGTATCCCCGGGGGCTTTCAGTTTCAACTTCCTTCCTAACTGTAAGCTGGAAGTTTGCACTTCTAGACATTCTTTTAATGAGATGGTAGATTTTGTCTTCTAGGTTGAAAAATAAGAGATTCAATTAAAAATGCACAGATACTTAACCTACTTCAATAAGATGGCTCATTAATAATCAAAGAAATGAAAACAAGTAAAATACTCTTTAAAAAACCTATTAAATAGTAAAGATGAAAGAAAAAAGAAAATTCAGGAAATTGTACACGCTCATATAACACTGAACAGAGTGCAAGTTGTTGTAACCTTTCTGGAAAGTCATTAGAGAATATATAAGCAAGAGCCCAAATGTTCATATTCCTTTACTCAGTGATTTTAATGCCCCAAATTTATCTTAATCATATCATCAATTAGCTACAAGGTTCAGTTTAAAGATATTTAATGCAGCATGTTTTTAAACAGCAAAAAGTTAAAAATAACCTAAATATCTAACAAGATGGTGTTGATTAAATAAATAATGTTAAGTGCATTAAATAGAATAATATGGGAGCCACCCAAAATCCTCACAGATTACTAAAAATAAATTATCTATTCAGTGAAAAATGCAGGCTACAAAGCACTATATGTAGTATGATTGTAATTTACTGAAAACATTTTTCCTTTTTAATAGTGTGTACTAATTGTATTAATAGTGTGTCATAAGCACACATACACAAGACTAAAAGGTAATACACCAAATGCCAACAGTGATGATTTCTGGATTTATGGGTGAATTTCAATTATCTTTATTTTTCTGCGCTTTCCAATATTTTTCACACTGAAATGTAAAACAGAGAAAGAAGATAATTGCTTGTTAAAAATTTACCCATGCTCTAAGTTGCCTCTGGAGGGTCGTGGTCTAGCCAATCTACTCATCTCCAGCTAGAACTGAACAGAATTCTCTATCATAGTTTGTTACTTTGGCATGCATCGTACAAAGCATACTACAAATGACACTTTCTATAGGCAAAGAGATCGAAAACATTGGAGTGAAAGAGGGGACATAAATAATTAGGGTAAAGTCAGGCTGCAAGTCATTGGCAAGACCTTAAAGAAAATTAGACTCCAGTTTCCTAGACCCACACTTAAATCCCTCCACCACACTCTGTCCCATTGTTCAGACCCATTTGCCTGTCACGTGCCTGCTAATCAGTTAGAATTCAGTCTTTGCTGAATTGGATTATGAATAAAAAGTTTTTTTTTTCTTTTGTCTCAACTGCTGTTGAAGTCTTCTCTGGGGCCTTCAGACTAAATGGCTTTCCGATCTCAAAGAGCCCTTCCTATTTTTGTGACTATAGCATGTTTGCAGCTGGAGGTATTTTATGTAGCCATTCTTTCCCAGGCAACATCAATGTTAATTTTATTCACATGTTAATATTGACCTATTATATATTATTGGAATTTGTAATTTTGAGGTAACAGATACTTCTAGATATTGTAAGATTGTTATCTCACCAGTTACTACAAATGAAAATGACAAAACCAGGAATTTTTTTTTTTTTTTAATCCACACAACACAATTGATTCCATCAGATTGGTAGAACTGGGTAAGGGGTATAGAAGCAGCCTATTTGTGATGTAACAAAGAAGGAAAGAATAGGCCTAGAGGCACAGAAATCTGTCCATTTTTTGTCTGACTTAATCTCCAACTTGCTCATAACTCAAACTGTTTTTTTCACTTTCTCAGAGACCCAGCGTCTCAGCTGTAAAACAGAATAATTTATGCCCGTCACATAAAACACAGGGTTGGGGAGGCGGCCCACTCAAAGTGGAGATTAGTTCAAAGTGATACAAATACCTTACAAGTTCCATCAGCTTCTTAAAGAAGTATTTCAAATAGTAAGATATTATTAAACTACTTTAATACTTGATTAAAGGTAATACTAATATACCTTACACTTGTATAGAACTTTTTAATGAAGTAATATGGTAAAGTAAAAAAAATATATTCTCAGTTAAATGTGTCACATATTAACTTCTAAAAGGCCTTTTTAGGTATTTAATATATAAAGTAACATTATTTAATACGAACATTGTGAGTGTATTTTGTGTGAATTTGAATTATCTGCATTTAAATAACACAATATAAATATAAAAATAAAGTTTTCTTTAATGCACAGAACTTGAGATGAGAGTCCCCAAATTAAAAATGTATCACAAATCACGTGACTTCAAAACTGGTGGGCCCAGTGGATTATTGATACTGTTGCCTGGAACGTGAGAACTTCATTTTATCCATTTAGGGAAACAGAAATACATGCTTTCTCTCAACAGGACTCATCCTGAGTAACACAGGTCTTGAAATAATTGTGAGCCCTGAATTAATCGAGTCTCTGGGCATCTATCCTTCGTAAAACATGGTCCTGTTCCTCACATAAAAACAATTATGGGATATCAACATTTATTACCTTGAATGCCTCTCATTTTGATTTTGACTTTAGATAAAAAATTAGATCAAATAATGTCAGCATTTTGAATCCAGTTAAACATGCCATCTGTATTTGCAGGAACACCAAATAGCTGGCCTATAGTCTTCAAAGCCATAGTAAGACTCCTACAACTTCCACCAGGAAAGTAGTTTATTCCTAATCCCAAACCGGCTCTGATGACTCAAAATGACAATGACTTCCCTGCTCAATTTCCACTGTACTAATGGCTTTTTAATGGCTAAATCCATAGATCTATATTTAGACCTCTTTTGCTTGGCTTCCCTGTATTATTTGCTTCTTGAAACCCTTCCCTTTGCTTCCTGAATATGACTCTACAGTTCTCTTACCACTCAGCACTCTGCTTCTGTCTTCTGCTTGTTCCTCCTTTTCTGCCCGTAAATGCTGGTGTTTCACAGGCTTCCAGCTATTCGTCTTTTTCTCTTCTAACTCTATATAAACTCTCCCTGAGTGATGTCACCTGTTCCCTTCACTTTAGCCTCCATATATACAGTCATGACTCTTACCTATGACTATCTTTAGCTCTGCATATCTAATTGAATAGCCTCAGGCACCCAAATTGAATGCATTATCTCCACTGTCCTCATCAACTTCTTCTTGGCCTTTTTATCTTCCTATATTCCATCTTTCATCAAGGTCATCACTCAGGCTCCAAGCTAGAAGACAAAGCCATCCCCAATCACTCCTTCTCCCTCACCTTTTACTATCCAGTTTCTCATCCATCGTTAATAATTCTATTATAAAACTATATTTTAAGTTTGATTCCTCTTCTCCATTTCCACTGCTACTACATTAAGCAGGCTTCCTCATGTCCTGCTCAGCCTACTGCAATAGCACCCTAAACTGTATCCCTGCCACTAGCCTCTTCCTCCACATAGCTCACTCCCTACGCCACCGCCAGAGTGAGCTTCCTAAAAAACAAGGCTGCTCATGCTTTAAAACTTCCATTGGCTCTCTGGTCAACAGAGGTGTTTGAATAAATGAACAATGGATTTCTTTAATAGAAAGTTAATATTGCATAATGATTAAGAGGCCAGATTCAGGAGTCAGGCATAGTTTGATTCAGGAGTTTATTATCTGAGTGACCTTGGGCAATATCTCTAAGCTTTACTTTCGGCACTGCCTAACCAAAGGAGTTGCAGAGGTGAAAGATGATTTCCAAATGAATGAAATTAATTGAAAGAGGCAATAATTCTGCTTTCATGAGTACTCGCTCTGTCTTTCCAGTCACAATATGTACTCACTTCCAAGAGGTTGATCAAGATTAGAAATGTTCACATATTTGGTTATAACCTTTCCAAGGGCTTAGCTATTTCTCAGAGGATTGCAAGCACTTATTGAGACTCTAGCTCATCTTTCTTTACTCCACTTCCAAAAAAATTTCTTGCACATAGTTCTGTAGTCATAAATCATCTCGAGTATCCCAGGCCTGGACTCTCCAGAGCTGCAGATCATCATCTGAATATAATTCTCAAATCTCCGGGTGCCACTCTGCATATTCCGGCCCTGCATTACTTTGGCCTCTTCTTTGATGTTCAGAAGTTGGTGTCTTCACATGTACATTCTCAATGATCCCTTGTTTTCATTTTTGGAGAGAGATTTCTTAATGTAGACCAATAGCATTTCTTTTTCAGTACTTTTTATTCATAAGATATTCTGAGGCATGCACAGTTCTGGCGTAATCTTTCAATGAACTTAAATTAGAATCATAAAATAGCAGAGCTAGAAGGGGTCTTAAGAGACCATCAGATCTAGCCCTTTGCCCTTCAGCAGTTGTCATAGCCTTTTCTCTTTGGGGCAAATTGGATGATTTATTTGTTTTGGTCACACCTGAGCAGCATGAGTTTAGTGTAAAAAGGGTTTAAACTAGTTTAAGATGAGATGGGTTTGGTCAAAGAAAAGGCCATACTCTTTATGTCAAAGGAAATGGATGTTGGGAGTAGGTGAGCATATATCACAGAGTCTGAACAACAAGTTTCCCCAGGGTGGACTGGAATTCCAGTGGTTCATGATCCTGTCAAAATCAAGTGGTAGAGAGAAATGGGCTCCAGATTTCCTCTACTGCAGCTGAAACTTACAGATGCTAGTCAGTGCTAAAATGAGAAATATTAGGACCTTTATTTTCTCTCATATAAATTATTTATACAGGAAGGAAAATAAAGATTATTGATCATTGGGTTACAACTTCAAAAGGAACAAGTGTTCTGTGGAGAAATCAGTTTGGTTTTGTGTGGAAAAACAGACCATCCTGGGAGCAATGGTGATTATACCTGTTAAGCCACACGGTAAAAGAAAGCAAATTTGTTAGCCATATGGGATCAGTCAAGGGAATCTGATTGTTTTGTAAAGGTCTTGGTGTCAGTCCAGGACTATTTGATAGGGGCTCTGGTACCTGAAGCTGAGGTCTTTTATGTGTTTCTTGCACATTTACCATCTGCTTGAGCCTGTGTTTTTAGAGTTAATTTATTTCACATGTTATCAGACCTGGAAGAAACCTTACAGATCATCTGGCTTCTTGGTGGCCAATTCACGTGCACTCACAGGCCAGGTACTAAGGTAAGTGTGTGTGCTGCTGGGCATGCGTGAGAGGGAGTGGTGGGGACTAGGTCGGACTGGGGAGTGGAATAAACACTACCACCTCCCCCCCCACACACACATACTGTGCCTGTCAAAGGATATTTGGGGCCAGAATTGACCCATGGGCCACAACTTTGCAACTGCTATGTCTCTAACCCCCTTATTTTTATTTATTTATTTATTTATTTTTATTTTTTTTTTTTTGCGGTACACAGACCTCTCACTGTTGTGGCCTCTCCCGTTGCGGAGCACAGGCTCTGGACGTGCAGGCTCAGTGGCCATGGCTCATGGGCCCAGCTGCTCTGCGGGTGGGATCTTCCCGGACCGGGGCATGAACCCGTGTCCCTTGCATCGGCAGGCGGACTCTCAACCACTGCGCCACCAGGGAAGCCCTAACCCCCTTATTTTGTAAAGGAAGAAGCTGAGGCCCCCTGTATGACTGATGGCAAAGCTATGAATAGAAGCTGGGTCTCTGTTTCTTAACCCGATGGCTTGGGGAAATGTGTCTCCAGATGTGCAAGAAATGCCGTATCACTAAGAAATGCCATCACTTGGTGTGGCTGGAGTGTGGGCTTCAGAGAGAGAGGGTGGAAAGTGATAGGAGATGGGGGTTGGACCATGAAGAGCATCTTCTGCCACTCCAATCTTGCAAAAATAGAAAACAAAACGCAAAACTTGGGGAGCCGCTAAATTACAACAACTTGTTGAGAGAACGTTGTACGGAGGGGCCGCAACTTCAATGTGGGAGAACCCCAGAAAGTATGTCAGGCCAAGTCACACGAGGCCAGGCCAGGAGGCCAGTATTTGGAGGTGTTCTCTGCTCTTCACAGACTTTGCTCAGCCCCCAGACCAGTGACAACTCAGTTCCATCCTGTGGCAGTTGAGTCAGATATGGAACCCATCCCACAAATAATCTCCCTTGTTGATAGAGTTGGGCAGAAGTGTTGCTGGGGGATGAGAATCAGTGATCATATTCTTGAAATTAGAAGCAGACAACTTTAAAGATTCATTGGTCTTAAAGAGATGATCTGTATAAATAATTTATGGATCAGGAATAATAATTCTCCTAAATTCATTTCCTAAGAAGGCCCTTATTATCCAAAATCTTCTTTCTGCCTCCATCCTAAAATAATGTTCTCTTTTTAGCAATCACTTTATCTACTCTAAAAAAAATTATAAAATGGAAACATATGAATTACATAAGAAAGTCACAACTTTTCCTCTTAGTGTTCCTGTCTTACAGTATGGAAGGCAAGAAACCATGAAGGTTCATGGTGAAATGACTGAAGGGCCTCAGCAGGTCCAGTCATCAGTATAGGGACAGCCTTCTCATCGTCCTCTTTCAATGCTTAAAATGTGTTGTCTCTTTGTTCTCCATCTCCTGTGGGAAGACATGTGAGGAACGGGGGGAGATGCTTATAACCCCTATGGGCAGCATCATGTGACATAATCCTTCTTTGGAAACTTCAGTGTTTAATTAGCATCAAAGAAATGATGAGCATTTCTGGACATTTCTGAGCGTTTCACTTACAAAAAAACGCAGCTTTCTGGGAGATTACAAGTTATTTTTTTCTCCTCTACAGAAAGTTATGGTGGGAATGAAAATGTACTCTAAATTTGCTTAATTCGAACCTGCTATCAGCACTCTTCTACATAGGACATGTTATTTGACTTTTTTGGGACCTCCTATATATCGATCTCTCTACAGACAGTCCTCAACTTATGATGGTTCAACTTGTGGCTTTTCAGTTTTATGATAGTGCAAAAGCAATATGCATTCAGTAGAAACTGTCCTCCAAATTTTCAGTTTTGATCTTTTCCCAGGCTAGTGATATGCAGTATGATTCTCTCGCCTGGTGCTGAGCAGAGGCAACTCCCAGGCAGCCACACAGTCACGGGGGTAAACAACCCATATACCTACAACCATTCTGTGTTTCACTTTCAGTACAGTATGCAGTAAATTACACAAGGTATTCAACACTTTATAGTAGGCTTTGTGTCAGATGATTTTGCTCAACTGTAGACTAATTCAAGTGTTCTGAGCACGTTTAAGGCGGGCAAGGCTGCGCTATGATGCTCAGTAGTTTAGGTATATTATAAAGGCATTTTCGACTTACTATATTTTCCACTTACTGTGGGCTTATTGGGACATAACCTCACTGTAATTGAGGAAGATCCATATTATCCCTATCTGTGAGACTTTGTGTCTTTACTTCTTACTCTAATCTGGTTTAGATTTTACTGCCCATCATTTTAATCCAGCTCTTGTTAACTCCCTGGCCAGTCTGTCTGTAGTTGCACCAAGTAGATGAATGTTCGCTAACTGGGGGATACACATCACTGAAGACTTCCTATAAACTAGAGGGATGTACAGACCAACCATCAGGATTATAGAGCCAGAGCTCTGCGATATAGTACATGCATGTATGTGAGAGCGTCTAAAAAATTTCAGTGTGATTCTGACACAAACTCTGATTAAGAACCACTGCTCCTACCCAAACCCCATGCTAGCTAATCTAGCTATCGGTCTTTTCTGTGATTGCATCAGGCAGCTGAAAAGTGCTAGGGAAATATCACATAACATGCTGATCATTATCACTACAACTTCATGATCACCAGCCTCAACTGGGTGCTCAACCCTGCCCGTGCATCCTGCCAAGTTGCCCTTGACTGACCCACCTACTCTCCATGGTTACTATTTCAAAGCTTCCACACTCTTTGGCTCCTCTTCTCTTCTTCTCTCAGTTTTAGCAGATTATTTTGCCTCTGATGAGGGAAATTCACAATTTATTTGCAATAAAATTTACAAACCTACCTATATCTGCACCCATTCTCATTTTCTCTGTCCTGTTGCAGAGGAGGAAGAATCTCTTCTCCTACCCAAAGCTAATCCCTTCACATGTCTTCTGGATCTCATCCCTTCCCAAATAGGCAGGAGGCGGAATTCAGTTGACATATTTTTTCCTAGTTACCTTGACTTCTTGGAGTGTCCTTCTCGAGCTTCTCTTTCCCTTAGCTTCTGTGATACTACATACTCTCTTGGCTTCTTCTGTACCTCGTTGCCTCTTCCTAAAATCGTCTTTACTGGTTTCTCCTATCTAATTTTAAATGTTGAACGTCCTCAGGGATATACCTTACCATTTTGTGTTCCACTCACCATTTTCTTCAAGTCTCCATCTTGGTATTGTAGTGTGTGTGTGTCCGTTCAGTCACAGAAACTCAGGTGTGCAAAAATACAGCTTTTCAAAAACATTTCTCATGTTTTTATTTCTATTGATGGGGGTAACTCGGTCACTTTGGCTCAGGGTTTCTCACCCTCAATACTACTCATGTGGGGCAGGATGATGCTTTGCTGGGAGAGCTGTTCTTTGTAGTGTAGGATGTTTAGCAGCATCCCTGGCCTTGGCCAACTGGATGCCAGTAGGTACATCCTCTCCCCCTCTGTACCAACCAAAAAATGTCTCCAGATGTTTTCAAATGTCTCTCAAGGAACAAAATTAACTCCTGGTTGAGAACCATGGCATTTAGGGGTACGTAATCATTTCCTATTTCATCTCTTCTCCCTTCTCCTTCGCTCTCCCCAGGAGCAGTCAGAGGCTCTGGGGAATTTATGTATAATCTTGGCATTGAGAGAGAAACCTTGGCTGCAATCACTTTTCTGCTGGCATCCACTGTTGATGTAACTCAAAGACTGTTATCTCAACAGGTTCACCTCAGGGCAATTGCTCTTCTGGGTTCAGTCTTCTACCCTGTTGACAGGGCTCCAGACTCAGCTCTGGCTGGGGTCCGTTGAGCTTCTGAAACTCAGCAACATTTTCCATTTCATCTCCGACTCTGGCTGCCCACTCCCAGCCTCTGCTGTGAGAGTCCCTCTCCCTCCTCTGTAATCCTATACTTTAGTTCTCTCTGTGCTCACTCAAGTACCTCCTTCAGGCACTGCAGGTACAAATGGAGACTTAAGGTGTCATATGTGTGATGTGGGTCTTCCTCACATGCTTTTTCTCCTGCACTTGCCCTGTCATTCCCCTTCTACCGTGGCTTCTCCACTTTGGTGTGGGGTACCCAGGAAGGCCATTTCCTCCCACCATTCCAGACAGGACACAGGGCACAAGTCCCCTCCTGTCTTGTCTTCCCACATCTTTCCGGGGGTTTCCATCACCCTTTCCCTCCTGGGGATTTGGACCCAGAGGCAACAGCGTTAAGAGGCCCTTTTACAAAGGCCTTCAACACTCACTCCCTTTAAGTCTTTTCACTCTCCCACATCTCTCTAGCTCTCTCCCTCAAGTGTTCTTATTTTTTCTTTGTGTTTCAGGAAATCAACACAGGACTTTGTCATATAAACACCATGTTCTGAGCACTTCATGTTCTTTTCCTTCTGGAGCTCAAGAGAACATTTTTTTTTTTGTTTTCGCCCTTTGAATCTGCCTCTGTCATAGGTTGAAGAACTTATTTTGAAATTCAGTACAGGTGTTTGAGCCTACGACTTGATTCTTTTGTTCTTCCTGAGATTTTTGGTGTCTTCTCTTCACGGGGGCAATAAGCCTCAGCATTAATGTTCAGAATAAATGATATAAGGACTGGAGAATAAAAAGAAATTACCAAGAAGAAGAGATAAAAAACATTATTCCCACATATATGTGGGAATACATATGTCTGATTTTTTAACTTTTACACTTCACTTTGTAAAAGCATTTTGCGGGGCTCATCTTCTTGGAGGAGGGAGGATGACGTTACCAGTTGCTGGCCTTGAATGGGACACATGGGGTTACAAAGAGCTGACCACTATCCCCTTTCTCCAAACTCTGGAGTGGATCAGCCATAAAATAGTTTGAGTCATCAGGGATCAGCTTTGAGAGGTATCACTGGTATAGAACCTTCATTCTACGTGGACAGAACCAATAAAAAATTTGAAAGGAGTGTAAAGTGTGTATATATGTGCTTAAAAAGTTATTGGCAATGCCTGGTTGTTTCACTGCCAGTAATGGTCATTCATTTTTTTCCCCCCTATAATTCTATTCAGCTTCATTCTGGACTCATTCGAATAGGAAGCCGACACAATGTCTACCAAAAATAATTTTAATCTCCAACTTCCATAAAACAATATAAGACACTCGTATAACTCATTTTCCTGGAATGAAGGTTGTATCAACTAAAGTGCTTCCAATTTTATTTTTAGAAACTGGTTCATGCATTTTACATCAAATTCAGTCTCGTTCCTTTCTGTGACAGTTGGGGAGTTGTTTTAAATCGCAGCCAGTGGGTAAAGGACAATTTGTTTCTGATTTAGATTTTTGCTTTGAAGAGACCATCAGCTCTATTAGTAAAACACATGCTGTTTCTGTTTCCTTGAGAAGCCACAACCTATATAGTCTCTGCCGACAATCTGAGACAAAATGAATTGTGATCTAATAGATTTTATGTTCCAATGAGTCAACCTGACACGGAGCTAAGGGACTGGTCCTGAAGAGTGACAATCACATTTACTGCACTGCAGAGCCAAAAATGCTTCGTGACCCCTGCCCGCAAGTGCTTCTTCACGGAATTCCCAAGCCCTTGCAGATCCATATGCAACCTTTCAAGATAATCTATACCTCAGCTGGTTCCTAAACCTCAAAATTACTGCCCACAGACAAAAGCGTAATTTAGAAAAACATCTTTCATAAAAATACACAGATGAAATATAGGTTGAAAATGGTGTATAATTACTGGTACATTACTGATCATTACTGATGCATTAGGAGTCGTGCTCTGATTAAAAAGATAATAAATCTTTGAGGAATTAAATAATTTCTAAAAGGCAAAGTGACAGTTAATGATGGATTTCTATGTCCCATTACGAAAAACTAAAAAGTACATTTATGTGGGAGGTAACTTTTTTAGTTTCTCAAAAGACAGGATAAACACTGACTATCATTTTTGGTTCGAATGTAGAGATTGAATAACAAGTAAATCTTTGGTAAACCCCTTGCAGTCTGGAACTGGCTCAGAAAAAACAGACAGGAGAATTCAGAAAAGCCACGAGGATGAGAGCCGTTGGCTGATAGATGACAACCCCCCCAGCATAACTGCTGAAGAGGTTTATGTGCAAAACTCAAACCACTTGTATTAACTGATCGGCCCTCAGCATATGTTACCGATCGATCGTTTGTATCCTGCTTCTTTTAAAATTAATATTGTTTTTAGGTTTGTATTTATTATTTTCCCCAACTTTTTATTTGAAAACTTCAAATAATGTTGAAATGGATAGTAGGATATCATTCACCTAGATTCACTAACTGCTAACACTTTACCACATTTGTGATAAATTCGTGCACCCTTTGTATACATCTCCCCCAGCTATTTGCAAGTAAGTTGCAGCCCTATGTACCTCCTCAGAGCAAGGACATTCTTCCACATAAACAACCACAGCACCATGATCACACCAGGAAATTTCACATGGTTATAAAAATATTATCTGATTACACAGAACATACTCACATTTTCCAAATTGTTTCCAAAATGTCCTTTATAGCATTTTTTTCTGATATAGGTCCAATCAAGAATAATGTATTATATTTGGTTGTCTGATGTCCTTTGTCTCCTTAAATCTAGAACAAGGGTCAGCATTTTCTGTAAAAGATTGTATATAAATACAAATATTTATGTATAATATATGATAATATAATAATAATATAAATATAAATATTTTAGGCTTTGCAGGTCATACTGTTTCTTTCCCAGCTAGTCAACTGTTTTGTAGCACCAAAACAGCCATAGGCCATATGTAAAGGAAAGGATGTGGCTATTTCCATAAAACCTTATTTATGGACACCGAAATTTGAAATTCATGTAAAACTCATATGAACAAAATATTATTTTTTTGTTCTTTTTCAACCATTTAAAAATATACAAGCCATTCAGAGCTCATAGGTCGTAAAAAAACAGTAGGTGGCAGGATTTGGTCCAGGGACCATAATTTGCTGACCCCGTATCCAGAACAATCCTCCGCCTTTTTTTTTTAAGCAAACATTTTATTGAAGTATGTGGAAATATATACAATTTTAGGTGGACTGCTTCGTGATTTTTCACATAGTGAACACACTCAATAAAACTCAGAGTAAGAAATACCTGTGACTTTATTTTATTTTAAAATACACTTATTGGGCTCACATAGGTTGACCCACTGGTGGTTAGTACCAAGGCTATGTGCCCAACTATAGATTCCTCCTAGAAATGTATCTGCCTGTTATCAGAGTCCTTAGATTCTGTCTACACAGCAAGGGGATCTGCAGTGATCCAAATGTTTCAGTCTTGACAATTAGCTGCCCTCTTGGGCCAACCTAGCTAATCCTCACCTTTGGAGCCATTTCAGCAGGCATGACAGCTCCTCTAATTTCCATTAACCACTTCAACCTCTCTTCCCTGGCTCTCTTCCAGCTCTAGGTATCACCTCAGAGGGCATCCAGGCAGGAAGGTACTATTTTAAGAATGAGCTCAACAAAAGGTAGAGATCAGCGTGACCCATAGTCTGCCAGGTCTGGGCTAAGTGAAGTTCACCTTTATCAGCAAACCTGCTGTGAAAATTTAGAACCATGTCATAGTCTGGCTGCAGGGAAACCATCATTCCTGACAGTGAGCAGGCTGATGAAACCACTTAAGGCAGTTATTGTGTCCTGTTTGTTACATTTTATTTACCATGGAGTGCAAAAATCTCTTGGCTTCATAAAAACAGAAGTTGAAAAGGCTCCTTTAGACATGGGAATGGTCACGGGTGACTCACGGGATCTCCTCCTGAAACAGAAATAAGCTACCTCACGAGTTCCCTCTGGTGGGTCCCAGATTTCCTATTTACTCCGGGCATTTTAAGTCTGTTTACAATATTTCCAGGGATTATTCTCAGAGTGAAGTGGGGATTAATGCATTCTTTCAAGACACAGTACCTAGCGTCAGTCTCAGCTTCTCTGAAGATGCTAGAATTGTGTGCATGGCTGTTTAGGAAATATGTCTAAATTTGAGAGATATACATATATATGATGGTCCAGCCTTGAGCCTCAGCACGTAGGCTCAGTTACTCAGTTTTACAGTAGCAAATTTGTTTGCAGAAGCTAAATCCCAGGGCTACAGCCACTGCAGAACTTTAATCATCTCCTAGGGAATCTCACACTCACATTCCAAAGTAAAGGCTGCATTTGAGAGGCCCAGCAACAACACTAAAGAATTGAACAGACTAGGGGGCCAGTTTCACTCCTGAGGTTCTCAAGTCCTTCCTTTTTTCCTACTCTCAGACCTAATTTTATGTTACTCTCCTTCATCCCCACCCCCCCACCTATTTTCATTTGGCTGAAGGCATTTAATTATTAAGCTCTTCAATTTTATTAAAATTTTTTTCTGTGTTCACATTCTGAATAATAACATGGCACAATTAAACTAAACAACATGGCAGAGAATCCCTAATAGAGAAAAGAAACCAATCAGATATTATGAATTAGGGAATTCCATGTTGGGAAGAAAAAAATGATGTGATGAATCCTAGTAGCTTTTTCTTCTTAGGTTTATTTATCGTGATGCAACTTGAAGAGATGATGGGCTTTCTTCTTTTTATTTATGTTAGGACAGAGTTGTGGTTGTTAAGTAAATCCCATTCTCTGCCTTTCCCACTTAGCTCACGTTTCCAGCTCAATGCATCATAAATAACCAATGAAGAAAAATACTGCCTAAACGTTGAGACGATTTCCATAAACGTTCACATTAAAAATGCATGATTGGTATGAAGACTTAATTTTAGCCAAAGTGCAATTTCTGTGTTTTGCCGTGGTCATAGTTTTCTTTGCATTGTCTGTCTTAGCTATTAAACTCTGAAGCCCACTAAAGATGAAAAATGGGCATTTATGGAGCTGGCGCATATGCCTTTAGCAGTTCAGTTGCTGACCTGGCATTTCCCCCTCTGTAGCATCAGCCATTGCATTCTCAGCAAGGAGCTTTAACTAGCAAAACAATCACAAACCTGAGAGGTGGTGGAGAGAAGAGGGAGCAGTAGATGTTCAGTGATGGTATAGAAGTTGACTATATTATTTCTTTTGCCTGTAAATAAACTAACACACAGCTAATTCCTCCTTCTACCCCACCTATGGGAATTCTAGAGCTGTGCAGTTTTGCCAGAGACACTGAGATTAATGGGCTTTCGGAGTCCAAGCCTAGTAACACAGATGCAGTGCTCCTACAGTGATTTTCATTGCATTGAAACCAAATAAGAGCCTTAGTATGATACACAGGAGGACCTAGAACAGGCTATTAATTACTATTATGGCCGTTGTTGTTTAAGCAAGCTGAGGAGCTTCGGGTTAATTATTATTCTTTGTCATAACATGCTAGTAAATATCCTGAAATGCAGATTGTGAAATGGTTAAATTTGGGAATATAAGCAATATAAGTCCTTTTTTTTTTTTTTTTTTAAATTCTTGGCTACTAAACTTTTGTTAAGTGTGGGTAGGCTGCTGAGGTTTCTGTGGGAAATATCATGTTGGCCTTGGGAGGATTGCAAGACGCAAGTCGGGCATAATCCAGGATCTTAGAGTTTGGAGCTGTTTGGCTGTCTGGGAGGAAGTGTTGAGAAAAGTTCCCCTTACTTCCACTGGTAAGGGGCCACGCCAAGACTTATTTTCTTTGCCTTTCGGCACCAAAAATGTAAGGAGCTGAGATATTTCAAGTCAAACAAGTAAAAGCGGTGAAGAAAACATGGCCATGATAGGCTAAGGCTAAAGAAAGACCCTACAGTTAGACAGGAATCAGTGAGTTTAGTGTCTCTGAGGAGAAAAGATCCAGGAGCATCTAGTTAGATTGGGGCCAGAATTTTAAAAGAGAAATTCTGATGATTTTATGAATAAAGTTCTTCTAAAATATATTCCAAACTTCTTAAGGGTTGAGGTCCTTTGCTTTTCTGTGTCTTCCACATAGAACTTTCAGCAGGGAACCTTCCACATTGTAATGGTTCAATATATGTCTGTGGACTCACGCTACTTAAAAAAATATCCTAGGACTTCCCTGGTGGCACAGTGGTTAAGAATCCACCTGCCAATGCAGGGGACACGGGTTTGAGCCCTGGTCCAGGAAGATACCACATGCCGCGGAGCAACTAAGCCCGTGCACCACAACTACTGAGCCTGTGCTCTAGAGCCCACGAGCCACAACTACTGAGCCCACGTGCCACAACTACTGAAGCCCGTGCGCCTAGAGCCCATGCGCCACAACAAGAGAAGCCACCGCTATGAGAAGCCCGCGCACCGCAATGAAGAGTAGCCCCCGCTCGCTGCAACTAGAGAAAGCCCACGGGCAGCAACGAAGACCGAACACAGCCAAAAATAATAAATTAATTTAAAAAATATACTTATTGTGTTTTGCCTCTGTGTATATTTTGAATATTATGGTGATGGTGAACTTTGAAGTAGAGCTAAGTCGCATTCAGTTCTGTAAAGGATGCCTATGAATTAAATGTAAAGTGAGTCAAGAAATAGCCACACCTAGCTTCTGTCCTTCCATTCAAGAGCCTTTCTGATCTGAGCTGTTAGGAGAGTCAACACTGCCACCTTCTGGTAGATATGTGTCATCTTTCTTTCAGCCCACTGATGGCACTCCCGCCCATTCATAGTTTGTGTTTATATCAGTAAAGATTTAATTTGCTTTGAAGTTTTGCAAACTTTAAATCAAGTGTAAATAATATCTTAGATAAGACAGATGAATACTAAAGGCCTGTAAATAAGGCCTTTGACTTGTAGAGGGATTCGATTTTGATATCAAAGAAAATTTTACCCCAGGCTCACTGTGATGTCAGTTTTAAGACCCTACTTTACTGGGGGTATTCTGATAGACCTTTAACATGACCAAGAATGTTCTGGCACTAGGGTTGGGGATGATGAGAGTGGATGAAGGGAGAGTATGGTGAAAAATTCACAGACAAGTTGTAGAGACATGAAAAAAAAAAATGGGTGAGTAAGGTGGTCAGAGAGTCGGCCTAAGTGGTGAGCAGGTGAACAGGATTTTCCACACCGTGTTTTTAGACCTGCAGCTCACCTTACTCGGGGTTAAATATTTTCAGTTACAGGAGTAACTGTGACTGTAACTTGCAGGGGTGAGTTCCCTGGAACCTCACCTGGACCCACAGCTTCCCTAGAGCGGGGCATATAGTAGGTATCAACAAGAATTAGTTGCCTGAATGAATGAATGTGAAAATGTCTTTGCTTTTATAATTCATCTCTGAAATACTCTGCTGGTTCTGATGCTGAAGAGTAAATAGTTAATTTTCCTGATCTCTCGCTGATTCTCCAATCCAAGCCCGATAGCACCTCATAAGGGAAGGAAAGTACTCATGGATCAATCCTATTCATTTTCATTCCACTTGATCCACATAAGGAAACACTGGAGACATTGGAATAAGCACACAAGATTAGTATCTTTTCAAGGGAATGCTATAACCACTGGGGATTATTTGCCTATAGAAATATATGCACCTTCGTCTTTGACTAGGCTGTTTTATAATTCTGCAGAGATTAAAGTTAACTTGCAGAAAACTGAGAGCAATGCAAATATGTCAATAAACATACAGATAAATTCTGTCCAGTAGAGAGTTGACTGACTTTCTTCCCCCCCTCCGAGCAAAAAGCACCAGTTGTTGTTTTTTGTTTGTTTTTGTTTCCATTTGCAAATTCTTTTCAATATTCCTGACTTATAAACGTCTCTACCTTTTGGCTTCTCCTTGGAACTGGTTGTTGTTGGAGCTGTACTCTGTCAACCACCAAGCAATTGTACTCTATCTATTTAATGGGATTCCCTGTTGAGGCCTCATTTTACCAGTTGCCTCATTTAATTAACGAGTCAAATGAAAGCTTTGACATATTTGTTTTGTATTTGTATGAGAGTTATGACTGTGTTTTTTTTTTTTTTTAAGTTCCTTTAATGCTCAGTATTAAGAAACAAATGGAGGGGTAGTCTGGGGCCCTTCCCACTTACCTGTGGAGATGCACCACAGGTAATCCAAAGTTTAGCTCCCTTGCCCTCCTTGGAGTAGAGGGTGCGACTGAAAGTGACCGAGACTATATGAAAACAAAGATAAGAGACTGTCTCCATCTCGATGTGCTCTCCCTGTTGGGTGGCTCCATGCTCTTCCTAGTGATCCTGCCTCTGTGTAAACCATTTCTGAAGCTCCTCTGCTGGAAGTGCTTGCAGAGCCAGCTGCATATTCTTTTGACTGTCCTTGGGTTTGCAGCGTTGGGTGAATTTCACTAGTTATCTGGCTTTGGTATTGGTCAGATTTGCTTCATAGTCTAGCTCTCCCATGTACCATCTGAGGGATCTTGTGGAAATTACATTTCTTCCTATACTTACAGTGGGGTTATGTACTGATAAACCTATCATAAGTTGAAAATATCATAAGTCAAGAGTGCATTTACTACTCCTAGCCTAACTTGAATGTGCTCAGAACACTTACATTAGCCTACAGTTGGGCAAATTCATCTAATACAAAGTCTATTTTATAATGAAGTGTTGAATACCTCATGTAATTTATTGAATACTGTGCTGAAAGTGAAAAACAGAATGGCTGTGTGGGTGCAGAATGGCTGTAAGTGCATGGGTTGTTTACTCTCATGATTGTGTGGCTGTCTGGGAGCTGAGGCTCAGCACTGCTGTTGCCTAGCATCAAGAAAGAGGATCACACTGCCCATCTCTAGCCTGGGAAATTCAAAATTCAAAGTATGGTTTCTACTGAATGGGTATCGCTTTCACATCATCATAAAGTCAAAATATCATGTCGAATCATCATAAGTCAGGAACCATCTGTAGATGTTCCTGGTTTACTCATCTGTAAAATAAGGCTGTTGTAAAGAGTGAATGAAATAATGCATAGTGTGCCTGGCATATAAGTGCTCCCTAAATCTTACCTACTTCTGCTACGTAGAGAGAAAAGTATAGCCCTGCTTTCTTCCTTGACCCTGCTGAATTGTAGGTGTGCAATATCATTATGGGAGTGATGTTTGGAGGTCACAGTTAAGTCAGACAGGACTGCACCCAAGTGGGTGCATAGGGCCTGAAGGCTCCAGACAGCTGGGTGGACTGGATCAGGCAATTTCCTGGAGTGTGTAGACAAGGTCTAGACCTTTCAATTACTTGATTGAAAGTAAAATACGGTGAGTGGCATGTGGTAGCCAAGGACAGTGTCTGTGTACCAACTGTTATGGAATACTTCAATATTTAATAACTAGTATGGCTCTCTCTGTTGAGTAATATTCAGCTCTTGGGAGAGAGTGGATGAGCTGAATTGAGGTTGGGGGATATCTTCCCAGACACCCCCAAGGTATTCTGTAGGGACGGTCATAGGAGATCGGATGATCAAGTAAAGTACTGCGGTGCCCTCCTTCTGATGGATTCTAATTGTGCGATGAAGCAACTAATATGGAGAAGTTCTTCAGTCATGGGCTTGTTCTACCATGCTGCCCTTCTAATACAAGCTTCAACTGTCATTAGATATTATTGTTGAACCAGGACCGCAATAAAATAGAGGCTTCCTAAATATCACAGCGGAACAGTCACTCTAGAGATGCCTCAAAGGTGGCAGTGATACAAGCCTTACATGTATTCACTCCCTTCCCCTCAACCAATAATTTTTATGCAGTAGGAAAAGCTGATGCTGAAATTTGCATTTTAGGCACAGAAAAAGGAATTCTGACATTCATGAACCAGTGTAGCCGAATTTTAATTTTAAAACGCTATGAAAGAAGGTTTTGATGATTATGTGTGTTATTATTTTGGTTGCCTTCCAGTGTTATCGATGTTTAACTTCCAACATCCAGTAGAGGGCATGAAAGGCATTGTTTGGCTCATTATTAGAAGACAGGATCTGAATAGCAAAATGGAAAAGCACATGGTTATATATTGCAATTTTCAGACAGGGAACAATAAATAATCTTTAAACATCAACCTGAAATATATCACAACTTCTACTTTTTCTTATTTCCTATCTATGTCCTTCATTTAATATAAGATACTTGTCTCATTTCTCTAGAATTAGATCTCCTATTATATTTATAAAGCACATATGAAATCATTAAATAAAATATCAATGATTTAGGATGGATAAACAACAAGGTCCTACTGTATAGCACAGGGAACTAGATTCAATATCCTGTGATAAACCATAATAGAAAAGAATATGAAAAAGAATATCTATATGTATAACTGAATCACTTTGCTGTACAGCAGAAATTAACACATTGTAAATCAACTATACTTCAATAAAATTTAAAACAATATACCAGTGATTTGTATTCAGATCTGTCAGAGACATACCAGAAAAATATACAAAACTTTAGTGTCTGATGACGTGGTATCCACAGCAAGCCAAGTTTCACCTTCTGGCAGAAACTGTTCTTTAGAATACTGCATTACTCCCAGGATCCATAAACTCAGGACCCCTGTCCTGAAATCCAATCAGTGGTACACAGGCTTCCTTCTGGGGCCATCTGCGTCATACCTGTGCAACCTGGGGGCAAGGGGAACTGATGCAAATGTGCAGATGCTCATGCTGCTTGCTAAGTCATGATAGTAAAGTCCTTGGTCTCTGATCCAGGAATCTCATAGTTTGTTTGTTTTTTACCAGCATCCACAAAATTATGGCAGACTAACTTGTTATATTTTAAGTAAGCTACAATCTCAGACCCTTCACAGTTCTTGACACTATTAAAAGCACCTTTATCACAGGTTCAGTACTTTTGTTTCCTTAGCCCAAGCGCTTGCCTGGTGAACTCAACAATGACAATTGAAAGAAGTAGGCAACTTGGCCAGGATCACAGAGCTAGTTTCAAGCTGAGTCTAGAGCCCTGGCTTCAGGACTTCTAGCCCTCTGCTCTTTTCTTTAGGCTTTGGCACTTGGCTAAACATCCCAGGCAAAGAATATGCAAAGAGAACATCATTTTAACGGGACAGTTAGACAATCTATCTTGCAAAAGAAACGCTTTCTATTGGGCTATTGGGACTTGACCCAAGTCATCCTTAGGCCATCTCCTCTAGTAGTTTTTCCAGGTAAAGATTTACGGACTGTGCTTCCTCGGCGGCATTTTCATAGACAATTTGAGTTTATGGATTGTCCGATGATGTGCAGCATGTATGAAGGAAAGCAGAGTAGAAACTACATCACCAACAAGCCTTGGGATAGATGGATGTGCTGAGCTGGTGCATAAGTGAGGAATTCTGCACAGGAATTTAAGGTGATGGAATTCACAGGTAGCTATTGGATGGACCGTGTGAGAAAGGCTAGATTATGTTTGCGGCAGATGGTGGCAGGGGAGCAAAATTGGGAGGGAAAGAGGAGAAGTAATTCCATTCAAAATACTATTTCCTTATAAGCTGTTCAGTGCCTTTTGGTCAGTGAAAGAAAAACTTAAAATCTTGGAAGTGAAAACAGCTGCAGAGCATTAAGCAATCATCAAGAGTTAGACAGACGGAGCAAGAGGTTGGGATAGATTCTCAAAAACAGAGAACACTTGATTTAAAGTCCTGTTAGGAAACTTGGCTTTGTTTTGGACATTGCTCCTACTTAGGCATCAGAGTTGTAGTCAATAAAATACATGCATATTCTTTACTTTGGCTTAGAGTATTCCTGTGCCAGTAACATCTCTGGGAGGACACAGAGAGTCCTTTTTTAGTTAAGTTTAGTATAGTTAGTTCATCAGGGTCAAGCCTGAGCAGACACAGAGAGGACAAATGGTGCAAAGTGTCTCTGTCCTTAAATAGGTTACAATCCTATAGGGGAGACAGATACATAAACAAATAACCACAGCGGAGTGAGATGTGTGTGATAATATAAATATGCAAGAGAAGGTCATAGGAGCATGAATTCTATCCTGATGTACAGCGTAATGAAAAGGCTCACAGAAGAGATGACATCCATGTCACTGGTGGACTCTTTGGTTCATTCTTTTAATATGATCTAAAATGGTCTGGTTTTCCCTGTTAACAGTATGTCCTCCCCAAAAAATTTAAACGGGTGGTTTCTTTCTTCACCCCACCCCATGCAGAATTAACTTAAAGGCCATAATAAGTTGTCTGTCTCTTTGAAATGTTTTCCAACTATAGAGGTATAGATCAGATCCTTTATGCAGACGGTGTCAGAATTAGTGAATGATGGTGCAATAACAGATTATTGATCTTGTCATAACTATGCTGAGGACCAGTTCACTTACTTACTTCAGGTATGAGATGAGCTTAACAGACTAGCCACTGAAGACTTGGTGACAGTGAAGAAGGTGCAACATCTTTCAGACCTAAAGGCTCATGTCATGAGCACCTCTGATCCTGATGACAAATGCTAATTTGGAGCATTTAACACAGGAACGTAGTAGTTGCTAGCTTTTCTTGCCATTTTAGTCATCCCAGTTTCATCTACTAGGCTCTGTGTGACAGTGTTTAGTATTGTCTTGGTAATCTTCCCCTTGCTTTTAAGAGTGTCCTGTGGGCAAAACACTCAGATATTTGGACTTCATGTCTTCCAAGTTCTTTTACTTTTTCCTAAAGACTTTAAACATAGCAGGAACTTTTTTTCCTCTTCAACTTCCTTCATCATTCTTTCCGGAAGAGAGGGTTTGTCCATTTAGTGTTTAAAGGTTGACTGGTTCTCCTGGGAGTTTAAGGCTACCAGGGGTGGCTGGGAAAGGCATTCCAAGTAGAGGAAACAGGATGCACATAAATATAGGAGTTTTCAAAGAATAAGGCATTCAGTATCACAGGGGAACAATGGGCAAGGGCAGGAGAAAAGAGTGGGAAATGTGCAAGAGAGGGAGGAAGGGATCAGCTATGAGACCAGGGAGGGGAGAGTGAATTTGAAAGCTATTTAAAAAGGGAAAGTAAAAATAATTTCATAAGAGAATTGATTTAAGGGGTAAATAATGGGCAGGTACAAAGGATGACTATGAGGTTTCTGATTTCGGTGAGCAGTTAAGTGGAGAAAACATAAGAATGAAGGAACACAGAAGGAGGTGCAGGGTTGTGAGACCAGTATAAGCCTGACATCAGTGAGGAATGTCTAGTTGAAGATATTCAGAGGAATGGAAATGCGGATCAGAAATCGGGAATAGAACTTTGATAATATATAGTCAGTGGAAAACAGCAGTAGAGAACATGGGAGGAGATGCTCTCAGCCAATGAGCTAGATATCAGTAAGTATCTTTTCCAACCACTGCCTTAGGCAGCTGTGTGTCTACCATTAGTTCAACATTCACTTGACAAACACTTTCTGAGTCCCCATTGTCTTTGACATTGTGCCAAGCATGAGTGATTCTACGGTGAATAGGGCACACAAGGTCTCTGTCTCATGGAGCTCCCATTCTAGTCATGAATGGGCAGCGGGAAGAGCATATAGTGTAGCGCTTAGGCAGGAAAAAACCCCTGATGTGGTTTACAAACTTCATCCTGAAATGAAGTTAGAGAGGCAGGCAAGGCCAGATCATGTGGGGCCGTGTAGGTTATGGTGAAGAGGACAGAGTTCTTTCAAGACTCTGTGGATTTGTAAACAGGGGGTTATCAACATCTGATTTATCATGTTCCACTCCCAGCCACAGTGGGTTGGGCTGGGAGTGGGGTCCATTCTGAGGCTGAGAAAGCCTAGTGCAAAAAGGTTAGCTGGACCAATCAGGATTCTTTCCTTCAGGAGCTGGTGTTGACAAACATGGAGGAAATGTGGCAATTGGTAGTGGTTGCTGACACTGAGAAAATGCTACAAGATAGAGAAAGAAAAACGATGGTCTGTGTGCAAACTGTATCTTGTGAGGAAGCAGAAATCATAATGTAGCGTGAGTGATGTGGCAGAGGAAAACAGAGCACACCCTGTTGTTTCTTTCCATTCAGAAACCTTTGTCCTTCATTGCCCCATGTGTGTAATCATAATAACGCTTCCCTGTTTGAATCTGCTTGTGTGAACCTCTCTCTTATAATGAAAGGGTCCAACTAAGACACCCAGAAGAGTAGGGAAAGAGAGAAGACGACAAGGCTCACTAGTCTCTCCTCGGAGGCGCTGTGGGTGAGTCACTTGTACACATCTTTCTTATAGCACTTAAGTATAGATTAGATTATACTTGTTTATATGCCTCTCTCATGATTGGCACGTCTTAGTCATCTTTGCATGTACAGCATTGATCATTATGCATAGTACATTAGTCGGTACTCAGAAACCCTTGTTGAATTGAACTGAGGATGGAACCTTGAAAAATATTTGGAGGTTGAACTCAGTTGGGGCGGGGGGATGGGGGGTGGGCAGGGAATAAGCCCACAGAGCAGATTTAGAAAAAGGAACTACAGCAGTAGATGGGGAACCAGAAAGATGTAGTGTCTGGGAAGACGGTAGGGATATATAAGAAGGGTGATCAAGGGACCCAAGGCTTTATAAAGTTTAATAATATGAGGGTACAAATAGGTACCAAACGGGTTTACCAACAGTTTTAACACAGAGGTGGAAGAAAAGGTCATATTGCTATCCACTGAGGAGGCAGAGTCCGCATGGGCGGATGATGTTCAATACATTATCACAGCATATACTGATCTTATTGATTTCCTGCAATCAGATGTTACAAACTTCCATTCATGTATCACTATGAACCAAAGGATAAATCCTTGGTCATTGAAAAGAGATGGGTAATGCTTTCTATCATAAACAAATAAAACAGTAAAGCTTTCATACACTCCAGTTGATATATATACTCATAACTTTTTAAAAAACAGGAAAAATAATTTGGTCTCTCACTTCATAAAATGGAAATCTGAAATTTCTCTGGCTAGTACGAAGACATCAGTCTGTTAACTGCAGAGTGTTACACATAAAGTTTCATTTAGAGAGGTGTGTAACTGACACACCATAAGTGAATTCGTGAAATATGCAAATCAAAGTATTAATCATGCATGTTTCAAATAAAAGGCAGCCTCAGGTTTTCATATTAAGTAGAGTTTGCATTCTTTTTCATGTTCTTATAGATTAATATTACATATAACATACTTGGATTAAATTTATACTCTATAATTCTGAACTTAAAAAGAAGCAAATGATAGTTGCTTAAAACTGTTTTTCCAGGTAACTTAATTTTCATTGGAGGAGATTAAACACCTAGGAGATTAGTCTACTAGTTAATTCTAGTGACTTAGTCATATGTGTTTTTTGCGGTACGCGGGCCTCTCACTGTTGTGGCGTCTCCCGTTGCGGAGCACAGGCTCTGGACGCGCAGGCTCAGCGGCCATGGCTCACGGGCCCAGCCTTTCCGTGGCATGTGGGATCTTCCCGGACCGGGGCACGAACCCTCGTCCCCCGCATCGGCAGGCGGACTCTCAACCACTGCGCCACCAGGGAAGCCCGGGACATATGTGTTTTAAATATCACAGTGACTGTCTCCTAATCCTGGCAACCCCTTTCCTCCCAGGGAATTATTTGATGATAGCCCTATTAGAGCGCACAGGTTTGCTTTTTTTCTTTTCTCCTGTTTTTTCCCCTCTTCTCTTCTCCTTTCTTTTCTGTGCTATCTGAATCCTCACTCACTTGGTTTCCTTTTTAATTATTCATAATTTCCTTCTGAATGCCATCAGAGAGTTCTGGGGGGAGAAAGTTCTGGAAATGAACAGTCTATGGGCAGAAGATTAGACATTGAAAATCTGACTTTCTGTGTGTTTTCTGCAGACTTCCATCCCAACATTAAGCAGGGTGTGGCTGTGTCTGAATGCGGGAGGAGCCCTGTGGCTCTGACCTCACTCCAGAGGCACCGTCTATAACGAGTCTCTTCTCTTGGACCTTAATGGAGTCTGACTTTTCAGCTTTTCATTGTTTGCTTGCATTTTTTCCCTCCTTCACTGTCAGCCACAAGGAACACTACATCCTCTGTAGAACTGCAGTTTTGGTGCCCTTTCTTCTCTTTTATTGTTTTGCTATCTTTGGGGGCTTTGCATCCAAAACACAGCTCTGTTGAATTTTTCTTCTTCTAATGTTAAAATGCTCAAGCACTTGGGTTCCTGTTAAGGACACCCTGAAATCCTGGCAGGTGCTATTTTCCCCTGAAGGCTGTGCTGTGAGAGAAACGGCCCTCAGCCATCAACGTCCTTTGCAGAAGGTTCAGGTCTGTCATCAGGTGACTCTAGCCTTACTTGTGTTCTGCTTGGCCTTTAATGTGTTTTCTACATTGCTCTATCTCCCATCAGGTGGATAAGCGGAAGTGGTCCATCTCACCTCACTTGGATAAGAGGTAGTGACCTCCCTGTGGCTACTTTTTGTAACTAGATAGATAAGGCTGCCCAACTTCACACCTTCAGAAAGTTTTCCTCTGCCTTTTTAGGACAAGAAGTGGCCTTTTGTCTTTCCCAGCTTTTTTTCCCTCTCTCTTCATAAGCCAGGCTAAAAGATAAAGAATCTTCCACCATTTCAGTGGACACCCATAGCCTGGTATAGAAGTGGGAGTTGAATGACAGTGACAGAGGTGACCTTTACAGCCAAGTTCCTTCTCCTGTTCCCAAGGACAAATCTGACACCATCATCCACAGCCATCAGCATTTCAGCAAGTTTAGCTGTGAGCAGTTGCCAGAGTGGGTGCAGGGTTAAGGGAAAATATTGCAATGAGGAAGATTTGAACTTATCTGCAAACTGAAAGAATCCAGTAGAGAGGGAGAAGCTGAAGACAGTAGAGCCCTATCAAAAGGGTCACTTTTGAATCCTCCTACACTGTTGGTGTAAATTGGTGCAGCCACTATGGAGAACAGTATGGAGGTTCCTTAAAAAAACTAAAAATAGAACTACCATATGACTCAGCAATCCCACTCCTGGGCATATACTCAGAGAAAACCATGATTCGAAAAGATACATGCATCCCGATGTTCATTGCAGCACTATTTACAATAGCCAGGACATGGAAGCAACCTAAATGTCCATCAACAGAGAAATGGACAAAGAAGATGTGGTACATATATACAATGGAATATTACTCAGCCATAAAAAAGAACAAAGTAATGCCATTTGCAACAACATGGGTGGACCCAGAGATGGTCATACTGAGTGAAGTAAGTCAGACACAGAAAGACAAATACATGATATTGCTTATACGTGGAATCTTAAAAAAAAAGGGTACAGATGAACTTATTTACAAAACAGAAGTAGAGTCACAGATGTATCAATAGAAAACAAACTTATGGTTACCAGGGGATAAGGGCGGGGATAAATTGGGAGAGTGGGATTGATATAAACACACTACTATAAATCAAATAGATAACTAATAATAAGAGCCTGGTGTATAGCACAGGGAACTCTACTCAATACTCTTTAATGGCCTATGTGGGGAAAGAATCTAAAAAAGAGTGGATATAGGTACATGTATAACTGATTCACTTTGCTGTACACCTGAAACTAACACAACATTGTAAATCAACTATACTCCAATAAACACTTTTTAAAAAAGGGTACCTTCCCCAGGCATCAACCTGATCTAGCAGTTGACACCTAACTTCCCGCCCCACCACAGAACAAATGATCTCTTGTCCATATTGATATTTTTGCTACCATGACTACTACTACTATTTGGGTGACTTTGGGAGGTTTGATGGAGATTATGGGGCGGGAAATAAAATTTCTCCAGCCACTCCTTGGTACCATGATTGAAACTTTTAATCATCTGCTGAAGACTCTGGCACCCATCCCCTCTTTAACTGGGTGTCTGCAATCATCATTGTTCATATGGAGGCCCATACAACTCCTTGATGTCTTCGTTCCTTGGTACCCTCATCTCCAGTGACCTTGTTCACTCTCCCCAGCCACCCCACTCATGCACTTGCCTACAAGACTCTGATGGGGTGATCTAGCTCTTGAATATCTCCTCATCTGCATCTTGCACCTCTCTTCCTGTCACTCTCTGTGCTCCTGTCTTGAACATCTTTCAGTTCTTCTAAGCCATGTTGCTTCCCAGCTCAAGGCAATACTTGAGAGAACACATACATTTTCTCCTCCTGAAACAGTTTCTCCCCCCAAGCCGGATCCTAGCTATTTACCTAGCTTCTACTAACTCATCCATTAAGTTTTAGCTTAAGCAATGCTTTCTCTCTCAGGAAAGACTTCACTGACACAAATGACAGAGCGAGGTCTCCCTGTTTTACATTTTGAAGGCATCGGACATTTTTCCATTTTAACATATCTCACAACTTTGATGAATTAGTTTGACCACATAGTGGCTGGCATACAGTATACTCAGCAAATAGCTGTTGAATGAACAAATGAAATGAATGAATGAAAACTGAAATAAAGAGGGAATTCAACTGTTTTTTTTAAAAACATTAATACCGTCTATCAACTTTATTCAAATCTCACTAGTTTTACACGCACTCGTTTGTGTGTGTGTATGTTTAGTTCTATTCAATTTTATCACATGTTTAGATTTGTGTGGTCACTGCTGACAGAACGGTTTCATCACGAGGATCTCTCAGGCCATCTTTCATGGCCAAAGTCATCTTCCTTGCCCCCTTACTCCTTTTTAACCCCTGGTAACCACTAATCTGTCCTCTCGTTATTTCAAGAATGCTATATTAATGGAATATAAAATGCAACCTTTTGAGATTGGCTTTTTTCACACAGCATAATTCTCTTGCAATCCATACAAGTTGTTATGTTTATCAATAGGTTTTTTTAATTGGTAAGTAGTAGTCTGTGGTATAGATGTGCCACAGTTTGCTTAATTATTTACCTGTTGGAGGCATATAGTTTGTTTCTGGGTTTTGGCTATTACAAATAAAGTTGCAGTGAACATTAATGTACAGGTTTGGTGTAAGTCTAACTTTTCATTTATCTGGGATAATTGCCTAAAAGTAAAATTGCCAAATCAAATGGTAAACACATATTTAGTTATTTTTTAAGAAACTGCTTAATCACAGATACACGTATAGTTGATATTTTGCTTAATCTTGCTAGCATTTGTGTCTTATAAAAATAAAATTTTACCATGTGCAGTCTTCTGAGACTTACTTTCTTTTACTCAACATTAGATTACCAAGGTTTCTCCGTGTTGTTGCACGTAGCCATAATTCATTCATTTTCATTGCTGTATAAACATTTCCCTTTGAGACTGTGTCACATTGTCTAATCAATGGTGGAATATGTTGTACCATATTGTGAACAAAATGCATCATTTTATGAATAAGGTGTTCACGTGCAAAATTTCTTTGGGCATATTCCTAGAAATGGGGTTGCTGAGTGTTAAGAAATTTGAATATTTACCTTTTCGATGAAAAACTATATTAGTTTCCTAGGGCTGCTTTAACAAGTAATCACAAACGTATTAGCTTAAAACAACCATGTGTGAGGTCTGGCCTCTCACATTTTGGGGGCCAGAAATCTAAAATCAAGGTGTCTGCAGTGGCAGTTTCTTCTAGAGGATTGGACAGAAAAATCTGTTTCATGCCTCTCTCCCAGCTTCTGGTTGTTGCCAGCAATCAGTCTTCCTTGGCTGGTAAGACACGTCACTCCAATCTCTGTCTCCATCTTTACATGGCATTCTCCTTTGTGTGTGTCGGGAATTCTTTATGGAACAAAAACCTGGTGGAGGTGGAAAGGATATGACCTAGAAACAGGTAAGTGGGGATGGAGGACACAGTGCCCAGTGTGCCATGGTTTACAAAATGTTCACATGATCTCAAATGATCCTCCAATCAACCCTGGGCAATATACATTAATTTTATTTCTATGATTAAAAGCTGGAAATTTTCCAGAGCTGGGGTTGCAACCTAGGTTGTCAGAGCCTAAATCTGAGCTTTTTCCAAGTTGGATAACTTCCATGTACATGAAACTTAGACCAGTCCTGCTGAATCGCCATCTGCTTATTTGGATGTGTGAAATATCTGGTAATATTAACTGTTTAAAATATATTTTGCCCATTTCCCCCCCTTGGGTTAGAAACCTAATAGTCCTTTGACTCTGTTTGCTGATAATCGTGAAAGCAATGGCAGTATGCACACTTTAAATTAAAAATAGCAGAGACTTGAAACCGAGATCATACCAGGGAGACTGTAGAGCTTTAGAGAGCTGAGCCTTCCTGCTGGAAGGCCTTGTTTTTCTCAGATTTTCCATGGATGGTACTTCTAAATTTTCTCACCCAGGACTTGATTCATCTCACAGCTTTTGCCAAATGTGTGATTCATCTTGTACTTCCTGAATTTTGTTGCCAGGTAGGAGAGGAGCAAAAGCAATTGCCAACCTTGAAGAACTTCTCAAGTTTCCTCCAAAACAACACCAGGCTTTAAATGATCCGCTTTCATTGATTCAGTGAATTTCTGCCACTGTTACTTAAAATACATCATTTTAAACATATTTTGCAAAATACTGTAGATTGCAGTATATAATTTCAAATTGTCAAATGAAGCTAACAAAATATTCAAACACTTCTGAAGTCTTTATAGGAAATACCTCTGGTTTCTTCTACTTTAGACATGGGTGACAAACTAGTGTCATGATGCAACACAACAGTAGTAGAAGGAGCACAGGTTAGTTGTTTCGTATCTGGCTTGGGATTCAGCATTTATTGCTTTAAAAAGATGGAATCATTGAAAAGGACACTCTATTCACTTATTTACTTTCACTTTACAGAAAGCAGAGAAACTTCTATTAATAGAGTTTATATGATATTTTCTTAGGAACAACTGACATTTTTATATGGTTAACCATGGCCTGAATTCCAGGGACAGGGTCTTGCCCTCCCTCTTTGTTTCCCTGCTATCTTGTTACGATTTTCTTCAGCTTAGCACTTCTATATTTTTTTCTTCACTGGGACTTTGAAGGCACAGAAAGCCTTTGCTCACTTAATATTAAACCTGATGTCTATCTTAAAAATGTTAAAGATAACATATTTATACTCTTATTTCTAGTCCCATTGATTTAGCCAGTATTTCAAGCCTCTCTGTATAAATGGGACATTAGCTACCCTTACCATCCTTGATCTTCCCTCCCCACTTCCCCCTTCCACCTGCTGGAAGTGATGCCTTTATATTGATAATATATAGGCTTACAAATTTTATGTTACGAGTCTCCACAGATGCTCACATCCTTTGGAAAGGAAAAATAAAGAAGCAAATGATTGGTGAAGTGAAAGGAGACCAGACTGCTTGTCAGGTACCTTGGGCTGGGTTTTTTTTGGTTTTTTTTTCCTTACTTGTTTCTACTTGCTGTTTCTTTCTCCTATTGCCTGGCAATTTTCTACTCATCTTTCTGGTCTGAGCTGATCTGCACTTCTTCAAGACGGACATTTCTAACACCATATCTTTTTTTAACATCTTTATTGGAGTATACTTGCTTTACTATGGTGTGTTAGCTTCTGCTTTATAACAAAGTGAATCAGTTATACATATACATATGTTCCCATATCTCTTCTCTCTTGCATCTCCCTCCCTCCCACCCTCTCTATCCCACCCCTCTAGGTGGTCACAAAGCACCAAGCTGATCTCCCTGTGCTATGCGGCTGCTTCCCACTAGCTATCTATTTTACATTTGGTAGCTAACACCATATCTTAATTTGACCATTACTCTTATACTAATTGTTCTCCCTTAGAGCACCCACCATGCATTATCATTACATGTTTGCTTGGGTTCAGTTTCTACTATCCTTCCCCCTAAACTATAAGCTCCACAAGACAGGGATCCTATCTATTCTGCTCATCATTGTAAACCTAGTGCCTAGCTTAATGTCTAGAATCCAAAAAATATGCATTGAATGAATTAATTTTCGGTCTCAGTTTAAAACTGAGACTTGAAATATTAATGGTACTTAGCTGGTTTAGGGTTGATATTGAGAACATTACAGCTGATGCAACAATGTCTACTCCATCCCCTTGGTCACCGTGTCACAGCAATACAGTTTGGGAAATTGGCCTCTGCTTCCAGGATACATACTAATGGTCTAAGCCACATTAGTAATCCCATACCCCTTGTCACAGATGACATACTTCTAGTGACAATTACTTGTTCAGCAGTAGAGAGCCCATGGCCTAAGGTGGCCTCAGTTTTGAGGGGGAAGAAGTGTTGTTCCATAGTTGGGTAAAAACAGTTACTCTCTCTTCAGCCAGATGTGAAAGAGGAAGCATGTTGCCATATCTTATACCTATGAAAGTTTACAGAATTTTAAAAAAAATCGTACAATACAAATTTATTCTATGGCATTTTCCTCATTGAAGGTATTTTAAATAGGTTAAAATACATCAATATTTTATGAAAAATAAACACCTAGTAGAAGAATTTAGATAATACCAGTAATTGCATGATTTGATGCTGAATATTCATTCTTTTTCATTTCAAACATCACTTTTTTAAAAGTAACATAAAAAGATAAGGATTGCTGCATTCTTCATATATCCTGTGTCTTACAAATTTTAAATCAACTTGTTCTTTTCTCAACTATACATGGTAGCAGTATTTGCTCCTGGTTTCTTGAATGAGAATAGTATCAATTTTCTGTTTCTTAACAGTGATATTTAGGTCTTCTTTCTCTGATTCTTCAAGAAAATCCTTCATGCTGAGTTTGAATAGCAATCGAGGGTCTGGTCCAGAAAGTGGTGGGCAATAACAGATCTCTCTAATTTTGAAAGCCTGAGGGATAAGTCTATGGAAGTGCTCAGCTTGAGTTCCATGAGAAGGGTGCGTGGATTGATAATGACCATGGAGGCTATCTTCAAATTCCACCTGCTGTCAGACACTGAACTGGCTCTCAGGTCCACACAAGCCTTTGCAGCAAGCTGTGGTCCAATTTTGTCAACTTCAGCCTCTAATGTTGTACTATACAGTCTATCAAGAATATATTCCTGCAATTTAAACTATATCCACTGGCCCCAAAGTGTCAAACTATCCCAAGGGCAAATGGCCCAAATCATTGTAAGAAAAATCAGACCCAGGAAATCCCATAAATGAACCAAACAGCCTTTTCTACTGCTTGTCTAAATACTGCATGTGCTAGTTCATGGCCCAGAAGGATGAAACAGAGGCTGTGGATGTCACAGCAGAGAGCATAAAGAACCTGGGTCTTTTTTTTTTTTTGCGGTACGCAGGCCTCTCACTGTTGTGGCCTCTCCCTTTGCGGAGCACAAGCTCTGGACGCGCAGGCTCAGTGGCCATGGCTCACGGGCCCAGCCGCTCCGCGGCATGTGGGATCTTCCCAGACCGGGGCACGAACCCGTGTCCCCTGCATCGGCAGGCGGACTCTCAACCACTGCGCCACCAGGGAAGCCCAAGAACCTGGGTCTTTGATGATATCTATGAGACATCCCATCAGCAAGTTCTGATACCTGACCTGTTTCAGAGAAGGGAGAGAATATTCCAGACATAGAGAACTGGTGAGGAAGGGCTACATATTTGAGAGACAGGAAGAGACTGTTATGACTGGATTATTAAGCTGTGAAGAGTTTCCTGAGATGAAGCTAGAATGGTGAGGAGGGACCAAGTCATACAGAGGCTTGTAGTCATACTAAGTACCAGTTCAGAATTCAACCACTGGAACTGAGCAAATTCCAACTCTCCTATTTCCAGCTGGGTAACCTTGGGAAAGCTGCTTAATCTCTCTGAACCTCAGTTTCCTCCCTTGTAAATGAATGGCAACATATAAGCTTCTTCACAGTGTTCTTGGGAAGAGTAAATGACATATTGCAAAGAACTTAGGAGTTTGATAAATGAGCCAAATAAATGAAATAGAAAGCGATAACAGTTACTATTGCTTTGGGGGAAGAACTTATGTGAGATTATGATATTAACTATAATGATTTGGGGCACTAAGTTTAAGCAGAGAACATCATGATGAATTTCCATTTTACAAAGTTCCTTCAGCCTGCAAAGTGGCTACACTAGTGAGTGGCAGGTGTAGAGGTGGGAGACCAGATAGGAGAGGTTATTGCATATTTCAGGCAAAGATATCAGAGGTTTAGACTAAGAGAGAGGAAGTAAAGATGGAGAAAAATAGGTTAGAATTACTCAGGAGTACAACTGGCAGAATGTGAAAATTGATTGAATATGAGGGGTGAGGTAGAGGGAAGAGATATAGCGGACTCAAAAGTTTCAGACTTGGTGCATTTATTAAGCCAGGGAACCTGTAGGAGGAATGGGTTGTATGTGAGTGCCTGGGTGAGTAGGGGGAGGAGTAGATAACTTTAGTTTTGGACTTGATGAGTATAAGCTACCTAGGAGCCATGCAGAGGGAGATACTTAGTCAGCAGTTGAATATATATAGCTAGCCTTTAGAGGAGAGGTCTGGTCTAGAGATATAATTTTGATTGTCAACATATAAACGGTTACTGGTGCCATGGGGATGGATGAAAATTGGGAAGAGAAAAAACAACCAGATACTAGAGGAAATCCAAAGATTAAAGGCCAGTCAGTGAGTCAGAAATGAGTTTGGTTGCAAATATTAGACCAATCCAGACTGGCTTGAACAATAGAGGGTTATGACATAAGAACAACCAGTGGCGACATGGGCTTTAATTAGATTCATCAGTTTAATTGTGTCACCAAGTTCTCTTTTCTCCCACTTCTCGGTGCTGCCTCATGTGGTGTTAGCTTCCTTCTAAGGCTGAGTCCTTCTGCAGTCTCAGGATGGCTGCCTACAATTTCGAAGGCTACATGCATCTTTTTCCACACCGAAAAGGGAGAGTGGGTCTGCTACTTTCTCAGAGAAGGAGGAGGCTTCCCCCTCTGAAGTCCCCAGGGAAAGCACTCCTTTCATTGGCTAGAGTTGGGTCACATGTCTATCTCTGAGCCAAAATTTGGTAAACTTGAGAATGGGATTATGGTGATTAATTTGAACCATGGACAACGCACACAAACGTTGAGAGTGAAGTTAGGTTCTCTACTGCTCATTGGTTGTGAGCCTGAGGCTTGCCTATCTGGACAACACTGGTTCAGTTATCAAAATAAAGGAGCCTGGATATTAAGGAGGTAATCATAGTGCCCACCAGAATCAAGGAGTGAAACAGACTGAGAGACAGATGGCTTGTGGATTCTGAAGGAAATGAGGAGAGGACAACGTCATCTTCATGTTTTAGGATGGAAGGGATGGTCTTCTGGGATGGATACTGCTGAGACACCAAGTAAGGTGAGAAGAGAAAGAGAACTTTCTCTGGTGAGCTTAGTAAGGGGTGGTTATAGGGGCAGGTGGGGAGACAAACAGATGAGAGTTAAAGAGTGAAGGGAGGTGAGGAAATGGAAGGAGAAAGTGCAGACATCCTTTTGAGAAGATAAGGTAGTAGAGACATAAAGAAGAATGGAGGGAGCATTTCTGTCCACTGCTCATACATTTTCTTGTTTTGAAGATGACAGAGTCTCCAGCATATTTAAGTACTTATTGAAATAATCTATCACAGAGGGATTGGCTTTATATGAGTGGGATGGCGCACTTTAAATATGTGCTAGAATACTTTAGGTTGCTGGACCAGTATCCCTTGATATTTTGTCTGACAGATTCTGCAATGACTGTGAGGGTTCTTAGTCATAGCAAAGATACATTTGTCTGACAGGCGTGTGAAGAGTCCAAGAGTCTCAAGTGTGCTCTGGCGCATTGGGAGAGAAACACCTGTGTAGGGTATTCAGGAGGTGAGAGAGAGGGGCTCCTAGCATGGGTGAAGGAATTGACTTTGGGAAGGAGGTATGCCTCCTCCTTTGTGACGGGAAGAGAAGAAAATGAGTTTGATCATGCAAAGTTGAGGAGTTCTCACCTGGTGATTTGTATTTTACCTAAACAAGGAGGCAACTGCTGTTGAGAGATGAGGGAGAAAGGGACTCAGGTTTGAGGAACATGGACAAGGTTTGAGAATATGAGAATGAGATGACTGGAGAAACAGAGTAAGATTCTTGGGCTATGGTACCTTCACATGAGAAGTTAGAGACCTTGAATTGATAACACGACAGGTTTTCCTGGCTGTGTGATCTTCTTCAGCAATATTCATTTGCCCATGTTCAGGAACGGGGAAGTTGAATAGTTAAATTCATCCCAGGTTGTTTGGTTAGGGTCTAGTGAAAAGATGAAGGATCAGTAGGATTAGGGGAATAAATAAGAAGAGTGATGGAAATGAAGGGCCCTGGAATCTAAGCTTGATATTGAGAAAGTGAAAACAAGGAGGAGAAGCTAGAGAGTCAATTGATGGAGGTCTCAGTGTAGTTAAAACACAGCTGCAACGGTAGCGATTTATGAGCAAGCAGGAAGGATGGGCAAGAGGCTAAGAAGAAAATAAAAGTACTTAAATTCATGATTTTGGTGGTAGAGAAACTTCAGCTATTGACAGTATTCTGTGCATGACTCATAGCGATTGGCTCAAGCGAGGTGGTGACAAAGGTTCATTGGAGCTGAGGAATATCAGAAAAGACCTGTCTGCTAAAGGGCCATCTTTGGATGTTGAAGACCCCCAAGAGGATGACACGGAGACAGACACAAATATTTCAAGTGCTCATGACCAAGGCTGGCTCTGAATAACATAACAGTAATGGAACGATCACTGAATCCAAAGTCCAGAGAACTGAGTTTTCATCCCATCATGGTCGCTGACTACCTAAGTAACTTTGCGCAAGGAGCTTAATGCCCCCAGGTCTTCATTTCCTCATAGAACATGAAGGAATTATGATCTCTAAGATTACTTCCAGGGGTAAATATACTACTATTCTATGATTTCATTATATTAAAATGTTGGGCTTGAGTGATTCACTCTTCTCTCAAGTTCTGGGCAGACTGAGAAATAGATGTAGGAATAAGAAACCTATTAAAATAACAGCACGATTACTGGTAAGGCCGGACTGGAGAGTGTAGCTTGGACTAGGATCCAAGAGTTCCTTCTATTGCCTTGAATTACATCTACTCACCTGGTCCTGGTGAAGCAGCTAGACAAGCACTGGCCTTTAGCTTCAGGGACAGGTCCTTCCCCAGTGGGCTCACAACGTGGAAGGGAGGTGGGCACCAGCAGTGGCAGAGAGAACAAGAGGCCACAGGTGGGCAATGGTTGCTGCCTAACAGAGGGCAGGTCTGCTTATTAGTTTTGGTCACTTTCCTCCCTAGAAAGAATGAATAGAGGAAATGAGGGTGAAACCTTTCTTTGATTTAGTAGAATTGTCTCTTTTATCATCTGAGGCAGGAACTTGGGGAAAAGAAGAAAATGTTTCCTCCTTTATGACACATGGATTAACAACCAAAATTATAGTTTTAAGTTACATCTATGCAGTTGTCCTTACGTATAAGAGATACGCAGAGTTAACATGGAAAAAATTTTCTCGAATGATGCTAGAGTTCCAAGAACAATTTTCCATAGTTTTCCAAATGTTCCATTTGTAAATTGGAGTCAAGTCAGAATTATGAGGTTTCTAAGCAACATAACCAGAGACAGTAAACAGGGTTTGAGTCACTGTAAAATAAATTAAAACAAACAGCTCTCCTTTTGTCCTAGCTTTACCCAGGTCAGCTGAGGTGTGGATTTAATTTCTGTGACCCACTTTGGTGACGTTAACAACTGCAACAAGCATGATAAAAAGTGGGCTGCAAGCCAGTGAGAAAAATGCAGTGAGTGTTCAATCACAGTTCTCTGGCCACCAAATCTCTTTTTTTTTCACTTTTTGTTTTATTTTGGAGTACAGTTGATTGACAATGTTGTGTTAGTTTCAGCTGTACAACAAAGTGATTCAGTTATACATATACATGTATCTCTTGTTTTTCAAATTCTTTTCTCAGTTAGGTTGTTACAGGCCACCAGCTCTTTTTTTTGCGGTACGCGGGCCTCTCACTGTTGTGGCCTCTCCCGTTGCAGAGCACAGGCTCCGGACGCGCAGGCCCAGCAGCCATGGCTCACGCGCCCAGCCGCTCCGCAGTATGTGGGATCCTCCTGGACCGGGGCACGTCCCCTGCATTGGCAGGTGGACTCTCAACCACTGTGCCACCAGGGAAGCCCTCCACCAGCTCTCTTACATGGTATTCTGTTAAGCTGACATCCTTGCTACTCCTGGTTCTGAGACTTTAGTAGGGGGACCCTGTAAAGCAACTAGCCAAATGGATTATAAATCCTAGAACAACACAGCAGCTACCTCTGTACAATGGGGGATACCACACAGGCCCTTCCTCTCTCATAGAAGTAGGCAGGCACTTTAAGGGTGACAACAGAGGGATATCAGGAAAGTTCTATTTTTTCTTCAAACTTCTTCCCTATTGGTATTTCTAGAAGTCCACCATCAGATGCTTATATGGGGATGATGAAGGGAGGTTAAAACACTGTTTGAGGAATACTAGTTTGAATTTGAGTTTGTTCTAAAAATAGAACTATCATATGACCCAGCAATCTCACTCCTGGGCATATACTCAGAGAAAACCATGATTCGAAAAGATACATGCACCCCGATGTTCATTGCAGCACTATTTACAATAGCCAGGACATGGAAGCAACCTAAATGTCCATCAACAGATGAATGGATAAAGAGGATGTGGCACATATATACAATGGAATATTACTCAGCCATAAAAAGAAACGAAATTGAGTTATTTGTAGTGAGGTGGATGGACCTAGAGTCTGTCACAGAGAGTGAAGTAAGTCAGAAAGAGAAAAACAAATACCGAATGCTAATGCACATATATGGAATCTAGAAAAACAGTACTGATGAACCTAGTGGCAGGGCAGGAATAAAGATGCAGACATAGAGAATGGACTTCAGGACACGAAGGGGAAGGGGAAGCTGGGATGAAGTGAGAGTAGCATTGACATATAATCACTACCAAATGTAAAATGGATGGCTAGTGGGAAGCGGCTGCATAGCACAGGGAGATCAGCTTGATGACCTAGAGGGGTGGAATAGGGAGGGTGGGAGGGAAGCTCAAGAGAGAGGGGATATGGGGATATAGGTATACATACAGCAGATCCACTTTGTTGTACAGCAGAAACTAACACAACATTGTAAAGCAATTATACTCCAATAAAGATATAAAAAATTTTGAGTCTGTTACTTAGGAGAATTTACATATTAAGTTGTTAATCTCTAAAATCTTAGTGTGAATTAGGCTTGGCAAATCCCATCCCACAGGATAGCTAGCTGAGAGCAGGCTCCCTAAGAAAGGAGCAGGACAACACACATTTTGAACTGCTGGGGCATGGGAATGGCTAAGGGGGGATGAGGGGCAAGGTTTAGGAATGACAGCCCTGAGGCAGGAAGCACCACAGGGAAACCAGGAGATGGGTACTAACCAAATAAGCGAGATGGTGCTGCCTGAGCAGCGAGGAGGACATCAGTGATCGCCTCCACTTTTCTCAACCTCTGCGTAAAGTCAGCTTAGCTCCCTGCAAACGCCCAGAAGAGCACCACGCCCACCCATGTTAGAGATGGACACCAGAGGTGGAAACTCTGCTCTGCAGCAGCCTCCACCCCTACACCAGTGCTGGCCTCAGTACTGTTCAGAGGCTCGGTTTAAACACACGCACACACACACACTTGCAAAGCAACCACCATGAGAACAAGTGAAACAGAAATAACCATGACCCCAATTTAAGCATTAATATAAAATGGAAACTCCCTAGAATACCAAGTGGCAAATATGCCACTCGATCATCATTGATTGAGTGATTTCAGAACCAAAGTACGAATTATTCTTTTTCACTAAAATCAGTGCATGCCCCCTCCCGGTACTCCCTTCTGACCACAACTTGGGGAAGCTGCCCTTTTTATCTTGTTCTACAAAGTGCTGCCAAGTGGAGAGAACAGAGGCTGGGAAACTGGAAAACCCCAGTTAACTGGAGCTCAAGTAATTAGAGCTTCTATGTAAATGGATACTTTTTTCAGTAGTTTTCAAAAAACTACAAAAGAGCCATGATACATGGATTTGAGCATTTCAAAAAACATTCCCAGGGCAAGTTAAAATCTGGTGTGAACGAGTAGATGACTGTGCAACATATTTTCTGTGGAGTTGGAGGCATGAATCCCCTTCTTCATCAACACTCCTCTCCAGACGATACTCTGGGCTCTGCTGAGGGATAGCGGAATCAGCAGGGTGAGACTAGTTTCCTTAGTGCACTGAAACGTGACTCAGAGGCCATGTAAGTTTTAGAATTATTGTTACTTAAATAATTTAACTATATTAAGTTCCTTGACATATTATACATACATATATAATATTAAATTCCTTATAATTTAAAAGGGATTTTTAAAATTCACCATGCCCTGCTTACCGAGGCAGGAAAGTGGGCTCACTGAGTCTAATGATTTTTTTTAATAAATTTATTTATTCATTTATTTATTTTTGACTGCCTTGGGTCTTTGTTGCTGAGTGCAGGTTTTCTCTAGTTGTGGCGAGCGGGGGCTACGCTTCGTTACGGTGCACAGGCTTCTTATTGCGGTGGCTTCTCTTGTTGCGGAGCACAGGCTCTAGGCACGCGGGCCTCAGTAGTTGTGGCACGAGGGCTCAGTAGTTGTGGCTCACGGGCTCTAAATCGCTGGCTCAGTAGTTGTGGTGCACGGGCTTAGTTGCCCTGCGGCGTGTGGGATCTTCCTGGACCACGGCTTGAACCCGTGTCCCCTGCACTGGCAGGCGGATTCTTAACCACTGTGCCACCAGGGAAGTCCGAGTCTAATGATTTTATAAAGTGTTCTCCAGCTTTTTACATAAAGTCATGAGAGAGAGAGAGGGAATTCGCCAGCATTTTCTAAAGCACCCTTTACCTAACCCTGAGGTAACCATGATATTCTATTCTCCAAGCACTTCAGCTAATTGTGGTTTTACTGTACAAATCAAACAAAATATTTCTTTTATTCAGCTTAGCATGGCTGCTGCACATGCATGATGTATTCATTTCCAGGACACTGGGAAGTCTCAGGAGACTAAACTGGCAGGCTGCAGAGAGAAAATTAGTGGTGCTGAATTTCGATGTCACTAAATTTTCTGAGTTACTTAATCTCATCTCTCAAATAGGCAAATCATCACTCTCTTTCGATGACTCATGCAGGAAATCAAACCTCTTTGCTTCAGTTCAGTTTGTATTTTCCTCAATTTAATTATCTTAGTCACATGTAGTCCTATTCCCAGACCAGCCCCTGTTGTAGTATTTAATTAACATGGTCATCGACAAGAAAGGTCTTGGCTGTGCTGGAGGTTTTCTGTTAGATTCTAAGTTCCCCAGAGAATGGGTTTGAACCAAGCATTCGGGGTTGATTTCCATCTTTTTTTTTATTTTGACAACTTACTTTGTACTTTTATTTATATATACTTAAAGTGTGTTAAGGAAGTAGGAAGAGGACCTACAGCTACCGGCAGAAATTGTGGAAGCTTCATTAGTTGTAATATTTATTTATGTTTTCCCCCTGAATTGTTTTTTCTCCAAGATTTGTTAATAGGGAGCTACTGGAAGTCCAGCCCAGGAATCTTTGTGGTGTGGAAAGCACAAGCCCCAGAAGCTTTCCCTATCTTTCACAAAACTTCAAGCCCATTGATAAGGTGATGCTGGGTGTCCAGAAAGAGAGAGAGAATGTTCTTGAGAGACCAGGTGGAGACACACAGGAGAGATTACTGAGGATTGGGAAGGGAGGAAGGACTGGGGATCCTGCACATTCCTCTCTGCCCATCTGTGGAGTCACAAGGGGACTGGTATGTGGCTTCCAAGAAGGGGTCCAGGGAAGTGGCTACAACAGGGAAGGCTGCATGGTGCATGTAGGGAGGCAGGCCCCAGATGGTGGACCAGGATTTAAACACCTTGCACTGTCGAGACAGGTTGTGGAGAATGTAAAGAGAGAAGGGATCTCCCTGCCGATCCCCTTTTACTCCTGGCCCTGGCTCTTGTCCCCTACCCCACCCGACTCTATGAAGAGCCTACTACTTACAGGAAACTTACTCTGCCCTCATGGTCAGTTCAAGACTTATCTCCTCTGATAAGTCTGTTCCATTCACTCTAGTCCATTTATTCAGCTCATCCTTAGAACTGCTCCCACATTTACAGATAGCCCCACACATTCGAGAAGCTTTTGATGATCGACTGTCCTAAAGTCTTCTCTCATTCCTTCATTGCACAGATAGTGAAGTCCTGCTGGGTGTGCCATGGTCTGTTCTCGGGGTGAGACAGAATAACAGCTCTCGCTCTTTAATGTGTATCAGGCTCTTGCCCCAATCTACTGATAAGTCACGAGGAGGAAAGAGTCACAGACACTTAGGCGGGCACAGCTCTCAGACCACTCTTCAAGGAGAAGTGGTACATTGCAAACCCCCCAGAACACACCAGAATATCTGCGTAATTAAGGAAGGATGGTCCACAGATGTCAGGCAGGATTCTATAAACCGCTAATCTCGGGCATAGTGAGATCTCAGACTTTTTTCTATCTTAAAATTTGTATTTTGTTATAATTGCTAAAGACACATGCATGTAAATATTGATTTTTGATGTATTTCCTTTGACCTTAGAGTTGAGTTTAGAATTCTCCTACAGCTCAGTAAAAAGGCTGGTAGTAATTTCTGAGGTGCTTATAAAGCACATGTCGCTTCATGTACAAGGAGTGTTCTTTCTTGCTCCAACCTGAATGTATCCAGTGGTTAAAGGAACTTCTTTATACTCAGGAGACAGGAGTTGGCATATCCATTAAGGCTAAATATCTTCCCAGGCCTAAATGAGATATTGGTTTGAAAATCTGGCTTTCCTGCCAATAGAAAGATAAAGCATAGAAGTAAATTAAAAGTGGGTGGTCTTTTTAAAATTACTTGCATTTTATAAAGAATTTTTCCCCACACTATTGAAAGCCAAACATGTCCCTGGAGAGAGGGGTCTTGGATCCACAAGGAATAGTGAAGAGAGAACAGTAGATTGATGGTTTCTAAGGAAAGCAGTTATCTTACATTTGGTATTAGAATCGCTAGTTCAGACTTATGAACCACTCTTCCTGTTGATTATCATTTTGTGAGGCAGAGATCACAACCATGGAATTAGGAATTGACTTATTTATTTTTCTTACACTGGTGTGCCAGTAGTGAAGTCTGGAAGAACCAGGGTATTGGGAAAGGGGTATTTTTAATCATTTACATGGTAAAGAAATAACTATGGGTCTCAAATAGACCCTAGAGGGATACCAGGTGTTACTAGTAATTGAGAGGAAACCTGGCTGGGTATGTATGTGAAATAGCATCTCTCCTCTCCAACGCCACCCTTGGCAACTGAGGGTTCGAAGAGAAAAATTAGGGCTTCCAAAGCTTCACCTGCAAGTTGGCATGTAGTATTTTGTTTAAAAAAAAGGGAGAGGGAACTAAAGTATAAAGAGATTTCCATTGTGCCTGCATTTTATATGGCAGAAAGTTTCCTACTAAGGAAATAAAGCTAGGATTGACATCTCATTCCAAAAAAAAAAAGTCAATTGCTTAAGGCTATATGCAAAAAAAAAAAAAAAAAAAGAAGAGATTTTTGTCCTTTCTTGGAAAGCGGACCCAAGACAAACTGCATCCTTCATTGACAGACACCAGATGAAAGGACCCTAGAAGAACGGCGAGGATAATTGTATTATGCCAATTTTATTCTAACTTTACAAAATAAGTGAGATTTTATAGCCACATTTTGGGTCCTTGTGCTTCCTTTGGCTCTATGTAAATTAAACCACATTAGAGAATTCATGGGACCCTCATTTTTAGAGTGTTATCCTGTCATGTGTTTTTAGGTTTTCTCCATGACATGAGAATTTGACTTGAAGAGGTACACTTTTCAGAATTTTGTTTCTCAAGTTATATATATCCTTGAAGATACTGTTCCTTGAATAGGGACAGAAATGGAGGTGTTCTGGGTTTCCCTTTAAGCAGGATGAATGATAGGGCTGACACAGTGGATGCAGCGGAGTCAGGGAAATGCCAGCCCTTCTGGAATGCACCATTCCTGTCCTGGCATAATAACACTAGGTTTTCTTGTGAGATCTTGTCACACTTCTGTCTCTGTCGGGTGGCATGATGATGTCTTAATCTTTGTAGATTTCTCACAGATGCTCCTCTTGTTTCAGCCAAAAGCCATTATTTAAGTTTATTATGTTAATGACTGAGAACTAACTTCCAAAAATTGAACTAGACAATAATAAAAATTAGCACAAGGCCAGATGATATTAACTAAAAGCAGTATGAGTCACAGAGTACAGAGGTAAATTACGTTTTGTGGATTTGGAGACCCCACACAGAAAACAAACACACTTCATTTGCTTGGGGAAAAAGAGGAGGAAAGAGAAAATTTTGCATTGTTGTAATTCTTTGTTAATATGAAATAGTGGATTTCAACCATCATGGGACTGCTAACATACCACACATAAGGCAAATTCCAAGACAGTCTGGTTAGGGACTGAAGACTTTGTCTTCAAAACGTATTACAAACCATTTATTTCTATATGCTGCCCAATGCATGCTCACAGCAGCTAATGATATAACCAGCTGGCCAAACAATAAAATACTTGTGTGCTACATAGTGTTCTCTAGGGACCTGTTTAGTCATTTGAGGTTTGTCCTTACCTGACATTGCTAACAAGTCTTCTTTCCCTATATTGTGTCTCTGTGTACCAAGGTGGATTCTTACCTGGTTATTAATGTTGAGTCTCACTATGGTCTATACTACATTATGAAATTATATTTTATTTTTAATCTTTCCTTCAAATCAATATTTGTAACCAGTATGAGAAAATCTGTGATTTTTTTCCTCCATTTTATATCTTGGCTTTTAAGTATCTGGTCAAAGGTAAACTATATACATTTATAAAACCATCAAATTATTCTTTCCCTTTCTATCATTTGTGGTCTCTTTTTTTGAAGTCTTGCTTTTATGAACAGTTTGCAAAACAGGCACAGAGAAGACTCCATGAACCTGGTTCTGTTTTTCATTATATACTACAGGCAGGGCTAGAAGACATGCCGAAACTAAATAAATAAAATGACGATCACCCCCAAACCAGTTGGCAAGGCATTAACTTAGGGAACCTATACAATAAGTTTCACTATCCTCGAAATAATTCAGGTGGGATTGCCTGTCTCCTTCTACACTTCCTGGTTACCATTTTTTATCTTAAAATCCATTTTATCCTGTCTGCATGATCATGTTGCAGAACTAAACTGGTGGGCCTAAAGTCCAAGCCCGTGAAGGGAAGCTGTGCCTGGGAAACTGACCTTTCCTTCCCTTGTCTCACAGTAAACATTCAGAAACGTGCTGGGGTCGTTTTGTATCTGTTCCTTCACCTGGTGAACAGGTTGTGCTCAGAGCAGTTGGCAGCAGGTGGGAAAGAATGGTGGGAGTGAGGGTGGGCAGAGGAATGAAGAGAAGCTTCCTCTGCCTGGTGGAATTCTCACTCAGTGCTGATGATAATCCTTGTGGGAATCTGGGAGCTGAACCTTTGTTTGAGAGCATGCTGGCTTGTCTCTGGCTTTGTGTAACCACCTGCATACATGTCTGTCCGCTTTGCCACTAAAACGCTTTACATGTTTTAACTGGGTCTATTGGAATTTTCAGTTGGATGAAGAGCGCATAGGTACTATCCTCGTACCCAAGGAAAAATCCCAAAGCACTACAGTTTGTATGAGATAATCTACTTAGTTGTATATTAGCCTGTGCTTCTGTATCCTGTCGTTTGACCCTAAATTCTAAAGTACAATTGAATTGACTTATACCTGTATGTACCATATTAATAAATATAGGCGATGTGCCTTGTTACAAATGTTGATAAAAACAAGACCATAATGTAGCACCATATGAGGCCTGAAAGTCTCTGCATGATTAGAATAATGTTAACAAACAAGAACGAACAACTTCACACGTAAAAGAACTTGCTCTATTACCATTTCTTTCCAGAAGAAGTATGGAACAAGGCAGGTGACCCTGTAAGTCACTGGACACTGGGTAAATATTGTTGCCTTCCAGGATAACCTATCTCTGTCTGAATTCTAGACTACCACAAGTGTAAAGCACACATTTATTTTAGTATTCTTCTGTATTTTAAGTAAAGCTACTACAATCTGACTTATTCATGGCAATGGGGCAGGACAGAGCCATTCTCTAACACTCAGAACATGATAAGATCTGCCCATAGAATGTGGTCAATGAAATAAAGTCTGAGCTGAACTAGATGCAAGCATATGCAAAGTAAAATGTTATTGGCTTCATTACTAGCTTCAGCTAAGTGAATGGAACAAATTAAAGGGTTTTTTAAATTTTTAAAATAAATAAATAAATAAATTTATTTATTTTTAATTTATTTTTGGCTGTTGGGTCTTCATTGCTGCACGCAGGTTTCCTGTAGTTGCGGTGAGCCAGGGCTACTCTTCGTGGTGGTGCGTGGGCTTCTCATTGCAGTGGCTTCTGTTGTTGCCGACACGGGCTCTAGGTGTGCAGGCTTCAGGAGTTGTGGCACGTGGGCTCAGTAGTCGTGGCTCGCGGGCTCTAGAGCACAGGCTCGGTAGTTGTGGTACACAGGCTTAGTTGCTCCGCTGCATGTGGGATCTTCCCAGACCAGGGCTCAAGCCCGTGTCCCCTGCATTGGCAGGTGGATGCTTAACCACTGCGCCATCAGGGAAGTCCCCAAATTGAAGTCTTAAGACCTTTTTTTTTTTTTTTTTTAAAACTTGCGAGTGCTTCAGGTATACTTGGATGGCTGCTTTCAGTTCCTTTTTCAGTGAACCAAATTTCTGTTTGATATAAACTTATGGTTTGTTTATATTTTTACCTCTTGTTTTTAAGCTTACAGGTTTTCTGAAATTATTTGGGGGCTCCTTGGTTTGGGAGTAGAGATGAATAGAATTTTAGGGGTGAACCCCCTGCCTGGTTCTAACCAGAGCAGCTTTGATCTTTCTCATCTATTGAAGTTCCATGTAATGCTTTCCTGTTGGGGAGAGGGAGATTTTCACTGCTTAAAAATGTTGTTGAAAAGAGTTTGTAGAGAGGATTGTGCTAAAAAAAAAAAAAAAAAACCCCAAAACCTGTGTAGTTAAAGTAAATCATCATACAGTGCATTTTTTTTTTCTAGAATCCAACTGGATTTTTTTTGACACAGAATACAATATGGGTGCAGGAATAGCAAACTGAAAAGACAAAGCAGAAAAAACACGGTTCTATCTAATTTATAATTAAGTAACAGGAGGGCAAGTCATTAAATGGCTAATGAAACAGTTGAGCTTGATGGAAGAATTCTTTTTCTAGTGCCCATACTTTTGGAATTCCCACTCTCTGTTGTCCAACGGACACACCTGCTGTGATTTGACCCAGCGGGAGATGCAGTGGAAGTGAAAAGCATGGTTACAGACTCCCCACGCGACGGCGCACTCTTCAGAAGTAGCAGACGCCTGGTTGGCTTGACACTCTATGCAAAGATCCATAATGTGGTTCCGGCAGATGGCACAGTTACCAATCACAATATCCCAGGCCCAGAGGGCTACCGCATTCCGCTTTTTCACCTCAAAGCGCTTCTTGCCCGCGCCACTGTTCGTGCAGCTCGGGGTATCCACATCCATCGCTGCCGCCATTTTGGAAACACACGCTCCGTCGCCCGGCTACTTACAATGCATTTTCATAAAGGGAGTTAATACTTCTTAAGGCCCACGGAGATGAGCCAAAGTTAGTAAGGTGTATAACCAAGGGGCACAAAGCTGAGAGGACCTGAATGATGAAGGCAGCGAAGGTGTTTGGGAAAGCAGCTCACAGGTGGGGAAACCTGCCGCTGTCATGCGTGGAAAGTCCACAGGGAGGTCTGAACGCTGGCAATGATGATCTTGATTGACTGTCATCTCTAAAGACATGACTGTGTGATTTCACTTGAAATCAGTCAAAATGTGATATAGAACCTAAAGCACTCCTTAAGTCCACCATTAGGTTTACGCCAGAATCTGATTTATTTGACCTGTAGATTACAATTCAAGGATTGCTGCTTTGGAGGAGGGTCTTTGTGTTAATGACAGAAAATATCAATTTGTATGCTTTATTCTCAGATTTAAAGGGAGTAATCTGGGATTGAAAAAGACACTTTAAGAATGGATTTCTAGCTACTAAATAGACTATCCTAGGGCAAACTGTTAGGCCACACATTTTTTTTTTAAAGTCAAAACCAAAGGAACATCTTTGTTTATTGGATGATAAAGTGGTACATTCCCCTTTTATCTGTTCTTACAAGGAAGGCTATTAAATTGTTTTACAAATAGACTTGCCCAGCAGGTTCCTATATGGGAACACACACTAAGAAATATTTAAATCATCACATGGAGAGAAAGAGGCAGCATGAAGTGACTGCCAAGGAAGACTGATGTGTTGGGTCTAGTGGAGTGAAGACAGGAACCCGTCCTGCCTCACAGGGTAGCTCCAGCTCTGGCCTGATGCCTTAGACCAAAAACAGGGTCCCAGGGACATATGGTGTCATCATCAAGGGGTCACTCTGCTAAGGGAAGATGTAGACTCAAACCTTTAGTTGAAACCTTAAAAGGAGATGTGAACTTACTTTGTACCTCCACATACAAAGAAGATGTTAAGATAAAGTGTTATAAAATGAGATGAAGTGGTGTAATAAAAGTCAAGAATGATTAAGATTAGGAAAAAACCCTCAATAATTATAAAAATAAAACAACCAGATTAAAAATATAGAGATTGTATGAATAGCCATAAAAATAATTAGTTTAAGGAATATTTCAGATAGTTAGTATTTCATTATATATCCTTCTAGATTCTCCATAAAAATGGTATAACACCACACATAGTTGTTTGCAAGTTGTTTAACTTAAAATTTTACCAGATGTATATTTTAACATCAACAAATATAGATCTATATCATCTCTTTTAAAGGCTGTATAGGATTCCATTGTATGCGGTAGTGACAGATTTCCCATCCTGATTGTAAGGATCTAACTTGGGGGCTGGGACTATGATGGTGAACAGGAGTCTGTCTTTAAGTGGGAATTTTCCTCTACAGATGCTTTTCCTCTTGCTGTAAAAAAACAGTAACCAAGACCATACACATATTCAGAGTTAAGATCATGAGAATTCTCATGAATTAAAAGATAGTTTTGTGAAGGTCAGCAGGACCCAGGCAGAAGAATATTCTAATTTATTAGACTTGTTTCCCTATGTTAGATAAAACAGTTGAGCCAATGTTAGTTTGACCTATTCCTCTCTTCCTGAGTCTTAAAGTGAAATATATACCAAAGGGAGTTAATGCCCCCACTCCTTCTGATGTAATAGCTTTGAACTGGGATAAAAAGCTATCAATTCTGGTGGACAGAAATCTGGGGAGTCACTATAAATGCTGCAAGCTCTGGATACACTGGGGCTGTTGCAGTCAGTATTATCTGTATCCTACTTGGATGAAACCCTGCTCAAACTTTTCCTTCTAGATCATTCTAAGTTGAAAATCTTGTGAACTTTCGTAGATGACCTATGACCCAGGAGGAGAAAAACACATTAATTCTGAAGGGGAATATATCTGAATCCATGAAAGTCTTTCACTAAAACAAAAGTGAGAGGGTTGGGAGGGGTGGGGAATGTCACTGGCAATAGCTGTAGCTTTCATTTTGTTCTAAAAAGAAAATTAGAATTATTTTTCTTTTTAAATGTCTGATGGTAAAAAGACCTTAAAACAGTTGAATTATTCAGTTGGTCTAAAGAAAATTAAAACAGGCTGGATGCATCATAATTCATGTAGCCAATTCTTTATAAATAGACTTTTAGTTTATTTCTGGCTCTTTTTAGTTTCTAGGCCTGCAAGCACACTTGTACATATATCTTGTCATATTTATTTGATTACACCCTTACGGTAATTGCCTTAAAAAGCAGTTACTGAGTAAGAGTTTATAAAACTTTAAGGTTTTTTGATGCATATTGTTAAGTTGCCTGCCAAAAAGATAATAATTTATACCTCCACAAAAGTATATGACAATAGTTGTTTTCTTAATATTGTCACCAATACTACCTATTACCATTATATTAAAAATAATTTTTAAAAACTTGTCTAATCTGAAATGTGAAAAATGGTATATCGTTTTTTTTGAGATTACTCCCCAGAACAGTGATTGTGATCATTATTATGCTAGCATTAATTTAGGACTTACTGTGTGGCCAACCACTGTGATAACCAAGCATCTTATTTTCTTCTCAGAATAGTGCAATGAGGTAGGTGCTATTAATTCATATATTCACTGACCAGTTATAATTTTTCTCGCTGAATCTCTGTGTCTTTTGCCTATTTTGGGGGGGGAGGGGTGTAGAAATGTACCTTAAACACCAAGGAAATCAACCTTTTCCATATAATCTCCTTTTCTGGGGGATATGTTTTCACTGGTATTTCTATTGGTCAAAAATAATTGATAATTCAGAAAGCATGGGAAAAACCCTGACATTGAATACAAACAGAAACAAATGAACCTCAACATGTATCAAAACAATAACATAACTGCACAGAGCAAAAATAATTAATCCAAGTGACTTTTGAATATAGTGCTTTGATGTACACCCTTAGTGGAACATATTCCAAGGACAAAAAGGACTTAAAGAAATATTAAACATTACTTAATAGTAGTAGAGATATTGATGTAGTCATCCTGAAATTATTTATGCATATTTTAGAACTGAGCAAATGAGGATGGATGGATAGATACTTACATTGATACTGATGGGAAGCAGGCTCTTACTGAAAGATTAAGGTGGTACAAACATAACGTGGGACAAGGAGATGAAGAATCTTGTAGTGTTTGATTGGAATTGGAAGTACGAGTATGAACTTATGATTCATATGTAGTAGTCTTGCTTCTCTAAGCCCCCACCAAACTTGTAAACATGCTCCAACAGGAAGTAGGCTGCACAAACAAGCTGTTTGTTCCCCAAGAAACATTTACTCTCCAGTGCCCTTCAGATGTGGCTGCAGGGGCCAGGGGGCAAGGAATTACCCTCCCAGAACTAGGAGTCTTAGACACTAGGGGATTCCTCTCAGAGCTAAATCAGGGACTTGCTCCATCACCAGGACAGGGATCCTCACGATTGGTGAACAGAAGGACTTGATTACTGCTATGGAAATGGTGACTGTGCTGTGTTTCCTCCTTTTCCCTTTTCTGTTCCAAATCTATCACTGTTGGTAAGAATAGAACTTTTCTTAGACTGTAGGCAATCAGACCAGGAGGAGCCACATAATGGAGAGAAATGCTCATCGCCAAGAGATCTGGACTATGAACTTGATGATATCTTGGATGGGACTTTGGGAGTATCTTCTGTGGGAAAAAGGAAAGTAAGTCATGTGCACTTGGATATTTGGGTAGCTGAAGGGGTAGTCTGTGGAAGAGACTGCTTTCTAGCTGTCCCTAATACCAACTCTCCTTCCTCTATAATAAGAGAGATCTTGAATTTTCTCGAAGTCCCAGCATCCCTTGCACCTAGATATGGCCATGAGACTAAGTTCTGGACAATGGTATATAAATGGTGGTAGTGTGTGTAAATTTAGGCTTGTGCCTTTAAAGTGGAGGAGGTGTGCTCTACTCTGCCCTTTTTTTTCTACCTTGCTTCAACTGTGGATAAGGTGGTGAGCCATCATGGGCCATGAGAATAAGTGGAGCATCCTAGAGATGGTACAACCACGTAGAAGGAGTCTGGGTCCCTGAATGACCTCATGGAGTAAATCTGTTAAGCCAGGATTGCACCATTTACTTCCAGTCTGGTGAACAAGAGAAAAATTAACTTCTAACTAACTTATTCAAGGTACTGTTATTTTGGATCTCTGTTATGTACAGCTGAACCTATATTCCAATTTACATACATAAGATTATATATTAGTGATTTTGCCATGCTACAGTTCTGAAATGTATAGAAATAAAACTATTTTTTTGCATAAATTTTTTGTTGAGAAAGAAACGTATTAGTTAAAACACAGTTTCTCAGCTCACAAGTTCATCATCCTAGTCACTAAAAAAAAAAACAACCCACAGTTTAATTTATAATAACATCTTAGATGAACTGATTAGGAATTCATCTCGAAATGAGAAACATACATATCTTTTCATTTTTCATGCAAAAACAGTTATGCATATTCTTTCAAACAGAAGTTTGAAAAAATGTTTGTTTGTACTCCTTTTATAAATGGAAGCTTTATATTCTCAAGTATTTTAATTGGTGACTTGGAAGGTATCTTTTCCAAACAGAAACATTTTTTGAAGCCTAGAGACATTCAAACACCTTCTAAAAACCCAGATGGTTTACATTAAAGCCACAAATTCAGAGTTACAAGTTTAGAGTTCTTTTAGAAAGCTCAAGAACTTATTTTTAAAAGGAAACAAACAACATAACATACACATAGAAAATATAAATTATTGAACATGATAGCATACATGTAACTAATGAAGACATGGAACTTTTCCCCCTTAATCATGAGCTTTAAAAATCAACTTTTTCTGCCATATCTTGAACAAACTGACATTCTTCTAATTGTATATATAAAGAAGCTCTTTGGCATCAGGTTGGGACAGCTTCACTTTTTTCCCAAGGAACTTTGGACAATCTTTTAGATTCAACTGAGAATCCCTACAATTTTTTAGCTGAGATTTTTTTTAAAGGGCTTTGTTATTTTCTCATACAGCAAAAATAAGAAATCCATTGGATTTCAGTTAATGTACTCCCTTGGATCTCAAGTTCATGCCTAAAAATGAACAACCAAAATTATCACTGCAACACCAATTTTTATTTTTGAGGATCCATAACATTTACAGTCACATCAAATAGGTTAAAGTATGGCTGCGTACTTCCTCTTCACAAAGGAGTAGAAAAACAGAGTCAGATGACTCAAACTAAACATTAAGCTTTCTTGGCCAGGGGTGGGGTGCATTGTGTGTGTGTGTGTGTGTGTGTGTGTGTGTGTGTGTGTGTGTGTGTGTGTGTGTGTGTGTGTGTGATCGATTCAAACACAGAAAGAAGACAATCAAAATGGGAGCTTTGTCAAGGATGTCATTGTGTACAGACCAAGTCCCTACCTAAGGTTTCATTTCTAGTCAGTAGGTCCACTTGAGAAGGTGAGTCAGGGATGGCAGACAGGTACACAGGTCTAGAGAATTCAGAAATTGGGCATCAGTTATTGTGCAGATATGATCCTAATTCCCAGCTGACTTCACAGAGCACGACTGGCTATATCTCATTTCAAATGGTAAGATACACTCAACACTGTGCTTTTATATTTAATCTTTACCCTGTTCATCTTTTTTTCCTGGGACTGTGTCTAGCAGGTTTAGTTATAAAAACATGGGCAGCATGATCCCGGACCTGAGTTAGACAGATGGCAGGCAGCTTCACTGAAAGCCTACATAAAGCTTTCAAAGGGCCTCTTATCTTAGAGCTTGGCATCAGGAGATACAGCAATGAGAATTCTGTCCTAGGGCTCATTATATCTGTCACAGTCCTTTTGAGTCGATACCAAAACATACAGATGCATTTAAATACAAATGTAAATAAAAAATAAGTACAATTTTATACCCTTCCTTTTCTACTTTACACATCCATACACCTTTCCACGTCTTATATAGATGTACCACATTTTTAAAAGTCTGCTAGATTCTCTTTACTAACAAACATTATTGATTAGGCTGTTTTAATTTCTCACTATTATTAACAATGTTCCTGGTAAGAGCACCCCTTCCCAAGCTTTAACTATTTTATCAAAATATGAGAGAGAGCCACAGATAAGGACTTTCTATATAGATGCAGATGTGGCATGGCACAACTCCAGGGGTTGCCATTAACACTAGAGTCTCTGTAGATGGTGGGCTCTGGAGTCGAGTCATGCACAGTCTCCCGGGCTGTACGTGATGGCCTTGGCTACAGAATTCTATATCCTCTTAGGAAGATAACCTCTCCCCCAGCTCCTGGGGCAATGTCCCCACTCCCACTTCTCCAACATTCTTCCTTTGACTCTTCCAAGATTCCTGATAGACTAGTATCAAGGAGGACACCAAAATTAAATTGATTTTCCACCTTCCCTAAGACTAAGGAAGACTAAGAAGATTAAGAGACCAAGAAACCACTAGGATGAATTCCATCATTTGTCAATTCCCTAAATCTCTGTTCCCCTCCAACTCTGACTCTGCGAGAAGCTCAACCCTCTGAGCTCGTTCCTCATCACTCTGACCCTTGCCTAGTAGAATGCCTTACTAAGACCTAGGAATGACCCCAGCTAGAGGCAATACTTGGTGGGGTTACAGTTGCTGTTCATATGTTGGGGTGATGCCATGACACTGAGCGTAAGTAATTAAGTTGGGAAGTGAACACGGAAAATACTGGAAAGGAAGTGGAAAATTGAGATTGAGAATTGAAGGAAGACTGTCAAGGATACGTTTTCAAGCATGTGGGCAACTGAGGCTCAGTCCCACTGAGGAACTTGGGAGACCATACAGGCCGTGTGTAAGGGTCATCCTCTCTGAGCGGTGAGGAAGCTGGAGGATTGATTCACCAGCTCCCCGTGTATCATTGTTTTGTTGTTGCTTTCAGGGACATTAACTCTTTGAGACTTCTGCCTTGTCATGCTTGATGGCTGGGCCTGTTCCCAAAGCCAGACAAAAGTCTTCAGAATTTTACTACAGAGAGATACGTGTTTGGACAAGCCCCAATGTCTGCCTCATGGGTCATCCATGACTAGATTTTTCAGATATGTGAGCTAATACAGTTCTTATTTTTGTTTGAGAAAATTTGAGTTGGGCTTTTATCACTTTTAACCAAATGAATCCTGACTAATCAATCCATAGAGCAGACATATACTGCAGACCTATACACAATATACACAGTGATATATAATCACTAAGTATCACTGTAAAATTATTGTGAGAAATATTAGATGAATAAGATTCAGGACCCATATCAAACATAATAATTCTGTGATTAATAACAGTTACCATTTATTAATAGTTACAGTTTGAACTTAGTGGTCATCTACAATATATCAGTCCCTATCTACGGTTTGGATTTGCATTTCTCTGATGATGATGATGTTGCGTATCTTTTCATGTGCTTTTTTAGCCATTTGTATATCTTCTTTAGAGAAACGTCTAATCAAGTCTGTTGCCCATATTTGAATTGGGGTTTTTGTTTTTTGGTTGTTGACCACTGGTCTTTTATTGTGTCCATTGTTCTGCCATTTCTGGAACGTCATGTAGTTCGAATCATATAGTATGTGGTCTTTTCAGATTGGCTTCTTTCACTTAGCAATATATATTTCCCCTATGTCTTAAATGGCTTGATAGCTCATTTCTTTGAAATGTTGAATAATATTCCATTGTATAAATTTATCACAGTTTGACTATATTCACCTATTGAAGAGTATATTGGTTGCTTCTAAGTTTTGGCAATTATGAATAAAGATGTAATAGACATTTATGTGCAGGTTTTTATATAGACATAAGTTTTTAATTATTCTGGGTAAATAGGAAGGGACATAACTGCTGGATCATATGGTAAGAGTCTGTTTAGATTTGTAGAAAACTGCCAGACTGTATTCCAAAGTGGTGATGCATTTTGCATTCCCACCAGTAATGTATGAGAGCTCCTGTTGCCCCACATCCCTACCAGCATTTGGTGCTGGCAGTGACCACACTAATAGGTGTAATGGCATCTCATAATTGTTTTAATTTTCAATTCTCTAAAGACATAGCTGAACTTGAGACAGGGAGATTACTCAGGATGATGAGAATAGGCACAATTTCACAAGGGTCCTTACATGTGAAAGAGGGAGGCAGTGAAGTTAGCATCAGAGGGAAACTTGAGATGCTGTACTGCTGACTTTGAAGATGGAGGGTGAGGCATGAGCCAAGGAAAGCAGACAACCTCCATAAATTGGAAAGACAAGGAAACAGATTTTTCCCCTAGTGCCTCCAGAGGGTGCAGTCCTGCCAACACCTTGACTTTAGCTCATGAGACCCAGTTTGAATTTATGACCTCCAAAATTGTAATCATAAATTCGTGCTCTTTAAGTCACTGAGGTTGTGGTAAATTGTTACAGCAATCATGGGAAACTAGTACATTGTAACTAAGTGGAGGGGGACTGTTTATAGAACTAGCTCCTCCCAAGATTCCAGAAAGAATTATGATGTTGACATGAGATTACTCAAAGTGTTCTAAATCACCACTCAGATGCTGAAGGAGTATTGCCTAAGCATGATAAATGAAGATGAAGGAAAATCTTCTTTTAAAGGCAGGACTGCTTTAAGATGTTCTATTTTAGTAGAAGCTTAGCCTGATGAGCTCTAGCCTAGTCTTGAGTGAAGACTTCCCTGGGGGTTGTTTTCTCCTAATAGTACAATAAGTGTTTCTTGACAAATCACTGGATGCATTTTCATTTTTAATACTCTCATGGTGAATCTTAGAAATTAATTTTTTACCTTATTTATAAACTAAAATATAAATAAAAATGAATTTGATAGATCCTACTTAACTCAGGTCTCTTTCTTTTGAAACCTAATATTATTCTTTAGTTTAAACAGACTGGAAAACAATATTATCATACCAAAATCTGGAAGAAAATTAAAGTACCCACTTTTATTCTTTTTACATAAATTGAACTATTTGTATATAGAGAGATTAAATTTATTGTCCTTTGAAGAATATCTGTTTATTTACCTACCTATGTATCTATCATCTGTCTATCTATCTATCTATCTGTTTCTATACTAGTACACTTGGTATTTTAAAGTATTTACTCCAACTGGTATATTGACTTCAATATTTAATACTTGAGGAAGTGTTTTTAATTGTTAGGACTACGACATTTCCATAATATAAGGCTAATTTTTAGTTTGTAAATCAAATAGTAACAAAGTTATCCCACAGTCCCAGAGGCTTATACTATTGAGATCTGATTCAGTTTCCGATGGAAGAGATTAGTAGGGAGGAAGGTTTGATCTGATGGGACCACTATATAAAAATCAAGGATATTTACAAAGAATTTCTCTGAGAATCAAGACAATCATTTGGCTGCCTTGTCTTTTGTGTGTGTGTGTGTGTGTGCGGTACGCAGGCCTCTCACCGCTGTGGTCTCTCCCACCACGGAGCACAGGCTCCGGACGCGTAGGCCCAGCGGCCACGGCCCACGGGCCCAGCCGCTCCCCGCCACGCGGGACCCTCCCAGACCGGGGCACGAACCTGCGCCCCCTACACTGGCAGGCGGACCCCCAACCACCGCGCCACCAGGGAAGCCCTGCCTTGTCTTTAATATTAAGAGTCAGATCTCATCAAGATAATGGTTATCTTTCTACTCAATAGGTAGTTTTTATTCCTTCATACTGAGCAGCACAGAGAGGAACAGGAAATGAGGATTAGAAAAAGAGACCTCTGGGTAAATAATCCATCCAAATTCATCTGGATTTGGCAAACTAAGTAACAATACATATTTTTGAACCTACAATAATTATTTCCCTAAGAATAGCTGTATTGGACTCATCTGCCTCTAAATGCCAGCATGTGAGTGATTAAATAGTGGTATTTGATGAAGTCCCCTCCTCAACTTTTAAGTTAACTAACATCCCCAGAAACAGAATTTTTTCCCCCTAAGTTTTCAAATATTTCATGTCAGGATACAACTGAAGGTCAAATTTCATTTTGCCATGAATATTTTGGGATTGTTTACTTTTGTATATTTGTTTAAATATAAGATTGCTCTTTTTCTTTATGGGGAAGAGACCTTTTTTTTTTTTTTTTTTTGCGATACGCGGGCCTCTCACTGTTGTGGCCTCTCCCGTTGCGGAGCACAGGCTCCGGACACGCAGGCTCAGCGGCCATGGCTCACGGGCCCAGCTGCTCCGTGGCATGTGGGATCTTCCCGGACCGGGGCACGAACCCGCGTCCGCTGCATCGGCAGGTGGACTCTCAACCACTGGGCCACCAAGGAAGCCCGAAGAGACCTTTTTAATTTTGTTTTGTTCTGTGGGAGGAGACATTTTATATTAAAGCAATCTGACCTCCTCTGTTTGTCATTGCACTGGTCTTTAGCTTTTTAACAGAGCCGTTTGCTTCCTTAAGTCTCTAGGTACATACTGTTGATTGCTTGTATGTGCTACTACTTGATGGGAGCAAAGATATTTCAAGCTTTGGAGACAGACATTCAGCAAGAGTTGAAAAATTCCTTTCTGGATGCTGAAACAGCCTTAATGAAGAACTATGTCAACATAACTTCAGAAGAACTTGAAATCTTTTTGCAGGTAAGAGATAAAGGGGTTTCGTTTGGAGAGTTATAAATTTGCCAATTGTGTGAAAGAGAGCTGTAGATAGAAGACTTTACAGAATGCCTTCCTGTGTGTTTTTACCTAAATAGCACTAATTTTCTGTCATCTGAAGAGTGATGGAAAAAAAAGACAAGGCCTTATAGTAATAGGAAACATAAAGACAACAGTAAAAGAATGTAAAGGGGTAAGACTGATACAGATAAGAGGAAAAATTACAGAGCAGACATCACAAGGGTATAGGAACTCCATAAGATATCCTGAGGGTCAGGGGAGAAAATATAGCATTGGACTAAGTGTACCATTGATAACAATTATAAAACAAAACGCTTATTACAAAGAGAATGGAAAACAGAGCAGGGTAAGCTAAGGAGGCGGAATCCAAAAGGGGATGACCATTTAAAGAAAGCACAGAAATACACTACCATGTGTAAAACAGATAGCTAGTGGGAACCTGCTGTAAGGCACAGGGAGCTCAGCTCGGTGCCCTGTGATGACCTAGATGGGTGGGATGGCGGGGGATGGGGGTGGGAGGGAGGTCCAAGAGGGAGGGGATATAGGTACACATAGAGCTGATTCACTTCATTGTACAGCAGAAACTAACACAACATTGTAAAGCAATTATACTCCAATAAAAAATTAAAAAATATTAAATTATATTAAAAATATAATAAAAATAAAGAAAGCATGTGAGTTGAGTTCCAAATTTCCTTGCCCTTTCCTCTGTGAGCACTATCCCATTAACCCAGCTTGGTGAGGGGAAAATGAGCCCTAGCAGAAAGCAGCAATTCTACTGGGCTGAAGCATCAGGAAGTCAGAACTTGGGGACTCTAACAGTGATTGGAATTTGAGAAGAAAATCACAAAGAAGGGAACTCTTCAGAGTGAGAAAGCCCCCAGATTCTAAATCTGCTATGAATTCCTCTCAAGCTTTGGGTCCACTCCTAAATTGTGCATGTGTAAAGCAAGACCTCAGAAAAACAAACAAAAGCAGCATCTGTGATTGTAAAAAGCTATGCAGAGACTTCAGCAGCAGTCTGGTGCTGGGGAGACAAAAATCAGAATTTAAGGCTCAACAAGTTAGAGGGATTTGGTAAACACCCTAGGTCTTCTGTTGGGATCCCAGAAACAACACATCCAGACCTGCACCTCTGAGAGGGAGCTGTAAAAGAGGAAAAGTTTCCACACACTAGGAAGCTCCTTCACTGGCAGGGACGGTGGTGGGGGGGGGGGGGGTTGGGGGGAAGCTTCGGAGCCACGGAGGAGAGCGCAGCAACAGGGGTGCGGAGGGCAAAGCGGAGAGATTCCCGCACAGAGGATCGGTGCCGACCCGCACTCACCAGCCAGAGAGGCTTGTCTGCTCACCCGCCGAGGCGGGCGGGGCTGGGAGCTGAGGCTCAGGCTTCAGAGGCTGGATCCCAGGGAAAGGAGTGGGGTTGGCTGCGTGAACACAGCCTGAAGGGGGCTAGTGCGCCATGGCTAGCCAAGAGGGAGTCCAGGAAAAACTCAGGACCTGCCGAAGAGGCAAGAGACGATTGTTTTGGGGTGAGAGAGGAGAGGGGATTCAGAGCACTGCCTAAACAAGCTCCAGAGATGGGCGTGAGCCACGGCTATGAGTGCAGACACCAGAGACAGGCATGAAATGCTAAGGCTCCTGCTACAGCCACCAAGAAGCCTGTGTGCAAGCACAGGTCACTATCCACACCTCCCTTCCTGGGAGCCTGTGCAGCCCGCCACTGCCAGGGTCCCGTGATCCAGGGACAACTTCCCTGGGAGAACGCACGGGGCACCTCAGGCTGGTGCAACGTCACTCCGGCCTCTGCCACCGCAGGCTCGCCCCACATTCTGTACCCCTCCCTCCCCGCGGCCTGAGTGAGCTAGAGCCCCCTAATCAGCTGCTACTTTAACCCCGTCCTGTCTGAGCGAAGAACAGACGACCTCAGGCGACCTACAAGCAGACGCAGGGCCAAATCCAAAGCTGAACCCCAGGAGCTGTGTGAACAAAGAAGAGAAAGGGAAATCTCTCCCAGCAGCCTCAGGAGGGGCAGATTAAAGCTCCACAATCAACTTGATGTACCCTGCATGTCTGGAACACCTGAATAGACAACGAATCACCCCAAATTGAGGCAGTGGACTTTGGGAGCAACTGTAGACTTGGGGTTTGCTTTCTGCATCCAATTTGTTTCAGGTTTTATGCTTATCTTAGTTTAGTATTTAGAGCTTATTATCACTGGTAGATTTGTTTATTGATTTGGTTGCTCTCTTACTTTTTTATTTTATATACAAATATATTTTTTCTTTCCTTTTTCTCTTTTTATGAGTGTATGCGTATGCTTCTTTCTGTATTTTGTCTGTATAGCTTTGCTTTTGCCATTTGTCCTAGGGTTCTAACTGTCCATTTTTGTTTTTTGTTTTTTTGCTTAGTGTAGTTTTTAGGGCTTGTTATCATTGATGGATTTCTTTTTTTGGTTTGGTTGCTCTCTTCTTTCTTTCTCTCTTTTTTGTTGATTACTTCTTAATTTTTAATAATTGTTTTCTATTTTAATAACTTTATTTTTTAAATTCTCTCTCTCTCTCTCTCTCTTTCTTTTTCTCCCTTTTCTTCTGAGCCATGTGGCTGTCAGGGTCTTGGTACTCTGGCTGGCTTTCAGGCCTGAGCCTCTGAGGTGGGAGAGCCAAATTCAGAACAATGAACACCAGAGATCCCCTGGCCCCACTTAATATCAATCGGAGAGAGCTCTCCCAGAGATCTCCTTCTCAATGCTAAGACCCAGCTCCACTCAACGATCAGCAAGCTCCAGTACTGGACACCCCCATGCCAAACAACTAGCAAGACAGGAACACAACCCCACCCACTAGCAGAGAGGCTGCCTAAAATCATAAGTTCACAGACACCCCAAAACAGACCACTAGACCTGGTCCTGCCCACCAGAAAGACGAGATCCAGCCTCATCCACCAGAACACAGGCACCAGTCCCCTCCACCAGGAAGCCTACACAACCCACTGAACCAACCTCGCCCACTGGGAGCAGACACCAAAAACAATGGGAACTATGAACCTGCAGCCTGTGAAACGGAGACCCCAAACACAGTAAGTTAAGCAAAATGAGAAGACAGAGAAATACACAGCAGATGAAGGAGCAAGGTAAAAACCCACCAGACCAAACAAATGAAGAGGAAATAGGCAGTCGACCTGAGAAGAATTCAGAGTAATGATAGTAAAGATGATCCAAAATCTTGGAAATAGAATGGCGAAAGTAAAAGAAAGGTTTAACAAAGACCTAGAAGAACTAAAGAGCAAACAAACAATGATGAACAACACAATAAATGAAATTAAAAATTCTCTAGAAGGAATCAATAGCAGAATAACTGAGGCAGAAGAATGGATAAGTGATCTGGAACACAAAATAGTGGAAATAACTACCAAGAGCAGAATAAAGAAAAAGAATGAAAAGAATTGAGGACAATCTCAGAGACCTTTGGGACAACATTAAACGCACCAACATTCGAATTATAGGGGTCCCAGAAGGAGAAGAGAAAGAAAAAAGGGGCTGAGAAAATATTTGAAGTGACTGTAGTTGAAAACTTACCTAATATGGGTAAGGAAATAGTCAATCAAGTCCAGGAAGCGCAGAGAGTCCCATACAGGAAAAATCCAAGAAGAAACACGCCAAGACACATAGTAATCAAACTATCAAAAATTAAATACAAAGAAAAAATATTAAAAGCAGCAAGGAAAAAGCAACAATTAACATACAAGGGAATCCCCATAAGGTTAACAGCTGATCTTTCAGCAGAAACTCTGCAAGCCAGAAGGGAGTGGCAGGACATATTTGAAGTGATGAAAGGGAAAAACCTACAACCAAGATTACTCTACCCAGCAAGGATCTCATTCAGATTCGACAGAGAAAGTAAAACCTTTACAGACAAGCAAAAGCTAACTGAATTCAGCACCACCAAACCAGCTCTACAACAAATGCTAAAGGAACTTCTCTGGACAGGAAACACAAGAGAAGGAAAAGATTTACAATAAAAAACCCAAAACAATTAAGAAGATTGTAGTAGGAACATACATATCGATAACTATCTTAAATGTAAATGGATTAAATGCTACAACCAAAAGACATAGACTGGCTGAATGTATACAAAACAAGACCTGTACATATGCTGTCTACAAGAGACCCACTTCAGACCTAGGGACACATACAGAGTCAAAGTGAGGGGATGGAAAAAGATATTCCATGCAAATGGAAATCAAAAGAAAGCTGGAGTAGCAATTCTCATATCAGACAAAATAGACTTTAAAATAAAGACTATTAGAAGAGACAAAGAAGGACACCACATAATGTCAAGGAATCAATCCAAGAAGAAGATATAACAACTGTAAATATTTATGCACCCAATATAGGAGACCCTCAATACATTAGGAAAATGGTAATAGCCATAAAAGGGGAAATTTACAGTAACACAATCATAGTAGGGGACTTTAACACCCCACTTTCACCAATGGACAGATCATCCAAAATGAGAATAAATAAGGAAACACAAGTTTTAAATGATACATTAAACAAGATGGACTTAATTAATATTTATAGAACATTCCAGCCAAAAACAGCAGAGTACACTTTCTTCTCAAGTGCTCATGGAACATTCTCCTGGATAGATCTTATCTTGGGTCACCAATCAAGCCTTGGTAAATTGAAGAAAATTGAAATCATATCAAGTAACAACACTATGAGACTAGATATCAATTACAGGAAAAAATCTGAAAAAATACAAACACATGGAGGCTAAACAATACACTACTTAATAACCAAGAGATCACTGAAGAAATCAAAGAGGAAATCGAAAAATACCTAGAAACGAATGACAATGAAAACATGATGTCCCAAAACCTATGGACACAGTGAAAGCAGTTCTAAGAGGGAAGTTTGTAGCAATACAATCCTACCTCAAGAAACAAGAAGCATCTCAAATGAACAACCTAACCTTACCTAAAGCAATTATAGAAAGAAGAACAAAACCCCCCCAAACTTAGCAGAAGGAAAGATATCATAAAGACCAGATCAGAAATAATTGAAAAAGAAATGAAGGAAACAATAGCAAAGACCAATAAAACTAAAAGCTGGTTCTTTGAGAAGATAAACAAAATTGATAAACCGCTAGCCAGACGCATCAAGAAAAAAAGGGAGAAGACTCAAATCAATAGAATTAGAAATGAAAAAGGAGAAGTAACAACTGACACTGCAGAAATACAAAAGATCATGAGAGATTACTACAAGCAACTCTATGCCAATAAAATGGACAACCTGGAAGAAATGGACAAATTCTTAGAAAGGCACAACCTGCCAAGACTGAATCAGGAAGAAATAGAAAATATGAACAGACCAATCACAAGCACTGAAATTGAAACTGTGATTAAAAATCTTCCAACAAACAAAAGCCCAGGACCAGATGGCTTCACAGGCGAATTCTATCAAACATTTAGAGAAGAGCTAACACCTATCCTTCTCAAACTCTTCCAAAATATAGCAGAGGGAGGAACACTCCCAAATTCCTTCTACGAGGCCACCATCACCTTGATACCAAAACCAGACAAGGAGGTCACAAAGAAAGAAAACTACAGGCCAATATCACTGATGAACACAGATGCAAAAATCCTCAACAAAATACTAGCAAACAGAATCCAACAGCACATTAAAAGGATCATACACCATGATCAAGTGGGGTTTATTCCAGGAATGCAAGGATTCTTCAATATATGCAAATCTATCAATGTGATAAACCATATCAACAAATTGAAGGAGAAAAACCATATGATCATCTCAATAGATGCAGAGAAAGCTTTTGATAAAATTCAGCAATCTCACTATTGGGCATATACCCTGAGAAAACCAAAATTCAAAAAGAGTCATGTACCAAAATGTTCATTGCAGCTCTATTTACAATAGCCCGGAGATGGAAACAACCTAAGGACCCATCATCGGATGAATGGATAAAGAAGATGGGGCACATATATACAATGGAATATTACTCAGCCATAAAGAAACGGAATTGAGCTATTTGTAATGAGGTGGATAGACCTAGAGTCTGTCATATAGAGTGAAGTAAGTCAGAAAGAAAAAAACAAATACCGTATGCTAACACATATATATGGAATTTAAGAAAAAAAAACGTCATGAACAACCTAGGGGTAAGACACAGACCTACTGGAGAACGGACTTGAGGATATGGGGAGGGGGAAGGGTGAGCTGTGATAGGGCGAGAGAGAGTCATGGACATATACACACTACCAAACGTAAGGTAGATAGCTAGTGGGAAGCAGCCGCATGGCACAGGGATATCGGCTCGGTGCTTTGTGACCGCTTGGAGGGGTGGGATAGGGAGGGTGGGAGGGAGGGAGACGTAAGAGGGAAGAGATATGGGAACATATGTATATGTATAACTGATTCACTTTGTTATAAAGCAGAAACTAACACACCATTGTAAAGCAATTATACCCCAATAAAGATGTTAAAAAAAAAAAAAGATAGTCCTCACAGGTTTTTATTGATAGTATATAATTTAATCCCAGCAGAGTAATACAGTGATTCCCTAACTAAACTAGATATATCATTAGATGCATTTATTTGTGAACCAGAAACTACATAAAGCAGCAAAATATAGTTAAAAATCAAGCAAACTTTCCAGAATTAAAAAATGGAATAATTAAAATGCAGAATAAATGAAAGCCAGCAAGGTTGAAGGAGACAATATCAATAAATAAAAATCAGCTGTATTTCAATACACCAGCAATGAAAAATCTCAAAATGAAATTAAGAAAACAATTCCCTTTACAAATGCAGGAACAAGAATAAAATACTTAGGACTAAATTTAACCAAGAAAGTTCAAGATTTGCACACTGAAAGCTACGAAACATTTTTGAAAAAAGGAGACCTAAATAAGTGGAAAGATTTATGTTTATATATTGGAAGACAATGTTGTAAGATAAGAATATTCTTTTAAGAGTATTTTAAGAGAACTCTTACAGATTCAATGTATGAGTTTTCCTATGAAAATTTCAACTTCTTTTTTTTTGCAAAAATTAACCAGCTAATTGTAAATTTTATGTGGAAATTCAAGGAACTCAGAGCAGTAAAAACAATCTTGAAAAAGACAGAGTTTAAGGACTCACACTTCCTGGATTAAAAAATTACAAAGCTACAGCAATAAAAACAGTGTGGTACTCACACAAGGATAGATATATGGACCAACAGAATAGAAGTGAGAGTGGAGAAATAAATTGACCATAGATGTATGGGTTTACTTTTTTTAAGTTTTTTTTTTTTTTTTTTTTTGCGGTACGCGGGCCTCTCACTGTTGTGGCCTCTCCCGTTGCGAAGCACAGGCTCCGGACGCGCAGGCTCAGCGGCCATGGCTCACGGGCCTAGCCGCTCCGCGGCATGTGGGACCTTCCCAGACCGGGGCACGAACCCGTGTCCCCTGCATCGGCAGGTGGACTCTCAACCACTGCGCTACCAGGGAAGCCCTTTTTTAAGTTTTATACACTTTTTTTTTTTAAACAAGTTTTAGGTTTATAGAAAAATTGGGCAGAGAATACAGAGTACAGAGAATTTCCAGTTACCTCCTATCTCACTGCACAGTTTTCCCTAATACTAACATCTTGCATTAGTGTGGTACAATTGTTACGAGTGAGGAATCTATATTGATATTTATTATTAACTAAAGTCCATGGTGTACAGTAGGGTTCATTCTTTGTGTTGGACACTCTGTGGTGGTCAATTTTAAGTGATATGATACTTTCTATATATTCTAAACATTTTACTTTATTATTTTTATAGTCTAATACCAAAGATGATTTCCAAGTTAGTATAAAATGATTTATGATATCTAAAGTATATATTCCAAAGTGGTGACTTTGAAACACTATGACTACCAAATTAAGTTTGCAAACAAAAATTTTGAGCAGTTTCTAGTAAATTATCTCGCTCACACCCAGGCAGATTCCTTAATTAATATACAAAGTCAAACTCTTTCAATTGGTTTCGTAACTTCTTCATCTAAACAGGCAAAAATTAATGTTCTACATGTCTTTCTTCTGACATAAGATCTAATAAATTATAATGCCTAGAAACATTAATTCATTTGAAATTGCTCATTAACTACAAATATTTCAGAATATTTTACACAATTTACTGTAGCTTCTAGCTTGGTTTCTGTATTAGAGTTCTCCAGAGAAACAGAATACATATAGAGAATATATATATATATATGTGTATCTGTATCTATATAAAGAGGTTGTTATTATTATAAGGAATTGGCTTACATGACTATGGAGCCTGACAAGTCCCATGATCTGCTGTCTGCAAGCTGGAGGCCTAGAAGAGCCAGCGGTATAGTTCCAGTCTGAGTCAAAAGGTCTGAGAACCTGGAGAGCCAATGTCCCAGTTCAAAAACAGTCAGAGAGAGAATAAACTCTTCCTCACCCTGCCTTTTGTTCTATTCAGGTCTGCAACACATTGGATGAGGTCCACCCACATTGGGGAAGGCAGTCTGCTTTACTCAATCTACCCATTCAAATGTTAATTTCATTCAGAAACTCCCTTACAGATAAACTTAGAATAATGCTTAGCTAGGAAACATTGATATCTGGGTATCCCATGTCCTAGCCAAGGTGACACAATTACCCATCACAGTTTCCAACCGAAAATGACCTATTAAAAGGTCAGTTCATTTCAATAAACTCTTAACATTTCAATGAAGTTGTATAGAAGCCTCTATTAGCCATTTATGGGAATGTATTCATGTACTTTATGAGGTAAATATAATTATTATCCTCATTTTACTGACATGGAAATTAAGGGTAAATAGCTTGCCCAGCTAGTAGATGATAGGATTGTGGCTCAAACTCCAATCTACTTAACATAAGCGACACCACCCTTAACCAGATCACCCTAACTGTAGTATGGAAGGCACATTTGAGGAGTTGTCTACTAGAGGCAGGAACACAGTTACAAGACCGCGACAGTGTGCATGAAGATCTTGGAATTATTCTAGTGTTTTTATGAAGGAGAATCAAAAAGACTAGGTGGCACCTCTCTCTCTCTCTCTCTCTCTCTCTCTCTCTCTCTCTCTATCTATCTATCTTTGGTGGGAGAGGTTGGGGTGGTATGAATAAAGAAAGCAAGGAGTCAAGGATGACTGAGGTTTCCAGCTTGGGTATCTTCCACCCCAACTACCCACACTATCATGTATGATTCTCACTAAGTAATAACGATAACAGCAGATTGCATTTGCACAGGATAGGAGACATAAAGGGTTTTGAAGTAAGTGTCTTTTATTGGTTCGCAGAAACTATATATAGTGCCATTGAGAAGAGGACAGTCTTGGTCCTAACAGATCTTCCTTTCTCTCCCAAGCTGGTAGACAGATAACTGGCACTTGCCAGACCGCTATCATCAACATACTGAGTTGATGAGTTTGTAACAGAGGAAAGTACGGGAGGGATCAGCGTAAGAAGTACTTCCCTGCTTTATGATCTCTGTGCATATGGCTAGGAACAGGAGGAGAGGAAACACTGAGCCTACTGACATTTACCAGTCCTACAATGAATTCTGATTGAAAAATTTGACTTTCTCTCTTTTGAGATGTTCATTAATTGTTACCACCTTAATATAACAAAAAAAAGGCCTTCTCTTTCTAAAAAAAGCATAACCTCCTTATTGGGAGTATAAAATCACTGAGAGACACTGATGTGAGCTAAGTCCCTTTAGCCAAGTACAAGAACCTCACATTGGCCAAGATGCTCTGGATGAAGTTCATTACTTAATCAACCAGTTTACCAAAGCAAACACCTCCCTCTAGTTTCTTAGACGTTATCTTCAACCACACCTTTAGCTTTTGAGTATTTTGACTTATCAGTGAAGGCCTGCCAATACCTTACAGAAAGTACTAGAAGAGGAGGCTGAGTTTGGGAAGAGCATCCTTAAATCAAAGTTTAGGACTTTCTTGGCTAAATGTTCCAATGCATTTAAAATTCAGCTGTAGAATTGTATAGCTGTGCATCTAGGGCACTTAAAAGGGCAATAGAGACATGGGCCCCTTCTATCTTTGGAGGCTCTTAATTTATTAAAAATTTTTAAATGTCAAAATAGCTATAATACTTGAAGATTAACATCTCTACACTTAATAACAATACTTTTAATACAGAAATACAGTAAAACATAATTATGCTATTTAGAAGATAATTACATTTGCAAAAGTTATATATTCATAATACGTGATGGGGTTAGACTGCCATTTAATGGGATACAAGCATGAAAATGTAGGATGAAAGTCATTGTCTTTCAATGTGTTCAGTGTATCCCATTTGGAGACTGATATTTGAGGCCCTTCACAAATGTGGACCTCAAATAAATGGTCTGAGATCCCCATTAGGATAGAGCTGGGCCCAACTCACTTGACCCAAGAATGTACTTCACAAGTAGACCTCAGACTTGGTTGGCAAGTGATGATATTATTTCTGAGACACTCCTGTCCTCTCCCATCAATTATCCTCCTAAGAAACATTTTTTAATGGCATATTTCAGTGTTTATGACTTAAGAAGTGGTATAACTCAGCTCCTTGTGGGAATGACTCAGAGAGCTTTATTTTTCACAGGAATTTCTTTTGATTCCATAACACAGTCCCAGCTGCAGAACCTCTGCAACAGTTGTCAGCTGGGTTCTGGAGTCACACAGATGTGGGGACAAGTTCTGCTTCACCACGACTAGTTAAGTGACCTTGAGAAATTGCCAACCTCTCTGAGCCTGTATCTCAGCTGTAAAATGGGAATAATAATAGTCCTTATTTCATAGGGTGGTCTGAAATGAAATGACTTGTTGCAAGTAAAGCACACTGCCTAACATCTAACCGGCACTCAAGAAATGTTAGCCACAGGTACTGTTATTCTTTTCCCAAGTAACAGAGCTCTATGTAGAAGACACGAAAAACATTCAAATCAAACTTTTTTCCCACGACGTTTTGATATTTTAAATATTTCAGATATTTTTAAAATTTTATTTTAATATTTTATATCCATTATCACTTTGTGACTGTAAGTGTATCTCCAAAATTAATTAACTAATTAATAAATTAATTAATTAAACTTATTTTAAAGAGGATGAGACACTGATGAAATATGTAATGTTGGTACTTCTTATGTAGTACCAAATCCGGCCTCCAGATGTCAGTATGAACTCAACCGATTGAGGCAGTTACTCAAATAAGATGGTTACGTGCTACTCTACTCTTATGCATTAAATAGCATTGCAGATATACAATAACCATTATTCAATTTTAGAAATGTAATAAACAGATCAGCTTCTTTGAATTCAGAAGACATTGTATTATAAAACTAGTAATGAAAAATATGCATCAAGTGCATGAATCGGGAAGTACCGTTACAAGAAATTTGGACACATTTAACCAAAATATGAAAAGAGGGTTATATTTAACACTTGCTTTTGGAAGAAACAATTATTATTTACATGATTGTGGGATGTAGGCTATGGGTCTTCAAAAATTATTCAAGATAATCAGTGGCCACATCTAACATCTTCTACATTCTACTCTTGTGCAGTACACATTTAGGGCCATTCCACTGGAAAGGTAAATCAGATAAAACATTGTTTCATGCCCATGAAAACCAAGAAAAAGTAAATCAGTTTATAAAGCGATGCAGATTTATTATGGGTGTCGCTACAGAAGCCTCAAAAAGTTTGCTCTTAGAGGGCACTATTACCCATTTTATTCATTCAATAAATATTTATTGAGTATCTACTATGTTTCAAGCAACTTTTTAGATGTTGGGAACAGAGCTGTGAACAAAGCAAACAAAATCCCTGCCCTCATGGGGTTTTCAGTTCAGGAAAGAAAGATGGGCAATAAATGTAATAAATAAATAAACAACAAAGTGAAATAGCATATTAAAAAATAATAATTTCTACAGATCAAAAAAAAAAGGGAAACATTTAAAATGTAGTGGTTAATGCGGGCCACACTGTAAAAGTGATGTGAAAGGAAAAACTTAAAGAGAGTGGAGGAGCAAGCCAGAGGTATATCTGGGGGAAGAACACACCAGACAGAGGCACTCCCAAAGGCAAAAGCTCCAGGGAACCTCCATACTGTTCTCCATAGTGGCTGTATCAATTTACATTCCAATCAACAGTGCAAGAGGGTTCCCTTTTCTCCACACCCTCTCCAGCAGTTATTGTTTGTAGATTTTTTGATGCTGACCATTCTGACCAATGTGAGGTGATACCTCATTGTGGTTTTGATTTGCATTTCTCTAATGGTTAGTGATGTTGAGCATCCTTTCATGTGTTTGTTGGCAATCTGTATATCTTGAGAAATGTCTATTTAGGTCTTCTGCCCATTTTTGGATTGGGCTGTTTGTTTTTTTGATATTGAGATGCATGAGGTTCCTTAAAAAACTAAAAATAGAACTACCATAGAACCCAGCAATTCCACTACTGGACATATACCCTGAGAAAACCATAATTCAAAAAAGAGTCATGTACCACAATGTTCATTGCAGCACTATTTACAATAGCCAGGACATGGAAGCAACCTAAGTGTCCATCGACAGATGAATGGATAAATGAGATGTGGCACATATATACAATGGAATATTACTCCGCCATAAAAAAAAATGAAATTGAGTTATTTGTGGTGAGGTGGATGGACCTAGAGACTGTCATACAGAGTGAAGTAAGTCAGAAAGAGAAAAAAAAATACCGTATGCTAACACATATATATGGAATCTAAAAAAAAAAAAAAAGGTTATGAAGAACCTCGGGGCAGGACAGGAATAAAGACGCAGACATAGAGAATGGACTTGAGGACACAGGGAGGGGGAAGGGTAAGCTGGGATGAAGTGAGAGTGGCATGGACATATATACACTACCAAGTGTAAAATAGATAGCTAGTGGGAAGAAGCCGCATAGCACAGGGAGATCAGCTCGGTGCTTTGTGACCACCTAGAGGGGTGGGATGGGGGGGTGGGAGGGAGACGCAAGAGGGAGGAGATATGGGGATATATGTATATGTATAGCTGATTCACTTTTTCATGCAGCAGAAACTAACACACCATTGTAAAGCAATTACACTCCAGTAAAGATGTTAAAAAAAAAAAAGGAATAGACTGAGATCGTGGAAAGGGCAGAGTCCAGTCAGGAAGCTTATGTATTACTCTAAGTTAGAGACTACAGTGGTTTGGAGGAAGACATTGGTGGAGCACCTCAAGGTTGATATTCAAGCAAAGATCTCTGGATGCTTCTGGTGCTTGGAAAGGTTTGCTAGGTTAAGGATGAAATGTTTTAAAGTCCACTCGAGAAACCAACCAGCCAACCGAGTCTCCATAATCCTTTTATGCTAAAGGATTGCTTCTTGGGAGCAGTCATAGTTGAAGTTACAAGAAAATAACCTTTTATTTCACAATAGTGCAAAAAGAAGGGTCAGAAAAACAAATGTCAGCACGAAGTATACATACTGCACCGTGGTTTTTATGGGAGATTAATGCAAGGTTTCTTCTGACCCTGGCAAATATTGGGACCAGATTTCACTCATAAAATAAAGAATTTTCTATTTTCTCTGGAATCCTAGGGTTTTTTAAAATACCACATTTATCTCAGAAATACTAATTCAGTGCTTTTTAAATTAATAAACTTATAAAAAAGGGGTTTTAGGTTTACAGAAAAATGGAGCAGAAATACAGAGAATTCCCATATGCATCCTCTTTCTCTCCTCCCCAAAGCAGTTTCCTCTATTACTAACATCTTGCAGTAGCATAGTACATTTGTTACAATGCATGAACAAATATTGATACATTATTATTAACTACAGTCCTCTAGTTTACATTAAGGGTCATTCCTTGTGTTGTACAGTTCTGTGGGGTTTGATAATGCATAATATAATGTATCCACCATTACAGTATCATACAGAATAGTTTCACTGCTCTAAAAATCCCCTGTGATTTACCTATTCATCCCATTCTCTTTCTTGAACCCCTTGCAACCACTGCTCTTTACTGTCTCTATAAGTTTTGTCTTTTCCAGAACATCATATAGTTGGGATCACTCAATACATACATAATCTTTTCAGACTGGCCTCTTTCATTTAGCAATATGCATTTAATGTTCCTCTTTGTCTTTTCACGGCTTAATGGCTCATTTGATTTTATTGCTGAGTAATATTCCATGTGTGGATATACTTGTTTCTTTATTCACCTATTTGGCAATTTTGAAAAAGCTGCTATAAACATTTGTGTGCAGGTTTTTGTGTGGACATACATTTTCAACTCAGCTGGGTAAATACCAAGGCGCTCAAGTGCTGGACTGTATGGTAAGACTATGTTTACCTTTGTAAGAAACTGCCAGACTGTCTTCCAAAGTGACTACTGTTTTGCATTCCCATCATGAATAAATGAGTTCCTGTTGCTTCACAACCTTACCAGCATTTGATGTTGGCAGTGCTTTGGATTTTAGCCATCCTAACAAATAATGTAGTTTTATCTAAATATTGTTTTATAGTTCCCTTATAACATTTAATGTTGAGCATCTTTTCTTAAGCTTATTTGTCATCTGTATATCTTCTCTGATGAGATGTGTGCTTAGATCTTTTGCCCAATTATTTTAATGTTACGTTTTATGACTTTTTTGTACATTTTGGATACTAGTCCTTTGATATGTGTTTTGCAAATATTTTCTCCCAGTCTGTGGCTTGTCTTTTTACTCTTAGCATTGTCTTTGCCAGAGCAGAAGTTTTAAATTTTAATGAAGTCCAACTTATCAAATATTCTTTCATGGATTGCACTTTTGATGTTGTATATACAAAAACTCATCACTGAACACAAGGTCACCTAGATTTTCTCCTATGCTATCATCTAGAAATTTTTTCCAGAAATTTGTTGAAATCGCTTGTCTCCTAATGATGTCCCTTCCCTTTTCTTCACCAATCTGGTTTACCCAAACAGAGTATTGAAGAAGACAGGAGATGAACATTTTTCATGTCTGCACTACTTTTTAAAAATCATTTTTGGTATGCAAAAATTATTAGATTTTATATATTTATTTTTATTCTAACATGGCATGCTTATGATTGATTCCTACTTGATTTAAAGTTTTAGTTGAGATAGTTTCTTAGTTGTTTTCTTAGATTTTCTAGGGAAACAGTAATAATTGACATCCTTTCTAGAATTTGTTAGTCCTTCTTTATCTTATGCATCAAATATCTTCAGAATAATGTTTAAGTGGTAATTAAAGGCAACGGAATTTTTTCAAACTTAGATGGGACTCTCTCTGGTATATCTCTGATTCTGAAAGACACTGTCTATCAAGCAAAGGGACCTTCCATCTCCTTCTAGATTATGAAGTGTTCTCTGAGATGCTGAATTTTAGCAGAAGGCATTGGCAGGGGGTCATTTTTCAAAATGATAATTGAGTTTTTTCTTCTTTAAAAGTATCTTTTTTGACATCTGTATTTGCCATTTTAATTCTATATTTCTTTTTTTTTCCCTCTGAATTCCGGATAAATTTTTCTTGACATTCTTCTAATTTACATTTTCAGTGGTGTCCATTCTAGTATTCATCTCTATTGAGTATTTAATACTTCTAGGCCTTTTATTTTTAATATTTTGAGTAACAGGTTTTTTCTGTTTTTTGTTCTTTTGCTTTTTTGCGTGACCTCATTTTATACTTTCAAACTAAAGGATGAGTTTGAATCATTAAGACACTTTTCTCTTTCCTCAATCAGTTCTGCTTCAGTGGTGGCCATTTGTATGCTAGCTTTGCCGCTTGTTTTTAACTTTTAAAAATTTTAATGAGAATTGTTCATAGTCTGCTATACATGAAAATTTATAACTAAGAAAAAAAAGATATGCAGAGGGTACAGATATCAGTGTCAAAATCTTCTTCCCCATAGAACTGACAAATAATTCATAACCAGTGAGCTTAAAAAGAAGTTTTTGAACTATAGATTTTAATCATACGCCTCATAATTTTTCATGTTCTGCTTATAGTTATAAGTGGAAGTCATACTTATACACTATTGGTAGTGATATGAACAATGTAAGTATTTATTTATTCATTCATTTAGCTTTAAGTTCCCGTTACGTTCCATATTCTGTACTTGTGTGTTTCTAACCTTTCCCATCCTCAGTCCCAAACAGTTAACTAAGCTGGCAGGGAGGCAAATAGGTACAATCCTGCCTTTGCATAAACATAGTGAACCATCTTCAACCTTATGAATGAGGAAAACATTTTTTTTTTTTTTTGCGGTGCGCGGGCCTCTCACTGTTGTGGCCTCTCCCGTGGCGGAGCACAGGCTCTGGACGCGCAGGCTCAGCGGTCATGGCTCACGGGCCCAGCCGCTCTGCGGCATGTGGGATCTTCCCGGACCGGGGCACGAACCTGTGTCCCCTGCATTGGCAGGCGGACTCTCAACCACTGTGCCACCAGGGAAGCCCAGAAAACATTTTAAGAGATGGCAGAGCAACAAGCTAGGAGCCTAGAAACTGCTATATCGTCCCTGGTTTATACAGTTGAGATTTTCATGTGAGAAATATTGTGGGTTTTTGTCTTATTGTAGAGTCAATTTCTTGACTGACTTACACATAAAAACTTTTGTCTCATACTTTACGAACATTTTGTAAGTTATTCTCTGAGCTTGTGAAAATTTTCAGCTCTTCAAATTTCACCAGCTCACACAAAATTTAAGGGAGCACCAAAGCTCTCATTAAGGTATATCATATGCTAGTGCAATATTTTGTAAAATAAAAAAAGGTATGCAAAAAATCTATGAAGAACAAAATATCGAATTTTAAAATAAAGGTAGGATCAGTATGACTGATTTTTCCCTATTGCTTCAGACTTCAACATGGCTCAGAATGGCACTGTTACTAATTCTGCCTTTATTTAAAACTTTGATACTTCTAATCTTTCTGACCCTTCTTGTTGAAGTTTCTGACACATGCCCTTTAAATTTTGTCCACAAGGTGATGAATGAGCACCTCACCTAAATCATCCTAGTCCTGGCTGTCCTCTTTTACTACAGTATGTACAACACACTGATTTTCAGAATCATGTTTTCTACCTTGGCCCAGATTCATAGACAGATCAGGTTTTCCCAGGCACTTCCAACATACTCACCAAGTTCACTTTTCTTTGACTATAAGACAATACTCTACTCAGGCAAACCAAGCTGATGAAGAAAAGAGGAGTGAGGACATCAGCAGACAAGAAATTTCAACAAATTTCTCGAAGACAGGAAGGAATTAGAAGAGTGACATCTGGTGGAGCAGCAAGAGGAAGCCAGAGCCTAGTACAAGTAGATAGTCACGGTGTCAGCCTCAAAGAGGCTCAAGGCTTGGACACTCCAGGGTGACAGTTTGATGTGGAGTGAAAAACACAGGCATTAATTAAAAATCTATATGCAGAACTGTTAATACCCCCATGTCTTCTCCAATGCAACACCTCACAGTTGCTATATTCCCACATTCCAAACTTGAGGCTATTTCTCTAAATAAATTCAGTGGCCCAGAAGCAAAGACCTCTACATTCTGGAATTTAGAGGCCTCCTAGCATAAGAGCCAGATCTCCTTCTGGTGATCTAAAAGTAAAACTCACCAGTTAGTACAGCTCTATGCCTGTGCATTCTCAAATAGCAATGAGCATCTTAAGACCACAGCACTATTGAGGTAGTCCCCAAAATGAGAGAACAAAATAAACAGAGAACAAAATAAACAACCAGGAAACAAATGGGTCTGAAGGAAATAGAGATGACACACAGAACAGAAGAGTCTGATTAGTCTCCTCGGAGATCTTACGAAAATATTTCATCCTGAAAACAAGAACCGGATGACAGGAAAACCAAATAATCAGCACACTTTTAAAGCCTTTGGACATAAAAATTATAATGTTCAAACCAAATAACTTAATGAAGGGTTGGAAGATAAAGGCAAAAAAATATTTCCTAAAGCAGAGCAATAAGACTCACATTTTTTGAGAGAACAAGTGAGATCTAGGGGATTGATCTAGGAAGCCTATCACTCTAGTAATGGCAGTTCCAATATGAAAAAAATAGCAGAGCAGTGTTTCCCAGAGGTGAACCTAACTGCTCTTCATACTGACACCAAGGGGCTGACACAGTGAATAAATCAAAGTCCCATATGTTAGATGAAATTTCAGGGGGAAAAAAATGAAATCTGAAAACTGGAGACAGAAACAGAGTGAGACACAGACAGAGACAGAGACAGAGACAGAGAATGAGAGAGAGAAGATTAAACAATGAGAATCAAATCATGAAAATCTGAGAATCACACCAGCACTGGATTTCTTATCACCAAAACTGGATGCTAGAAGAATATGCAACAATATCATTAAGGCTGTGAGGAAAAAAACATATTCAACCTCAACCCAAACATTCAAGTACTGATCATCTATGCCCTGCCCAGTGAGAGAACCCTGAGCAGATTTATGGGTATTTACAAAGTAGAAGCAGCCACCTCTGACAGTGTTAAGGAGAGAATGACCAAGGAACATTGTCAAGTCCACAATTCTAAGTGAGCTTGTGGGGCACTATTCCTTCCTTCATTAAAAGGATGGGCACCAAGGGAAAAACAGCCCAGAGTAATATTAGCAACTGCTTTAGAAGTATTCATTTCTAAAGCCAGTGCTTCAGAGACACATTTTTTTTTAGTTATGTTGCCATTTAAATAGCTCTTGGTAGGACAAATGGTACTACTCTAAGTGTTGGCTTTGTAGACCAACCAGCTAGGATCTCACTGGGTGTGGGAAAATGAAAGCCCAGTGGCTTCCCTGGTGACGCAGTGGTTAAGAATCCACCTGCTAATGCAGTGGACATGGGTTCGAGCCCTGGTCCTGGAAGATCCCACATGCTGCGGAGCAACTAAGCCCATGCGCCACAACTACTGAGTCTGCGCTCTAGAGCCCGCAAGGCACTACTGAAGCCCTCGTGCCTAGAGCCCATGCTCCACAACAAGAGAAGCCACTGCAATGAGAAGCCCGCGCACCACAACAAAGAGTAGCAGCCCCCCCCCCCCGCTGCAACTAGAGAAAGCCCGCACGCAGCAACAAAGGCCCAGTGCAGCCAAAAATAAATAAAAATAAAATAAACTTATTAAAAAAAGAATAGGCCAGACACTATAAAACTCTTAGAGGAAAACACAGGCAGAACCCTCTATGACATAAATCACAGCAAGATCCTTTTTGACCCACCTCCTAGAGAAATGGAAATAAAAACAAAAAAATGGGACCTAATGAAACTTAAAAGCACTTGCACAGCAAAGGAAACCATAAACAAGACCAAAAGACAACCCTCAGAATGGGAGAAAATATTTGCAAATGAAGCAACTGACAAAGAATTAATCTCCAAAATATACAAGCAGCTCATGCAGCTCAATATCAAAAAAACAAACCAATCCAAAAATGGGCAGAAGACCTAAATAGACATTTTTCCAAAGAAAATAGTAGCCCCCTCTCACTGCAACTAGAGAAAGCCCACGTGCAGCAATGAAGACTCAATGCAGCCAAAAATAAATAAATAAATTTATTAAAAAAATAAAAGCCCAGATTCACACATGATGTGGTTAATTGGAAACTCTTTTAACAAAATGAACTAGCATATTTAAAAAATTAAAATAGCAAGCCCCAAACATACATCTCCCCAAACATACTGCTTGATAAAGAATTAGGCATTGGTTTTATATACCATCTGGGGCCAAAAAGAAAAGGTGGCTGGAAAAGGCTTTGAAGGTGACAGTTTCTGAAAAGTTACAGTATGCCTGGAGACCCCACCTTCAGTGTGAGCCTGGGAGTTAAAGCTAAGGAAACACAAGCTTTAAATGACACATTAAACAAGATGGACTTAATTGATACTTATAGGACATTCCATCCCAAAACAACAGAATACATTTTCTTCTCAACAGGTCATGGAACACTCTCCAGGATAGATCATATATTGGGTCACAAATCAAGTATTGGCAAACTTAGGAAAATTAAAATCGTATCAAGTATCTTTTCCAACAACAACACTATAAGACTAGATATTAATTACAGGAAAAAAACTGTAAAAAATACAAACACATGGAGGCTAAATAATACACTACTAAATAACCAAGAGATCACTGAAGAAATCAAAGAGGAAATCAAAAAATACCTAGAAAAAAATGACAATGAAAACACGATGACCCAAAATCTATGGGATGCAGCAAAAACAATTCTAAGAGGGAAGTTTATAGCAATACAATCTTACCTCAAGAAACAAGAAAAATCCAAAGAAACAACCTAACCTGACACCTAAAGCAATTAGAGAAAGAAAGACAAAAAAAAAAAAAACCCTAAAGTTAGAAGGAAAGGAATCATAAAGATCAGATCAGAAATAAATGAAATAGAAATGAAGGAAACAATAGCAAAAATCAATAAAACTAAAAGCTGGTTCTTGGAGAAGATAAACAAAAGTGATAAACCATTAGCCAGACTCATCAATATAAAAAGGGAGAAGACTCAAATCAATAGAATTAGAAATGAAAAAGGAGAAGACACACAGCACAAATACAAAGGATCACGAGAGAGTAATACAAGCATTTATTTACGCCAATAAAATGGTCAGCCTGGAAGAAACTGACATATTCTTAGAAAAGCACTACCTTCTGAGACTGAACCAGGAAGAAATAGAAAATATAAACAGACCAATCATAAGCACTGAAATTGAAACTGTGGTTAAAAATCTTCCAACAAACAAAAGTCCAGGACCAGATGGCTTCACAGGAGAATTCTATTAAACATATAGAGAAGAGCTAACACCTATCCATCTCAAACTCTTCGAATATATACCAGAGGGAGGAACACTCCCAAACTCATTCTATGAGGCCACCGTCACACTAACACCAAAACCAGACAAAGATTTCACCAAAAAAGAAAACTACAGGCCAATATCACTGATGAACATAGATGCAATAATCCTCAACAAAATACTAGCAAACAGAATCCAGCAATATATTAAAAGGATCGTACACCATGATCAAGTGGGGTTTATCCCAGGAATGCAAGGATTCTTCAATATACACAAATCAATCAATGTGATACACCATATTAACAAATTGAAGGAGAAAAACCATATGATCATCTCAACAGATGCAGAAAAAGCTTTTGACAAAATTCAACACCCACTTATGATAACCCTCCAGAAAGTAGACATAGAGGGAACTTACGTCAACATAATAAAGGCCGTATATGACAAACCCACAGACAACATCATCCCCAATGGTGAAAAACTGAAACCATTTCCATTAAGATCAGGAAGAAGACAAGGTTGCCCACTCTCACCACTCTTATTCAACATAGTTTTGGAAGTTTTAGCCACAGCAATCAGAGAAGAAAAACAAATAAAAGGAATCCAAATCAGAAAAGAAGAAGTAAAACTGTCACTGTTTGCAGATGACATGATACTATACACAGAGAATCCTAAAGATGTTACCAGAAAACTACCAGAGCTAATCAATGAATTTGGTAAAGTAGAAGGACACAAAATTATGCACAGAAATCTCTTGCATTCCTATACACTAATGATGAAAAATCTGAAAGAGAAATTAAGGAAACACTCCCATTTACCACTGCAACAAAAAGAATAAAACACCTAGGAATAAACCCACATAAGGAGGCAAAAGACCTGTATGCAGAAAACTATAAGACACTGATGAAAGTAATTAAAGATTTTACCAACAGATGGAGAGATACACCATGTTCTTGGATTGGACGAATCAACATTGTGAAAATGACTCTACTACCCAAAGCAATCTACAGATTCAATGCAATCCCTAACAAACTACCAATGGCATTTTTCCCTAAAGTAGAGCTAAAAATTTCACAATTTGTATGGAAACACAAAAGACCCCAAATAGCCAAGGCAATCTTGAGAAAGAAAAATGGAGCTGTAGGAATCAGGCTCCCTGACTTCAGACTATACTACAAAGCTACAGTAATCAAGACAGTATGGTACTAGCACAAAAACAGAAATATAGATCAATCGAACATGATAGAAACCCCAGAGATAAACCCACGCACATATGGTCACCTTATCTTTGGTAAAGGAGGCAAGAATATGCAATGGACAAAAGACAGCCTCTTCAATAAGTGGTGCTGGGAAAACTGGACAGGTACATGTGAAAAATGAAATTAGAGCATTCTCTAACACCATGTACAAAAATAAGCTGAAAATGTATCAAAACCCTAAATGTAAGACCAGAGACTATAAAACTTTTAGAGGAAAACACAGGCAGAACACTCTTTGACATAAATCACAGTAATATCTGTTTGGATCCACCTCCTAGAGAAATGGAAATAAAAACAAAAATAAACTAATGGGACCTAATGAAACTTAAAAGTTTTGCACAGCAAAGGAAACTATCATCAGCAAAAAAGACAACTCACCAAATGGGAGAAAATATTTGCAAATGAAATGACTGACAGAGGATTAATCTACAAAATCAACTATATTCCATTAAAAATTTTATTTTAAAAATCTTTGTAAACATCAAACAAAAAATATACATGTACACAATGGAATGCTACTCAGCCATAAAAAAGAATGAAGTAATGCCATTTGCAGCAACATGGATGGACCTCGAGATTATCATACTAAGTGAAGTAAGTCAGAGAAAGACAAATATCATATGATACCACTTGTATATGGAATCTTTAAAAAATGATACAAATGAACTTGTTTACAAAACAGAAACAGACTCACAGACTTAGAAAACAAACTTATGGTTACCAAACGGAAAGGAGGGGGAGGATAAATTAGGAGTTTGTGATTAACATATAACATTACTATATAAAAAATAAACAAGAAGGACCTACTGTATATAGCACAGGGAACTATACTCAATATTTTGTAATAAGCTAAATGGGGAAAGAATGTGAAAAAGAAATGATATATGTATACCTGTATCACTTTGCTGTACACCTGAAACTAACACAACATTGTTAGTCAACTGTATTCCAATATAAAGTAAAATTTTTTTTAAAAAAACATATAATCATCTTGTTAGATGCAGAAAAGCTTTTGACAAATTTCAGCATCCATTTATGATAAAAAAAAGTCTCCAGAATGTGGGCATAGGGGGAACATACCTCAACATAATAGAGGTCACATATGACAAACCCACAGCTAACATCATACTCAATGGTGAAAAGCTGAAAGCATTTCTTTAAGATCAGTAACAAGACAAGGATGCCTGTTCTTGCCATTCTTATTCAACAAAGTATTGGAAGTTCTAGCCACAGCAATCAGACAACAAAAAGAAATAAAAAGAATCCAAATTGGAAAGGAAGAAGTAAAACTGTCACTGCGTGCAGATGACATGACACTATACATAGAAAATTCTAAAGATGCCACCACAAGGCTACTAGACCTCATCAATGAATTCAGGAAAGTTGCAGGATACAAAATTAACATACAGAAATCTGTTGCATTTCTATACACTATCAACAAACTATCAGAAAGAGAAATTAAGGATACAATCTCATTTACCATTGCATCAAAAAGAATAAAATACCTAGGAATAAACCTACCTAGGAAAGTAAAAGACCTGTACTCGGAAAAATATAAGATACTGATGAATGAATTGAAGATGACACAAACAGATGGAAAGATATACCATGTTCTTAGATTGGCAGAATTAGTATTATTAAAATGGCCATACTACCCAAGGTAATCTACAGATTCAGTACAATCTCTATCAAAATACCAACGGCATTTTTCACAGAACTAGACAAATAATTTTAATTTTTGTATGGAAAGACAAAAGGCCCCAAATAGCCAAAGCTATCTTGAGAAAGAAGAACAGAGCTGAAGGAACCACTTTTCCTGACTTCAGACTAGAGTACAAAGCTACAGTCATCAAAACAGTATAGTACTGGAACAAAAACAGACACATAGATCAATGGAACAGAATAAGAGAGCCCAGAAATAGACCCATGCATTTATGGTCAATTAGTCTATGACAAAGGAGGCAAGAATATACAATGGAGAAAAGACCATCTCTTCAATAAGTGGTGCTGGGAAAACTGGACAGCTACATGTGAAAGAATGAAATTAGAACATTCTCTAACATCATGTAGAAAAATAAAATCAAAATGGATTAAAGACCTAAATGTAAGACCAGAAACCATAAAACTTCTAGAGGAAAACACAGGCAGAACACACTTTGACATAAAGGTAACAAATTTTGGGGGGATCTATCTCCTAAAACAAAGGAAATAAAAGGAAAAATATCAAATGGAACCTAACTAAACTTAAAACGTTTTGCAAAGCAAAGGAAACCATTGACAAAATGAAAAGACAACCTACCGAATGGGAGAAAATATTTACAAACGATATGACCAATAAGGGTTTAATATATAAAATAACAAACAGCTCATACAACTCAACGTCAAAAAAACAAACAACCCAATTAAAATATGTGCAGAAGACCTGAACAGACATACTTCCAAAGAGGACATGCAGATGGCCAACAGTCACATGAAAACATGCTCACTGTCGCTAATCATCAGGAAAATTCAAATCAAAACCACAATATCAGGGCTTCCCTGGTGGCGCAGTGGTTGAGAGTCCTGCCGATGCAGGGGACACGGGTTCGTGCCCCAGTCTGGGAAGATCGCACATGCCGCGGAGCAGCTGGGCCCGTGAGCCATGGCCACTGGGCCTGCGCGTCCAGAACCTGTGCTCCGCAATGGGAGAGGCCACAACAGTGAAAGACCCGCGTACCGCAAAAAAACAAACAAACAAACAAAAAAAACAAAAACCACAATATCACCTCACACCTGTCAGAATGGCTATCATCAAAAAGACCACAAATAACAAGTGTTGGTGAAAATATGAAGAAAAGGGAACACTTGTACACTGTTGGTGGGAATGTAAATTGGTGCAGTCACTGCCTCTTAGGCAGTTCCAGAGTTTTTCCCGGACTCCCTCCTGGCCAGCTGTGGCACACTAACCCCCTTCAGTCTGTGTTCACGCAGCTTACCCGAGTCCTCTCTTGGGATCTGACCTCTGAAACCCAAGCCTCAGCTCCCAGCCCGTACCCATCCTGGCACGTGAGCAGACAAGCCTCTCAGGCTGGTGAGTGCTGGTCGGCACTGATCCTCTGTGCAGCAATCTCTCTGCTTTGCCCTCTGCACCCCTGTTGCTGCACTCTCCTCTGTGGCTCCAAAGCTTCCTTCAGCCCATCCCCCATCTCCACCAGTGAAGGGGCTTCCTAGTGTGTGGAAAATTTTCCTCTTTCACAGCTCCCTCCCAGAGATGCAGGTCCCTTCCCTATTCTTTTATCTCTGTTTTTTCTTTTTCTTTTGCCCTACCCAGGTACTTGGGGGAGTTTCTTGCCTTTGGGGAAGTCTGAGGTCTTCTGCCAGCGTTCAGTACGTGCTCTGTAGTTGTTCCACGTGTAGATGTATTTCTGATGTATTTGTGGGGAGGAAGGTGATCTCCATGTCTTACTCCTCCACCATCTTGAAGTTCCCCTCATTCTTTATATTTTCTAACTCTGTTAAAAAGTAACTTCTTGCTCTGTGCATCCATTCTTCTCCTAACTTCTTTGATCATCTTTATAATCATTACCCTGAACTCTTTCTTGGGTAGATCGCCTATCTCCACTTCTCTTAGTTCTTCTGGGGTTTTATCTTGTACCTTCATTTGGAACATGTTCCTCTGTCACCTTATTTTGCCTAAGTTGCTGTTTGTATTTTTATATATCTGGTTGGTTAGTTATATTTCCCAACCTTGGAGAAGTGCTCTTCTATAGGAGATGTCCCATGTGTCCTAGCAGTGCACTCCCCCATCATCACCCAAGCTTTATGCTCTAGGGTTCCCCCTATGAGGGCTGCATAGGTCCTTCTCTTGTGGCATGCTGACTCTGTGGGTGGTTTAGTAGATTTGGTTGGTCCCTAGTCCAGTTGGCTGCCAGGCTCTGCCTTGTGCAGAAGCTACTGGCTCCTGATTGGCAGGGCCTGGTCATGAGGTGGATGCCTGCTGAACCCCAGAGGGCCCTGAGGCTAGTGCTGGCTCACTGGTCATGGAGTCAGGGTCCAGAAGACTCTGAGACTGTTGCCCACACACTAGTGGGTGCAGCCATGTCCTGGGGTTAGTGCTGGGCTACTGGCAGGCAGATCCAGGCCCTAGAGTCTGGATGCAGGGCTCAGGGATCCCAGAGCTGGTGTCAGATTGCTGGTGGGAGGGGGCCAGTTCCTGACACAGTTTGGTATGGGGTCTGGGGTGTCCCGAAGCTTGTACTGGCCCAGGTCCCGCTGGTCCCAGGGCAGTGTCTGGTCTGCTGTGGACAGGCTGAGGGATTGTGGTTTTCTTGGGTCTGGTGTCTGTCCCCTAGTGGGTAAGACTGATCCAGAGGCTAGAGCACACTTCCTGGAGGGCAGTGCTGGTGCCTGCCCACTGGTGGGTAGAGCTGGGTCCTGGCCCTCTGGTGGGCAGGGCTGTGTCTAGAGGCATGTCTAGAGGTGGGTGTGGGCTCAGGAAGTCTTTAGGCAGCCTGTCTGTTGATGGGTGGGGCTGTGTCCCCACCCAGTTAGTTGCTTGGTCTGAGGCTTCCCAGAATTGGTGTCTATAGGTTATTGGGTGGGGCCAGGTCTTGGCCCTAATGAGCTAGAGGGAGGATCCCACAATGGTACCTGCCAACACCGGTGTCCAGTCCACATGGTAGAAGGAGCTCCCAGGAATGGCTGCCACCAGTGTCTATGTCCCCAGGGTGAGCTTCAGCACCCGCTCTCCCAGCCTCTCCGGGAGCCACTTCAAGAGGAGCCAGTAGGTCTGTCCCAGGCTCCTATCAAATTATTGCTTTTGCCCTGGGTGGTGGAGCATGTGAGATTTTGTGTGCACCCTGTAAGAGTCTATTTCCCAGTCCTGTGGGACTCCTGAAATTAAGCCCCTCTGGCCTTCAAAGACAAATGCTCTGGGGGCTCATCTTCCCTTTGTAGAACCCCTAGGCTGGGGGGGACCATCATGGGGCTCAGAACTCTCACTCCCGTAGGAGAACCTCTACAATATAATTATTCTCTAGTTTGTGGGTCACCACCCGGGGGTATGGAATTTGACTACACTGTAAATCCACCCTTCCTATCCACCTTATTGTGGTTCTTTATGTCTTTAGTTGTAGAAGATCTTTTATTATAAGTTCTGGTATTTTTCATCGATGGTTGTTTTGCAAATAGTTGTCATTTTGGTGTTCTCATAAGAGGAGGTGAGCTCAGCGTCTTTCTACTCCACCGTCTTATCCGATCCCTCTCAGCTCTTTTCAAAATTGCTTATTAGCACAGCCTTGACCTCTTTTGTCTTTTATATTTTCTATTTCTCTTCTGGTTTTAATTATTTTATTTTCCCTATTATACTTATTTATTCTTAGTTTTATTATGTCATTTTATATGGTGTTTTTTCACATGTACCTGGACTTTTCAAGTTGAAGTATATTCTCTTAGCTATTTTAGTGTGTAGTTTTATAACCTGTATGTCCTATTTACCACTGGAAAGTACAAAGTAACTTCTCTTCTGCCAATATTTTGGTCAAACCGCTAGAGGCCCTATCTTAGTAGTCATTAAAATTGCCTCCTTCCCTTCCTGGGGTTGCTCTTCTACAGATGATCCCCAGCAGTCTTTGTGAAGCATTTCCTGTGCAAAGGACTAATCTTGGTTCTTCTTGCTTTGACCCCAGAACTGCAACTCAGACATATCCTCTTAAGGCTGTAGGACATCTCACCCCCCACTAGAAAATATATACCAAAGATACACTCAGGGAAGCACCTTTCTGGCCATGGCTGAAGCACTTGTCCTCAGTTGTGTCCAAAGTGACCCCTTTGGTCACTTTGAACTTGCTCTGTTCCCTGCCACAGGCTCCTGTGTGGATTCCTGCCTGAGTTGCAGTAGATCTTCAAAGCTTGGTGGCAAATCAGCCTCATACCTTCCACTTCTACATACTCAGGACTGTGAAGTGATCCAGGGTGAACCTGGCCTGGGCTCTAATATTACATCTCTTTGTGTTCACTTATCCAGATTATTTCTCTCAGTAAAATGGCATCAGGACAAGATCCTCTGTTTCATGCGGTGGGAAAAGATAAAGGAGGGAGTGCTCTAGGTGATATTTCGTCACGTCTGGTGACTTGACCTCTTCTGCTCAGCACTAATTCCTTCCCAGAAAAAAATCCAGTGGGGAATACCGAATGGTACAGGACCTCAGGGCAGTCAACGAAGCCACCGAGGATACACATCCTGTAGTCCCTAATCCACTGTCCACCAGGACGTGGCATTCTGCATTAGATTCAAAAGATGCCTTCTTCTGTATTCCATTAGCCCTGGAGTCACAAGAATTTTTGCTTTTGAGTGCCAAGACCCAAACATGAAACAAAAACAGCAATACTGCTGGGAAGTCCTGTCCCAAGGGTTTGAAAAGTTCCCCACCATCTTTGGGGAAGCTTTAACTAAAGACTTAAAAGATCTAAATCTGGAGGAGGGAACTCTTCTCCAATGAGTAGACAACACCCTGATTGCTAGCCCTACTAAGCAGGCCTCTGACAAAAATATTGTTACCACTCTGAACCACCTAGCCAATAAAGGATAAAAGGTGTCCAAGAAAAAGTCTCAAATATCACAGACTAGGGTGATACCCTAGTTTGATACCTAGGCTTCTTTCTCACAGAAGGTCGGAGAAACCTACCCCAGGAAAGGAAAGGAGCCATTTGCAGCCTCCCTCCTCCTAAAACGAGAAGACAGTTTAGAGGTTTCCTGGGGATGGCTGGCTTTTGCCACATCTGATCGCTAACTATGGTCTAACAGCTAAGCCTCTATATGAAAAGTTGAAGGGAAAGGATGTTGATCTTTTTGGATGGAATTCAGCACATAAAGGGGCCTTTCAAGAATCAAAAAAGCAATTACTTCAGGCCCCTGCCCTGCCCCTCCCAGATTTAGCTAAACCCTTTGACCTTTACATTGATGGGAGACGTGAAATCACCTTTGGGGTATCAGCTCAAAAACTGGGACCCCTTACTCAGTTGGCTGCTTATTTCTCTAAACAATTAGATCAAATCACTAAGGAATGGCCTCCTTGCCTACAGGCAGTAGCAGCGACTACAACCCTAAAGGAAGCTGAAAAGTTAATGTTTGGTCAGCCAATCACTATATGGACTTCACACCAGGTTCAGGCTTTAGTAAGTTTTAAGGGAACAGAATGGCTATCCCCTGGAATCACGCCATTCCCCTGATTCAAGTTCAAGCTATGCTTTTAGATAACCCAGTGGCTACCAAAAAACCTGTCACATACTAAATCCTGCCACACTGCTACCCACAGAAATGGGGTCCCTGGCGCATGATGGTACAGAAACCACAGGCGTGATCTATTCCAGTCACCTTGACAAGGGAAGTGAGCTTCTCCCTAATGCCAAAGAGGAATGGTTCACAGGCAGGAGCAGTTTTAACAGAGAGGGGAAAAGGCTGGCGGGATACACAGCAACCTCCCAGACCCGTCTTAGAAGCAAGAAGCCTACCTCCAGGGATTTCTGCCCAAAGGGCAAAGATGATAGCCTTCACCTGAGCCTTAGAGCTCAGGACAGGGAAGCTTTTAAGTGTTTACACACACTCTCAGTAGGCACATGCCATCCTACATGCACATGGGGCTATTTGGAAGAAAAGAGGTCTGCTTATTGCAGAGAATAAACAGATGAAACATGGTTTAAGCATATTGAAGCTCTTAGAAGCAGTACGGCTTCCAGAAAAGGTGGCAGTGATTCACTGGGGGAGTCACCAAAAGGTGGGTGCAGAGGTAATAAAGGGAAAAACAAGGTAGTTGCAACTGCCAGAAGGGCGGCCCTAGAACCAGTAAAGTAACTTGGCCACTACCCCTCATACCTCCAATTATTCCCCAATCCACACAAGGAAGAATTAGATAAAACCCAAAAATGGTGCTTCCGCAGAGATCTAGGAGGCCATGTGTGGCTAGTTAATGAACATGGGCAATACTTCTTTCCCCAGACTGCAGCTTGTCAAGCCATCAGGGAGGCTCATCAAGAAACTCACTGCAGAAGGGAAGACCTATGTAATTGGTTAGTTGAGGTCATGGTAACTCCTGGCATGAAAAGTATAATCAGTCAGATAGTTGAGACCTGCGCCATCTGCACAGTGAACAGCCCCAGCACCAGACCCCCCCAGAGACCCTAGATTAGGCCCATTCAGACCAGAGGGACGTCTCCTGGGGAAGACTGGCAGACTGATTTCACATGCCGAGAGTACGGGCAACTTCAGTTATCTCTCAGTGCTAGCAGACACGTGTTCTGAGTGGATAGAAGCATTCCCTGCTACAACTGAAATGGCAGCTGAAGTGGCTAAGACATTACGAAAGGAAATACTCCCCAGTTTGGGGCTCCCAGGATCCCTACAGAGCGGTAATGGTCCAGCATTTGTGTCTCTAGTGAAAAGGGAATAATGAGCGCCCTGGGCTAAACCGGACATTGCACTCAGCCTGGAGGCCCCCAGTCATAGGGGAAAGTAGAGAGATCAAATCAGACCTTGAAACAGGCCTTAGCCAAGCAATGTCAGGAGACTCAAGAAAGTTGGATTAAGTTGCTTCCCATTGTCCTGCTCCGCACGCAGTTAGCCCCAAGGGATAAGTTTAGTGCATTTGACTCATGTATGGTAGACCCATTCCCCAATCCCGAGAGGAGGGACACTTTAACCCCCTTGAAATAGAACAACTCAAGTATGCTCTCCAGATAGGAGCAACCACGAAAGCCCTCACGAATACGGCAACCAGGTGCTGCCTGCACCCACCAACCTGGCCCTGCACCCGTTCCAGTCAGGAGACTGGGTGAACCTAAAACCCTGGAAAACTGGCAGCCGGCAAAATCAGCTCACTCCTAAGCACATGGACCCCACTTGCCGATCCCAACCGCCTGTTCTGCCCTGAAGCTGGAGGGGTCAGTCCAGGGGTACCTCACACTCGAGTGAAGAGGGGACCCCAAGTCCCAGCCTCCAGAAAGACAACCTGGGGCAATGGACCCCCCGACTGCTGGTGTGAACCTCTCTCTCTCACCTGAAGCTTCTCTTCCAAAAAACAAAAGTGTGACCAGTGATATTCAGGCCAGGGCGGTGAGCCTCGACAACAGGGCACACTTGTGCCTTCAGGCAAAAGAACTAGATACTTTCATGTTTAGGAAAAATTTGACTTGTGACCATTATTCTCTTGCTAGTATATGCGCCAAGCATCTGAAATTGTCTCGTGTCCTTTGTCTCCGAAAGGTTAACTAATGCTGGTCGCTCAGGGATAGAACAGTTTGGACTGAGGCCAGGAGACAATCACACACATCTAAAGGCGGCTGGGGAGACGGTCTGCTCCTCCACCAGGGGTTACGACGATGCCCAGACTCTGCAGGAAGCAGTTACAGAAGATGAACCTGCGCCCCTCAGCGCCCTCAAGAATGAGGACAAAAGGCAGAAGAGAGATGTGTCACTGACAAAGCCCATTAACAATTCCCAGGAAATAAAGATAGAATCTGGGAAAGAAAGTCTAACCTTTTTTTTCTTCTTTTCCTTGGTGCCTCTTCTAGTTTCCTTCGCTCATGGGGTGCTGTGTGCGGAGGTCTGGCACCCGGCCCTTCAGACCAGCGTTCTTGGTGTGAACTGGCTGTGACACCTCAGCGCGGCGGGCCGGGCGCACAAGCACCGCGCCCAGCACTCCGAACTGCAGCGTGAGCAGGGCAGCTGCGCATGTCCTGTGTTAACTCCTCCCCCTCCGCATGCGGATGAGACCCCTATGACGCATCCCCGCCCACAGCCAGGAAGAGCGAGTGCTCTAGGGCGGGAGCTGACACTTCTCCATTCTCTGATCCAAGAATAAAACTTTCCTTTGCTTCTGAACTGAACTGCCCAAAGAAGAATGCTGGGCTGGGCATCACGAAACAGTCACAGATCTGTAAATATAGGTAGGTCTGGGGACTCCTACCCACCACTGCTCTCCATTTTGAGAGGCTGAATATACAAACAGACAATGGCCAGACCACATATGACAACAGAACTCTGACCCACAACCTCTGCAGCAAGCAGCCCAGCGTGGTCAGGCTTTGACCAGTGACTGCTAACTTACCTAGTTTTTTTTTTTTAATTAATTTATTTTATTTTATTTATTTTAGTTTTGCTATGTGTAGGCTTTTCTCTAGTTGCGGCGAGCAGGGCCTACTCTTCGTTGCGGTGCACGGGCTTCTCATTGAGGTGGCTTCTCTTGTTGTGGAGCACGGGTTCTAGGTGCACGAGCTTCAGTAGTTGTGGCTCGCGGGCTCTAGAGCACAGGCTCAGTAGTTGTGGTGCACGGGCTTAGTTGCTCTGCAGCATGTGGGATCTTCCCAGGCCAGGGCTCGAACCTGTGTCCCCTGCACTGGCAGGCAGATTCTTAGCCACTGCGCCAGCAGGGAAGCCCCCTTCCCTAGTTTTCCTCCCTCCCTGCTTTCATCTCAGGACCAACCAAAGTAAGCCAAACATGTTCCGCCAAAGCTATCACATGAGATGCCTTGCTTCTATTGCAGGCACCTCCCATGCCTACAATCTTCAATCAGAGCACACCTGAAGTCCTCACCTCTTTTCACTATAAAGCTTCTCCATTTCCCTTGCCTGCCTTTGAGTTTCTGCCAAACACAAGTAATGGTGGATGAGTCCCTTCCTCTAGTAAACTCTGAATAAACAACTCTTGTTTGTTCCCGGTAGAGTGGTGTTCATTTATTTCCACAATTCTTATTGGTTAGGCAAAAGATTCATTTTATTAGTAGAAACAAACAAGTGTGTTTAGGTGCCAGGCATTCTGGCCTTATATGCAGCCATTTAGGGAGCTGTCTGGGAACCACAGTTGCCTAGTACCTGGAGATGTTGTGGAAAGTTGCAGCCCCTTCTGAAGATGGGGTCGAGGGATAGGAGAGGGAAGCTCTGGTAGAAGGGGAGACCCCCCTATTCCCTGTCGTCTTGGTATCCATGCTACCTGGGCATAAGTTCCCGGGGTCACTGTTGGACAAATTTGGTTATTGTACCATAGTTGCATTCTTGTTATAACGAAGTAGGCAGGGGGAAAAATAGGGCTTTATAAACATTTCTGAAACCAGAAGACAGAAATTTGTTGCTTCTGCTCCCTCTATACCTTACCTGTAAATACCTCCCAAAGCAAAAAGGAGAGGGCTGCACGGCTCCTTCATGACGCATCACCTGATCCTAGGAATCTGCTTGGGCAAAGAGGCCTCCCTGTTGGCATTCTGGTCAGACTTGACAGGTGTGTTTCAGTCCACTCGGCTGCTACAAAATATCACAGACTGGGTGGCTTATAAACATCGGAAATTTATTTCTCACATTTCTGGAGGCTGGAAGGCTGAGCTCAGGGTGGCAGCATAGCCAGGTGAGGGCCCTCTTCCTGGTTCATAGCTGGCACCTTCTCGCTGTGTCCTCACAAGGTCGAAGTGTTCCCGACCTTTTCGAGCCGGTCCCTAACAAGGGTTCTCCTGACCAGTGTTACTTGAGCCATAGAATAAGACCGAATTTTGTTCAGAAACAAAGGAAAGCTCTATTCTTGGATCAAAGAATGGAGAGGCGCCAGATCGCTTTAGAGCACACACCCAGAGAGGCCGTGGGCAGGGCTGCTTTACAGGGAGCTCAGCAGCGGGGAGGGGGAAAGGATGCGGTTCTGGCGGGGTTGGTGCAGCTGCGCTGCTCAGGCTCCAGCTTGAAGTGCTGGGCGCAGCATCTCTGCACAGGGCCTTCCGAGCTGAGGTGTCAGTGCAGCCATTTCCTACTAGAACTCTGGTCTGAATTGCCAGGTGCAAGGCCTCTGCATGCAGCACCCTAGAGGCAAGTGAAACTAGACTAAGCACAAAAGAAGTGGTTTGACCTTATCATCTAGATTCCATCTTAATTTTCCCAGGGATCCCAGTGGGCTTTGCCTGTGACAGAAGGGGCTGGGGTTCTCTATGAGTTCTCTTTTACAAGAGCACTTGTAAACGAATCGCCCAAACCAATCACATCCCAAAGGCCTCCCCTACTAATAACATCACCTTTGGGGCTTTGGAGTTCACCATATGAAACTGGGGGAGGGCACAAACATTCAGACCACAGCACCATGATTATAAAGGTCACCTTTGAGGGTGGTTATTAAACAAGGCCAACAATTATGGTTGTGCATCTGCGCCAAGCCCAGAATAGGAGTAGGCAAAAGGCAGGCCAAGAAACCCAAATAAGATTCTACTGGGCTCTGAGGTTTAGAAGGCCAAGGAGTGTTTGGGATGCTCACTGCCTCTTTCAGCATCAGTGATTCCTTTGGGGCAGCAGAGGTGGACTGAACCCGAGCCTAAGTCCTCCTCTGGGCCAAAGGAACCCAGATGCCAGTAGGGGGGTTTCTGAGACCTGTGTCAGAACCGGCCTTGCTGGCAGCACAGGAGTCCTTGGGGATTTTCTTTAAGCAATTTCAAAATGTGGTTTCCAATCATTCTCTGAGTTTTTGACTCAGAGGATTTGGAGACTCTGGGCCCTGGGGACTAGATGAATAGCCCTAGTCTCTAAAGACGATTGAATTTCCTTCTCCCAGGACCTCTCGTCCAATGTCTTTCGGGTGGCTTTCTCTTCCTCTTTGGATGATTTCTAAATGTTTTCTATCCCTAAACTTGCTCTGGCTCTTCTATCTTTCAAGAATTTGTATAGGTCCAACCCTGATCTTTACATTAAGTGTTTTTATGTCTCTGACTCACAAAGGCACTGGTAGATGTCCTGGAAAATATGGCCCATAGCCAGAAACTCATTTTCCGAGAGCTCCTGTGTTCTTTGCAGAGCAGGCTGTCTGTAAGCAGCTACACTCTCACTATGGTTACCAGCGGGGAGAGGGAAGGGAGGAGGAACCAGGTATGGGTAAGGGATTAGGAGGTACAAACTATTATGTATAAACTAAATAAGCTACAAGGATATATTTTATAACACAGGGAATAGAGCCAATATTTTATAATAGCTATAAATGGAGTATAACCTTTAAAATTGTGAATCACTATGTTGTACACCTGAAACTTATATAATACTGTACATCAACTATACCTCAAAACAAAACAAAACCTAATGCTGCTCTTTCCTCCACAGACTAAAGACTGGGATCTAAGGGATGGTGGTGGCATTTCTCAAAATTATGTGGAAGGATCCACCCACAAATTTTTTGCTTCTCATCTCTATCACCCTGGCTGTACTGGATGCAGATTTTATTACCCAAGGGAGAAACTCTTCCTCTAGAGGACACCTACTTCTCTTAATGTCTTCATTCCTTCCTCTGCCGTCTCCTACCATTTTTTAGCTAATTCAAGCATTTTTCCCTTTTTCATGCAGTGCTTGCCATCTATGTATGTTTATATCGATATCTATACTCATATGTCTTTATAGAGATAATTCATACTTTGGTTTTTAAAAAACGTCATAATAAGCAATATTTTATAATGTCAAAGGCTAAATTTCTTTGATTTCCATAAAAAGATATTGCTATAATATATGGATCATACCTTTGAAAAAAACAAATCTCTCAAGCCATTCTTTTGGGTTAATGTATTTTTTGTTTGATAGGGCTAAAAATGTATAAAATATTAAGAAGCACTGGATTGCTAATTAGAAATAATGTGTACAAGAATCAGAACCCAATGAAATTAGCTCTATATACATGGACATTTTGTACATGCACACTTCTTTTACTGAAATACATGGTAGAAAAAAAAAAAGGGAAACACAGCTTTCAGAATAAGATTCTACTGTATACAAATGCCAGCATGAAACCAAGCAGGGCATGAGACTGGTGTGGGGAAGGATAAGTGAAGTTGAGATTTGCATTATATTTTAAAATTATTTTTTAATGACAATACAAAATTAAAATAAATAAATTTCAATATGGAAATGGAACTCACACAAGAGATTTATGGAGAAACACCTGATTGTTCTTCTTTTCCTCCTTCCTATTCTGACACTTCTAAAAGGGCTCTGTGGAAACTCTCTGCAGTTCAGATGGAGGAAACCTACTAAAAGTACTGCTATTCAGAGCCTGACTCCTTTTCTTCTTCAGCTTCTGTTTCAGATGTGTATTTAGTTAGCTTTGATTCCATTTCTTGAAAAAAGCTGGCTATCAAATTAAATAGAAGAGCAATCCAGGCAAGACCATGGAGATCCCAAATTAATAATAAGATTGAGTAAGTGATGTCCTGATTGTCTTGCATAGGATTTGAAACTAAAGACAGGAAGCAAATAACATGCAAATAATTAAATGGTGACTTTTCTCCATAACATATTCTTTCGTTCATTAATACCTAGAAACATGCCTCCTTTTAGAATCTGATCCTGAGAACAAATTAGAAATTAAAATAAAGCATATCTAAAATTATCACTGCTTTTAAGGAAAGAATATAATTTAAATTATAAATATTCAGATTCTATTCACTTTTAGAGCACATCTGGAGGTTGAAAAATTCTCTTCCCCTTTGAACATTATCCTTTTTTAATATCCCAGTAAGTATAATATTTTGCAATGAGGTAATATTTTTTATCATTGCTACAGCTAGGAAACCTTTAAAACAAGAGAAGAAAAAGATAAATATATAACACAAAATCACTTAAGATGGGATTCAGATTTTGTTAACAAAGATACAATGTGTTTCATTGTGTCAGGTCTCTGTATTTCTATGTTTAAAATTCTATGAATTCATTACCTTTGTCTTTAGAAATCTTGAGAGAACTCTTTGCAGAAGGAAAAGAAAATCACTCATAATTAAATCATCCTAATACTGTAATACTATAACTTTTACACTACCTTCAGGTCTTGTCATTTGTATTTCATGATTGTAGTCTACTTGTATAAGGAAGTGTAGCTGAAAGTGCATGAAATTTGAAGTCAAAGAGAAGTAACCAGAGACAAATAACACAATAAACATGTTGTGATTTATCACAAGAATACAATTTAACTGTGCTTATTAGAGCATGAAATAACAAGAAATATTTAAAATTATCAGACACGAAATGATTAGATATTTATCTATAATTTAATAAATTAACCAACATTTATGAAGCATAATGATCAGAGAATAAATTGAATAAGTATAACTGGAGGGCTACACTCACTTTGGATTTAAGATGACACTTGGTTAACTATCTCTGATGCAGCTTCTTCCAAACACTGCCTCTCAAAACACATGTGCGCACACACACACACACACACACATACACACACACACCAATAAAAGCAAAATCCTAAGCTGAGATTCTATTGACACAATCTGAGTGTGTATTTTACTAACTAAAAAGCAAAGTACGGACCTTCTATTTTAGTATGTAAAAAAACACAAGAGATGGTCATACCCACACTAACACAGAGAAAAAACTGGATACACTACAAAATCACAGTTTTATCACAAAACAAAGTCAGAGAGCTGAGGACATGAAAAAGAATCCTAAATGAACTAAATTTTAGAAAGTGACAAGTCCTTCCTAGGAGAGACGATGTTCATGGCTGCTTGCTTACCTAGAGAATGATACCCACTGTGGGTACCCCAACTGCAAGCGAGGTTGTCCACTGAAGTCTGGAGGCGGGGCAGGGCAACTGAATGAATCTGCCTACTGCACACTGGGTCTTCACTGCGTGAAGGCAGCAGCTGGCAAAGGGGAGAAGCTGGGGGCTGGAGAGCAAAGAGAATACCCAGGAACCCAAATAACTATAACCAGGCTGTAAACTAGAGATCTCCCGTGATTGTTTAGATCCTCACTGGTACTCAGCTCCCAAGCCTGGCTGAAGGGTAGTATATCTGACCTCAAAATAGTCCAAGCCCGTGATGGACCGAATCTAACTAAAGCTGCAACAAAGTCGAGACCCAGATCATCTAAAGAGTCAATAGCTTCACCCCACTCCTGACACTACCAGCCCATACTAGTAGCCTAGAAAACTCAAACTATTTCATATCCAGTTGTTTCAATAATAGCTCAAATAAGCAGAGTTTTAGCCATTTAGAGCCTGCCTGCTTTGCACATCCTATGAAATTGCGTCTAACATCTGGGAGCCATAGATAAGATAAACACTATAGCTGTAAAAGACTCCAAGCCACTGCTGCTGTTTGGAGCTCTCTGACCCAGAGACTCCCTGTCAGGTTGCTGAGCGATACTACCTAGACCCATAAGCCCCTCTGATTGTCCTCTGCCTCCCGAAGTTCCCTAACCCTCCTCTCCTTCTGGTAGTTTCCCCCATGCTATAACCTCTGGATGGCCTCATGCTATGAGGGATTTACCCCACGTGCAAACCTGTCAAAGTGTAACCCAAATAAAGCTCATGCATGCTACTGCAACCTCATGGTCGTATCCTTTTCCTTGATCAGCTCTGAGATCTCCTGAACTCAGTACGGGAATTGACTGTAAAGGATCATAAGGGTACTTTTGAGGTGGTGCCATGTAATAAAGTCTGATTTTATTTTTGGTATTTGACTGCTGACAGTTTCCAAGCCTCATCCCTCCTTCTTTCCCTCATCTGGGCAAACAAGCTCACATACTCCCTCAGTGACTGTGGGAAATTCAACCATGCAAGCCCTGGTCCAAACATGGGAGCTCTGATGCCTTTCCCACACTCTAATCACATAAAAGGCAAAGCCAGTCACTGCTCTTGCTCTCTCAAGAAATTTTCAGACCTGCTTGAAAGTCACCCTGCTCTGCTCAGAAAGCCTCATTATGTGAGTAATAAATCTCTTTTTACCACTACTACACAAAACTCTACATACCATACTACACCACTACTACACACATACATTCTTGGGGTGTGTGTGTGTGTGTGTGTGTGTGTGTATGTGACCATCTCAACATCCAGACCAATTTTGGTTGCATGGTCTATCCTGCCTCTGTAGAACGATCACAACATGGACATATTCTGTTTTCTCAGTGCTTGCCCTGAGGCATGTTAATCAAATCTCATCAAACTAAATACTATGATCTGTATACTTCACTCTAAGTAAATCTGTTTCAAAAGAGAGCATATTTTAAAAATCCCGTTTATGGTATTGGCAGTCAAGGATATTTGGACAAGTTATCCTTGCAGAAAACAAATAAGTAGATGTGATTACATGTTTGAAAATTATGTTAAAGTCATCAGAAAACATAAATGTTTGGGAAAATACTAGACCACATTATAAGCACAAGAGTACCTAAGCCACTTTTTCCTTAAAGGCATTTTCCTATTCTAAAACACTAGGGCTTTGGCTTTGGTAGCCTCCTGTGGTGTGGTGAAAGCAACATAAATCAGTCTCCAATATGAAACGCCCCTCACATTAAGCTGGGATCCCAACGGGCTATAACTCTGGGGAATATTTGAATCAGAAATAGTCTCACCAGGCATGCAAAGAAATTTTAGAAAGCATGGCTAGGTGTAAATAAACAGGAGAAAAATCATAATATGATCTTAGTAGTTTCTGTTATCATGTTATCTGAATTCTATGCCTTTTAAAAAATGTTCACCTACTTGACATCATTAGTATATATTATTTTGTATCCTGTAATGTAGCCTTATGTTAACAGGCTTCCCCTAAGTCATTAAAAGCTCTTCATAAATTGACATGCCATGCTTTCTAAAATTTCTTCAGTGAGCACTGGAAATGTTTATTTCTTTAAAAATATTTTCATTTTAAATTATCATTCTTTTTACTAATAAGAGAAGATAATTTTTAAAGAGATGAGTAGTGAGCTTCATAATGTAAGATGAAATTTTCTGTTGTCAAATTAGAAGCAGATTTCTATGAGAAGGCCAAGGAAGTACTATCTCTACTCTGGGAATCCAGAAAAATGTAACAGAGACTCTTCTGAGTGATATTTAAAAATAGTTCTTAGATTTTTAGGTATGTATCCTCAAAATATGCTTATTTATATAAAATTATCAATCTATATATTAAATATTAATTATTTAATTATTAGTCCTATTTAGACTAAAAATAAATATAATAGGGACACTTTCATTTCTGGGTAGGATGCAGTGGTTTGTGATGGAACAATGTTCCAGCTGAGAACAACCAGAAAAGTCAGATTAATTAAAAGCAAAATAAAACACAATCATGTTTAAAGGCACTAGAGAGCTACTAAAGCAATCAAGACTAGAAGGCTAATATTCCAGGTAGGAGAGATAGGCAGAAAGTCTGAAACTGCTTTTCCCCTTGGGTTTTTTTTTTTTTTTTCCAGAGTCTGGGCATAGGCAAAAGTCTGTTGATCTGGGATAAGCAGAAGAGCATTTTAAGGAACAGAGAAAGTGGCAGAGCTTCTGGTAGTCCTTCCAGGTTGTATTGACACATTGGAGATCTGAAGGATTTCAAACCTATAGCTTGTTTTCCCCTCCAATGCATTGCCAAATTCTGAAGCCACATGAGGTTGAAGGCTAAAAAGGGTAAGCTAAAAACCTTTTAAAAAGCAGAGCAGAGTTTCCAGTAGATTCAAGTGCAAGAAAACAAAGAATTGACTTCAAGAACAAACTAGGAGTGGTTTTGTGAACATACCAGGCTTTCATCATTTGAAGTTTGTAAAGAACTATGATTTAGGAACAGGAAGAATCAAAGGGAAACTAAGTCTTTACCAAATCTGCAATCTAGTCTCAAATCATATAATTCCCTGACCGGATTAGGTGTTCAGTTGCCCTCTGTACTTCTGTATCTCTATTTGCCTAGCAGAGGAAAGAGTAAAACCTCTCTGGATGAAGATAACATTACTTGAAGCATCTATAATTTTTAAAATATACAACATCCAGCATGCAACCCAAAATTATCAGGCATGTCAAGAGACAGAACTATATGACCAAAAACCAAAGGAAGAAAAAAGACTATAAAATAGACCCACAGGTGTTCCAGATATGGAAATAAGTAAATAAGAACTTTCAAATAACTATGAATATTATGTTTTTAAAAATATAACATGGAAAAAGAGATGAAAAGATGAAGGCTTTCACCAGAGAACTGGAATTTACAAAAGAAAGCCGGGGGGGGGATTAAATGGACATTTTATAATTTAAAAAATATGATATTAACATTAAAAACTCATTAAATGAATCTGAAATCACATTACATACAGCAGAAGTTACAATTAGTAAACTAGAAGACAGGTTAATAGAAAATCTCCTAAGTGAAGTCAGAGAAACAAAATGGAAAATACAGAAAGTCATTAGAACATGCGAAACCCAGTGAGGAAGTCTTACATTAGAAGTAGGAGAGAGAAAACAAGGAATAATTTGTATTTGAATAGATAGTAGCTGAGAATTTTTCAAACACATGAAAGATTTCAATTCCTCACTTCAATAATTTCTGTGGTCTCCAAGCAGAATCAATACAAAGCAAACCACACTGAAGTAGGTAATAGTTAAATTGCTGAAAACCAAAGACAAAGATAAAAGTTTAAAAGCAGGTAGAGTGGGGATTGGGGGGAATGCAAGGGGTCGGCTCCTTACCTCAAAGGATCAACAATTAAACTAACAGCTGACTTGTCATCAGAAATGAAGGAAGCCAGAGACAATGGAATAGCATCTTTAAAATACTGTAAGAAAATAACTTCCAATTTAGAATTCTATACCCCCAATAATTTAGGAATTATTTTAACTTGATTCACAGGTGTTTATGAAAAAAACCCTAATGTCTATGATTCTATCCCTCTCCTTTCTCCATCTTTATTTTAGGGAGGAATTTGAAATACATTCGGAAAAGTTATATATAAGGTATGGGATATAGGGTTCATCACTTAAGTCTAGTGTTTTGATTGCATATGCCTTTTGCTTACCATGCGTGATCAAGCAGAGATATTTAGTTTAAGTGGAATTACTCTGTATCTTATTCCCATAGTCAGTGATCACTGTGGGGTGAGGAGAGAGGGAGGTGATGGTGTTGGGTTTATTTATACAGTGAGTTTTTATTTAAAAGGTCTTGAACTTTATCTTATCTCTCAAAGAAATCTGTTAACATTTCCATTTGATTCTTTATTTCTTTATTTTATTTATTTTATTTTTTTGCAGTACGCGGGCCTCTCCCGTTGAGGAGCACAGGCTCCGGACACACAGGCTCAGCGGCCATGGCTCACAGGCCCAGCCACTCCGCGGCATGTGGGATCTTCCCAGACCGGGGCACAAACCCGTGTCCCCTGCATTGGCAGGTGGACTCTCAACCACTGCGCCACTAGGGAAGCCCTGATTCTTTATTTTATATCCTGTTTCAATCTGTTGCTCTGATAGTGAATCTTATTTCAGGATTATTAAGACTCACCTACTGTACAGTCTCCAAAACCAACAGCACTTATGGTGTTGAATGAATAATAAATTCCTTCAATATAACTCCAATTCTCTAATGACATGAAAACAAATGGTGGTAATACCAGAAAAAAAAGTGATCCAATTACGACGAAAAATAAGTTCTTCCAGAGGTAAACATTTTTCTAAAATATATTAGAAAAAGAGATATAATATTAGCAGTTATATCATAAACGAGCAACATTAAAAAATACTATTTGTTTGCTCCACTAGTTCAGTGTTCTTATCTACTTCTTCATTGCTCAAAGGCTTGAAGCCCTATAAAGGGATCCTTCTTATGAATAATCCTGCCCCTCGGAGTATGTCCAGGCTCTACAGCTCTACCTCCTGTTGTCCTTTGTCCTGCCATCTTCGGTTTTCTCTCCTGTTCATTCTTTCCTATTATCTGCATCTAGACCTTGATTTAAGATTAATTTCCATGTGACACTTTACCCCCAATGCCTTCTAAGATTACCCTTGCCAAGATATCAGGCTACAATTCCTCATTGTTTTGGGCTTTGCCCACATATCCCAGACTTAGCTTGGACTCCCAATCTGGACACAGCCCCAAGCCTTCTGGCCTGCTTGCATAATAAGGTAAGTTAGATAACTGCTACTGGAAGATCAGAGCACTACTTGGCCTCGAAAAAATACCATTTACTGTATAGAGAGCCCCACAGAACAAAATCAAGACAGATTTATATAGTTTCAAACAAAATTAAGACATTCATCTTATAATTTAATTTCTTATTTATCAATTTCTTTTTATCATATAATTCAAGTCTCTACTCATTTATTATAAAGTCATCATTTATCATTTATCCAGCATCATTTGCTCTTACTACTGGCCAGCACTATATGAGATAGAAGGCAAAGGGAAAAGACATATTTTATGCCTTCATCAAGCTTTGATAAGTAAATAAACATTTAGAAAATTTATTATTTATATATGTATTATTTACTTATATTTACATATAATTTACTTCACAACACCAGGGACTGTGAATTCTAAGTACCACAATATCAGAGCTGAATTTTTAAAAATGCTATTGCATAAGGACATTTATATTTTGATGGTAATTTGTTGTAGTGGTCACATTAGAGCCTGGAGTGTACTGTATTTTCTTTTGTGGCAGTAGAATATTCTAATCTAACCTTGTACATTATCCTGAATACTGAAAAGGGGGACACATGAGGAACCTGACTTTGGAATCACTCGATATTGGAGGGGCCCTGACTTGGAATCCCCCAAAAAACCCTCCTGGATGAGACTGAGAAAAATTAAAAGAAAAAGGCAGTGATAGACATTTGGTATACTTTTTGTGAATTTTATTTTCTGTGGAATCAAGGCAGAATTGTGTTAAAGCATTCATTTCTCTGTGAGCATAATAAGAATATTCTGATTTTATTTAAAAAATCACATTCAGACAGAAGTTGAGCATTTAAAATGGTTGGGAATGTCTGGGCTCTCTATTCTATTTTATTGATCTATGTGTCTGTTTTTGTGCCAGTACCATACTGTTTTGATGACTGTAGCTTTGTACTATAGTCTGAAGTCTGGGAGTGTGATTCCTCCAACTCTGTTCTTCTTTCTCAAAATTGTTTGGGCTATTTGGGGTCTTTTGTGTTTCCATACAAGTTTAAAAATTATTCATTCTAGTTCTGTGAAAAATGCCATTGGTATTTTGATAGAGATTGCACTGAATCTGTAGATTTCCTTGGGTAGTATGGCCATTTTAATAAGACTAATTCTGCCAATCCAAGAACATGGTAAATCTTTCCATCTGTTTGTGTTGTCTTCAATTTCTTTCATCAGTGTCTTATAGTTTTCCGAGTACAGGTCTTTTACTTTCCTAGATAGGTTTATTCCTAGGTATTTTATTCTTTTTGATGCAATGGTAAATGAGATTGTATCCTTAATTTCTATTTCTGATTTGTTGATAGTGTATAGAAATGCAACAGATTTCTGTATATTAATTTTGTATCCTGCAACTTTCCTGAATTCACTGATGAGGTCTAGTAGCTTTGTGGTGGCATCTTTAGAATTTTCTATGTATAGTATCGTGTCATCTGCAAGCAGTGACAGTTTTACTGCTTCCTTTCCAATTTGGGTTCTTTTTATTTCTTTTTGTTTTCTCATTGCTGTGGCTAGAGCTTCCAGTACTACGTTGAATAAGAGTAGCAAGAGTGGGGCATCTTTGTCTTGTTCCTGATCTTAGAGGAAATGCTTTCAGCATTTCACCGTTGAGTATGATGTTAGCTGTGGGTTTGTCATAGAGGCTTTATAATGCTGAACTATGTTGCCTTTATGCCTAATTTCTGGAGAGTATTTTTTATCATTAATGGGTGTTGAATTTTTTCAAAAGCTTTTCCTGTATCTACTAAGATGATCATATGGTTTTATTCTTTAACTTCTTAATGCGGTCTATCACATTGAATGATTTGCAGATATCAAAAAATTTTTGCATCCCTGGGATAAATCCCACTTGATCATGGTATAAGATCGTTTTAATATATTGTTTGATTTGGTTTGCTAATATTTTATTAAGGATTTTTGCATCTATATTCATCACTGATATTGGCCTGTAATTTTCTTTTTTTGTGGTATCTTTGTCTGGTTTTGGCATCAGGGTGATGCAGGGTGAAAAGAGAACACAGAAATAGACCCCCACACACTTATGGCCAATTAATCTATGACAAAGGAGACAAGAATATACAATGAAGAAAAGACAGTCTCTACAATAAGTGGTGCTGGGAAAACTGGACAGCTACAGGTAAAAGAATGAAATCAGATCATTCTCTAACAGCATTTACAAAAATAAATTCAAAATGGATTACAGAGGAAAGCTCCTAGAGGAAAACATAAGTGGAACACTCTTTGACATAAATCATAACTATATTTTTTGGATCTGTTTCCTAAAGCAAAGGAAATAAAAACAAAAATAAATGGGACCTAATTAAACTCAAAAACTTTTGTACAGCAAAGGAAACCATCAACAAAATGAAAAGACAACCTATGGATGAGAGAAAATATTTGCAAATGATATGATTGATAAGGGATTAATATCCAAAATATATAAACAGCTCATACAACTCAACATCAAAAAAACAAACAACCTATGAAAAAATGGGAAGAAGACCTGAATAGATATATTTCCAAAGAGGACATGCAGATGGTCAACAGGCACATGAAAAGATGCTCAACATCGCTAATCATCAGAAAAATGCAAATCAAAACCACAATGAGATATCACCTCACACCTGTCAGAATGGCTATTATCAAAAAGACCACAAATAACAAATGTTGGTGAAGATATGGAGAAAAGGGAACTCACATACACTGTTGGTGGGAATGTAAATCGGTGCAACCACTGTGGAAAACAGTATGGAGGTTTCTCAAAATAAATAAAAATAGAACTACCGTATGACCCAGCAATTCCACTCCTAGGTATATATCCCCCCAAAACCAAAAACACTAATTCAAAAACAGTAATTTTATCACATCATCAGAACATAAGAAAGAAGTTAATGAGAGGGGCTTCAATTTCTGGAAAGTCTAAAATACACAGAATTCTTCTGATGAAAGAACCTCGGCCAAAAACTTCACAGTCTACACAGCAATAGTAATGATCTGCTCAAGATAGTGATGTCTTTATTCCCTAAACAACCCCCTCCCCCAAGAAACTTCAAATACAGAGTCAGAAGGAAAGGAAGATGGGAGTAGAAAGTAGCACAATGAGCAGAATAATTAAAAGATTTTTTTCTATGCTTCTTGATTCTTTATAGAATTCTGGAATGAATCTGGTACTAATATATCAAAACCAGACATGAATAGCACAGGGTTAAGGAAGGAAGGAAGGAAGAAAGGAAAGAAGGAGGGAGGGCGGGACGGAGGGAATTACAGAATGCCTATAAATATAGAATCCCCAATTATAAATAAAATATTAATCAAATCTAGCAGAGTTATAAAAGAATACATTATGACTAAAGGAATGCATTGTTAGTAAGAAATCACACACAAAAATAATAAAGATGAAAACTCATATTGATCACTTCAATAAGTACAAAAATAGGGCTTCCCTGGTGGCACAGTGGTTGAGAGTCCGCCTGCCGATGCAGGGGACACGGGTTCGTGCCCTGGTCTGGGAAGATCCCACATGCTGCGGAGTGGCTGGGCCCGTGAGCCATGGCCGCTGAGCCTGCGCGTCGCGAGCCTGTGCTCCGCAACGGGAGAGGCCACAACAGTGAGAGGCCCGTGTACCGCCAAAAAACAAAAACAAAAACAAATAAGTACAAAAATAGATAAAATGAAATAATTTTAGGGAAATATTTTGTAAGTTAGAAATAGGAAAAAAATGTTTTAATTTGATATAGAGTAACCATAATAAACCCCAGCAGCTTCAAGCTTAATAGTGAAACATTAGAGGCATTCTAATTAAAGTCAAGAGCAACATAGGAATGTCACTATGAGAGTCACAGAAAAATCTTACAGCAGAATTAAAATCCTAAAGGCTTCAAATATTGAGTAATTGGACACAGAATATAAAATATGTTTAAAATGTTCATGAACCACACACATTTTAAAAGGATAAAGAGATCTTTTAAAGGATAAGGAAAGGATAAGAGATAGAAAGGATAAAGGATAAGAGAAAGAAAAAATAAAACCTTCGAAATTAAAAGTTCAAAACTCAGAAAAAATGGGGCCAAAGAGAAAATAAGTAAATGAAAGCTATGTCTTAATGTATTACTCAAAATACGCCAAAAAGGGTACAATAGTGGAGAATATAAAAAAGAAGTGTTAAGAGATACAGAAGATAGAAATAATAGGTCAACCATATTGGTCATTTTTAAGGAATTAATAACCCAGAATTTCCTAGAACTGATATGAGAAACAAATACAAAGATTCAGGAAGAAAACCCCAAGCAAAATAAAAACAAAAGTCACATCTATACTGTTGAATTAAATAGTAAAACAACAGAGATGAAGAGAAGATCATAGAATCAGAGAAAGCCTCAGATGCCAGAGAGAAAAGATAAATTATTTACAGAGGAGAGGCAATTAGATTGACAGAAAAGTTCTTAGAAGCAGCTGAAGGAAGCCACAAAACAGTGGAATAATGTCTCCCATGTTCTAAAAGAAAACAATTCTCAACCTAGCATTGCATACTCTGCTAACATATCTTTCAAGAAAGAAGATGAACATATTTTTAGATTAAAACAAAACAAAACCAAAAAGGGAGAGTGTTTTCAGAAGCAGACTGTCATGAGATAAATTTATTACAGATATGTTTTGCAAGAAGGAAAATTATCTCTGAGAGAAACTCTGAGATGAAGAAAGAAAGAATAAAGAAGTCAATAAAATGTGGATAGATAAAAAGCTAAACACATAATAATATATATGGGAGTTTTAAAAATGAGATTGAACAGAAACACTCTTGGATGACATGTTAAATGAGGACAGGGGTGATGGTAATTAAAAGTAAAATATTTCAAGAGACAGACTGCTGCTTCCAGTCATGATGGAGTAACACAGTCCAAAATTATCCTCCCACAGTAAACAACTAGAAAACTGGACAAAATATGAGAAACAACTGTTTCTAGACAGCAGACAAGAGAAAATGCAGAACTGTAATTACTGAGAGAAGGAAAGCAAATGAGGTAAGTACTACCATTGCCCAGACTGGCAATTTCTGGCAATTTCTAGACTGTTGCATAGGAAGAGGGACCCCCAAAGAGAGCATGGTGATTTTGCTGAGCTGAGGAAACAGATTGGATTTCAGTAAAGCTGAGGCGGCTACAATTTGTGGGCAGAGTTCCACAGAGGACAAAGCTACCCAGAGAAAGAACTATAGAAATCTACATAGAGGTATCTTTGAATCTTTGGCTCAATGACATTCTGCACATGAAAAGAATAAAACTTTATGAGACTGGTCAAAAACAATTTCCTGAGCATGGCAGACAGTCTCTCAAAGTGGCCCCTATGGTCTGGAGTTCATGCCCTTGTGTGACTCCCTCTCTCTCTGAGTGTGACTTATCTCTAGCAACATATGTGGCTATGAATATATCAAAGGTGATAGGATGTACATGACTCCATGTATGTGATTAGGTTAAATAAGACTGTAGTGGTGACCTTGCTAGAGTCGCTTTCTCCGTTGCTGGCTTTGAAGAAGGAGGCTACCATGTTATGATATGCCTATGGGAAGGGCCATGTGGCAGGAACCTGAATGTAGTCTCTGGGCAACAGCCAGTGTGAAACTGGGGTCCTTGGTCTGACAGCCTTAAGGAACCAAATGCTGCTAAAAGCCACGAGTTTGCAGGCAGATTTTCCCTCAGTTGAGCCTCAGGTGAGACCACAGCCCTGTTTGACACCTTGATTGCAGTCTTGCAGAAGACCCACCTAAGCTGTGCTCAGACTCCTAACCTACAGAAACTGAGATAATAAATGTTTTAAGCGACTAAGTTTGTGGAATGTTGTTATGTAGCAACAGCTAACTAATATATTGGGAGAAAAATAATAACTATGGCCTGTAAGATGAACAATTCCCACAGCTCACACCAGTTTAAAAACCATTTGAGTTTCTGGCTAGAGTGCAGAAGCCCTATTATATGTTCATGACATTCAGTGGAGAATGACCATAACTGAGAAGTGCAGCAAAATTAACCCTAGAAAAAAAGGCTACTTTAAGCCTGGAAGGAGTTTAAAACAAATCTTGAAATGGTTAAAGTAACGTTTAAGTAACTTACTTAATTGCCTGTCAGAGAAGTCCAAGCATCCCCAAATAATTCATAATGTCCATTATCCAATTTAAAAAAATTAACAGACATACAAAGAATCAAGAAAATGTAACCCATTACCAGGAGACAAATCAGTTAAAAGAAACAAACTCATAAATAACAATTCCATTAAAATGATGGAGTTAGCAGAAAATGATCTTAAAAGGGCTATTATAAATATGCTCAAAGAGGTAAGGAGGCATTAACATAATGAGGAGAGAAATGGAATATGTAAGATACAAGCAAGTGGAAATTCTAGAAATGAAAAATATAATATCCAGAAAGGAATAGACAAGATTATCAACAGAAGAAAAGAATAAATTAAAGATACAGTAGTAGATTATATCCAAACTGAAGCACACAGAGGAAAAACATTGAAAAAAAAATCAGATATCAAGTATGTGTGTTGGGAGAAAGAAGCCAAAGGAGGGGCAGAATAATGACTGAAAATTTTCAAATTTGATGAAATGAGACACACAGAGTAACAAGGAGCTCAGTGAATCATAAGCAGGAAAAACACATATACACATGAAACATATACACCATAATCACATTACTAAAAACTAGTGATCTAAAGTGTAACCAGAGGGAAAAAAAGACATAGTATGTAAAGAGCAACAAATCTAAGAATAATACCAGGCTTCCTATCATAAGCAATGCAAACCAGAAGCCTGTGGAACAATGTTTTTAAAGTATCAGACTAGAATTATATATCCAATGAGAATGTCCTTTTTAAAAAAGGCAAAACAAACTTTTTCAGACAAAATCTGAGAGGATTCATCATCAGATTTGTGTGGTTCTTCATATGCTGAGTCCTTTTGGACCGTATCCTCTACATTTTGAATACTAACTCATCTACAAGACGCTGAGTCTTATTTAAATCCCATGGATAATGTTATTTTCAGTTTAGCAGGCAATCTGTCTGTTTGCATTCAGACTGCAAGTTCCAGCTCACATTCTGTGGGATGGGGTTCTGGTGTCGGTTCAGCTCTCACAGCCTCTGCAGTAGCATCTGGACCTGTTCCTCATGTCCATCACTCAGAGGTCAGTCTGGGACCTAGATTCAGGTCTGCCCACTAGTTCAGTTCTCAAAGTCTTTGTTGTGAAAATTAGGATCAGATCCATGCATCTGCAAGTCAGCGGTGAACCCAGGAGATTTTAAGCAATTTTATAGGGTGACTTCCCAAACAGCTCCCTCTCTGTGATCTCCTCATTACTTTCTTCTTCCTGGGGGCTCCCCTTTTTAGTCTTTTAGCCAGAAAACAACCACTACTTCCGTGATTGTGCCATATCTAGGGCTAAGTGGTAGGAGGAGAGAAAGAAGGAAAAAAAGTATAAGGGTTTGGCCCTAGCTTTGAAACTACTGCTTCAGGGAACAGAGGATGAGTTCCTTCTCCCTTAGAATTGTGTGGGTTCCTATTGCTTCCACTGTTGATGCTGACACTGCTGCCACAACCACAGGATTGCTTGGGAACTGAGGTGCAAGACAACGAAGAAAAGGAATAAAAGGAAGGATTTCCACACTCTCTCTGAGCATTATAAGTTCCCTTTCCTACTCCTAGAGCCAGAACTAGAGGATGTCTCCCAGGGCTCTCTAACTGTGTTATGTCTGAGTTTCCAGCTACATTAAGATCAGGCTGGGGGGGCTTCCCTGGTGGCGCAGTGGTTAAGAATCCACCTGCCAAAGCAGGGGACACAGGTTCGAGCCGTGGTCCAGGAATATCCCACATGCTGCGGAGCAACTAAGGCCACACACCACAACTACTGAGCCTGTGCTCTAGAGTAGCGAGCCACAACTACTGAAGCCCGTGCGCCTAGAGCCCGTGCTCCGCAACAAGAGAAGCCACTGCAATGAGAAGTCCACGTACCGCAACGAAGAGTAGCCCCTGCTCGCCACTACTAGAGAAAGCCTGCACGCAGCAACGAAGACCCAATGCAGCCAAAAATAAATAAATAAGTAAAATTAAAAAAAAAAAATCAGGCTGGGAGATACCAGAGGAGTACAAGAGTGCGTAACTCACCACCACTTCAATACTTCAAATCGTGAAGTTCTTCCTTATATTGCTGCTATTTACTTTTCAGATTCCTCAAATACCTGATCCATATATTCTTTCCAGGTTTTATAGTTACATTCAATGGGAGAGAAAGAGTGGAGTGTGCTTACCCTCCCTTACACATAACTGGAGCCTGGTCAATTGGCTTTGGACAAAGTTGAAATGGTAATTCCATGAAAAAATGATAGTCTTTTCAACAAATGATTCTGAAGTAACAGGACATCTGTATTAAAAATAACAACAACAAATCTTGATGCTTACCTCTCACAATTCATCAAAATTAACTTGAAATGTATCCAATAAATAAATATAAAAGCTAAACTAGGAAACTTCTAGAAATCTTTGTGACTTTGGTTTAGCAGAAGATTTCTTAGAACACAAAAAGCACAATCCATAAAAATTTATAAACTAGAATTTATAGAAAACAAAATTCTCTTCAAGAGAAACCATGAATAAAAGGAAAATCAATCCACCATCAAGGAGAAAATATTGGCAACACATATGCGTGACAAAGTACTTTTCTCCGGAATATATAAAAAATACTTGTAACTCTGCATTAAGTAGACAAATGAAAAAAACAGGCAAAAGATTTGAACAGATAATTCACAAGAGATAATATAAAAATGGTCAATAAGCTCATAAAAATGCTCAACATGATTAGTCATCAGGAAAATACAAATTAAAATCACAATGAGATATCATTAGATTGGCTAAAATAAAAACACCTTACAACATCCAATTCTGGCAGGGATGTAGAGCAGCTAGAGCTCTGAGATAGTGTTGAAGGGTGTGTAAAATGATATAACCACTCTGGAGAACTCTGTCGGGCAGTTTCTCGCAGAGTTATACATACTTATCGTTTCACATAGCAATTCCACTTCTAGGCATTTACCAAAAGAAATAAAAACATGTTTCCCAACAAAGAAAATATTTGTAGCAATTTCACCTATGATAGACATAAACCTGAAGACGACTCAGAGCTCATCAATGTGAATGGATAAGGAAATTTTTGTGTAGATATACCATAGACTACTACTCAGTAATAAAAAGAAACGACATACTGACAAATGCAACAATACAGCGGAACGTCAAAAACATCATGCTAAGTGGGAGGAGCCACTCACAAAAGACTATGTATTATATGATTTGAACATACTAACTGATTCCATTTTGTGTTTAAGAATGCTCAATATCATGACATAAAAATTCTTCCCAAATTCAAAGAAATTTCCGTCAAAACCCCAGCAGAGTATATTATGAAATATGATAATCTGATCTCAAAATTCATACAAAAGGATAGGAAAGTTCATTCCAGGACTTATTGCAAGGTTATTTTAATTCAAACAGAATGGAACAGAATCAAAAGCCCAGAAACAAATTTATGGACATAAGAGAACCTGGAATATGATAAAGATAACCCTAAAAATTAATGAGGAAATAATGAATGAATCAATAAACTGTTCTGGAACAATGGGCTCTCTACATGGAAAAATACATAAATTTAGAACCTACTTTACATGGACACATACGTACACACACACACACACACACACACACACACACACACACACGTAATCCAGGATGGATTAATTATTTAAATGTAAAAAAGCAAAATTTAAAAACTTCTAGAAGAAAGTTTAAGAAAAAGTCTCTATGACCTCAAAGTTGGAAAAGACTAGCATAAGTTGTACAAACCCTAAAGGAAAAGAATAACAAGAATAACTACATTAAAATTAACTTTCCTCAACTATGATATTACAAGGGAATATTTAAGGACAACATGTCCAGAGTTTAGAGCATGACAACATCTGGAAAAAGTGGAAGGGAAATAAGCCACATTTTCTGCCAGATTCTCATCTCCTTTGCAGATAAGAAGATATTTCTGAACTTCATATGGAATAATGAAAAGGATCACTTCAATCAGAACATTTTTAGTTTTTTTTTAAATCTTTATTGGAGTATAATTGCTTTACAATGGTGTGTTGGTTTCTGCTTTATAACAAAGTGAATCAGTTATACATATACATATGTTCCCATATCTCTTCCCTCTTGCGTCTCCCTCCCTCCCACCCTCCTTATCCCACCCCTTCAGGTGGTCACAAAGCACCGAGCTGATCTCCCTGTGCTATGCGGCTGCTTCCCACTAGCTATCTACCTTAGGTTTGGTAGTGTATATATGTCCATGCCTCTCTCTCACTTTGTCACAGCTTACCCTTCCCCCTCCCCATATCCTCAAGTCCATTCTCTAGTAGGTCTGTGTCTTTATTCCTGTCTTATCCCAAGGTTCTTCATGACATTTTTTTTCTTAAATTCCATATATATCTGTTAGCATATAGTATTTGTCTTTCTCTTTCTGACTTACTTCACTCTGTATGACAGACTCTAGTTCTATCCACCTCATTACAAATAGCTCAATTTCATTTCTTTTTATGGCTGAGTAATATTCCATTGTATATATGTGCCACATCTTCTTTATCCATTCATCCGATGATGGACACTTAGGTTGCTTCCACCTCCTGGCTATTGTAAATAGAGCTGCAATGAACATTTTGACATTTTTAGTTTTTAATACTCATCTAGTGATTGGGTTGTAATTTGTCCCTTCTCTGCCTTTTACCTCCTTCCACCATGTTATCCTCTGCTGCCTTCCTTTTTCTTCCCAGTCTGCATGATTTCCTTATTTTCCTCCTGCTAACCAGAAATATCTTGCTTAGGTAAACTAAATTTAGTCTCAATGAAGGAAATTATTTCATAGAATTTTCACACTAAATGGCTTCTCTGCATAGATAGCAGTATTATAACTCTGAAAATACCCACTTCTCCATCTCTTACCTGCACAAACCTTTGGACATCTTCCCTAGTCATATTAGAATGATTTTTCAGAAAATCAGTTTTCGCCTTAACCGCCAAACATTGCTGCTATACCTCAAAGTCTCTCTCCAAGGCTCCAAATATCACCGCCCCAAGCACGATGTATGATATGTAGGCAAGCAATAGGAAGCCTTCTGGACTTTGGTGCCTGTCTTATCTTTATCTAGTGGAATGAAGTTCAGAGAAATCAAATCATTGTAATGCAAAATGTAGCGTTCTCTCGAAAGAAACCCAATGTATTTGCTTTGCTGTAACAAAACAGAACAAAATTCCCAGATACAGAATGTGAACTCTCTCTTATTTCTTAACCTACCTTTAAACAACTATACAAAAGAGACCAATTCCTAAATAGTCAGGGAAGCAGTAAAATAACTCTATTTCACTCCTGACTATAAATTTCCTTATTTTTTAAAAAAATAATGAATTGTGCTATTTGGGGAGACAGGGAAATATTGCAAGGTCAAAGTCAGCCAAATGATTCACTCACGCACGCAATTTCCTTAGCGGAGATTTTATTACAGAGTTACACTTTGGCATACGTTCAGTGAATATTTTTAATCAGTGAATATTTTTAAAAGAGTACAATGTTAACATTTTAACCAGAGGATAAAATGGATTCATTAGACCATTTACACTCTCCAGTTACTAGCAGTGTGAATTTAGGCCAGTCAGGTATCTGGCTGTGTTTCAGATCCTTCATCTACATTTTATAAAATGAAATTAATAATAGCTACTTGATAAGGTTGTTGTAAAGATTAAATGAATTATATATTTAAGTTCTTAGGAAGAGGCCTAGCAAATAGGAAATACCCAACAAATCCTAGCCAGTAGTCAAAGAAGCAGTAGGGTTTGTAGTAGCAGCAGTAATAGCAATAGTAGTATAGGTGGAGGAGGTGGAAAAGCTCTCTCTCTCAATTTCTCTACGCCTCTGTCCTGCAAGCATGGGGCAGAAACAAACAGCATGGCTGCTGACACAATGAAAGAGACTCTTATCTTGATGAGGTCAGATTCTGATACTAAGAAAGGTGAAGGCCTGCGTGTTTCACAGGACTCTGGGATGATGCTTTGAGGAAGGCATTTAACTGAAGTAGCAGTGCTCTCCACTTGAATCTGCCCCCTCACAGCCTCTTCCACTTTAGAGAACAGGGCAAATCTCAGTAGCAGTGATGCTCATCACTTGGGTGAACTTTCCCAATGGGATTTTAAAAATGAAAGCACATGGTTATAGGTATTATATGTGACATTCAAAACTGCAAGAAATAGTTGCCTAAGAACAAACATGTTTTATAGCCAATAGGGTTAAAGTATCTAAAACCCACCTTAATAAAACATGATACAATTAAATGTCATAGTCACAGTTATTAATGTACATTTCCAGTGTTAAGTAATAAATTTAACCATACTACATGTAAATAATTCAGAATAGTAATAATGCAGTACAGTCTCACCTAAGGAGCCCTTTTACTTTGAATTTCTACCAGGATAATAATATGCCTTTATTATTTTCTATTTCTATGTTTAAACTAACAATAAATACTAACTAAACAAAAAAAGATATCTGAGTTAAACCTCCATAGAATCTTTCTTAGGTTTCCCTGGCTTCAGTAAAACCCTGAATAGGGAGCAATCAAATCATTATGTTGTCTACCTAAAAATAATACAATGTTCCATGTCAATTATATATTAATTAAGAAGAAAAAGAAAAAAATACTTTCAGGAGCCATTCGTCAGTTGAGCATTAAAAACAAATGCATCTGATTTAGCCACATTTTGCGAAAGGGTCTTCATTGATATGTTGGGGTAAGATGTTACTCTAGGAAGATTTAAAATTTTTTCACTAACACGCCAGCATTTGGGGGTACATTCTCCAGTCATACCACTAACCCAAGACTGTTCCTCACCATCATGGTCACCAAAGACCATACCCCCCTCTACTGAAGGCTTTTCAAAGTAATCTTACCTCTTAAACATAAGTTTTGGAAATCAAAACTATAGGATCGTTGGCTGGAAAGGGACATTTTGAAGCTGTCTAAATGATCTTATTACCACTCCAAGTTCCATCTGGAACCTTGGGGATGGCTAGTTCTACACACAGTCATCTCCGCATTATTACCACATCCCTCCAGCATGTATGATTCAGTCATTCTGCACCCAAACCCCTCCAACCTGCTACATTTTTGCTGTGATCTCCTTCAGCTCCACCTTCCTGTCCCGTCAGTCCCCCACTGATCCCGGCAATGACGTGACTCCCAGTCTGTAGTTAGCAAACCTCTTTATGTTGCCCCTTCAAGCTACTTGCTGCTTCAGCTCTTGTCCCTTTAGACTCACGCTCAATACTACGTGAGGCCTCTGAAACTTAGCTATGTTCTTCACATTGCCTCTCCACTGACTCGATACCTGATATCAACTGTGATCCCCTCTGATCCTCTCTAATCAGAAATACAGCTGACAGCAAAGAATTTTTCTAACCGAATCTTAAAGAAAGAGGAGTCTCTGATGTTAATTCCATTATAGCATTTATTTGTACTATATTCGAGCACAATCCCCTAGGGAAGATATAGATAGACTCTATCTTATCCGAGTTGTTATACCTTCTTTGAACACCTAACAGGGCTTTACATTCTCAATAAATGCTTGTTGGATTTACTGAGTAATTTCCATAAAACTTGTATTATTGACAAACTTTATATTTTCCACTCTAGATTATAATATCCAGAGATAATATATACTCTTGCAAAAATCGTAGGTTTCAGAGTTCTGTGGCACTGGGTTTGAGTCCTGGATCAGTCACTATCTAGTTTGTGACCTTGGATAGCTAATCTCGGTGAATTTCTGTTTTTTTATTTGTAACGTAAATTTCATCATCTCCTTGCACTGTTATCATTTTGGATTTGAGTTCCTGTGTAGATTGCCTGACACCAGATAAATTCTCAATAAACAGCTATTATGACTTTTATAGCTAGTTGTAATAATTGTCTTTAGGCTGAACGAGTCTTCATGGCACATTTTATGATGGCTTCCCCCTAGTATTTATTTATTTTTTAAAATGTTTGTTGCATGAATGGAAAACATGGCAATGAACGAACAGAGTCTTGGCCAGAAGAAGTTCCTGGGAGTTAGTCTGTGAGAAGTATGAATGAGTCATTTCCTCTTCTCTTGAATCCCAAGGAGCCATATGGGATTCTTCCTTCACTCTAATGTAATCCTTGGCCACTAAGAACTAAGAATGAGATAGCTGTTTTGAGTATGAACCAAGAGTATAGCTCCCAAATACTGAGGGAAACATTGTAGCTGTTCCAGATTCCAGGTTTTTGTGAACATGAGTGACTCTACACTTGGACCACTCCCTAGGGCTGTCCCAAACAGTGTAGAAGTAGGCTACAATGTCTCTGTATTCGAACAATTGCCCTAGTGCCTCATGACCCTGATAGAGCAAAGCAGCGCAGTGCTGGTTGAGTTGGAGTGTAACCTGCATTGTAATGCTAGGATTCATGGGCTGCTGAGTCACTTGCTGCACACGGAGGCTCCAGGATGCTCTGTGTGCTGAGCAGCAAGTTGGAATGCTAAGAAAGAAAAATAACAAGCTATGCTTTTTACTTTAAAATAGCAATGAGAGAAAAGAAAGAAACGGAGGAAGGGGAGGGCGAGGGGAGGGGGTAAGGAAAGGAAGCTTTGTTAAGTGCTTATGTACCAGGTACTGTTCTAAACACTTGACCATGACAGAACCTCTCTGAGTCATAACACCCTACAAAGCAATTACTTTTTTAATTAAAAAATTTTTTTTAACATTTTTATTTGAGTATAATTGCTTTATAATGGTGTGTTAGTTTCTGCTTTATAACAAAGTATATCAGTTATACATATACACATATCCCCATATCTCCTCCCTCTTGCGTCTCCCTACCCCACCCCTCTAGGTGGTCACAAAGCACAGAGCTGATCTCCCTGTGCTATGTGGCTGCTTCCCGCTAGCTATTTTACATTTGGTAGTATTTATAAGTCCATGCCACTCTCTCACTTCATCCCAGCTTACCCTTCCCCCTCCCCGTGTCCTCAAGTCCATTCTCTACATCTGTGCCTTTTTCCTGTCCTGCCCCTAGGTTCTTCATTTTTTTTTCCTAGATTCCAAAAAACACTTTTTTTTCTAGATTCCATATATATGTGTTAGCATACGGTATTTACCTTTCTCTTTCTGACTTACTTCACTCTGTATGACAGACTCTAGGTCCATCCACCTCACTACAAATAACTCAATTTCGTTTCTTTTTATGGCTGAGTAATATTCCATTGTATATATGTGCCACATCTTCTTTATCCATTCATCTGTCGATGGACACTTAGGTTGCTTCCATGTCCTGGCTATTGTAAACAGAGCTACAATGAACATTGTGGTACATGACTCTTTTTGAATTATGGCTTTCTCAGGGTATATGACCAGTAATGGGATTGCTGGGTCGTATGGTAGTTCTAGTTTTAGTTTTTTAAGGAACCTCCATACTGTTCTCCATAGTGGCTGTATCAATTTACATTCCAACCAACAGTGCAAGAGTGTTCCCTTTTCTCCACACCCTCTCCAGCATTTATTGTTTGTAGATTTTTTGATGATGGCCATTCTGACCAGTGTGAGGTGATACCCTATTGTAGTTTTGATTTGCATTTCTCTAATGGTTAGTGATGTTGAGCATCCTTTCATGTGTTTGTTGGCAGTCTGTATATCTTCTTTGGAGAAATGTCTATTTAGGTCTTCTGCCCATTTTTGGATTGGGCTGTTTGTTTTTTTGATATTGAGCTGCATGAGCAGCTTGTAAATTCTGGAGATTAATCCTTTGTCAGTTGCTTCACTTGCAAATATTTTCTCCCATGCTGAGGATTGTCTTTTCATCCTGTTTATGGTTTCTTTTGCTGTGCAAAAGCTTTTAAGTTTCATTAGGTCCCATTTGTTTATTTTTGTTTTTATATCCATTTCTCTAGGAGGTGGGTCAAAAAGGATCTTGCTGTGATTTATGTCATAGAGCGTTCTGCCTATGTTTTCTTCTAAGAGTTTTATAGTGTCTGGCCTTACATTTAGGTCTTTAATCCATTTTGAGTTTATTTTTGTGTATGGTGTTAGGGAGTGTTCTAATTTCATTCTTTTACATGTACCTGTCCAGTTTTCCCAGCACCACTTACTGAAGAGGCAGTCTTTTCTCCATTGTATATTCTTGCCTCCTTTATCAAAAATAAGGTGACCATATGTGCATGAGTTTATCTCTGGGCTTTCTATCCTGTTCCACTGAAAGCAATTACTTTTAATTCCTCTCTTCTACAGATGAAGAAACTCAAGCCTAGATAAATTTTAAAAATTGTCCAATATCACACAGCTATTGGGACCTTAACAAGCTGAGATTCAAACTAGTGTCTAATTAGCTTCAAACTTATTTGTGCCCTTCACTGCTGTTCATTAATTTATTAAATAAAGATTAATTGAGCACTTATTTATTATATGTTAATAACTGATCTAGCACTGAGGACATAACAGTGGACAAAACAGACAAAAATTCCTGCTCTCATGGGGCTTACATCCTAGCAGGGGATTCAAATAATAAACAAATGGGTGAGATGTAGAATGTCAGGTGGTGGAGAGTGCCCTGGAAGACAGTAGAACCAAGAAGGGAGATGGGACTGGGGGCTGCCATTTTAAATGGAGTGATTAGGGAATACCTCACTGAGAAGATAAAAGTTGGGCCAAGACCTAAAGGATTAAGGGAGGGAGCTACGAGAATCCAGGGATAAGCTTTCCAGGCAGAGGCAAAGGCAAGTGCAAAGGCCCTGAAGCTGGAACATTTTTAATTCATTTTAACCTGTGTGAGGAACAACAGGGAAGCCAGAGTAGCTGGAGCAGGTTTAGTGGTGGAAGAGTGGGACTCCTAAAACTCAGGGCGTGGTTGCAAAGGAGAGACAGCAGGGACGCTATGTGGTGCATGTAGGATCTGCGGAGGAAATTCATAAGAGAAATAAATGCACAGGGAATGTGTGCTATTTACCTCCAAAGAGTTGAAGTGGGGGTAGAAAGAAAGGATAGCATGGAACTGACACTTTTCATTTAATACACTTCTCTACTTATTTTTAAACAAAGCATGCATTTCAATTTTAAAATCTAATTAAAGGAATTAATGTTCTATAAATGTGCCTAAGTACACGCACAAGAATGTTTATTGCTTTACTGTTCATAATAACAAACAGTAGGGACCTGCTTTTAAATATTGGACTATCTATACAAGGAAATCTAAAGATATTCAAAAAGCAGATCTACATATTGACTTAGAAAGAGGTCTATGATCTAGGACTCAACACACTGGAGTATGAAGTGTACCTTATGGGTATAATTGAATACATGTGTGCATTTATTTATGTGCTATTATACAAAGTTCCTTCAAAAAGCAGTTTATACAATAATAGCAAAAAACAATAGAAACCATCTGTTTACAATTATGGAGCATTCAAATGCTAAACTATTAGTCATTTAAAATTACTGCATACATCTATATTTAGCAAGAAAATGTATATTTTAAATTGTATAATGTATATTTTAAATTGTATAAATGTATATTTAAAATTGATAAAACGCAGTCTTTTAAATTACAGGTGTGGAATGATCTCATTTTTTGGTAAAAGATACTAGAACATAATGCCACGAAAGGAGGGACTTATTTTCTTCAGTGCTATATTCTCTGAAAAATACCTGGTTCCTAGGGCATGGCCCGCACACAATATCTGTTGAACATTAAAACAATGAATAAAAGTGTATAACCACACACGAAAACACAAAACCCAAAGGGCCAATCACAATATGTTAACAGAATTTATCTTTAGGCAATAACATTTAAATGTTTTTATTTTTCTTCATACTTACCTGTATTTCCATCTTTTAAAATGAACATATATCATGTAACAAAAATAATACTTTCACTTAATGCTTATTTAAAAAGTTATAAGTGTCAGTACATTTCAAGGCTAAGAGTTTAGAAAATATCTGTTATCAGGGATAACTATAATTCATCATTACCTAGCTCAGGGCTAAGGGTGGAAGTGCCTCGGCAGGGCCATCCGCTTTTCCTAGGTAGAAATGGTAGTTCTTGCGGGAGGCTGATAAAGAGAGACTGAACAAATGAAAGTTACCAAGGCAGAGTTTTAAGCCTGTAGAGTTTACAGAGGGCTGCAGTATCCTCGAAGGCACATGGGGAGCAGAGAGTCCAATCATTTGGGAATTTGAATCATGCCTACTCGTGATTTATTTTTGGATGCTGCACTTGCAAATTGGGTAGCTGCCCTTTGAGGACTACACAGTTAGGATTCCCCAGGCGTGGGTCTGATTTGCACGTGATTCAGTCAGTAATGCATTTTCTCTGGAAAATGATGCCTTCATTAAAAGGGAGAACAAAATGTGGACTTGTAGGTCTGCCTGAGCAGGAATAAGGCAGAAGCTTTGCATTTCCACTGGGGCTGGGAAGAAGAACAGTTGGAACTGGCCCAAAGCTAGTTGGCAGTTTCTTTACCACAAGGTTAAAAGAAAAAGTCGGGAGATACCTACCTTCAACATAAGGCTATAGAGACTCCCTTTCTTACATTTTAGAAGTATGCAAGAAATTTAAGATATTTGCTGGCCTTCCATAACTATCACAACCTGAAGAGCTGGAAACTAAAGTCATATAAACCCAAGATTTCTGAAGCTGTTTCTTCTACTTTTTTTCATCTTGTTTTAAGTATGTTCACTTAACTGAATTTGTTATATCACCATCTTTGATCTTTTTGTTCTTCTGTTATTTCCTTTTATTCCTTACTCATGTACCTGCTGGTATTGTTTATTTTCTTCCTCCATCTTGCAGCTTTTATTGTCTTATTTATGTATTATATTTATTCTTTATATTATCTTATTTAAAAACGATTATATCTTACCATATCAGCTTGGATAATTTTATCCTTCTGCTTTGTAAAAAGTAATCACCACATCCCATTTTATCAGCATGATGTATGGTCACATTTCTTTTAAATATTCCTGTTAAATCACTTGAATCCCACCTGGGCTTTCTCTCCAGTGATACCCACAAGTGTTGGAAATGCTTTATCTCGTCCAGGAGGTCAATCCCCGACCCTCACCCTGACTCATTGCTATGCTCATCCCAGGTACTCCACACCAAATCTACCTGGGACTCCCAATTTACAATGTTGCAGCTCTTTGAACACACAACTGTGTCACCCAAAGGACCAGGTCAAGTTCTACTATTTACTACATCACCCAGAAGCACTTGTGCAGACAGTATTCATTGCCTAACAACGGCCATTCCCCCTGCCCTACTCTCTTGCTGGTATGCATGCCTGACCAATAAGGATGAATGGGAAGTATATCAAGAGTAAGAAGAAATGCATAGAGGAAAAACAACTTTTCGTATATGTTGAATGTTATTATGTCTACACGTGATGCCTGGAACTACTGCAGCCCTCATGAGACAGTGAGGGGAGATACTGTCAACAAACTGAGGATGGTGAGGGGAAAAATAGGAAAGTACCGGAGTTCATCACTGCATTGGGTTATTGAACCAAACCTGGAACCACTTTGCCTCTGGAATTCTTATTATGGGAGATAATAAGTACCCTTATTACTTAAGTCAATTTTAGTTGGGTATTGTGCACCCATTGTCAAAAGCATCGTAACTGGGCCACACTGTCCCTGTGTGAAGGTCCACAACAGGCAGGAGTCACCACACTGTCTTCATCTCTTTTCTGCTCTCATGGTGATTGTCTTTTATAGACCTCCATTACATTTCATTGCTACTTAATTAAAGCCCCACAGTTCTCCCCAACAGTTTCAGTAACTATGAATCACTGATAGAGGAGTCAGATTCTCCTTCATCTCCCACCAAATGTTTGGGCTGCCTATGCAAATTTGCCTACAAAGTCCTAAGCAACTGTCAAATTCATTACACCAGATTTTCTTACAGAATAAAATTGTAAAGTCTTCACTATACACCTGCTATATAATAACTTTCTTCATAATTATAGAAGCAAATCATGTTCATGTAAAGAACTGGAAAATGCCAGAAAATTTTTAAAAAAAGAAATTTCAATCTGCTATCCAGAAATATGTTAACATTTTGGACTATTTCCTTTGAATCTTATACAACTGAGGTCATATTGCATGTATAATTTGGTACCCTGGCTTATTCACTTAACATATTGTTTCTAATCTTGCATGACTATTCTTCAAAAGCATGATGTTTAAAGACTGGAAAATATCCTATCATGAGGATGTACCAAAATGTATTTAATCGTTTCATTATAGAGAAAGAAACTATATAACATAATGTTAAAGCTATGAATTCTGGAGCAAAAATCTCAACTCCACTTTTCATTAGATGTGTGGTCTTGGGCAAATTGATTAACCTCTTGTAGCCTTGATTTCCTCATATGTAAAATAGGTATAATAATAACACCAATCTGCTAAGCTTGTTGTGAGAAACAATATGAAGGCTTAAAACAGGATCTGGCACAAAGTTAACACTCAATAAAGGCTTATTATTGTTATGAAAATATTGGGTTTTTTTCATTTTCTCAAACATAAAGAACTCATGTCTTAAAACATCATTGAACATAAATTACTTTTTGCACCTTTGATTATTTTGGGGAATCCTATCCTAGGAAGGGAATTCCTGGTTAATGCCTATTAGTTTCTGATATTTTATCAGAATTTTATAAAAATGAAAAAGCAGGGAATTCAGGCCTCAAGAGACAATAGTGAGAGGAATACATTCCCTGAACAAAATAAGTATTTTCCATTTTAGTTAGTTTTCCAGTAACCCTCCCAACATCATAGGGTAGATTCACCTATTTCCTCCAAATCTGAGCTTTTTGTCCTTAAATTGAAGCAATCCAGTCCATTCACAGGTCACTAACATAACAGCACGTCTATTCTGGGGACCACTCAGATGACATAGTAGGAGGGTATCATCTTTTACAGTTATGAATTCTCATTTTCCTTTTTAAAGAGAAATGGGATTTAAATAAAAATCTAGGTGTTTTCCACCATACAATTTTTGAAAACTCATGGGAGTACAAAGAATGAGTAAGGAATCCTTTCTGAAGGGAGCCTCATTGTAGCCCTCAGGTATAATTTTAATTAAGTAGTTTAATTAACTACTTAATTAGGCAATTAAGTAGTTTCATCAACCGTCAATTTCCTCAGATACACTTTTATTCATCCTATGTTCTTATTGAAGATGTTAGTATACCTTTAGCTGCCTGCTTGCCACCATTTCAAAGAAAGGCCATAGCATCTGTCCTAATTTCTTAGTTATTAGTCTTAGAATTCTCTATCCATCATGGCAGACAAAGAGACAATAATGAAAGCAAGAATGCATCTTGTTTTTACCGCACTCAGAAAATCCTTTCACCAGAATCACTTCTCCTACTTATTCTTTGAATCTTTAAATTGAATATAAAAGTTCCTTTGGATTAAATTACATGAGTCATTAAGAAATATTTTGCTGACTCCAGCAGTGTTGAGTCCAGATTCTGTGACAGATTCATATCTTTAAAAACTTGTGGTTCTTTAAGGGACGCTCGGGAGTTACATGTGTGGTGCTTTTGCTGCCCTCCAGTGGCCATCCCGGATCCTAACAACTTGTACCGCCTTTTGTCCAGATTCCCGGTCTCACTCTTTGTCTTCTGCTTTCTCTGCTCTTTAGCCTCCTCTTACTCTCATCTATAATATCTGAAGGAATTCAGCCCCTCAGTGACTCATCCAAATTCATGACTCCATTTTGACCCCAAGACCGCAATATTATCCTCTGCTAGACTCTTATCTCCCTTCCGGCATCGGTTCTCCCATGTGTGACTAAACGCTCCCTTCCTCTTTGATGGGGAGTGTACATTCTTAGAAATGGTGCATTCAGTTAAGTGATCATTTGTTTAAAAGTTGTATTCTCAATCCTTGCTTGTTATACGGCCCTTCATCAGCCAGATGATCAGGCTGGGCACATCTGTTAGCAAAGCTTGATTTGTTCACTGAGCGTTTTAGGGGCATTTCTGGGTCTACTCATTCTAGGGGGCCCTTTTTCCTATATTTCTGTCTCTCCTGACCATCCAGTCAAATATGCCTTTTCCTTGTTCAGAGAGCCTCACAAAGGTCTTATCTCCAGCGCAAGGAAGATTTCTAATTCAGAGTCATTTGCCAAAATGAAATGCCTGATGAGCTTTATGCGTAATTAATCATTTAGCTTCTCCTGGCACTTTCTCAAGTTTTTGGAAATGATTTCCTCTCTTCTCCCAGTAGAAACAGCCTTTAAAAACTAAAATTTAAAAATATTTATGACTGAAGATGCCAAATTTCATTAAAAGGTAAAACCAACATTAGGGACTTCCCTGGTGGCACAATGGTTAAGAATCTACCTGCCAATGCAGGGGACACAGGTTCGATCCCTGGTCCAGGAAGATCCCACATGCTGCAAAGCAACTAAGCCCACAGCTACTGAGCCTGCGCTCTAGAGCCTGCGAGCTACAACTACTGATGCCCACGCACCCTAGAGCCAGCATACCACAACTACTGACCCTACATGCCACAACTACTGAAGCCCGCGCCTAGAGCCCAGCCTGTGCTCCACAACAAGAGAAGCCACCACAATAAGAAGCCCGTGCACCGCAATGAAGAGTAGCCCCCACTCGCCACAGCTAGAGAAAGCCTGCACACATCAACGAAGACCCAATGCAGCCAAAAAAAAAACCCCACAAACAAACATTAAAAGTGAGCTAATAAATGGGGTGACATCAAGATCTCAGGTTAAGAACAGTTACTTAACTCATTGTCTCAACACACCAGTACCAAAAATGCAGGTGAACAATGCAAGGTACTGGATATATGACACTGTATAGTGATTTAGTGATTAAAATGAGTATTCTCTAGTATTCTCTACCTCTGTGAGCAGTTCACTTAATTCATCACTGCCTCAGTTTACTCATTTTTAAAATGGAGGTAATAATACATACTTTTCTGGGCTGTTATACTAAACAGATATGATATTTTTACAAAATTTAAATCAAGATGCAAATATCAACTATTATTATTTACACTTTATCTTTTTTAGAATAAAATTAAAAGGAAAACAACATTAAAACAGCCAACCAAGAAAGATGCTTTTCTGATGGGTCCTTTATAAAAATTAAGCATCTAGCAGCTGATAATTCATAAAAATAAATTTTATTCTAAAGATAGTTTCCGCTATTTATCTATCATAAATATGAGAACATTTAAAGTAAATAAATAGCAACAATAATAAAACAGTTATTATTTGCTGAGCAGTTCTAAGCACTGAGCTACAAATTGCTAAAAACCATGAATTTCAAACCAGAATTTTAAATGTGGATTTACACTGAATGATGATCTTTAACAAACAACGTGAACATATTCTTCATCATCTGGTGATCTGGTCCTAACACTGAGTATTGCTACTTCATTTTAGCGTTCAAGCTTGCATTAATGCCTGCCATTGTGAAAGCCAAATAATTCAATGGCATCCCACAGCAAGAGAGGTTTCTGGCAGTTCAAATATAAAAATGTAATGAGAGATCTGTGTTCACAGGGCACAGAGTGGTTTGAGAAATCTGCTCAATAAATGCTTGCTGTTGACTGAACACTTAGTTTTGAAAATAATATTTAACTTTTCTTCTAGAATACCAGTTTAGCAGGAAATGTTATTCTAAATATGAAGAAATTGTTTTCATTCCCAGAAATAAATGGATTAAGGTCCCATTTTATGCAGATTTTAATCGCTAAAAATATTAACCTTAGTGCTAATCTTTAGCAGTTAATTAAAATTGGCATGTAAGAATTTCTTGCTGGAAGAATTGTGATAAATTATGTGACTAACCTGAACTATCAAACAAATCCTTGGAGTTTTAAATTGCATTTTGTACAGCATATTTAGGCTAGTAAACCTTTTTTGCATTGGAAACAGTGAAGCCAAAATGCTGAAAATTATGGAGGCTGACATGAAGCCTCATCGTATTAATATTAAATTCAACATCAGTGATTTATTGTCACAAACAACATTATCTGTCATGTTAAACAAATGCTGTTAACTTATACTATGTTTTTATTTGATTTGTGTGTCCATTTTGATTTTTTTTTTTTTTAATTTTTTATGTGGGACGCGGGCCTCTCACTGTTGTGGCCTCTCCCGTTGCGGAGCACAGGCTCCGGACGCGCAGGCTCAGTGGCCATGGCTCACAGGCCCAGCCGCTCTGCAGCATGTGGGATCCTCCCAGACCGGGGTACGAACCCGCGTCCCCTGCATCGGCAGGTGGACTCTCAACCACTGCGCCACCAGGGAAGCCCCCATTTTGATTTTTAAATATTTATTGTTGAATAAGGCCTGCAAGTGTGAACAACTTATTTCTAAATTTAGGTTTATATGTTTGAATAATATTATAATAAAATTTTAAATCAATATTGTGGAGGTCTATATGTTTCCTTTAACGGGGATCTACGTATTACTCAAGTATGAGAAACACTGGTCCAGATTAGCACTGATTAATTTAACAGTATTCTTGAGAAACATTTTTTGTTTTGGTTTTTTTTTTTTTTTGCAGTACGCGGGCCTCTCAGTGTTGCGGCCTCTCCCGTTGCGGAGCACAGGCTCCGGACGCGCAGGCTCAGCGGCCATGGCTCAGGGGCCCAGCCGCTCCGCGGCATGTGGGATCTTCCCGGACCGGGACACGAACCCGTGTCCCCTGCATCGGCAGGCGGACTCTCAACCACTGTGCCACCAGGGAAGCCCTTGAGAAACATCTTTGCCACTTAATTATCCAATTTCTTGAGCTTATTTACAAGGATCCCATGACAAAGACTGTCAAATACCTTGATGAAATCAATACATTTTTGGTGCCTTTTTGACATTTTTGGTACATTTTTGGCATTCCTGTGGTCCATTCATTTAGGATGCTATTAAAAAAATAATGAATTTTGGAATAAAGTTTCAGGGTCATTTCATCTATCTGGAGACTCAGAGAAATCCCTATTTGTTCCATCTGATCCACTCTGAAGCCCATTCTTCTCCGTAGAGAAAACAGAAGCCAAAATGAGATTTAAGTAGCTTTAGTACTACATGGCAAGCTTGGGGACTATAGGAGGGCTGCACGCCACTTTGGATCAGAAAGGACTGGAAGGGAGAGAGAAGATCCCAACACTGGGTGGTTTCCATCTCTCACTCTCCTCTTTTTGGTGGAAAGAGTGATGTTGCTTCTGCTGTAGCCCAAGGTCTGTCTGCATCTCAGTCACCAACTACAAGTAGCTGTGGTTTCCTGCCTCATTCTGGAAAATGGTCACACCTATCCATCTAGGTCCTGAGACAGGGATTTTATTGCAGATTCAGACTCCAGTCTCTGCCAGTCTCTGGACACAGGCCACGAGGACATGAGGTATCACCTCTGTTTCCTGCTCTCCTTTTGAGGATATAGGTTTCCATCCAAGCAGTCACCCACGGCTGCATATTCTAACTGGCTCATTGACCCTAATTCTGCCCAGCTCCAATCTCAGCCTGTGCCACCCTGTGCCACTCTAAACTTTAGAACTAACAAGTCTCACACAATTTTATCTCAACTAGCTGTAAGGCCTATGAGGGCAAGAAACTTGTTTCTTTTGTTCATCTTTCTGTTTTGAGCATCTAGCTTGGTACTCTGCATATTGTTTACTTTCAAAAACTATTTAGTAAATGAATGAATGAGTAAATGAGTGCAAGCCTTGAAACACACCCTATTCTACTGGTTAAATAGACACATGAAGCATTTCCTCTCGATTCAGAAACACAAGTGATTTTTTTTTTAAATCCCAGGTGATTTCATTTGTGTGGTCTCCAAATCTAGCACCTCACTCCTTGTGGTCATTCTAGCTTTTAAAGGCCTCAAACAGAAGGCTCTCCTCACACCTTTCTCAATCCTGGAGTGGGAGGAAATGCAAGATTCTCAGGGGCTGGGAGTTGGCAGCCCCTCTCTTCCAAGAGGTTAAGGAGAGAGGGTTCCAGCTGTCCAAACAGTGGAATCAGAGACCTCTCCTTTACCTCAAGAACTAGAGGAATTTTTCTTTGCTCTGCTCAGAAGCCTAGAAGTTCAATGTGAACACAAAATAGGATCTTAAAAAATCAGTTTCTGGGAAAATTTCTGTAGTTACAGTCATTATACTGCTCACTTTCACTCTGCTTCAACAGAAATACTCCTAGGTTACATCTGAGCAAAATGTATCCATCTATGCAAGTATCTTATTTTTGCCTTTGCTTTAAAATGTATCAGTAATATTGCTCATTTTAATTCCCATTTCAAATACATTTTCCAGAATGAAAGGCTGTGATTATAATCAAAGTCTCAAATTTCTGTAGAATTTCAGATTATTCTCCAGGAATCAAGGACCTTCTCACACCAGAAAGAACGTATTTCTTGCTACAGAAGCCCACGCTAATCAAACAATGACATATTTGAGGAGAGGTAGCATAACTAGAAATAGAATGATTAATAACACCTAGCCAACATCTAATCTTAAAAATTGTCAAATTTTCAGTATTCCATTATGCGCCCATATGGCAGGCTGTACTTCTTAAAAAGGCTACAGCAACATTCATGGTCCCACATGTCACTCTTCATCAAGCAGTAGAGTCTATTTTTCCTCCCCTTGAAATTGAATTGACCTTCGTGACTATCTGCCTAAACAAATAGAATATGGTGGAAGCAACACTGCACACTTCCAATGCAAGGTGATAAGAGTTCCACCCAGCTTTCTCTCTTGGAATGTCTACTCTGGGAACCTAAAGATGACGTTATGAGGAAGCCCAGGTCCTACGGAGAGGCCACATGTAGGTGTTCTGGTCCCCAGAGAAAATCTCAACCGTCAGCCTATGAGTCAGCAAGCCTTCAGGTAATTCCAGGCCCCGTCTTCAAGGCACCCCAGATGAAGTTGTGTAGAGCAGGAATAACTATTCCCACCATGACCTGCCCGAACTGTAGCTTGGTGAGCAAAATAATTGTGGTTACTTCAGGCCACTAGGTTTTGGGTTGTTTGTTATGCAACAATAGACAACCAATAACCAAATCCTGTTATCTCACTCAATCCTCTGAAAGGTAGATATGATTAACTTCGTAATGCTGATGAACAAACAGGCACTGTGCTGAGCCGTGGAAATACATGGCAGACATGGTCCCTGCCCTTCAGCAAGCTTTAGGGCAGAGTGACTGTGTTCATTCCCTTTAGAACCATAACGCACAAGCCATCGGAGGCACTGCTGACCCTTCACTATACGTATGAGAACAAAAATCATGTCTTTCCCTAGACACTGTCTTACTCCGTAATATTCTCCAGCAGGAATAAATCAATCATGTGTTTCTTTTGGCTTCACCGTAGTGTGTGCGTGTGTGTGTGTGCGCGCGTGCACGTGTGACAACTGGTCCTGTCCTTGCGTTAGAATGTTATAGACTCTGGGCCTTAAACCATGATGGCTGGCTTTCTTCCATTGGATTCTTTTAAATATTTTTTCTGAAGTTTCTTGTTATTCAAGCAATATGTGTTTAATGGAGGGAAATTAGAAAATATAATTAATAAAATGTAAAATTACCCCAAAACATCAATATAGACAGATAACCTCTATTAAATATTTTAATAAATAGGCTTGCTGGAATTTGCTATGCCTATATGTGCATATCTTGCTGGATCATATGGTAACTCTATTTTTAATTTTTGTTTTTTGTGGGGGTTTTTTGGGGTTTTTTTTTTGCGGTACGCGGGCCTCTCACTGTTGTGGCCTATCCCGTTGCGGAGCACAGGCTCCGGACGTGCAGGCTGAGCGGCCACGGCTCACGGCCCCAGCTGCTCCGCGGCATGTGGGATCTCCCCGGACCGGGGCACAAACCCGTGTCCCCTGCATCGGCAGGCGGACTCTCAACCACTGCGCCACCAGGGAAGCCCACATATCTCCTTTTGTTCCTACTCTTGCTGCTCCACCCTTAAATTTGAGTTGCTGCAACATTTCCATGCTACTGTGCTTCCTTTAGGCAATCACACTCACCGTGCTCCACGCCTCACAGCAAAGCAAGCCTCACTGCATAATTAATTAAACATACTAGCTCCTAAATCAGCTAACTCTGCTAACCTCCTGCATCCTGTCCTGCTTTCCGGGATGGGTATTTTCTGGATAATAGTGCTGTTAATTTCTCCATCTCACCTCTGTTTTAATGTATGCCCTTCAATTTTCTAGTTATGGCCTTGGCTCCTACCTACTGCCTCTATCCTTGCAATCCACGCATAACCAGCCCTATCGGCTTGACCTGATCTGAGACACATTCCACCCAGAGAGTGCACCTACCTAACACATCCCTGCCCTGCAGGGACAATCCAGGCATCAGATTCATTCAACCAACCTTGAGCACTAAGGAAGAGGGAAAGTAAAGTAACACACACTAATCAGATGGCAGAATTTTGCTGAGGGCATGCTAGGCTAAACTTTTATAATTTCTTACAAAAACTCCAATTCTAAAAGATTAATGGACCCCTATGTTTACTGCGGCATTATTTATAATAACCAAGACATGGAAGCAACCTAAGTATCCACGGATAGACGAATGGATAAAGAAGAATGGAATATTACTCAGCCATAAAATAATGAAATCTTGCCATTTGTGACAACGTGGATGGACCTAGAGGGTATGATGCTAAGTGAAATAAGTCAGACAGAGAAAGACAAACACCATCTGATTTCACTTACATGTGGAATCTAAAAAAAAAAAAAAAAAAAAATCAAATGAACTAACATAACCAGACAGAAACAGACTCATACATACAGACAGCAAACAGGTGGTTGCCAGAAAGGGGGTGTAGGGGGAGGAGTGAAATGGGTGAGGGAGATCACGAGGTACAAACTTCCAGTTACAAAATAAATGAGTCGTGGGAATGAATGTACAATGTGGGAAATATCGTCAATAATATTGTGATAACTTTGTATGGTGATCATTTTGTAATGTTTAGAAAGATCAAACCACTATGTCTTACACCTGGAATTAACATAGTGTTGTAGGTAAGTTATGCTTCAACAGAAAATTTTTTCAAATAAAATTTTTTTTAACTTTTATAATTTCTTACATTTTAACCTTATTCGCATTGGTACTAGAAGTGAAATGATCACTTACTACGCTTTTCAAACCCAAGCTGATTTTACTTAAAATCAATGTGAGTAAAATCAACTTGGCTTTGAAAAGCATGAGCTTAGAGAGGACTCCCTTCAAAAAACTTTTTATATTCTTTCACTTTAGGAAAGTAAGATCATTTAACAAAATGTGGAGTAACTTTCATGTTTAAGGAGTCCTCAATCTTTGGGCTCACATATGTTCCTGTGTATTTACAATTATCTCAGATATGGTGGTCATTAACACATTGGCTGTGATTTTGAAGCCTTGGCTATGAAGTTGTACTTCTCCCATTAGCAACATCTCACATTCTTGAATAGCTATCTCTGAATCCTGGTTTTAGCTGATTGTGGCAATCTGGGTTTCATTATTTAAGAGAGATAAGATGATATATTGGGCTGGTTCCCACTATCTCAGAATAGCAGTCTCAAGCATTTGGAAAATGTGAACACAAAAGTATTTAGGGATTTGAAGAGTGTAGGTTATTTGCTGACTGGAAGAGAAAGAGCAGATTATCACCCAAATGATTTTGGTATTGGGTTTTATTTTCCTGCAACAAGCAGACTATAGTCTTTTGCCATTTACCACAAAACCGTGGACTTACTCATATCTCTAGCATCTCTTTTATTTTTAGCCTCCTGTTTAGTGAGCAACAGCGGAATCTGTGTGCCAGCATGTTTTTAGCAAATATTGTCCAGAGCTGCCTGTGATTTTAGCTGCTTATGGCCATGTAGCAATACAAAGCAGGAGAAGTGATGAAGAGAAAAGGAGCTTTCAATGAGGGAATGTTCAGAAAGGTTTCATAGGTTAGAGTTCAGCCGCATCTATGAATTTCAGTTTATTGCACCTTTTCTTTTATGTCTGAAGAAATGATCCTGGAAAAGAAGTCATTTTGGATTATCTTATTCATCACATGGAGAGATATTTCCCATAGCCAAAGGGTTCATATTTTGCAATGTTTATTACTAAAAAGACAGACTTCTATTTGCAGCTACCAAACACTGCTCGGCTCCTAAGAGACAGTCTTCCCTCAGTAGTGAACAGGGCTCACGCACATCAGAACTTAGCAGATGCTATAGTGAAGGTCAGTACTCAGGAAGCCTGGATAAGCTGGGTTTCCCAGGCTAGAGTTTTCTGAGCAATTAAAACTGCATTATTGAATGTAGCTTTCACTTGAGGTACCCGTTCTGGCCATCCCTCATATGACATTCTACATTTAAATCAGACCACCCAAATGGAATAGAAATGTGACCAGCAGTTATTGGCATAGTTGAAAATATAAAGCCAGAATTGAATGGCCCAAGAGATATTGGCTGTTTATACTGTCTGCTTCCTCATGTGCATAAAAAGAAGTACCAAAGAAAGGAACAGAAGGCCAGATAGAACAGCTGGGAAACTGTATGACAAATCTACAGTCCATTCACCTTCTAATTTCATTCCAGCTCTTTGCACCAACCAATTCCAGTTCTATTACACTACACAGGCTTACAGAAGACAGTCATTATCTTGCTTTGTAACACTAACTCACATTGGAGTGAAATAGGCAGTGAGATTGCAGGAGGTTACAACAGTTGAACAAAGGGAAGCCAGTCCAATATATTTTTTTCTTATCTGAACGGGCATTTTAATGTCACTGGGAACAAAAGAATTATCTTCCTCTTTCCTTTTCTTACCTCTGACCATCAAGGAAGACTTAGAAATGCTATTGTAATTATGGCTTACATTTCATCATTTCTTGACACTCTTGAGTATATAGAAAATGAAAAGATAATGTTTTACCTTGAAAGACTGAAATGGAAAAAGCTTCTGTTTATGGGATCTCTCTGGAATGTAGTCATTTGTGTGACTGCAATCACAGAATCAGCTAAAATAGCATACGAATTCTCCAATGTCTTCTTTCTGTCAAAAGGAACATTTCCATAAAACTACCTTTATAGACTGGAATGGCTGTCTGCTTTCCAAAAAGAGCTCTAAATAGCTATTAAGCAACCAGTAACTTTACCTAAATGTAGAGCAATTAGAACCATTTTCAAATTTTTGAAAGATTATTCTAACCTCCCCCCTTCCTTTACCAAGATTAGATGGAATCAAGAAAATAAGTGGCTTGGAGATGAATGAGACTGAAGCATTTGCTGGAAGTTTCCTTTGATACATAAAGAAGTCAGCTTTATGTCTGAAAGTGAAATGCATCTTTACCTTCAGAGCAATTTTTGACTTTTTAATTATTATGATTAAATGGGGGGAATGGGATGCCACAATCACAGAATACCTCCCTATTTAGAACAAAAACAAAAACAAAAAACCCTCTCAGGTGCAGAGTTGAACTAACCCTATTTGTCTATGCAGGGCACGTCATTATGCATCCATGCAAGGCTCATCATTTTTTAATTATTTTTCTCTACTTAATTCCTTATTCCCACTCCCATTCTCTACACTATAGCCCCCTTCTCCAAAGTGCTTGATATGTGTCCCTATGTATGAGTAGATACTTACAAATCTACCCTGTGTGTGTGCTAACTCACATAACGGCACTGTTGTATAGATATTGTTTTGTTTCTTACTTTTGGGACAACACTATGCTTTTAAGATTTACTCCTCTGGCTCAATGAGCATCAAATGCATTGTTTCTGACTACTGCATAGTCCAGGGTGTGCATCTGTCACTTTTTCTTTATCATTCCCCAGTATGGACACTTAAGTGACCTGTAACTCCGTAACCCAATAAGCAACACTGTAATGAATACCCTTATACTGTCCTTCATGGGTCTGTAAGAGTGTTCCCCTAGGATATGGATACAGGAGTAGGATTTCATGGTCACATATGCGTACCTAGTTTTACTAAGTACTCCAGGACCTACTCTAGTTCTCTAGGACAGCCAGGCCAGTTTACTCTTCCACCAGCAGAGCATGGGACTTTTGGTCTCTCTATATTCTCATTAATATTTGATGGTATCTTTATACCCATTAAATTATCAAAATTAGAAAGACAGTATCTTACTGTTTTAACAATAAGTAGTAAAAAGTAGTATCTTATTGTTTTAACGATGTTGAGGTATTGGCATAGCCTTTTGGGGCAGGTTGAGTACATTTTGTTTGTATGAGGGTAGTTATATTAGGTAGGAGCCCGTGGTTGCTTCAGAATTTGAGAATGGGGAAGAGCATGTACAGATGCTGAGCTGAGGGGTACTGGAGGTAGACGTAGATGCTCAGTTTCATCTGTTTTGTCAGCCCTCCCAATGATTCTGTGAACTATACCTACCCTTTAATACAACCCCCTCTGCTCAAAATAGAGAGGGTGCTGTTGCCTGAACGAAGGAGGCTGGTCTATGCAGTAATTGGTACCATCAGTGGTTGCCAACCCTCAAGGAATAAAATGGGAAATTAGGATTGGCTATTCACATAGATTAAGTTTGAAAACAGTGAAAATCTGGTTCCCATTATAAGACAGGTCACTGCAGGATTTTACCTGCAGACTTTTAGTTTTCCATATACATTTTGGAATAGATTTTATGAGAGCCTCAAAAATACTCTACGATTTTTATTAAAATCATATTGAGTTTATTGAATGATTCTGAGATAATTGATATCATTATAATATTGTTGTGCCTCGGTGAACATGGAATGGCTCTCTAGTATTTCCTTATTTTATGTCCTATAATAATATTTTAAAAATTTCTCCATAAAAATTTTGTAAGTTCTTGTTTGATTATTTGCACTTCTGGGGGATATTCATTTCTCCTCTAGTTCAATAACAATCTTGCCTTGATATCCAGGAGATTATGAACTATACTGTAATGTTAGCCATTATAACCACATTATACGACCACTATAAAATACAAAGGGAGTGGTAGAAGAAAAATAATAAAATTGTTTATTATGTATACACATATACTTTTCTGGCTTTTAAATGCTCTTGTGGATGATGCCTGGATTTCTAATGCATTTTCTAGTTGGTTGTTCTGGTATAAAGAAACAGTATGGGTGAAGGAAACTTGCTACAGTCTCTTATTAGTTCTCAGTTGGTTCAGCTTTTTTTTAAAAAAAAAAATGTAGATTATCTTATCTTTTTTTTTTTTTTGTGGTACGCGGGCCTGTCTCTGTTGTGGCCCCTCCCGTTGCAGAGCACAGGCTACGGACGCGCAGGCTCAGCGGCCATGGCTCACGGGCCCAGCCACTCCGCAGCATGTGGGATCTTCCCGGACCGGGGCACGAACCCGTGTCCCCTGCATCGGCAGGCGGACTCTCAACCACTGCGCCGCCAGGGAAGCCCTATCTTACCATTTTCAAATGATGACTGTTAGTTTCTCCCCTTTCAATCTTTAACCTGTTACTTACTTCATTGCCATATTTTGCTAATCAGGACTCCAATACTATGTTGAGCATAATCAATGTTAGAGAAAGTCTATTCTTGCCCCAGTCTTGAAGGGGATGCATAAAAGGAGAAAGTTGAAAGACTTAGCAGTCTGGCTTCCCAATTTGCCACCAGTCCCCTCTCTGCCACCTGCCCATCCCTGTACTCCACAATTCTCCTTTTCTGAGAGCTGTTTCCCTCAGTTGCAACTAATAGTTCTTGGGGTGTGCAGTGGGAGAGAGGTTGGGGAGGCGGAAAAACGCAGGGCCTGCTTAATTGTCTGTATTTATTTTATTCCTCCCTATCTTCCCTGGGCTCAAAGATTATGGTTGTGTTACTCACACTAATCTGGGCTTCTCTTTTCCTGCCTCAAGTTGCGACAGAGGAAGCAAGACCCATTCAGGGCTCTCCTTTACACCCATGCTATCTCCCATCTGTGGCTGCTTGCCCCTTCCTTTCCTAGGCTGTCATTTCAGGGGGAACCTGGAACCCAGCGAACTTCTGTCTCTCCAGAGACTTCTCAGTCTTTTCAGTATTAAAAAAAATCCATCATTTTCTCCCTCACTCTGTGGCATCTTTAGGATTGGATTTAGCGTAGAGATCCAGAAATTCTTTCAAGTAACATCTTACATTTTTCTACCTGGGACTGTTGTCTACAAATGAAAACAACAGAGATGAAACTGATTGACAATGTAATTAGGATGTACTCACACGGCCTCCTATGGCCTCCTGTATGACCAACTGTGAAGCATTATCTAGGAAATACTGTGGAAGCTGGCCAAAGACTAGAAAGGAAGCTGAGCGCTAGCCCATAACTCTGCATACCTTTGAGCTAAAAATAGATTTCTCCAAAAGCTGGTGTCATAATCCTGAAAGGCATATTCCAATCCTTCTTAGAGGGAGAATAACAGGGGAGCTGGTTGCAGCTGAAGAGGAAGAGTACTCATAGTCTATTCCCACATGACTAAAATCTAACTTTTAGTCTATGGAGCTAGCGGTTGTGAAATTGGGTAGAAGAAGAAGAGAAGGTGGCAACAGACAGATCATAGTGCAGAAAAACGGTGGCCAGACATCTTTGCTTTTGAACACCAAAAGCTGAGAGACATACTCCCAAGGCAAAGAACACCAATCGATGAGATGGCACTTAAACCTCAAGCAAAGCTCTGGCCTGCCCATCTCATGCCTCTTGCTTCATCTTCACATTACTCTCTAATAGAAAATTAGTACTTCTCAAATATAAGCAATGATCTGAAAAGTGCTGACATTGGACTTGTGCACAGATATTAGATATAAGTGGACAGGAGGAGGGGAACATAAACAAAAGACAGATTAAAAAACTAACCTCACAAACAGGAACTTTTAAAAATGAAAACATAATTGAGGGAATAGTTCATTATCTCAAAGCAGTTACAAATAATGGGCCATTCCTCACAGACTTTTGCCTTTGGAGTCCCTCATTTTATGGAACTCCAGGTCATCTTTCTCTTGCTGGATCCACATTTGCTCCAGGGGGAATACCCTCCTTGCCCAGCTCTTGGTGGGAGCCTGGTTACCTCCCAATCTCAGGCTTTCTGCCCCTTCCTGGGTGTGAACCAGCCACTGGTCCAGTGTGTTTGCCAGCTGCAGGGCACATATCAGACCCTTGAAAAGTCCAAATGATGTTGACCTCCCACCTCTCCCATCAAATTCTCTTTTGGAAGTAGAAGAGTTACCAAATAAATATTTTGTATGAAAAGAAAAGGTTACATGTAAAATTTGACTTTATGTAAGCAATATATAACCACAATTGTTATGAATTTAAAAACCAGAAGGATTCTTATTTATCTATAGGCAAATAGATTTTTTCCATAACATTCACCTTTCTTTTTTAAAATTGTGGTAAAACATACATACCACAAATTTTACCATTTTAACCATTTTTAACTGTATAGTTCAGTGGCGTTAGGTACATTCCCATTGTTGTGCTACCATCAGCACTGACCATCTCCAGAACTTTTTCTTCTTTCCAAACTTCTATCCATTAAACAATAACTCTCAATAGCCCTTTCCCTCCAACCCCTGAAAACCATTATTCTATTTTCTATCTTAATGAACTTGAGTACTTTAAGCACCTCATATAATCAGCCTTTAACATTCTTTTAGCATTCATTTAGCATTCTTAAAATCAAATAAACCACATTTTATAGGGGTCTTCTACTTGCCTCTACTTCGCACATTCTTATTTTCCAAGCTGATTCAAGCAAGATTCCTTTTAAGCCATAACTTGTTTGGATGTAACCATGTTATATTGTTTTTGTTTTTTGTTTTTCCTGGGATGAATAAGTAATATCTCTAAACTTTAATGCTAGTATAAAAACATATTCTATATAGAGAAATAACACTGAAGGAGAAAGTGAGAAAACAGAGTTACACACAGAGAAAAGGATCCCAGAGAAGATCCAGCTGACAGAATTCAGTGACTCAGTGGGTTGTGTGAGTTTAATTCAATCAATAAGTAAGTGTACCCGTTGGTTTGAAACCATAGGGCTGAGCATACATGTCCTGGACTGAAATAGAAGGCAAGGTGTTTGGCTTTGGTTCACCACATAAGCACATTCATTATTCAGAAAAAGAAAATATGGTCAGACATTTGTTCTGATTCTTGGTTTGGAAACTTTCAAATGCTGAAATTGTTAAGAGCCAGTAAGATAATATTCCTGAAATTTAAAATTGATTCACTGGCTCTTTATAACAGATAATGACTTCATATTTATTATTCCAGGGTTGCATTTTGTAATTGAACTTTGCTTAGATAAAATTCTGAAAGACATCGTTCACTAATCATCTGTCCTTGAATGAATCTCTACCCTGCTTCAGGTGCTGCTGGGCACTGGGGAATAAAAGATACTACGTTCAAATTGTTCATGAGGGAATAGACGACAGATAGGTAGATAGGTAAGTAACTAGTTAGATAGCTAGCTAGTGATAAGGGGGAGGAAAAGAGGGAGAGCCATAGGAAGAAAGACAGAGAATGAAAAAATAATGTGGCAAACTAAGAGATTTAGGTAAAGGGTAAATAGGAGTCCTTTGTACTTTTCTTACAAGTTTTATATAAGCACAAAGTAATTTTTTAAAGGTTTTGCAAAAAGAATAAGAAAATAGAATATATGTGACCCTAACTGTTCATTTAGAAAGTTATGTTATAAAAGGGTCTTCCAGTCTTATTTTTTAAAGGAATGATTCTTCATCATGTTAATGGGTATTCTGAGAAAAATAGTGTTCCATGGTAGTCAGTTTGCAAAATATGTACTATTCACCTCTCCTAGATAGTCTAGTGTATATTTTAGCATATTCAAGGATCAGAGAAGTCCCCTAGGAAAGAAAGCCAACTACTTTATTCTGTTTAACACAGGATATCCCAATGTATTTGACCATAGAATTCTTTTTTTCTTTTTTTTTTAGAGTAACACATTAAAATAGAGAATTCAGAAATATCATTGTAGGATAAGGAACATTATCTCAGTTTGGATGCATTCAAATTCACGTGCAAGGAAGCTACTTGTAATGCTATATGTGTTGCTGGGTTTATGCAGATACAGTTCCAGTTGGTTCTCAGATACCTTTGTGCACAGGTATAGACATGTGGTGCCCCTTTAATTAGAAACCCTTACCCTTAATGTGGTATTTATTGAATCTCATGCTGAGATAAATAGTTTCTGTTTACACAATTTCCCAGGACTAACTGTCAAGTTTTTAGAACAGCCTTTCACTAAGCTTTGATTAGTACAATTAAATGAACCACTAAGATAAAACAAATCATCAATTCAGCCACCTATAGTGAATCAGTTGATCTTGGAGTACATGATGTAAATGTAAGATCATTGGCTTCTTGCCTGAGATTGCTAAAGGCAAGATTACCAAATAATTTCTCGTTCCCTTTGAGTCCTTCCTCAAAATTCCTCAAGAGTAGAGGATGACTTTGGAAATGTAACATCAGGTTTTTCTCTTCACCAGTAATGAAACCCTGGTTACACATACTCTCACTCTATGTTTCTTTAGTAGAAAAAGGTTGCATTTAATACTTTGAAAAGTTCTAAGAAGCAGTTAAAAATAATTTTTCTTTCATTGAAAAAAATTTCAGTAAAAATCTTGAATAAGATGTCTTATTTCTTAAGTGACAAAAAGACTTCGTCGAAGTGAAATTAGAGAATGCTAATTTGTTAAAGTGCCTAAATTAAATGTGCGTTCAGGTGTTATTGATTAACTCCAACATTCTGCTTCCTTCTGTATGTACATTTAGGACACATGGCCAACACTGTAACAAAATTGGAAAATACTAATTCAGTTTTATAAGGAATATAATGAATTGTCTCCACAATACTATGTAATTGCTAGTAATTGTAAAAATATTTCCTAACTAAAGTAGGTTTTCTTCATAATTATACTTGTAATTTCAAAGAACAGAATACAGTGATTCTTAATGAGCAGGTATCATCTATTAATGCACCATTTCTTAATTAATCGACTACATTGCTAAAAAAGTAAGTGCATTAATGTAAAACATTAAATAGATAAAAGTAAGAGAGAGATGATGCCAAATAGACAAAGCTTCAAAATGTCAAACTGTCATTTTTCATGATATTCCTAAGGGGCATATTCATTGTTCTTTACGCCTATGCTCAGGCACTACGTAGATTGTCATTTAACCATGTTAATTAATTATCTTGATGTCTTTGACTAACCTTGTGCCTTAGATTATATGAAATAATAAAAAGTAAGAAAAGAAAGACAGAAGGACTAAGTGAAGATAGACAAAGAAGAACCCAACATCTCTGGCTGACCCAAGAGACAGTTTCTGTATTAAAATATAAAATGACATAATTTTTATTTCTGATGATAGGTTGTTATGTGGAAAATGCTTAGTACTTTTTCTTGGTTAGACCAAAGGTAGAGAAAATAAGTTTAAATTATTTACAAAAGAACTACAGGTTAGAGTTTAGTTCAATTCATTAAAACATTTCCTCATCAACTATCATTCATTCATTCACTCATTCATTTAATCCTGGAATTTGTAAACTACAGCCCCTGGCCAGCCACCAGGTTTTATAAATAAACTTTTACTGGAACGAAGCCTATGCCTCTTCCTTATATTTTCTCCGGCTGCTTTCACACTAAAATAGCAGAGTTGAGTAGTTATAACAGAGACTTTATGGTCCACAAAGCCTAAAATATTTACTACCTGGCTGTTTACAGAAGAAGTTTTCTGACTCCTGATTTAATTAGGCATTTAGTCATTTGTTATCATTTAATAAGTGTTTTGCAGAATCTTAGTCATTGGTCTCAGCGGTAAGAATAAATCAAAGAACATTCAGCGGTAGTCTGTGCACCCATGAAGTTTATAGTCTAGTGGAGGAAACGATTAAACAGCAATGACATCAATAGTGTGATCCAGTCTAGAAAAGGGAAAGTAAAGCACTATGGGAACAAAGATCAAAGGCACCAAAACCTAGAATGGAGAGGGGTAAAGGAAGGATGTTCCTAGAAGGAAATGATGTCTAAACTTAAATCTGAAGGATGAATAGGAGTCAGCAGAAAAATAAGAGCTGGGCTGGGAGGAGAAGGAAAGAGTCGGGGGTGGCTTGTGAGTGTTAGAAGGAGAAAGTCACATGCTGCGTGTAGGCATAAAAGAAAGTGTGGCATGGGTGAGATCCAGTCTGGTCAGACCAAAGACTTCTAGGGAAAAGAGGTAAAAAGAAAGCTAGAAAAGCAAGAAGGACGCAGATTATGCTGAGTCTTATAAGGAGTTCATTCTAAGGAAAATGGAAAGCCATGGAAGGCTTTAAATTATGGGAAAGATACGACCATATTAGTGTCTTAGAATGATCACTTAGATTTCATCACGGAGCTTGGAGGGAGCTATTGTAGAGATAGAATCCCTGGCTGTGGCCAAGTGAGGAGACTGGAAAATCCTTTCCCCGAAAAGCAATTATAAATCTGGACAAAATAGTCTGAAAAAAAAGAAAAATCATTTTTCAACTGTCTGGAAATGAACGAGACCAGGTAACAATCTGAAAAGCATTTTTACTTAAAAATCTGCTTAACCTCCCAGGTAGAAACACTGGGAATCTGTAGTGCTCTGGCCCCGGGCTGCTCTCCCTTCCACCCCCCACAGCCCAGCTGACAAGGAGATTTTCCAGGGCAGGGCAGGTCTTAAGGACCAGCAGCTTCTCTCTGACTGGCAAAGGGGCTCCCTCAATTTGGTGTGGTGGGAAAAGCCCGCACCCAGCAGTGTGGTCGGTGGAAGTGATAATCACAATGGTGGTTTGAGTAGGGAAGGCCCACAGCTCTAGTAGCCTGAGGTTGCAGTCATCGTTGGAGAAGGGATACGTCTCGCTAGACTGTGTGAATGTGCAGCAGACACTGGAGAAAACCCAAACCAGTGACAGATACCTGGCCAGCCCCGGAGCAGAACACATGTGCAGAGGAGACACAAAAGGGTCCAGCAGAAAGTAAAAGACTGGTCATACTTGAAAATGGCATGAACTTTGAATGCCACCCCCCTTACCCACATACCTATCTATCAGCAGAGAACAGAAGCCTTACTGGTTTGAAGTGGTTGAGCACAACCTCTGTCCAACCTAGATCCGACTGAAGCAATGCAAACACAGGGCTGACGTCAAGGAATGAACGCAAGACTATTTTAAAAAACAAATATGTATATGTATGGCTGATTCGCTTTGTTATAGAGCAGAAACTAACACACCATTGTAAAGCAATTATACTCCAATAAAGATGTAAAAAAAAAAAAGACCATAAGCAGAGACATCAGCAATCACAAACCACAGAGGAGACGGATTTCACAGACCTAGCCAGGTAGACTCCTAACAGAGAAATAAATTAACAAAACTGCAACAATAACAATCTTCAGGGGGAAGAAAAATCAGAATCCAGAACTGCTTTAATATATTACCTATCATGGGGCTTCCCTGGTGGCGCGGTGGTTGAGAGTCCGCCTGCCGATGCAGGGGACTCGGGTTCGTGCCCCGGTCCGGGAAGATCCCACATGTCGTGGAGCGGCTGGGTGCGTGAGTCATGGCCGCTGAGCCTGTGCGTCCGGAGCCTGTGCTCCGCAACGGGAGAAGCCACAACAGTGAGAGGCCCGCGTACAGAAAAAAAAAAAAAAAATATATATATATATATATATATATATTACCTATCATGTCCAGGTTTCAACAAAAACTACTAGACACAAGAAGAAACAGGAAAATGTGACCAATACTCAGGAAACAAAGTAGTCAATAAAAATTTGTCACATGTCACTGAGGTACGAGTTTTGGCAGTTCACAAGGTCCGAGAAGCAGACCAACTCGAGATCAGACATGCCAAGAGATTCACTGGGAGAAATGCTTGAGAAGGACGAAGGGAGAAGGGAGCCTTCAGATCACAGTGCAGATCTGCAACCTATGAAATGAGGGAGGAAAAGGAGGGACTGGGTAGGAAGATGCTTAACTGCAGTGCAGTTCTGAGAACGTCTCGGCTATACCAAAAAGTCTCTGAGTAAAGAGTGCCTAACAGAGGAGGCCAGCATTGGGCCAGCTCAACTCTGGTACCCACACTACATACACTTAGTTATTGGCTGGAAACAACCCGAGCGAGGTGTGGCCTCAGTGTGAATAGAGAGATCTGAAGATGCAGCAGCTCAAACATAAAATCTTCCATCTTCCCATAATACATCCACTCCTGCACACTCACCTCCATCAGCCCCTTCATGCTGTTTTGTTCTCCTCTTTGGCTTGCCAGAACAACTCAGGCCTTTACACTTTACTTAGCATCAGCCATCACTTTCTCTAGCCTTCTAAGACCCACCTGACAGTGAGTTTGCCTGATCTTCTGGGGCCTCACCGGAGTATTAAATGATGTGTCATAAGAGAGAGCCCCAAAGTTAATGAATTCTTGCTTAACCATTCTTTTGTTCCAGCCCTCCTGATCAGGCACTCTCAAAATCCAATTCTAGGGGTAGTCCTCTCATTCTTCATGGTACATGCTAGCTACTTCTTAAAACTCTTACAGAGTGTAATTTCTCCCATTCCTTATCAGCCTCAGCACATCCCCAGCCAGGTCCTGCGGGGAGATTTAACCCTAGTTATCGCTCCAGCAGCCAGGAAAGGAAGTAGGAGAAGCTCCTGAGGGCAGCACCTGTTGCCCTGCAGGTGAAAGGTCTCTTCTTTGCAGCAAGGAGTGACATCTCCCTCTCAAGGAAGGGTGGGCCACCTCTGCAAGCCCTGAGCATTCAGGGTCCCAGGTTTTTCCAACCAGGGCCCTGGCTTGAGCATTTAGACATCGCCAGAGCTCTTGCCTCTACCACAGGCTCTCTCTGCTGCTCAGCTGTTTTTACTCTTCCATTTCAGAAGATAAAGATCCCTTCTTAAGCTGTCAAAGAGGCCCTCTGGCTCTCACAATTAGCCTTTAATAGTTTGTTAACTGCTCTCAATTTCTCATTATCCCATCATAGGATGTCAATATAGCTTGTTAATAATAAGGCAACTCCACTCTTCCTAGGCATTAGTCCCCAGCATCTTTCACATGCCAGAATCACTGCGCTGTCGAGAGCATTTCTCACCACTGGGACATTTTCCAAGGTCACCGCTGGGGAAATCTTCAGTGGGCTCTCACCTGTGCCAGAGACTTATCATGCCTTCCCCACACCACTCATGAAACAGTTCTTTGTGTTGGCCAGACAGTGAGTGAGCCAGACCCAAGCCCAATCTTACTGTCAGCTTTCTCAGTCCCCACTCTTGATACCACCTGTCTCCATTTAGGACCTCCAAGAAACAGACACTAAGGGGTATTAGACATTCGAGATTTCCTGGGGCAAGGATAAAGGGCAGGGAACAGGAGCAGGTATGGGGAACCTTCAGACTGCAATGCAGGTGCAGGTGTGACTCTTGCAAAAGGAGAGAGGAAAGGAAGGATTGGGTAGGAAGAGGCTCAGACCTCAGGGCAGTCCACAGAAAGTCTTGGCAACACTGATGGAGCCCCACTAGTGTGGGGATGCCCTGAGTCAGAGGTCAGGCGCAAGGGGTGGTGACCCTTGAGCACAGGTGAGAAAAGGTTACCATTAGAAGTGTCCCGCATCAGGAAGGCATGGCCCAGTTCAAGCACCCATACCATGTTCAGTCACTAGCTCAGTCAGTGGCTGGGAGCAGCCAGGGAAGCACTGGTGGGGTGTGATTGCCATGTGGCTCTAAGCTGTAAGTCAACCGTGACCCATAACAGTTCCCGTTGAATGATGATGTGGGCAGTGCAATTCCATCACTGCTACCTGTGTCCTTCCCCTGGATTTCTGAGGACCCCTGGACTAGAGTGTTTGTGTTCAAAGGTCTCCTTTTGTTTTGAATTCCTGCTCCTAGTTAAGTACTCTGTCTTTTTCAGTGCTCTCACTACCACTTCTGGCTTCCTCAATGCCCTCTTGGCATCTATGCCCCAAATTTGAAGACCTCCATTCCACAAAGTAGCCCTATCACAGCACTATGATAGGTATTTGACATATGAAAGATTTGGTGATAATGCTGAAAATTCCAAGAGAGAGAAAGGAAGAACTTAAATTTTAATTTTTGATGTCATCATGTTTAAAGTCCACTGGCCCTTCTCTGCCACAAGGAATTTTTTACTTTTTTTCCCATTCATTTCTTACCTTGGTCTCAATTCTCAAAATTCCCCTTCTCCTGGGTTGTCAGGAAGGAAAAACCATAATCACTATTCCTCTCTTTTGCATCCCTATATGTAGCGTGTGGCCAATCTCTCTTTTATCTCTACTGTTATCTAAGATGAGGTTCTGGAGTCTAATCGGGCATAACCAAATATGGGTTAATTAAGGTGTTTATAGTAAATATTGTAGTTAATCCTGGATTTCTGGTACTTTCTCATATCTTAGTTTTGGCTACTTCTGACTGTATTTTTATTTGTTAACAAATTATTAAAAACTCAATCTCAGATTAAACAGAAGGTTATGATAAACCTAATGCAAAAATATAAGAAAACAAATTACGATAACCCACAGCCTTGTCTATGCGATTCTTTATCTCAAGTTCATTTTCCAATCTATTGATATTTTTATTTTTGAAAATGTTCAGTAATGTCAAAGGTACATAAAAAAAGACTACGTATCAATTTACGAACAGATGTAGGCATGTAGCCAACATGTATAAAAGGAAAATGGTTTAAGAAGCTGATTCTTTGATGTGAAGTTTTCTTTTATAAGAATTTTTCTTTATCTCTCCCTTAATAAAAAAAAAGTAAGAGCCTAGTTCAAAGCACAATCAGTCTTTCATGGTAAGGACAATGGATGGAAGCAATTTGAAGCAAATGCCCTTTGATTAAATAGATGACTATTTGACTTCTTAATAAATAATCAACAGCAAAATGAAAGTCTAGAAATTTTCAAGTTCACATGGTTATGGTTTATTTTAGCAGAACTGAAATGGTATATGCACTTTGAACCCTATAGCTTAAATATTTTAAAAAGACTCCTTGGAAATAATTTTAAAATAACCCAACTACATTCATTCACCAAAGCATGGAAAATTGAAAGCAAATTAAGATCCCGAGAATATATATTTGGCTTTCAGCATCACGTTGTACCTGTACTTTTGATTCCAAAACTGCCCTGGCATGTGTTTGTTTTGAAGTCACTTTTGATGGGGGAGGTATGTGCTGCAGTACACAAATAAGGAGAAAATGAACCATGGAAGAAAAATCTGTTAGTTTCAAAACTCAAAGAGAGTAACTGCCCCAGCATTGCATGCTTTTCCCTTTTCCAGTTTAAAATTTTCTCTATTCCAAATAATGCCATATACAATTGCCCCAGTTTTGAACCAGCTTATTTGGCACTTGCACGAGTTGATTGGTACACATAATTTTTTTTTTCTTACCTACAAGTTCCAAAGAAAAACTATCATTTTTCACAGGTGTTCTCTGCTGGGATGCCCCAGCAATGGCAGCTCTGGTCCTGCAGCAGGAAGACTGGTTGCTCTTCTATTGACAGTGCCTGCTGGCCCTTCCTCCCAACCTGGTTGTCCCTTTAAAAGTCAGAGTTGGGGCTTCCCTGGTGGTGCAGTGGTTGGGGGTCCGCCTGCCGATGCAGGGGACATGGGTTCATGCCCCGGTCCGGGAAGATCCCACATGCCGCGGAGCGGCTGGGCCCGTGAGCCATGGCCGCTGAGCCTGCGCGTCCAGAGCCTGTGCTCCGCAATGGGAGAGGCCACAACAGTGAGAGGCCCTCGAACCACAAAAATAAATAAATAAATAAATAAAAGTCAGAGTTGTGTTTTCTTCCTCAGGGTTAGGACAAGGTGTCCTTCTCAGTGAGTTGGAGATCCTTTCTCCTTAAACACAAAGCATAAAAATACGAAACAATAGTTCTGCCACACCCAAGTTTAATTCTCATTAAGTAGTTCTCTAAATAGGAGTTAGCTGATTTAAAAAATAAAAGACTCCCTGTGCAGTATATCTGCTCACAATCTACTTGTCCTTTGCTTATGGCAAAGAAGAGAGATTTCTTAAGTGATGAAAATTATTGCAATCAACTATTCACATCCACCTGGAACCTCAGAATATGATCCTATGTGGAACAGGGACTTTGCAGATGTGACTAAGGTAAGGAGCTTGAGATGACATCATCCTGGAAGAGAGAGAGCCCTAAATTCAACGATGAGTTCCCTTATAAGAGACAAAAAAGAAGACACAGACACAGAGAGAGAAAGCCATGTGAAGACAGGGCAGGAACGAGAATGATGTATCTATAAGCCAAGGCACACTAAAGATTGTCTGCAGCCACCAGAACCTGAAAAAAGGCATGGAACAGATTCTCCCTCAGAGCCTCTGGAGGGAACCAATCCTGCTGACACCTTGATCTCAGATTTCTGGCCTCCAGAACAGTAAGAGAATAAACTTCTGTTGATTTAAGCCAACAAGTTTATGGTAATTTGTTATGGCAGCCCTAGGGAACAGATACGGTACATAATTATTTATACACACACACACACACAAACACACTATTAATACCTTGGAAAGTTTCCCTAAGGATCAGTGGTTCTCACTGAAGGCCGTACTGCCCATATGGAAATATACGATGGTGGTGGCTTGGGTTTCAGGTGATTGGAGGATGCTACAGGCATTGAGGGCAGCATTCATACTGGTCCCACACAGTGAAACACTGTTCAGCCTTTTGCACGACCTTTGAATACTCTCACCAGTCATTTATGTAGGTGGAAAACTGATTCATAATTATTTGAGGCAAGAACCTAATGTTCGTGAACAGAAGTATTTTTTGCATAGTTTCAATATACACGCATTTCAGGAAATACAATTACTGTAAAGTGAGGGACGTTTGCATTTTCTTTTGTTTGAATCATACTGATGCAGCTGTGTTGGTCTGCATTTGTAGGTTTTGCCTCAAAGCACTGACAGTACTATCTTAGCTGCTAATTTCATTGTGCCTGAAGGTTTACATAATTAAATAGATATTGTATTAATCAGGCTTCTCCTGAATAATATGAAGAGATTTATTATAAGGGATTGATTTGCATGATTATGGAAAATGAAGAGTCCCAAGATCTGCAGGGTAAGTTGGCAGGCAGGAGACCAAGGAGAGCCAATGGTGCAGTTTCAACCTGAAGACCAGGAAGAACTGATGTTTCAGTTCCAGTTTGAAGGCAGGAACAAAACCATGTCCTAGTTTAAAGGCAGCCAAGCAGGAAGAATTGCTTCTTACTCAGTAGGAGGTCAGCCTTTTGGATCTATTCAAGCCTTCAACTGATTGGATGAGGCCCACCCACATTAGAGAGCACAATTTTGTCACTCAGTCTACTGATTTATACGTTAATCTCATTAAAAATCACAGACACAGCCAGAGTAATGTTTGACCAAATACTTGGGCACCTTCTGGCCCAGTCAAAATGACTCATAACATCAATCATCATAGATATTAATATATAAGTTGTTTTTCTTCTATTTCTACCTCACATTTTAATTAAAACAGTATATTGGTTTCTAAAAATATAATCGTATAAGAAGGTTATATTATTTATGAATTTCATTTTCAATAGTAAAGAGGTCGTTAAAAAATATTCATTACAAAGAGGAGTCACTGGCTATTAGAGGGCTGAGCAAAACTAACCTAGGTGTGCTGCATTCTATCGTGATGGCTTAATAGTTCTCCATATATGGACACACAATAATACATTGAACTAATGAACACTTTGGTTTTTTTTTTTTTTACTATTACTAAAAATCTCATGGAGAACACCCTCATACATGTATCTTTGCACATTTTACAATATTTCTGTATAATAGATTCCTCAAGAAAGAATTCCTCGGAAGGGTATGCACATTTAAAATGTTGATAGACAATTTAGCAGTGGGTTTCAAGACAAGAACTTTTTCTTCAAGGGAAATTATATACTGTGGATGAAAACTGTTGCCTGCCATATCGGTAAACAAAGGATGTTGCAGTCGTCAAGCCATCAGCCATTGTAGCCACCCCCAACCGTGCATCCTGAGGGGACTCAGGATGGAGAAAAGCAGGCTACTGGCCCTAGAGAGTTAAGGTGCATATCAAAGGAACGATTTCAGTGAGCCCAGACTCTTGCATCCTCCTATGCATAGAAAAGCTCTCTAGACTCATTTACTTGAGATGTCTGGTTTTCTTTCATTAACAGTAATCTTTTGATGGTCCCACTACCTGTTTTTTGTTGTGAAACTCCTATATATACCAGCTCCTCCCTTACCTCTTCAGGGCAGTCCCTCAGAGCTGTCTGACAGGCTGTCTTCTGGGCTTAAGTCCTCAGTCTTGCCTGCCAGATAAAACATAATTCTCAACTTTTAGGTTCTGCATTTTTTTTTTCAGTCGACAATACCAAAGACTATATAAAACAGATATAAGGAGAGCTGCTTTTGAAAAAGGATAGAGATCCAGAAGCCCTGCCCATTCCTTTCTCGGCTAAGGCAATCCCTGGGCATCTCCACAGAGCTCCTCAGGCTTCAGGAGCATAGCTTGAAAACACTGGCCTGAGATGCAATTTATCCCTTTCTTGGTGGCTCAGGCTTTGTAAGGCTGGCCCTCCCTGGGAGACTCTCGATAGCTTCTCCTCACTCTCCCTGACATCTAGGTGGTGATCAGCAGGTTGTATAAGGCCAACCAGGTAGAATCCCCATGCTGCCTTCATTATTATTATTTACTTTTTTGAAATGTTTTAAATACATGTACTGAAAAGTCCATAAAAGGTAAACACGCAGCTTAATAAAACAGCATAATGCATATACAGACATAGCCGTTACCCCAATAAAGAAATAAAATAGCACCCCAGACACACCCACCTCACTCCTCACCAAAGCGAATCACCGTACTGACATTTATAGCTATCATTCCCTTGTTTTTCTTTGTACTTTTACTCTAGCATATACTAGAGTACAAGTATACACTATACTATACACTATAGTTTCTTTTTCGCCTGTTTGGGAACTTCATATCAAAGGAATAATATAGTTTGTATTTTCTGTTCTTTGGTGCAATACTATTTTTGTGAAATCTGTACATGCTGGTGCATATGGCTGTAGTTTTTAAAAATTTTTATTCCTATGTTGCATTTAATTCTATGAATATACCACAATTTATTGATCCATTCCATTGTTGATGAGCGTTTGGTTGTTTTTCAGTTTAAGGCTATTATAAATAATGCTGCTAAGAACTTTCTTACACATATCTTCTGATTCCCATAGTCTTACATTTCCATTTCACATATTACTGGAGATAAAATTGCTGGGACATATGATATGAACGCGAGCTTTCCATTCTAGGTTGTTTTACTTATATAAACGAACAACTCTACTGCTTGGTTTTAAAGAGTATTTGTTCTGTAGACTACCTGATAACCATGTGTAATTGCAATCATCATTGTCTCAGATATCTTCCACAATATTTTATAAAATGTAGGATTGTATGGGGTTTCTTTTGGGGGTGATGAAAATATTTTAAAATTAAATAGTGGTTATGGTTGCACAACTCTAAATACACTAAACCCCTCTGAATTGTACACTTTGAAGGGATGGATTTTGTGGCATGGGGATTATATTTCAATTAGGCTGTTATAAATAAACAAGTTAAAAAAACCAAATGACAATAAAAATTCAGGATTGTCACTGGCAGAAGCAGTGTAATGGGGGACTCTCCCTCCAACCATCCTACCAGGAATTATGTGCGAAGGGAGGGGACAGGCAAGGAGCAGGAGAATGGGATGGGGACGTAACGAAGGACAGAGGACAGTATGAAAGTGGTAGGTTTAGATGGGAGCTTAGGAAATATTATGGTAGCCTGATGTATTATTTGATTATGGGAAATGAGGACAAGGAAATGGAATAGAGTTGATGGAGTACTTTAAGCAATGACTATGTTTAAATACACATGATTTTCTGATCTGCACGTATCAGCTCTACACATGCCAAAGAGTGTTAATATGTTCATGGAATACATGAGGGAAAGTAAGTTGCAGGGATGGAACTCAGGGTCACAGGGCTAATATATAGAGATAACAATAATAGTAACATCCTAGCTAACACTAGTATTTCATATTTATTTTGTATTTATTGTAAGGTTTCAAATCCTGGCTATACCACTTACTATCTGTGTAACATTTAGCAAGTTACTTAGCTTTCATTGACCTTACTTTCTTCATCCAATAAGCTACCATTGTGCATTTCAGTTCCAGAAACGGTGTCACGGGAATTGCCTCTGTCTCCCCACTTTAAAGGAGGATGCACAGTAGCAGGTATGCCAGTTAGAAGGAGTGCACACTTGCCCTGCTGCCCACACACACCCCTGACATAACCACATAAATGAGGTAAGTCTGTTGGCACCAGACGGGAACATCCCGTGTGTCAAGAGAACACAGAAAACTGCCTTTCTGCTTGAAACTAGAGAAAAGGGAAAAATAATGTCTCAACAAATCATCCTGTCACACAAGCACCCTACTAACTGAAGAATTTTAAGCAGTATAACTACCAAAGCCCTTTGCTCAAATTGTGTGTGGTATTCTGTGCCTCTTAAGTTATGGAATGAGAAACAATTTTTTTAAATCTACAAATGATTCTTTGAAATAACATCTTTTTATTTACACATACGTATTTTTGGATAACGTGGGGAATAGCTCATTTTGGTTAACAAATACATAACACAACTTATACATCCGTTTTGTTCATTGAGAAGGTTTGGGGATATGTAAAGAGCCCAGAAAATTCCAACAGGCTGTTGTTATCAAATGAATCAGTACGGCTTCTTCAGCAGTTGAATATCACTCTCTATAACACTTTTCTTCTATAAATGAAGGCCTTGTTTTATAACTGGCCTGGATGCTTCTGATTTTATTGGAACTATACTAAGAAGCTGGTTTGCTGTGAATTCCCTCCTTGTGGCTAAATGTGCATGAATTCAATACAGCATCTGAGCCGACACTAGGTCTCACACCACCCACGTCCCAGGTGGAATTAAATGTCCTCGAGTAGGCTGCTTTGAAATTCAAGTTTTTAAAGCACGCTTTTCAGAGCAGCAAAGCACAAATGACTGTGTGTATATTTACTGCACTTTATGCATCCTGTGTATAAAAGCTGTATTGAACATTTATGAGGGTTCTCCTCTGAAAAACTGCAGATCATAATAGAAAGTATGTTTTTGCATTTTTACCAAAACCTCAGACTCCAATAGACGGAGGACTTGATGGAGCTAAGAAACAAAAAGAGGGAGCTGCTTACCACAACATATAGTGTTCCTGGCACAAACAGATCTGTTTCACTCACTCAGGCCTTGAGGCGCGGGAACAAAAGAACCCGAGCAGTTCCAGCACCCTTTGCCCACATGCGCCCAGGCCCTGCCCTTTTTCTCCACAGAGAGCAAGGGAGGGGAAGAAGTGAGGCAGGCAGTGCCCATGAGTTCTGAAAAACAGGGTAAAGAGAGATGCTGGGAGCCCTTTTCATCTTTTCCCACGAAATATCTAGTACATTTTCCTTGACTTTCAAATTTTTAAATGGCTGTACATCGTTCAAACAGCAGAGGTCTAACGATAATGGCCTCCAAATGTTTGCATTAAGTAAGTTGACTTATTTCCAAGGTAATCTAGAAACAAACATTGACTGTGTTCATTGTTTGAAAAGTATTTAACTATGCCTGATTTCCTCCCAACTGCCTACATGTAGCAGTCAGGGGCCAACAAGGAAACCACTTTACCATTTTTTAATCAAGAGAAATCAATGCAGGGAATTGGGTACAAGGGTGACAGAAGAGCTGGAAGCCAGACAGGAGGTAGCATGGCAACCGGAGATGAACAATGGCAGAGAGAACCAAAGGCTGTTGTGGGGTTTTCAGAGCCCAGAGCCAAGGTCACAGGACAGTAGCTGGCACCTCAATGGACCTGTCGTGGCGGGAGTGGGGGGAAATGAGCCACAGGGGATATGCAGCCGTGCTGGAGAAACACCCAAAGCAGAGAGCAGCCCTGTGTTCTCCCTTCCGCCTGCAACCCCCAACGTCTCACCAGTTCTCACGTTGCCCAAAGCCAGAAGCCAGCGGACACAGGAGGCTGGGAATCAGCCTGTAGGCAGGGGTCAGCCCCACTGCCACAGAGAGCACAGCAAGGGAAGAGAAATGAATCTGAGAAACTGAGATCACATCTTCCTTGACCATTTCTCTGACTCCCCAAACTAAAGAAAAAAATATATCTGAAATGAAATCTCTAGCTTATTGGACAATGGGAAAGACTAGGTGCTGAAGGCTGCGGCAACCGAAGAAACTCCGCCTTACCCTGACCTATGAGCTCAATACCACTCACCTAGGGTAGCATCAGTCTCTACATTGCTTCCAGCCGAGGCTCTAGGCAATAGGACCCATTGCAGACTCATACAGGGGAACAGTTGCCTTTTTCTTGATTTTCTTGACATTGTTTCAGTATTTTCTCATACATATTCACACAGAAATGATTATGCAGCATTTTATGAGCTGTCACAAGGGAAAATGGCTGTGGCATGAGTCCACGGCTGACAGGGTGCTCTTGCCACCTGTCATCCAGAGCTTTGAGGTGCAGGGAGAAAAAAAGGAGAGAAAATAAAATGTGAATGGGTGGTGAGTAGTAACTAGAGTAGAGTCACCCTTCCCTTTCTTATTCTTTTCTTCTCTTTTTTAAGAAGAAACAAATATATCTAAGAGAAACATTCTGGCTATCTAAGGGTGGGGAACAAGAGTAGTTAGAAGAAAACAGCTGGAATGTATCTGCAAAAGGAACGGACAAAAACGCTCTTTCTGTGCCATCAGTGAATCGCTGCTGTGAGAAAGCCAAAATAGCAACTTCTTTACCGCCAAAACAATTCTCCCTGAGGCCAGTTCCCAGCTTCCCATGCATATGCAGGACACTTCCCAGCTGTTTGGCAGTGCTGAGTGCTTCCTGACTGACCAGAGCCTCAGATCACAATGGAACCTGCCATGTCTAAGGGACCTTCACATCACATGCAATGGAGGGGCACAGGGGGTCTGGGCAAGTCCCATGGAGACAGGACACTACACTGGTCGGTGTGAATAAAGAGAGGAAACTATTGTCTTTAATATAAGTGACATTACTGGCATCTATCGAGCCCTTTGTGTATGCCAGGCTCTCTGTTACCTTGCTGAATCTTCACAAGAACCCTCTGTGGTCACCATTCTGATTTTCCCCATTTCACAGATGAGGACCCTGAGGCTCTGAGGTTGGGTTATTTGTCCAGTGTCACACAGCTAGTAAATGGAGATTTGAGACTCAAATCTAGGTCTGTCTGTCTCCTCAGACCCAAAGCTCTTCATCACTATGCTATTCTGTATATCAACTCTAACGGAAACTCAGTGGACAGTTTGTATGTTCAGTGCAAACAGTCACTGACCTCTTCACCCATGATTTATGCAAGAGATAGTAAAACAGAATTGTTACTTGTTTGTTCTCTCTGGGTAGTTTCTGAATGCAAATAGTCAGTGAATTCTTGCTATCTATTTAGTCTAAATGACTGAGTCATATGATATCTGCTGGTGTTCTAGAAGCTTGTATGTTCTGAATCTCTCCAGCTACCCAAACCCTAGAGAAGAAATGCTCTATTTCTGCAATTTTTCTTCCCACACCTTCTCAGCTGAAATCACCAAAGACTGGAATCTTTAGGCTCAGATCCTGGCCAGTTCAGGAGTGACTCCTAATTTCATCTTTAGAGAAAGTCACACATTGTAACAGTGTGTTGCCCAGGGTCCATCATACCTGTGATGAGTACTAGTCATTCGGGTGCCCACCCAGTCCTGCTCTTTTCCAGCCCATATACGTAGGCTTTGCTTTCATCTCTGTTGCATTGCTGGAGTCCAGCTAGCTCATCTCTACTGTGTAGACCCTCCTCCCTGGAAGTTGACCCTGTCCCTTGGATTCTCACAACACTTATAGAAGTAAAACAGCATGGGATGACACACGCATCGCACATATACTGCCCACTTCCTTTCCTGCACCCACAGAGTTAGGGTGATCATTTGTTACCTAAACCAGGACCCTTTGGGAGTGAAAAGGAGGACTAAATTACATGAAGACAACAGGTATGAGCCCAGGCAGTCCCATAGGAGCATCTCTCACTGATCCTATGCTTCTCATCTGTGATCCCGGCAACCCCTCACAGATGAAAACTAATTGGCACTTTAGGACACTTACTTCTCACGTTTCTGTGCATGCTACTTATTTCATTTTTTTCTGCATAAAGTGGAGTGTTTACTCTGCAACTTCCCAGGCAGGGAGCAATTTACTTTAAAGAAAAGGAAGCTATTATCTCATCTCACCAACAGATTATAATCTAGTTTTGAAGAAAAGACATCATAAAATAAAGAAACAAATGTATAAATGTATAAAATAAATGCACTTTATGAATGCAAGTATTCTGTCCCATAAATGAACTTCCCAGGGTGAGTGAGAAGACCAGGTAGCAATTTGCAAAGCAACTTAGGCTGGAATGTAAACATTCCGTTGTTTCACTAGGAGTTGACATAGAATATAGCCCAGATTTTAGATTCAAAAAGTCCTGGATTCGGAACTTCCCTGGTGGCGCAGTGGTTAAGAATCCGCCTGCCAATGAGGGGGACACGCGTTCGATCCCTGCTCTGGGAAGATCCCACATGCTGCGGAGCAACTAAGCCCGTGTGCCACAACTACTGAGCCTGCACTCTAGAGCCTGTGAACCACAACTACTGAAGCCCGCGTGCTTAGAGTCCATGCTCCGCAACAAGAGAAGCCACTGCAATGAGAAACCCACACGCCACAACGAAGACCAAACACAGCCAAAAATAAATAAATTAAAAACTAAAAATAGTCCTGGATTTGAGTCCTGAAACTTCATTTTCTAGCTGTGTGAAAATAGTGGAGAGGAGTTGAGGAAGATGGCGGAAGAGTAAGACGCAGAGATCACCTTCCTCCCCACAGATACATCAGAAATACATCTACACGTGGAACTGCTCCTATAGAACACCCACTGAATGCTGGCAGAAGACCTCAGACCTCCCAAAAGGCAAGAAACTCCCCACGTACCTGGGTAGGGCAAAAGAAAAAAGAAAAAACAGAGACAAAAGAATAGGGACGGGACCTGCACCTCTGGGAGGGAGCTGTGAAGGGGGAAAGGTTTCCACACACTAGGAGCCCCTTCGCGGGCGGAGACTGCGGGTGGCGGAGGGGGGAAGCTTCGGAGCCGCGGAGGAGTGCACAGCAACAGGGGTGCGGAGGGCAAAGCGGGGAGATTCCCGCACAGAGGATCAGGGCCGAACGGCACTCACCAGCCCAAGAGGCTTGTCTGCTCACCCGCCGGGGCAGGCAGGGGCTGGGAGCTGAGGCTCGGGCTTCGGAAGACACATCCCAGGGAGAGGACTGGGGTTGGCGGCGTGAACACAGCCTGAAGGGGTTAGTGCGCCACAGCTAGCCGGGAGGGAGTCCGGGAAAATGACTGGAGCTGCTGAAGAGGCGAGAGACATTTTCTTGCCTCTTTGTTTCCTGGTGCGCGAGGAGAGGGGATTAAGAGCGCTGCTTAAAGGAGCTCCAGAGACAGGCACGAGCTGCGGCTATCAGCGCGGACCCCAGAGACGGGCATGAGACACTAAGGCTGCGGCTGCCGCCACCACGAAGCCTGTGTGCAAGCACAGGTCACCATCCACACTGCCCCTCCCGGAAGCCTGTGCAGCCCGCCACTGCCAGGGTCCCCTGATCCAGGGACAACTTACCCGGGAGAACGCATAGCGCGCCTCAGGCTGGTGCAACGTCACGCCGGCCTCTGCCGCCGCGCACTCTGTGCCCCTCCCTCCCCCTGGCCTCAGTGAGCCAAAGCCCCCAAAGCAGCTGCTGCTTTAACCCCGTCCGGTCTGAGCGAAAAACAGACGCCCTCAGGCGACCTACACGCAAAGGCGGGGCCAAATCCAAAGCTGAACGCTGGGAGCTGTGCTAACGAAGAAGAGAAAGAGAAATTTCTCCCAGCAGCCTCAGAAGCAGCGGATTAAATCTCCACAATCAACTTGATGTACCCTGCATCTGTGACATACCTGAATAGACAACGAATCATCCCAAATTGAGGAGGTGGACTTTGGGAGAAAAATATATTATTTTTTCCCCTTTTCCTCTTTTTGTGACTGAGTATGGTTCTGTGTGAGATTTTGTCTGTATAGTTTTGCTTTCACCATTTGTCCTAGGGTTCTGTCTGTCTATTTATTTGTTTCTACTTTAAAAAACTTTTTTTCTTAATTATTTTTTTTTAATAACTTTTATTTTATCTTTATTTTATTTTACCCTTTCTTTCTTTCTTTCTTTCTTTCTTTCTATTTTTTCTCCCTTTAATTCTGAGCTGTGTGGATGAAAGGCTCTTGGTGCTCCAGCCAGGAGTCAGTGCTGTGCCTCTGAGGTGGGAGAGCCAAATTCAGGACACTGGTCCACAAGAGACCTCCCAGATCCACATAATATCAAACGGTGAAAATCTCCCATAGATCTCCATCTCAACACCAACACCCAGCTTCACTCAACGACCAGCAAGCTACAGTGCTGGACACCCTATGCCAAACATCTAGCAAGACAGGAACACAACCTCACCCTGTAGCAGAGAGGCTGCCTAAAATCATAATAAGGCCACAGACACCCCAAAACACACCACCAGACGTGGACCTGTCCACCAGAAAGACAAGATCCAGCCTCATCCACCAGAACACAGGCAGTAGTCCCCTCCACCAGGAAGCCAATACAACCCACTGAACCAAACTCAGCTACTGGGGACAGACACCAAAACAAAGGGAACTACGAACCTGCAGCCTGCGAAAAGGAGACCCCAAACACAGTAAGATAAGCAAAATGAAAAGACAGAAAAACACACAGCAGGTAAAGGAGCAAGGTAAAAACCCAACAGACCTAACAAATGAAGAGGAAATAGACAGTCTACCTGAAAAAGAACTCAGAATAATGACAGTAAAGATGATCCAAAATCTTGGAAATAGAATAGAGAAAATACAAGAAATATTTAAAAAGGACCTAGAAGAATTAAAGAGGAAACAAGCAACAGTGAACAACACAATAAATGAAATTAAAAATACTATAGAAGGGATCAATAGCAGAATAACTGAGGCAAAAGAACGGATAAGTGACCTGGAAGATAAAATAGTGGAAATAACTACTGCAGAGCAGAATAAAGAATGAAAAGAACCGAGGACAGTCTCAGAGACCTCTGGGACAACACTAAACGCACCAACATTCGAATTATAAGGGTCCCAGAAGAAGAAGAGAAAAAGAAAGGGACTGAGAAAATATTTGAAGAGATTATAGTTGAAAACTTCCCTAATATGGGAAAGGAAATAGTTAATCAAGTCCAGGAAGCACAGAGAGTCCCATACAGGATAAATACAAGGAGAAACATGCAAAGACACATATTAATCAAACTATCAAAAATTAAATACAAAAAAATATATTAAAAGCAGCAAGGGAAAAATAACAAATAACACACAAGGGATTCCCCATAAGGTTAACATCTGATCTTTCAGCAGAAACTCTGCAAGCCATTAGGGAGTGGCAAGACATATTTAAAATGATGAAGGAGAAAAACCTACAACCAAGATTACCCAGCAAGGATCTCGTTCAGAATAGATGGAGAAATTAAAACCTTTACAGACAAGCAAAAGCTGAGAGAGTTCAGCACCACCAAACCAGCTTTACAACAAATGCTAAAGGAACTTCTCTAGGCAAGAAACACAGGAGAAGGAAAAGACCTACAATAACAAACCCAAAACAATTAAGAAAATGGGAATAGGAACTTACATATCAATAATTACCTTAAATATAAATGGATTAACTGCTCCCACCAAAAGACACAGACTGGCTGAATGGATACGAAAACAAGACCCATATATATGCTGTCTACAAGAGACCCACTTCAGACCTAGGGACACATACAGACTGAAAGTAAGGGGATGGAAAAAGATATTTCATGCAAATGGAAACCAAAAGAAAGCTGGAAGAGCAATTCTCATATCAGACAGAATAGACTTTAAAATAAAGACTATTACAAGAGACAAAGAAGGACATTACATAATGATCAAGGGATCGATCCAAGAAGAAGATATAACAATTGTAAATATTTGTGCACCCAACATAGGAGCACCTCAATACATAAGGCAAATACTAACAGCCATAAAAGGGGAAATCAACAGTAACACAATCATAGTAGGGGATTTTAACACCCCATTTTCACCAATGGACAGATCATCCAAAATGAAAATAAATAAGGAAACACAAGCTTTAAATGATACATTAAACAAGATGGATTTAATTGGTATTTATAGGACATTCCATCCAAAAACAACAGAATACACATTTTTCTCAAGTGCACATGGAACATTCTCCAGGATAGATCATATCTTGGGTCACAAATCAAGCTTTGATAAATTTAAGAAAATTGAAATCGTATCAAGTATCTTCTCCGACCACAATGCTATGAGAGTAGATATCAATTACAGGAAAAGATCCGTAAAAAATACAAACACATGGAGGCTAAACAATACACTACTTAATAACTAAGTGATCACTGAAGAAATCAAAGAAGAAATCAAAAAATACCTAGAAACAAATGACAATGGAGACACGACGACCCAAAACCTATGGGGATGCAGCAAAAACAGTTCTAAGAGGGAAGTTTATAGCAATACAGTCCTACCTTAAGAAACAGGAAACATCTCAAATAAACAACCTAACCTTGAAATGAAAGCAATTAGAGAAAGAAGAACAAAAAAACCCTAAACTTAGCAGAAGGAAAGAAATCATAAAGATCAGAGCAGAAATAAATGAAATAGAAACAAAGAAAACAATGCAAGGATCAATAAAACTAAAATCTGGTTCTTTGAGAAGATAAGCAAAATTGATAAACCATTAGCCAGACTCATCAAGAAAAAAAGGAAGAAGACTCAAATCAATAGAATTAGAAATGAAAAAGGAGAAGTAACAACTGACACTGCAGAAATAAAAAGGATCATGAGGGATTACTACAAGCAACTCTATGCCAATAAAATGGACAACCTGGAAGAAATGGACAAGTTCTTAGAAAAGCACAACCTGCCGAGACCAAACCAGGAAGAAATAGAATGAACAGACCAATCACAAGCACTGAAATTGAAACCGTGATTAAAAATCTTCCAACAAACAAAGCCCAGGACCAGATGGCTTCACAGGTGAATTCTATCACACATTTAGAGAAGACCTAACACCTATCCTTCTCAAACTCTTCCAAAATATAGCAGAGGGAGGAACACTCCCAAACTCATTCTACAAGGCTACCATCACCCTGATACCAAAACAAGACAAAGATGTCACAAAGAAAGAAAACTACAGGCCAATATCACTGATGAACATAGACGCAAAAATCCTCAACAAAATACTAGCAAACAGAATCCAACAGCACATTAAAAGGATCATACACCATGATCAAGTGGGCTTTATTCCGGGAATGCAAGGATTCTTCAATATACGCAAATCAATCAACGTGATACACTGTATTGACAAATTGAAGGAGAAAAACCATATGATCATCTCAATAGATGCAGTGAAAGCTTTCAACAAAATTCAACATCCATTTATGATAAAATCCCTGCAGAAAGTAGGCATACAGGGAACTTACCTCAACATAATAAAGGCCATATATGAAAAACTCACAGCCAACATCGTCCTCAATGGTGAAAAACTGAAACCATTTCCACAAGATCAGGAACAAGACAAGGTTGCCCACTCTCACCATTCTTATTCAACATAGTTTTGGAAGTTTTAGCCACAGCAATCAGAGAAGGAAAAGAAATAAAAGGAATCCAAATCAGGAAAGAAGAAGTAAAGCTGTCACTGTTTGCAGATGACATGATACTATACATAGAGAATCCTAAAGATGCTACCAGAAAACGACTAGAGCTAATCAATTAATTTTGTAAAGTAGCAGGATACGAAATTAATGAACAGAAATCTCTGGCATTCCTATACACTAATGATGAACAATCTGAAAGTGAAATTAAGAAAACACTCCCATTTACCACTGCAACAGAAAGAATAAAATATCTAGGAATAAACCTACCTAAGGAGACAAAAGACCTGTATGCAGAAAATTATAAGACACTGATGAAAGAAATTAAATATGATACAAATAGATGGAGAGATATACCATGTTCTTGGATTGGAAGAATCAACATTGTGAAAATGACTCTACTACCCAAAGCAATCTACAGATTCAATGCAATCCCTATCAAACTACCAATGGCATTTTTCACAGAACTAGAACAAAATGTTTCACAATTTGTATGGAAACACAAAAGACTCCGAATAGCCAAAGCAATCTTGAGAACGAAAAATGGAGCTGGAGGAATCAGGCTCCCTGACTTCAGACTATACTACAAAGCTACAGCAATCAAGACAGTATGGTACTGGCACAAAAACAGAAATATAGATCAATGGAACAGGATAGAAAGCCCAGAGATAAACCCACACACATATGGTCACCTTATCTTTGATAAAGGAGGCAAGAATGTATAGTGGAGAAAAGAAAGCCTCTTCAATAAGTGGTGCTGGGAAAACTGGACAGGTATATGTAAAAGTCTGAAATTAGATCACTCCCTAACAGCAGACAGAAAAATAAACTCAAAATGGATTAAAGACCTAAATGTAAGGCCAGACACTATCAAACTGTTAGAGGAAAACATAGGCAGAACACTCTATGACATAAATCACAGCAAGATCCTTTTTGACCCACCTCCTAGAGAAATGGAAATAAAAACAAAAATAAGCAAATGGGACCAAAGAAAGTTAAAAGCTTTTGCACAGCAAAGGGAACCATAAACAAGACCAAAAGACAGCCCTCAGAATGGGAGAAAATATTTGCAAATGAAGCAACTGACAAAGGATTACAAGCAGCTCATGCAGCTCAATAACAAAAAAACAAACAACCCAATCCAAAAAAGGGCAGAAGACCTAAATAGACATTTCTCCAAAGAAGATATACAGACTGCCAACAAACACATGAAAGAATGCTCAACATCACTAATCATTAGAGAAATGCAAATCAAAACTACAATGAGATATCACCTCACGCCAGTCAGAATGACCATCATCTAAAAATCTAGAAACAATAAATGCTGGAGAGGGTGTGGAGAAAATGGAACACTCTTGCACTGCTGGTGGGAATGTGAATTGGTACAGTCACTATGGAGAACAGTATGGAGGCTCCTTAAAAAACTACAAATAGAACTACCATATGAGCCAGCAATCCCACTACTGGGCATATACCCTGAGAAAACCATAATTCAAAAAGAGACATGTACCACAATGTTCATTGCAGCTCTATTTACAATAGCCAGGATATGGAAGCAACCGAAGTGTCCATCAACAGATGAATGGGTAAAGAAAATGTGGCACATATATACAATGGAATATTACTCAGCCATAAAAAGAAAGGAAATTGAGATATTTGTAGTGAGGTGATTGGACCTAGAGTCTGTCATACAGAGTGAAGTAAGTCACAAAGAGAAAAACAAATACCGTGTGCTAATACATATATATGGAATCTAAGAATGAAAAAAAAAAATGGTCATGAAGAACCTAGGGGAAAATACGGGAATAAAGACACAGACCTACTAGAGAATGGACTTGAGGATATGGGGAGGGGGAAGGGTAAGCTGGGAGAAAGTGAAAGAGGGGCATGGACATATATACACTACCAAACGTAAAACAGATAGCTAGTGGAAGCAGCCGCATAGCACAGGGAGATCAGCTCGGTGCTTTGTGACTGCCTGGAGGGGTGGGATAGGGAGGGTGGGAGGGAGGGAGACGGAAGAGGGAAGAGATATGGGAACATATGTATATGTATAATTGATTCACTTTTTTATAAAGCAGAAACTAACACACCATTGTAAAGCAATTATACTCCAATAAAGATGTTTAAAAAAAATAGTGGAGAATAGAAAATAAGTGGAGAGAAGGGTAGTCTTGTAGGACTGAGCCCTTAACCTGTGGAATATGGTGCTCTCTCTCCTCCAGGCTCTCCACAGGTGGAGAGTATTAATATTGAGCTGAATTGCAGGACACCCAGCTGTGTCAGAGGATTGCTTGATGGTGTGGGGAAACCAACTCCCAACCCCCCCAGCCCCGTACACACTGGAATTTGGGTGGCCAAATCATTGGCAATTGAACCTCACCAAGTGCCCCAATCAGCAGAATGGGAATTTGACAGGACTGTTTCCTAGAAAGACATTCTAGGTGGCCCTTAAAGGACAATGTGGATTTTAAAGGGCAGAACAAAGTCCTCAGGGGAGGACTAAATTTCTCCAGATACTTTGCAACACATAACTCTATATAAAGCAGGTATTCTGTGAAAAGTAACTAGTTTAGCAAGATTCCTCTAAGCGTCACATTAGTACCTGGAGGCCAGCTTAATGTGAATTAAATTGCAATGAATATTTTCAAGCCAGACAAACTGTCTGCAAGATTATTGAGGACCCACAGAGTGCTGTAATGACCCAGAAGCAGAGGCCCAGAGGTACTGGTAAGGAGCTTGTGTAGAGCTGGTCTCTCGGGAAGATTCAGATGCAGGGTTAAAATTTTATGAAGAATTATGATTCTCAGTGATGAATCAAGAAAGCTAAAGCAAAAGTACTCAGCCAGAAATGAAAAAGGGTCTTAAAGACTTGACAACAGTGGCAATTCTGCCTGCCAATGCTGTGGAATAATTTATGAACCACACAGCAATTGAGTGGTTTAACAACAATTACCAGATAATGAAATGCATACTTGCAAATGTTACTACTTCTGCAATAATATAATGATATCAAATTAACAAATTCTACTTTACTCCTATTTCTGAGGGTTTGAGGAGACAATTAAATATGCATGGGTATAACCCCTACTTGTTGAAGGCCCCAATGATTCATAAGGACTTTATGAGTAAGAACCTTCTATATTTGGAAAAATGTAGATTCTACATGACTCAAGGATGGATTGGTCTGGTTTTTATACTTACCTAGTGTGGTAGGAAGAATAATGGCCCCCCAAAGATGTCCAGGTCCAAATCCCCAGGACCTGTAAATATGTTACCTTACGTGGCTAAAGGGACGTTGCAGATTTAATTAAAGACCTTGTGACGGGGAGATTATCTTGGATTATCTCAGTGGGCCCAATGTAATCACAAGAGTCCTTTAGAAGAGAGTCAGAGTCAGAGAAGGAGATGTGATGGTGAGAGAAGCAGAGGTTGGAGTGATTGGAATAAGGGACCAAGAGCCAAGGAATGCAGATGGTTTTAGAAGTTGGAAAAAGGAAAGGAAATGGATTTTCCCCTAGAGTCTCAAGTAGGAACTCGATTCTTGCCAACTTCTTGATTTCATCCCAGTGAAACCCATTCTGGACTTTTGACCTCTAGAATTTACTAAAATAAATGTTTTAAGACACTAAAGCTGTGGTAATTTGTTACAGCAGCAATAGAAAACTAAGACACCTAATATCTTTCATTATTGTTTTCTTCATTTCTTTGCCTCATAAATTCAGAACCCAATAAGCCAAGTCCAATATTGAAGGAAAACTCAACAAAGCCAATTTAACAACGAATGAGAAAGGTATCACATATATCCAAATAAAAGCAAGAGAAATATGGGATAATACTGTAAGCTTTATGCCATATTAGCCTAGAAACATCTTTTGTTAGTTGGTAATTCAATTTATTTAAATATTTTCAATGTCTCTTACAGATTATATTAAATCTAACTCAGCCCCCTAGCAAGGCTCTCTTCACAGAAATCTCTTCCACATATTTCATGGAAATCTGAATATTTTAAAGGCAATAAATTTTAAATGTTAGGTTTTCAAAAACTTATATTTAGATGTTGTGATAGATCCTTTTGGGGATTCTCCTCTAATTTCCCTGATAATTTCCACCTCTTTGGGAACTGCCCCTGATCCACAGGGCCTAAATTTAATCCTCCCTTCTAGCCAATGTGAATTGGAACAAGGAAGGGCCAAGAGGAACTCCTGGCCCAAGCTAGGCCAATTATTTCCCCTGGGAATCTAGAATTTGAACTATGAGATTCAGAATCTGGGAATTGGAAACAGTTCCTTTAATGTCAAAAATGTAGAGAGAATGTCTCTGAGTTCCACAGCTGAACGTTAAGCCTCCCTAGGCCTTGTTGTTAAACTCGTCCTTGGATTCTGTAAGATACACGTGGCAAAACGATTGGTGTAAATGGCAGCAATTCTCACCCCTCTCTGGACCCACCCTCTTCCCAGTGTGATTTGTAGTTCCTCCAGTGATGGAATATGTTTCCCTATCCTTTGAATCTGGGATGACCTTCTGACCTGCACTGAACAATGGGATGTGGTCAAAATGATGTACAAGTTTCCACACTTCTTCTGTCTGTCTCTCTCTCCCTCTGTCTCTTTTTCCTGTTCTCTGCTTCCTATGGGAACAAGTTCAACAAGTTCAGTGTAGTCTTTAGGATAATCAGAGACATGCTACCCACTCACTGCTTTAGTCCCAGTGAAGAACCAGTCAATCACCAGACATGTGAGTGAGGCATTGAGGCTATTCCGATCCTGCCAGCCCCTATGTGACCTGGCAGCCGATCACAAGTTTCTGAGCAAACCTAGCCAAGATCAGCCAAGCCTGGCCCAGATCAGTAGACACGTCCATCTGACTCATAGGTGCACAAGCAATAATACTTTCATGTTTTAAGTCAGAGTTTAGAGTAACTTTTCATGAAGTAATGTCTAATAGATATATCCTAATTTGTTTTGGTTTGGTTTGGTTTTTTTGCCTGTTCTCTTATTTATTTTAAGAAATATTCACTGAGTGTCTAATAAATACCAGATAAGTTCTTATGCTAAGAATATGAGATTACTGTGCTATTACTGTAAAACAAAGTCCCCACTCTCATTAAGCTAGCACTCTAGTGAGCATTGCGTGGGAGGTGAGGAGATGGACAATAAACAAGTCAGAGAGTAAAAATACAGCATAGCAAATGGAAAAGAATAAAGCAGGATTAGGAAAACAGGGAGTGTGGTATAAGGAGAAGAAACTGGTATCTTATAAAGAATGCAGAGGGAAGGCATCACTCCAAGATGACATTTGAGCAGAGACCTGGGTATAGTGAGTAAGTAAGCCATGCAAATATCTGGGGGAAAAAAGCACTTCAGGTAGAGGGAACAGCAAATGCAAAGGCCCTGAGGAGGAGAGAGAAACAGGAGATTTGTGTTTCTGGAGCAGTGAGGTGAGGGAGAGAGGAGCCAGAGGAGAGGTCGGTGTGGTGGCTAAGGGTGAGGCCTTGGGAAGCTTGAGTGTAATGATAGGGACTTCGGCTTTTACTCTGAGCAAGACAGAAAACAATAAAGAGCTCTGATCCCAGTAGTTAAGTGAAAGGAATCACATTTTAGAATGTTCACCCTGACTACAGTGTGAATAAACCTTAGAGGGCTAAGGAGGGAGCCAGCTGCCTGATAACTAGAGGGACAGGCAATGGAAATGGGGGGAAAGAGGAAGATTTAGTGAAATCAGGACTTTGTTTTTGGACATGCTAAGTTCAATCGTGTTTTTAGATAGCCTTAAGGATAACATCAATTAGATAGTTGGCTGTATGAATATGGAGCTGCAGTCAGAGACATGAATTTAGGAGTCACTTGAGTATAGTTGGACTTGAAAGACTGTGAGTCTGAGAGAAATCCTTCAGGGAGCATAGATAGAAAGGAGAAGCAGCCCTGGGGCTACCCAGTGATTATATCCAGGAAGATAGGAACAGCCAGCAAAAGCTGAGAAGGGAGGCCAGCCAGGTACAAAGAGAACCAAGTGGGGTTTCTGCCAATAAGTTCCTTTCTTTCCTCTTCAACCTATAGCTTAAGCTGGCTTCTGTTTTTGTTTTTGTTTTTGCTGTACGTGGGCCTCTCACTGTTGTGGCCTCTCCCGTTGCGGAGCACAGGCTCTGGACGTGCAGGCTCAGCGGCCATGGCTCACGGGCCCAGCCACCCCGCGGCGTGTGGGATCTTCCCAGACCGGGGCACGAACCCGTGTCCCCTGCATCGGCAGGCGGACTCTCAACTACTGCGCCACCAGGGAAGCCCCTGGCTTCTGTTTTTTATGTAATGGGGTAATATACGGAGATTTTAAATGGAGGTTTTCCTTTCTGAAAATTATCTCTGTTGCCCCTCAGCTCTCCATGCACTGGATACAGGGCATTCAGGGCTGCACGGGGAGGGTAGAAACAGAGAAAAAGGCTTCCACTGACTTGCTGATTTTTTTTAAGTCGTGGCAGGCATAAAACTAAAGCATTTTTTTATTTGTGAAAGCTAAGAGTATGAGAGAGAAGTGGTTTTGTTTTGATTTCTAAAAGGGCTGAGTGGAAGAGTGAGCCAGAGCCTGGGGTAGAGCACAGAGCCGGATTAACTGCAGTTTCTTGCCCCACAGGAGGGAGATCAGATCACTTCCTGGGCAGCAGGGAAGCTGGAGAGAGAAATCAGGAGCGTCTAGATGCTTGTGAGAAGCCTTTCCGGCCTGCTGTTCGACTGCATCTCTACCCGTACCCCTCAACCAGTGTGGAAAGCCCTGCTGGGCGCAGGGCAGACCAAGACCCCAAGCAGGTTTGAAAATCCTCTGCTAAAGGGCTTCACTCCCCACTTCCCATCCTGAGTGCTAAGGGGACTAACTCACAATGCATCTCACACTAATTCAGGAGAGTGACAACCGAGTGGTTCTGAATATTTAGGCAGAGAGAGCCTGGACTAGTAGACACCTCCCATGGCCCCCTCTGAATTCTGCAAAGCCAGCACCAGGCACAGATAAGATTCAAATATTTTCTCATGCCCCAAGAGGGAATGTAGAAGGCGGCGGCAAGTTGAATGCCTGCAGTCCTTCCAAGGAGCCGCCAAGGCCATGGGCAAGGTCCCAAAGGTCTGGGGTGGAAAGCTCAAAAGCCTGGGCCAGATGGAAGCCTCAGCTGAGGCTCAGAGAAGCAGCAGTGGCAGTGAGAACCACAGGAGGCCACTGTGCATCGACCCTGTGGGTTACAGAGAAATTCAGTTATAGCTGAGCTGTGGCGATAAATTTTAAAGTGGTTACACTTAGAGTGGAAATATCTCTGCTTAATCTAGACATCAGACTTATAGTTGAACATGCTGCACTGCTTAGGCAACAATTCTGTAAATTCTATGGAAAATATTTTGGTGACAGTTTTGTCACTAGTAATAGGGGCAGTCCCCAACTGGTGGTTTGAAATTTATTCTACCATATAAATGGTGTTATAGATAGTGGTTAGTTTCACATATTAGCTCACTACGCGTAGGTAATCCATCATATAATTGAGTTATGACAGTCTAGTTGGTGCCAGAGTAGCACAGTGAAAAGAGTGTTTGAAATCCCTAGCACCACCTACTCACAGTGGATCCTTAGCTCATACTTAGCTTTTCTGGGTCTCAGTTTCCTTATATGTAAAATGAGGGTAAGAATATCTTTCCTTGTAGGTTTGTTGTAAGAATTAGTAACAATTTCCACAAGACACCCAAATCTTCAGTGTAACAGGTCTTGGCTAGGGGGTTAGAAAAAAACAATCTGATTACACAAATCTACTCTAAGCTATGGATGGCTCATGTTCCCTTAATCCTCACAGAAATATTTGTACTTTGAAGTGAGGAAGATTTCTAATCTAATTAAATATCTAAATAAAGGGATTTTCAGTCATTCTTTTGATAACAAAATCAACTAAAATTTCCAGTACTATGAGGAAAAATAGTTTGAAATGGGATGATTATCCTTTAAGCAAGGTGGATCTGCCTGTCCAAGCCAGCTGAGTGTCCTCTCTCTTAGGATTAGTTTGGGCTGCATATACTAGAAAATCCCTAAAATGCTTAAACGAGATAGACCTTAATCTGTCTTACACATATAAAAGGAATCTGGAAGTTAGCAATCCAGGACTAGTATAGTTACTTCACAAAATCATCAAAGTCCACAATTCATCTGTCATCCTTGAGAGTGGTTCTTGTCCTCACGGCCCAATATAACTGATATAGCACCAGCCATCACATCTACATTCTGGGAAGCATGATGAAAGACTGGGCAAAAAACCCAAACAAACCAAAAACCCCCCAAACCCAAAACAAAACCAAAAACTTCCTGGAAGCACCACATAATAATTTCACTCACATTTATTAGCTAAAATATAGTCACATGACCATATCTAGCTGCAAGGAAGGCTGAGAAACATCCTCTAACTGAGTCTTGCCTCCCAAATAAATTTAGGGTTCTATTACTAAGAAAGAAAGGAAGAATAGATGTTAAAAATAAGCAGCCAGCAGTCTTTGCCACAGCACTAACGAGCCAGTTACTTAGCACTTGCCTCTCAGTTGCAATTTTTCCCTTTTGTACGCTGCTTTGTGATGCTGGGGATGGGACTTTGCAAACTATGTTCTGCTTTGCCAGGGGATTCTGCAGGGAGACTAGAAAAACTGAGGAGGAAGGATGCTGTTCCTGTGCATGTTACTCAGCTTTGCTTCTTCCCCCCCGGCACTGGCAGTTCTTTCCAGGAGCAGCAGTTGATACCAGTTTGCAGTTTTTTTCAGCACTCATAGACCAGCCTCACTTCTCCTCACTTCAGACGTACCAACACCAGGCCAGCTGTCATCCCTGCTGTGGACTGAATTGTGTGCCTTCAAAAATCATAGGTTGAAAAAAAAAAAAATCATAGGTTGATGCCATAACCCCTAATGTGACTGTATTTGGAGTTTGGGTTTTTAGGAGATAATTCAGGTTAAATGCGGTCATAAAGGTGGGGCCTTAATTTGAATCTCTCTCTCTCTCTCCAGTAGCACCCACCCCAGAAAAGGCCATGGAGCACATGGCAAGAAGGTGGCTATCTGCAAGCCAGGAAGAGAGCTCTCATCAGAAACCGACCATGCTGTCCCCTTGATCTTGAACTCCTGCCTGCCAAACATCATGTTCAAGTCATTGGTAGTTTTTCACGACAGCCTGAGCGGACTAACAACTCCCTCCTCAGAGGTCTGAGTTTTCAATCCCACAGGCCCCCTTCTCCCACCCCTTCCTTTAGCTCCTCCAGACTCAGGAGCAGTAGCTGTTTTCACCAGTTGCAAATTTTTGATAATTTATGTTCTATTTTTACCTTTTCAGCTCTTCAATATCTAGTCAATTCTTCATACTAAGGTTTTTTTTTTTTTTTGCGGTATGTGGGCCTCTCACTGTTGTGGCCTCTCCCGTTGAGGAGCACAGGCTCCGGACGCGCAGGCTCAGCAGCCATGGCTCACGGGCCCAGCCGCTCCGCGGCATGTGGGATCTTCCCAGACCGGGGCACGAACCCGCGTCCCCTGCATCGGCAGGCAGACTCTCAACCACTGTGCCACCAGGGAAGCCCCATACTAAGGTTTTTTGTTTGGTTGGTTGGTTTTGGTTTTTTTGTTCTGTTTCTGTTAAAATAAGTGGTGGTGGTTTCTGACTGTTGACCAGACCTTGACTGGTACAATACAAACAGCTCTGGGATACTCCCACTTGTGGCTACAGACACTTTAACAGAAGTGTCCACTGGTAGCACATTTCCTACCTTTCCTCTACCCCCAAACACTCTACCAAACTCTACCTGCCTCTTCATACTTCTGCTCATTCCTGGTCGCCATTTTCACCTCCCAATGATCCTGTACCTAGATTCTTCCTCCTTCTTCACCCAGCTGTATGATGTACCTGGGTTTTTGTTCCCTTCTCCACAGAACACAAATTCTCACATCCTTGCCTTAGAATTGGGCTGCACTGCTTCCCTAAATCTGGGCCCAGCATTCTGCGGTTTTCTGGATGGGATCATAATCTAAAACCAACTCCCTTAATCAAGCTATTAGTTTTTCAAAGTTTTAGGACTTTCACTTTTATAGCCTACAAGTTCTCGAAACAGTTCCAGTTTGTTCTCCTGATGGCAGCCAAGGGAATTCCACAGAGTAGGTGGGGCACTTATGTGAGAAAAATAATTACTTTGTTAGTGAGGCAGGCATTTTAGGCTGGGGGCAACCTGAAAAAACTTTGTACTTAGCTGTGCATTTAAAGAATAAATAAATTTCCAAGCAGGACCTCATCTTCACACATTTTCGGGTTGCTTTTGCATACTCAAGATTTGTTCATCTTTTTAATGCTATATTTGAGTTGTTTATGTGTTTTCATTTATTAGATGCACTGGAACAATAAAAACTTTTTGGAGAGTTTCTCTTTCCTTTCACAGCAGTATTCTTCTTTCTATCATCTCTGTTTCTCTCCTTAAGCTATCTGGTTTAGTTTAATAGACTTTCCTTTACCTATCACCATAAATCCCACAATCACTAAAAAATGCTAGGGAACAAATATGAAGCACTCTCTTAAAGTGCCCCCTTATCAAGTTATCTTGTAGAAGATAATAACATTTTTAGGCCTATTCATGTCAAGAATCTTGTTTGCCTGAAGAATACTTCTTATAAACATGTTTTGATAGCCTTAGGCATGGGTGAGGAGGGAGGCTGGAGAACCATTCACTGATATAAATTCCCTTGCTTTCTCTGTGACTAAAGAAAATGAAAATCCTCACCTATGTTCTCATATGAAAAGCTAAGTTGCAGTAAGCAGACATTTTCAAAATACCTAGGAAGCCTCAGGACAAATAATGATCACATTGATTCAACACAGTGATCATTGCAGCCTCTGCCAGTTTCTGTGTTTCCATGCTCCTCGGGAAACCTGGCATTTACACCCATGGGGGCAGTACTTTTTTAAACCAAAGAACAAAACATACTATCAAACCAGTATAAATTTCCTCATATACACATCTGAGGACAAGAGGGAAATAACAATAGACAGGCTGTCCCAGGAAATCGTAGTATGGCTGCTCTATCAACACCAGATGTTCAGAACATACCAGCCAAACCAACAGAGAATTTGTAGAAGCTTTGTCCTGTTTTAAATGCACAAGTGTTGGCACACTTCTATAAGGGGCTAGAGAGCAAATATCTTAGCCTTTGTGGGCCACATGGTCTCTCTTTCAACTACTGAACTCAGTTGTTGTACCATAAAACCAGTCATAGACAGTGTGTAAATAAACCAGCCTGACTGTGGTCCATACAGCATTTTTTTTTTTTTTTTTTTTTTTACAAAAGAGGCAGAGGGCCGTTTTGGCCCATGGATCATAGTTTGCCAACCCCTGTTCCAGGGTGTCCGGCGATACTCTTTTCTATAAAAAGAAACACGTCACCAAAAAAACTCTACTCTGCTTCCCTAGTATTCCACATAATAACCTACACACTATACCTGTAAAAACATATACAAAAATGTTGTCCTTTTTCTTTCAGCTTCCGGAAGTGAGGCAATGAACTTTTACTCCCATAGAAAAAGGCATTTAGTGCCATCCTGTCATTTCCTGTTTGCTAGGGCTGTATATCAAGGCAAGACATTGTAACTATCAGAATCATTTATGAGCAAGGCCTGGGTTCTAACTTAACCTCTTCCAAAAGGATAAGTGTAAGTACATTCCAGGCCATTACAAACGAAATAACCCAGCTAGGACAGGTGAAGGCTAATGCCTTTAATGGTACTCTGGAAAATCAATCAGCCAAGACAAACAGAGAAGCCTGTCAGCGATATGTTGACGAACTGGTGGGTGGTGTATTAGAAAGAAAGGAAGTGGGTGAGGGGAATATGGGATGATATATATATGGGGAATGTGGGTGAGAGCAATAGAGGATGAAATTCCTTCCAGACCCTTGAGGCAAAGGTTCAAGTTCAGGGTTGAGGTTAATGGCGTTCATGGAAAAAGAGGCTTCATCTACTAGAGTCTAATGATCCAGTTCTTATGGGATTCTTCTTCTTTTTTTTTTTTTCATTGTTTTTGATAAATCACCAAAGTTTTAAAAACCCAACCTTAAAAGAATTGTGCTTGAAGTCCTCAGAGTGGGGGAAAAAATATTAATAGCTAATATTTGAGTGTTTAACTGTGTTCCAGGTTTATATATTACCATATGTATTTATTATTATTATACCCAATTTATAGATGAGGAAACAGGCTCAAAATGGTTCAGCAAATGCCCAAAGACACATAAATATTAAGAGGCAGGGCCAGGGTTTGTAAGTGGGTCTGACTTGGAAGCCCACATTCTCAACTTTTACATTATACTAAGCTATTTTCTCTCCTCACTTCTTGTTGATAGTTAAATCTTCAGGTCATAAAGGATTTTGAAAGTAATTTTTGAATAGATGGTAAGTCTCATGTTTCAAAGACACCCAAGATCAAATTTTCCTCCCACTGAGTGGCTTGAAGTTCTCTTACTGAGAAGATGATGTATTAAATTTGGAAATTTTTACCCTGGGTCAGAAAAAGAAAAGAAAGGAAAGAAATGGTAAGAGCAAGAGTTTAGTAAGTTTAATATTTAGTTAATTTTTATTAAAATTTTATTTAATTAATATGTTTCTGTGAAGGTTTGGACAAAATATTTTAGGGCCAGCACATTGATGAAATTAGAAAATGCCAGTTTACATAAGGTGCATGATGTTGGAGAAGAAATTTCACTCAGATGCAAATAATGAACAATCTAAAAAGTAAATATGTGTGTGTGTATATATATGTATTTACAAATTTTTAAAGAGCATTCCCATCATTATACCCAGCTAGTCTCTTGAAGGAGCATTCATCTTCTTAATCAGGCATTATTCCTTCCTTTCTGCTACCTAATGCACCTTGCAAATTTAAGAAATTCTGCCATTAATATGGAAGTTATATCACCTCATTCTTTGAGGTGGTTTTCATCTCTGACGGATATGTCCTGCTTCTTCCTTTTTATCATAGAATTTGACATATTTATGTAACACTAAACCTGAAGTCCACTAGTTTTTTCCCTGATTTGGGCTTTATTACTTTATCCTGTGGGTTTGGTCAGTGGACGCTCCCCTTTTCTTTCTACCCTCCCTCCCTCTCACTACGACATTACAAAGCTTGAGAGCAGGGAGAGGAGAGCCTCAGGAAGATGGTTTCTTACATACGAGTTACAACATGTAGGCTTTGTTATTTATTTATTTATTTATTTAAATACTTTTTTTGGCTGAAGAAAGTCAAATAAAGGAAGTCTGAGGAAAAACATCTCCCTCTGGGACCTCAGCTTCAGCTGTTTCTCCTTGTTTTAATGAAATCATTTTTGATTCTGAATTTTGTGCCTCCAGAAAACCTTCCAGAACCAAGCTGATTTTGAAATGTTAGGCATATTCCAGGACCCAAGACCCCAAGGAGTTAAACCGTCTGCCGATTATTCAGACCACCCACCTGTAGTAGATGCATGGTCTCTCCAAACTCCACCAAAATGCAAAAGCCTGCCTCTGACTATCTCTCCAAATAGTGCCCAGGAGGTTTGCTCCTCCTTAGAACTGCTGAGCTACACAGGAATTTTATTCCTCTGGCCCAGCGTCCCTCGCAGGTGGAGGGAAAGGGAAATTAAGACACAAATTCCATTGCTAGTGAATAAATGTTGGACCTAGGAGACTAGTTTATCTAAAACTGGGGAAGGAAATTTTAGGCTTCACATACTTATGCATTGTGCTTCCATTCAAATGTTTCTTCTCCTTTTTTTTCAACACATAGGTTCCCATGAAAAGCATTCCTTTTTCAGTAGCATAATCAAATATGAAATAAGAAACTTCCCATGTTGAAATTACTTTCAGATCTGCTTTATGGGTCATGCAAGCAACACACTCATATTACTTCATATTCAAACCCATTTTTTTTGGCCCATTTTTTAAATAAAAACTTGATGCCCCATCTTATTCACTAAATGACTTCTGGCTGTGTCCAAAAGAGCAAATCCACTCTTAAACTTTGGCACTACTGGTGGCATTTAAAAGAATGAAGGCTGTGAAAATGTAGTAGGCAGAGTTCTAAGAATGGTCCCTAGAAAGCCTCACCTTTGTATAATTTCCTCCCCTGTGAATATGATGGGATATCACTCCTGTGATTATGTCACATTGCATGGCAAAAGGGCTTTTGCAGATGTAATTGTGTGACCTTAAAATAGAGATCACTTGGTGGACTAGGTCTAATTACATGATGCCTTTAAAGGCAGAGAATTTTCTCTGGCTGGTGACAGAAGAGGAAGTTAGAGAGGTTCCCAGCATAAGAGCGACTGGACATACCATCGCTCATGTGGAAATGGAGGGGCCACGTGATGAAGAATGGGTGCAGCCTCTAGAATATGAGAGTGGCCCCCAGCTGGCAGCCAGCAATGAACTAGATTCTCCAACAGCCCAAATGGCTTAGAAGCAGATTCTTCCCCCACAGCCTCCAGATAAGAACCCAGCCAACCCACAGGACTTCTAACCTACAAAACAGTGAGCTAATAAAATGGTGTTGTTTTTAGGTCACTAAGTTTGTGGTAATTTATTTTGCAACAGGAGAAAACTAACATAGAAGGGGATGAAGGGGATCTTGAATGGGATGAAGAGCCCCAAAGGCATTCAGAGTTATAACGGAATCCCTGGAACAAGCATCCTTCTTACAAGAAGAGGAGACGCCTATAGCTGGGAATAATGTTTGGGCAGATGTATAAGTTCTGAGGTCATTCTTAATACGTTATTTTATAGCCTTGTTCATCTGCTGTTTTGGAATCTGCTCCTCGGAATCCACTCCTCCACTCCAAACCCACCCCAGGAGGAGGACAAAGAGACTGGTGAGCCTCCCTGACCCGGCCAGCATCACACAGTGGCAGCACATTGGGTGCATTTGTCCCTTCCTGTCCCATGAGTGTCCCTCCACCTTTCAGGAAGTGAGGGCTATGAGACTGCACTCTCTTGGATACCTGCTCTTGCCACACCATTAGTCAGTGCTGACTGGCTCCCTCAGCCCCACTAAACATGCTGCCCAACCACCTGTCAATGGACCCATTTTTTCTCCTCTGCCCAAAGAGGAGGAAAGGAGGGTGGTACAGAGAGGTCCTTACTAGACAACTGGCAGGTACTCCCAGGGGACGCTGAGATTTACAACCACGGTTCCAAACAGAAAAACAGCAGAAGGAGCCAAAAAGTAGGAGTTAGCAAAATAAACAACTATAGGAGATGTTGGGAGAAAAGTAAATATATAGACTGGTCCAACTTCATTTTGTTGGGAAGAATCATACTGGCTTGGGACTTCCCTGGTAGTCCAGTGGTAAAGAATCTGCCTTACAATGCAGGGGACGCTGGTTTGATCCCTGGTCAGGGAACTAAGATCCCACATGCCATGGGGCAACTAAGCCCACGTGCTACAACTACTGATCTCACGTGCCTCGACTAGAGACCCTGCGTGCTGCAAACTACAGAGTCCATGCATCACAACTAGAGAAAGAAAACCCACACGCCACAATTAGAGAGAAGCCCACGCCCCTCAATGAAAGGTTCCACATGTCGCGGCTAAGACCTGACACAGCCAAAAGTAAAAAAATAAACTAAAAATAAATAAATAAAAAAATACTGGCTTGAGTCACTCTAAGAAACTATATGCATACCTACTGGATCTGGCACTTTGATCCCATTTACTACTTTGAAATCTCATCCATTTGGATGTCAGTCTTTTCAGCCTGCGTTGATTTCCTTGCAGTGCTGTCGCTCTCCTAACTTTTTTTTTTTAACATCTTTACTGGAGTATAATTGCTTTACAATGGTGTGTTAGTTTCTGCTTTATAACAAAGTGAATCAGTTATACATATACATATGTTCCCATATCTCTTCCCTCTTGCATCTCCCTCCCTCCCACCCTCCCTATCCCACCCCTCCAGGCGGTCACAAAGCACCGAGTTGATCTCCCTGTGCTATGTGGCTGCTTCCCACTAGCTATCTACCTTACGTTTGGTAGTGTATATATGTCCATTCCTCTCTCTTGCCTTGTCACAGCTTACCCTTCCCCCTCCCCATATCCTTAAGTCCATTCTCTAGTAGGTCTGTGTCTTTATTCCTGTCTTACCCCTAGGTTCTTCATGACGTTTTTTTTTCTTGAATTCCATATATATGTGTTAGCATATGGTATTTGTCTTTCTCTTTCTGACTTACTTCACTCTGTATGACAAGCTCTAGGTCCATCCACCTCACTACAAATAACTCAATTTCGTTTCTTTTTATGGCTGAGTAATATTCCATTGTATATATGTGCCACATCTTCTTTATCCATTCGTCTGTCGATGGACACTTAGGTTGCTTCCATATCCTGGCTATTGTAAATAGAGCTGCAATGAACATTGTGGTACATGACTCTTTTTGAATTACTGTTTTCTCAGGGTATATGCCCAGTAGTGGGATTGCTGGCTCATATGGTAGTTCTATTTTTAGATTTTTAAGGAGCCTCCGTACTGTTCTTCATAGTGGCTGTACCAATTTACATTCCCACCAACACTGCAAGAGTGTTCCCTTTTCTCCACACCCTCTCCAGCATTCACTGTTTCTAGATTTTTTGATGATGGCCATTCTGACCGGTATGAGATGATATCTCATTGTAGTTTTCAGTTGCTTTTCTCTAATGATTAATGATGTTGAGCATTCTTTCATGTGTCTGTCGGCAATCTGTAAATCTTCTTTGGAGAAATGTCTATTTAGGTCTTCTGCCCTTTTTTGGATTGGGTTGGTTTTTTTTTGAATGTTGAGCTGCATGAGCTGCTTGTAAATGTTGGAGATTAATCCTTTGCCAATTGCTTCATTTGCAAATATTTTCTCCCATTCTGAGGGTTGTCTTTTCGTCTTGTTTATGGTTTCCTTTGCTATGCAAAAGCTTTTAAGTTTCATTAGGTCCCATTTGTTTATTTTTGTTTTTATTTCCCTAGGAGGTGGATCAAAAGAGATCTTGCTGTGATTTATGTCATGGAGTGTTCTGCCTATGTTTTCCTCTAAGAGTTTAATAGTGTCTGGCCTTACATTTAGGTCTTTAATTCCTTTTGAGTTTATTTTTGTGTATGGTGTTAGGGAGTGTTCTAATTTCATTCATTATATGTAGCTGCCCAGTTTTCCCAGCACCACTTATTGAAGAGACTGTCTTTTCTCCACTGTATATTCTTGCCTCCTTTATCAAAGCTAAGGTGACCATATGTGTGTGGGTTTATCTCTGGGCTTTCTATCCTGTTCCATTGATCAGTATTTCTGTTTTTGTGCCAGTACCATACTGTCTTGATTACTGTAGCTTTGTAGAATAGTCTGAAGTCAGGGAGCCTGATTCCTCCAGCTCCATTTTTCTTTCTCAAGATTGCTTTGGCTATTCGGGGTCTTTTGTGTTTCCATACAAATTGTGAAATTTTTTGTTCTAATTCTGTGAAAAATGCCATTGGTAGTTTGATAGGGATTGCATTGAATCTGTAGATTGCTTTGGGTAGTAGAGTCATTTTCACAATGTTGATTCTTACAATCCAAGAACATGGTATATCTCTCCATCTATTTGTACCATTTTAATTTCTTTCATCAGTGTCTTATAATTTTCTGCATACAGGTCTTTGTCTCCTTAGGTAGGTTTATTCCTAGATATTTTATTCTTTCTGTTGCAGTGGTAAATGGGAGTGTTTTCTTAATTTCACTTTCAGATTTTTCATCATTAGTGTATAGGAATGCAAGAGATTTTGTGCATTAATTTTGTATCCTGCTACTTTACCAAATTCATTGATTAGCTCTAGTAGTTTTCTGGTAGCATCTTTAGGATTCTCGATGCATAGTATCATGTCATCTGCAAACAGTGACAGCTTTACTTCTTCTTTCCTGATTTGGATTCCTTTTATTTCTTTTCCTTCTCTGATTGCTGTGGCTAAAACTCCCAAAACTATGTTGAATAATAGTGGTGAGAGTGAGCAACCTTGTCTTGTTCCTGATTGTAGAGGAAATGCTTTCAGTTTTTCACCATTGAGGATGATGTTGGCTGTGGGTTTGTCATATATGGCCTTTATTATGTTGAGGAAAGTTCCCTCTATGCCTACTTTCTGGAGGGCTTTTATCATAAATGGGTGTTGAATTTTGTCGAAAGCTTTCTCTGCATCTATTGAGATGATCATATGGTTTTTCTCCTTCAGTTTGTTAATATGGTGTATTACATTGATTGATTTGCATATATGGAAGAATCCTTGATTCCTGGGATAAACCCCACTTGATCATGGTGTATGATCCTTTTAATGTGCTGTTGGATTCTGTTTGCTAGTATTTTGTTGAGGATTTTTGCATCTATATTCATCAGTGATATTGGCCTGTAGTTTTCTTTCTTTGTGACATCCTTGTCTGGTTTTGGTATCAGGATGATGGTGGCCTTGTAGAATGAGTTTGGGAATGTTCCTCCCTCTGCTATATTTTGGAAGAGTTTGAGAAGGATAGGTGTTAGCTCTTCTCTAAATGTTTGATAGAACTTGCCTGTGAAGCCATCTGGTCCTGGGCTTTTGTTTGTTGGAAGATTTTTAATCACAGTTTCAATTTCAGTGCTTGTGATTGGTCTGTTCATATTTTCTATTTCTTCCTCGTTCAGTCTCAGAAGGTTGTGCATTTTTAAGAATTTGTCCATTTCTTCCAGGTTGTCCATTTTATGGCATAGAGTTGCTTATAGTAATCTCTCATGATCCTTTGTATTTCTGCAGTGTCAGTTGTTACTTCTCCTTTTTCATTTCTAATTCTATTGATTTGAGTCTTCTCCCTTTTTTTCTTGATGAGTCTGGCTAATGGTTTATCAATTTTGTTTATCTTCTCAAAGAACCAGCTTTTAGTTTTATTGATCTTTGCTATCGTTTCCTTCATTTCTTTTTCATTTATTTCTGATCTGATCTTTATGATTTCTTTCCTCCTGCTAACTTTGAGGTTTTTTTGTTCTTCTTTCTCTAATTGCTTTAGGTATAATGTTAGGTTGTTTATTTGAGATGCTTCTTGTTTCTTGAGGTAGGATTGTATTGCTGAAAACTTCTCTCTTAGAAGTGCTTTTGCTGCATCCCATAGGTATTGGGTCATCGTATTTTCATTGTCATTTGTTTCTAGGTATTTTTTGATTTCCTCTTTGATTTCTTCAGTGATCACTTGGTTATTAAGTAGTGTATTGTTTAGCCTCCATGTGTTTGTATTTTTTACAGATTTTTTCCTGTAATTGATATCTAGTCTCATAGCATTGTGGTCGGAATAGATACTTGATACAATTTCAATTTTCTTAAATCTACCAGGTCTTGAACTGTGACCCAAGATATCATCTCTCCTTCTCGTAACTTCCTGAAACTTCTCCCTTAGCTTTCCTGACACCAGCCTCTCCTGCTTTTCCTACTATATCTCTGGTTTCTTCTTCTTCTCCTTCTCTCTTTAAAATTATGTGCCTCCACTCACCCTTAAAATTGGTGTGTCCCAATGACCCATCCTTGACCAGCTTCTCAGTCTCTCCATTCATCCTAGGTTATTTCATTCTTTCCTATGGCTTGGTTTCAACACCCACATAAGCTGATGATTTCTAAATGTCTATCTCTATTCCACTCCTATGTCTTGAGCTCTAGAGACACAGGATGTACATACAAGTATCTCCTGGACACTGCAATTTGGATGTTCCATGGGTACCTCTAACTCAACATGCCTGTTCCCCAAATCATTTTCTTCCTCCTCGATCACTTATATGGTTTAATAATAACATCATGCATCAAATGTTAACCATAAATCTACCTATTGTAGATGTCAAATTCTCATTCTCATGCCCTGATACCCAAGTTACTTAGGTTAATAATAAATAGTTAACATTTAATGAGGAACAGTCAACCAATTAGTCCTTAGCTTTAAGCAAAAGAAAATAAAGATAGCGAGAAAAGGAAAGACCAGTTTCAGGACATCATTAGTTGGTAGGGATGTAAGTGAATAGTGTTTCCTTGATCAAGCCTGTATACAGAAACAGAGTTTTAATGGGAAAACCTGCATTAGATGAGGCACAGTGTGGTATTGACAGGATAATCCTCTTCTAAAAATTATCTCAACCTAGTCATAGGAGCTCATGCTTCTCCCTTAACTACAAAAGCTTAGTCCTTTGATGATTCAAAGCCAGGATCCTGGCAGTTTTCTTACTTGAATGAGTAACTCCCCAATAGCTTTAGCTTCCTAGTGAGGGGCTGGCATTTTCTGGAACAAACAGCCCGTAGAGAGTGCTTCCTCCACTGCTTCAGATCCACTTGTGCTTATTTCTATCTTTCACACAAGCCAGGAAGATAATTTTCACATACCTCTCGTTACTATTCCATTTAATTACAATATAATCCTACATATGCAAACGTGAAAACAGCAATCATATTTTATTCCAAGTTCTAATTGCATGTAGCAATCATGTGCTTTCACTAAATTATTTCCATCAAGCATACATAGCGCCACAATTTCCAGCATGCCAAAAGACCCACCTGCAGCCTCCCACCCCCCTCAGAAAAGCCAGTTCAGGTTTCATACACTTGCTTTGCAGTTTCATACAGTGGTCCTCCCCCATAAACACACACACACACAGACATACACATACACACACACACTTCTACATCCCAAATCTGTGTCAGTTCAGCTCCTCTGTTGTGCTTTCCTTACCCACCAGCATCACAGATTTTGAGATGCTGAGTGTGCTTCCACCTCTCCCCTTCTTTCATTTGTGCATGGGGACATTCTCAGCTGGTCATTCTCCTTAACTATTTCCTGTTCCTCTGACTCTAACATGGTCAATTTCTGTTCCTCACCGGTACAGCCTTTATTCATCTCTTTTCTTCTTCAGTTAACACCTTAAACTAGTCTTATCAGCATCAACCAACAGTTAATCTTTCTTATTTTTTAAACAACAACAAAAATACAGAATAAAAACGGGAAAAAGAATGTTCATTTCCCTGTGCTCATGCTGAAATTCATTTCTCACTCTAGGAATTGTGCATTCTTTGCCTTATTCCCTCTGAGCTCCCTTTCTACATCACATCATTGGAAACAAGCCTAGAAGTTAGTTAAGTCATGTATATAAAAATGAAAACTAGAGAAAGAAAACACGGGATAGTGAGGTGGTGAATTACTAAGGGCTGGTGACAGCAAACGTTTGAATTTTTGCTTCTGCTCTTCAAAGTTTTGTGCTATTGGGGACATTCCAAGCTAGGCCTCAAGCCATTACCAGAACAGTCATTTCAATAGGTTTTTCTTTTACTTTTTTCCAAAGATGTTATCAATCAAGCTTTCCCAAAGGCTCACGGGCTATTCGCAAAGCAAAAGGGAGCCTCAGTGTCTCAGATGCAGGATTACCATCTGCTGCAGGAAGCAGGAACAAAACCAAGAGCATTCGGCCTTGCACTGAGTCTCTATGCTTGAGAAAAAGCTTGAGAGAGCTCTGAGGACTTGAAAACAACCAGCATGACTTCATTTAAAAAAGAAATCCTGGAGCGTTCGAGAAACACGAAGACAAGCTCAGTACTGTGCAGCCAGAGGAGGTCACTCCTCTGGGACTAGTTCGCGGAATTGAGAGAAATGACTTTTGAGAAGTGGCTGTCTGCGTGAGAACAGTCAGGGACTTTCTTTTTTTTTTAGAGCTGAGTTGCATGTTCACTAGTCTTGAATACAGAGGTTGAATATAAAATGAAACAGAAAAAAATAAACATGTTTTCCAACTGTCTCCATGTGAACAGCTGCCTCTGCCTAGCCTGGGTGATGATTCTTGCCCTAAAGTTAGCAGAGAGATGGACTGTGTGTTTGTTGCACTTTTATTGGTGTTGCATTTTAGCCATTTTAGTTGTAAAAGGCTTTGAAGTTTAACAGGAAGGGCAACAAATTGTGGTCAAAGTTCGGGATTATAAACTCACTTCTACTATTCAACAAATGCACAAAGGCACACAGTCTCTCTTAGCCTCAGTTTCCTGATTTATAAAGTTAAAAATAACGATTCTGCTTCGAGGCCGATTCCTTACTGTTATTGAAGCCCTGGTTTAAATGTCACCTCCTCAGAGCGATATCCCATCGCAAGTGTCTCCTCCAACCACATAACCACTTTCTGTCACATCACCTGGCTCCAATTTCTTCCCCAAACTCTGCTTTTTGTTTGTTGCCTGTCTCCTCCAAATAGAATATAAGGACTCTGAGAGCAAGGACATTTGTCTTTGTTGATTCATTCAACACGTATTGCTTAGTGGCTTCTGGGTGCCAGATACTGTTCACTGGGATGGGGATGCAGCAGTCAAGTAATGAGAGAAAGAGCCCATTTTCTGATAGAGAAGTCAGGCCTTGACAAATAAGTAAGAACATGCATTGCGTTCAGTGGTAACAGAGGCTTTGAAGAAGGATAAAGTAGGGTAAAGGAATAAAATGTATCATCAGGGTGGTGCAGTTTATATAGAGTCATCAGGGAAGGCCTCTCTGAGTAGATCACATTTGAAGAGAGACCTGGAGGAACTAAATGAGCAAGACCTGCAGATATCTGGTGTATTCCAGAAAGTGGAGTTCTTAGAGCAGAGGCCCCGCTTGGTTCCAAGAACAGCAAGGGCTGTGTGCCAGGAGCAGTAAGCGAGGGGCACACAGGGAGGAGACAGAAAGGGAGCCCAGCTCATGGCCGAACACGCCATTCATGGTAAGGACTTTTGATTTTAAGTGAGATGCAAAGATGGGCTGGTTTGGGGTGAAGGAGTGACTTTGGTTTTCTGAGGCTCCCTATGCAGCTGCTTGGAGAGCAGATTGAAGAAGGGCTTGACTGGGAGCAATGTGAATGTGGAGGTTCTAGCAATGATCCAGAGAAGAAATAAAGGTGCTTTGAATGGGTGGTACCATGGCAGGTGGTACCAATGGGTGGTAAATGGTGGTAGTGAGAAGGGCTTCAATTCCAGATATATATATTTTAAGGTAGAGGCCACAGGATTTCCTGACAGATTAAATGTGGAGATGGCGGGGATGGAGGAGAAGAGAGAGAAATCAAGAATGTCTCCCAGGTTTCGATCTAAACAACTGGAACTGAGATGGGGAGCTTACTGGAGGAGAAGCTTAACATGAGAAGGAGGGAGGCGAGGCTGAGGAGTTTGGTTTTAGACATACTAATTAATTTTGAGATACCTATTAGTGATCCAAGAGGAAATGTTGAATAAGTTAGATATACTGACTCTGAAGTTCAAGGGAAAGTATAGAGGCTGGAGATATAAATTTGGGCAACATGAGCAAACAGATAAAGTTTAAAACCATCTCTTTCACCCTTGTATCTTTGGTGCCCAACACGATATGGATACTCAATAAGTATTTGTTGACTGAATGAATGAATGGTATGAGGATCAAACAAGATAATGGGTATGAAAGTGTTTTTCAAACTATAAATCCCTCTGCAAAGAAAAGGTCACATGCAGTATTATAGTATGATTACCTTACAAACAGAAAACCTTTGAATGAGCAATAAAGACTTAGCAAAATTACAACTAGAAATCTTGCCTCTAACAGAAACAAACTCCAGATGGCTTCTTTCCTCCTCCCCATTTTGATATCTAAAGTTGATACTGTCTCATACTGTAATTAAGGGCAGTAAAGAACCATAAAAAACTGAATGCTAGTGAAATACAGCAATATTTTTTCCAAATAATGGCTCTTCAAATTGTCAAAAAGATTTTCACAATTTTTCAAGCTGTTTCAGAAGGAGTGTTTCAAAAGGTAACTCTAAAGCTGTGAGTTTTATATGGACTTTCCCACACCAGATCACTCCGTAACTCTAAATTCAATTGTCGTTATTTTTACACTAAATAAAAATAGTCTTGACTTCCTTACATCACAGCCTGATATTTTCATTTTAAAAAAAAAGTTGCTTGGGCTTCCCTGGTGGTGCAGTGGTTGATGCATGGGACACGGGCTCGTGCCCCGGTCCGGGAAGATCCCACATGCCGCGGAGCAGCTGGGCCTGTGAGCCATGGCTGCTGGGCCTGCGCATCCGGAGCCTGTGCTCCGCAATGGGAGAGGCCACAAAGGTGAGAGGCCCGCATATCGCAAAAAAAAAAAAAAAAAAAAAAAAAAAAAGTTGCTAAATGAATCTTTTTGGGCAAAATATTGCTTTGGGGCTTAAGCAACCACCCTAGCAAAATTCTCTGGACTTCTTGAAAAACACATGATAGAAGTTAAAAGTTGCAAGTTATATTTCCTCTATTGCTTATGGAATTATAACAAGGTTAAGGGTTTTCTGTCTATAAAAGCTGAGTGCTGTGATATGAAGACAAAGTTTTTCCTGGAGCAAGAGAGAGGATAGGTAGGTAGATGAATGGATATGTGGATGGGTGAACTTATTTACAAATGAACTTCTTTACAAAACAAAAATAGAGTCACAGATGTAGAAAACAAACTTATGGTTGGGGGGAGGGATAAATTGGGAGATTGGGATTGACATATACATACTACTATATATAAAATAGATAACTAATAAGAACCTACTGCATAGCACAGGGAACTCTACTCAATCCTCTGTAATAACCTATATGAGATAAGAATCTAAAAAAGAGTGGATATATGTATAACTGATTCACCTTGCTGTACAGCAGAAACCAACACAACATTGTAAATCAACTCTACTCCAATACAAATTAATTTTAAAAAATAAAAAAATGAAAGTTGCAAGTTATATTTCCTCTATTGCTTATGGAAATACAACAAGGTTAAGGGTTTTCTACCTATGAAAGCTGAGTGCTGTGATATGAAGACTTAAAGTTTTTCTTGGAGCAAGAGAGAGAATAGGTAGGTAGAGAAATGGATGAATGGATGGGTGGTTGGATGGGTATTGGATGGAGAGCAGTGAGGGTTGAGAGAAACGGAGGCAGGCAAACATGAAAGAGTGAAGAGGAAAATGAGATATTCTGACTTTTGACAAGAGTCCAAAATAATTCAATAGGGTAAAGATAGCCTTTTTAACAACTGACTGGTACAACCGATATCCCTATTGGAAAAACTAAACGTTAATGCTTACCTCACATGATACACAAAAATTAACTTGAAATCGATCATAGATGTAAGTGTACTAACTAAATCTATAAACTGTCTAGAAGAAAACATAGGAAAAAACTTTGATTTAGGCAAAGAGCTTTCAGGACACAAATAGCATGAACCATAAAAAGAAAAAAATTATATATTAAATTTCATCAAATTTTAAATATTTTTCTCTTTGAAAATCACTAGTAAGAAATTGAAAAGTCACACTTGAAGACTCGGAGAAAATACTTGCAAAACATATACCTGATAAAAGGTCTTCTGTTTAGAATACATAAAGAAATCTTACAACTCAAGGATTTTCAAAATAAGCAAAAGATTTGAACACACATTTCAGCAAAGATAATATAAGAATGACCCCCCCCAAAAAAGTATATGAGATGTTCAACATCATTAATAATCAAGCAAATGCAAATTAAAACCACAATGAAATTCTACTACATGCCCAATAAAATAGCTCAACGTTTTAAAAACCTGACAGTGACCTCTACTCTCTAGCTATAAGGAAGTAATGGGGACCAAACTGGAAACCAAATATCCATCAACTAGTGAATGGATAAACTGTGGCATATTCATACACATATACCTACGTATTACTCAGCTGTAACAACTGACAGACGCCAGAATGCAGATGAATCCTGAAGGCATTATGCTAAGTGAGCGAAACCAAACACGAAAGACTCTTTTCTGCTTAATTCCACTTATATGATATTACTTATTTTTAAGGCAAAACTGTAGTGACATAAACAGGGCAATAGTTATCAGGAGTGCAGGGTATAGGAGGGGATTGCAAAAGGGCAATACAGAAAATTTGGGGTGATAGAAATGTTCTATATCCTCAGTGTGATGTTGTCTGTATATATTTGTCAAAACTCATACAATTATACACTTAAAATTGGCAAATTTTATTATATGTTAATTATATCTCTATAAAACTGATGGGATTAAATATATCCATTTGATGGGGTTTAAAAATATTAGGCCTCAACAAGAAAGATTTAGTAAATTAGAAGGCAAATCAACAGAATTTATCTGAAGCACAAAGAGAATAAAGTTTTAAGAAATGAATAGAACCTCAATGACTTATGTGCCAATATCAAGCTATTTGACACAGATGTACTTAAAGCCTCAGAAGGAAAGAGTGAATACAGCAGATAAAAATATTTGAACAAATACTGGTCAAAAATATTCCAAATAGAATTTAAAACATTAATCAACAGATCTAATCAGCGTAGTGAACCTCAAACAGATAAATACAAAGAAAACTAAAACAAGGCACACATAATCAAACTGCTGAAGCCCAAAGAAAAAAGCAGCCAGAGAAAAAAGGCGTATTTTATACAGAGGAACAATATTAAGAATCAGAGACACAACATAGGCCCCAAAAATAAGACTTTCAAGTGCTAAAAACAAACAACAAAAAACCTGTCAAGCTAGATTTATTTATCCAATGGAAATATTCTTCAGGAATGAAGGCAAAATGAAGACATTTCCAGATAAATGAAAGCTGAGCCAACCCCCACTATAAGAAATTCTAAAAAAAGTTCTTCTGAGTGAACAGAAATCATACCAGCCTTATAGGAAGGCATATAACACACCAAAGACAGTAAATATGTGACTAGGTATAAAGACCATTTTCTTTAAAAGATAACTGTGTAAAGCAAAATAACAACAATGTAACACATGTAGAAGTTAAATATACAAAATCAATAGTACAAAGATGTTAGGGAAGGTAAATAGAATAGGTGAATATTGTAATTGCTAGAGCAACCACTAAAAAACGAAGACTACAAAAGTTGTATTTAAAAATCCAATAGAGGAGATACAATGAAATACTGAGTAATATTTTATTAATCTAAAATAAGGCTGGAAAGAAAGAATAAAGAATAGAGCAGACAAAAACCAAATAGATTTATACCCAACTGTATCAATGATTATATTACATGTAAATAGACTAAACACTCCAATTAAAAACAGAGCTTATCTTACTGCATAAAAGACCCCCAGATACATGCTGTTCATAAATAATGCACTTTAAATATAAAGACACAGAAAAACCCCAGAAAACACAAATTTCGGATATCAGGATGATAAAAGCGACAACTCTACAAATCCTGCTGATATTAAAAGGACTATGTTGGGACGTTCATATTGAAACCTTACAATCTAACATCATGTCCCACCTGGCTAAATGTTCATTCAGAATAATGACCAATAGTTACCATAAACTGTGGTTTGTGCTAAACAGTACAAGTGCATGCTTTTGGTCCTCCCACAACCCTGTAGTGTAGATATATTTTTGTTCGTATTTTGTAGATGAGGAAATCAAGGCTTACAGAAAGTAATTGACTTGGCCAAGGTCACACAGCTTGTTAGTAGCAGAACCACTTACTTACTGAATTCACATCTTGGGAATACTCCTAGTTTCATAACTGTCTCATTAGAATGAATCTAAATGAATATATTATATTTTAAAGGAAGAACAGTGTTTTTTTTTTTTCTTTCCTGAAACAATTTTATAGCCTGAAGGTCACGAAGGAAGAATGGAAAACCTACTCACTGAATCGCTGCCACTGTTGCCATGGAAACCTGAGAAGAGATTACATACACATCAGTTTTACAACTCCATCTTTTAATAGGTGCAGAACGTAACCACAGGCTGATGATTCCTCATGGAAAACTCCCTGAAAAATTCATTTAATCAAAAACCTCCAGCTTTTTTTCTAATACAAAAGTCCCAATTCACACAGTAAGCTGAACTTTGCCAGATGAGGCAGATAATGATTCTCTTTTTCTGAACTGCTGCCCATCTTCTGCCTGTTGAGAAGTGAACCAAGACAAAAAATATTTAAATAATACTGAAAAGCAAGAACAAGAGGCTACAATGCATAGGATGCGTCTGTCTTAAGAGCCAGATCAAGAGGTGCTGAGAGGGAGATGTGGGCAGTGATTTAAAGGAGTGGTAAATATCACTGAGATAAACAGGCAAACACATGAGTCTCTCCCTGACAGTGGAGGCAGCATCCTTCACCGGAAGCAAAATAAAGCACTCTTTGGCAGCACAGACCTACCCCTGTTGAGTATCTCTGTGATGCTGAGGTACAGACACTGTCAACTAAAAGTCAGCTGTTGCAGTAAGATGAAATTCTGAAATTGAATAAGACGTTAAGACTGTTTTAAAGAGTGATGTCCTTGCTTATCTAAATTTAGGCCCTTTAATATGCCTCTCTGCAAACTGATTTAAAAAGTCACAAAAGAAAACCAAAGCAAGAACAGTAGGTACAGTACAGTAAGACATGATTGACCTTTTGTGTGTGTGTGTGTGTGATATCTGATTCAGGCTCAGCCAGTAGGAATGATTTAGTAAATACCTTATTTAGGATTTGGTTTGGTTGCAAATGGCAGAAACCCCAAAGTCACAATGGCTTGAAAACATAGATTTTACTTCTCTCTCATTTAAAAGTCTTCAGAGATCATCTAGGGCTGCTACAACAGCTCCACAATCGTCAGAGACCCAGGCTCCCTGCAGTCTGTCCTCCCACCATACTCAGCATGTGACTTCCAACTCATGCTCCAAGATGGCTGTTCCTACTGCAGCCCACATATTCACAACAGAGCCCACAGAAAGGAGAAAAGAATGAAGAGGGGCATTCCCTTCCCCTTTAAGGACACTGGGCCCTAGTTTCATATGCTTCCTATTTACATTCCATTGACCATGTCCCACGTGACTTGGTCTACCCCTGTGTGCCACAGACAAGCAGGACCTCACAAATCACCAAAGACGAAGGGGACAGTTGTTCTCTGCATAGTTCAGGGAACCACAGGAGTCAGGTTTGATTGATTCATTCATTTGTTCATATATTCATTCAAGACACAACTCTTAGTCGTATGGTCTGTGTCAGGCTTTGTGTTAGATTCTAGACATAGGAAAGACAATATGACACATAAGTACATAAGTCATTTCAACACAGTGTGTCAGAAATCTCATAGAGGTAAAAAGTAGCAAACTTCTTGCATTTCAAGGAGAGTTTTTTAAATTTTATTTTATTTCATTTTTTATAGTTATCTATTTTATACATATTAGTGTGTATATGTCAATCCCAACCTCCCAATTCATGCCACCCCCTCCTTCCCCACCCCCCGCTTCCCCCCCTTGGTGTCCATATGTTTGTTCTCTACATCTGTGTCTCTATTTCTGCCTTGCAAACCGGTTCATCTGTACCATTTTTCTAGATTCCACATATATGCGTTAATATACGATATTTTTTTTTCTCTTTCTGACTTACTTCACTCTGTATGACAGTCTCTAGATCCACCCACGTCTCTACAAATGACACAATTTCATTCCTTTTTATGGCTGAGTAATATTCCACTGTATATATGTACCACATCTTCTTTATCCATTCGTCTGTCGATGGGCATTTAGATTGCTTCCATGACCTGGCTATTGTAAATAGTGCTGCAATGAACATTGGGGTGCATGTGTCTTTTTCAATTATGGTTTTCTCTGGGTATACATCCAGTAGTGGAATTGCTGGGTCATATGGTAATTCTATTTTTTGTTCTTTAAGGAACCTCCATACTGTTCTCCATAGTGGCTGTATCAATTAACATTCCCACCAACAGTGCAAGAGTGTTCCCTTTTCTCCACACCCTCTCCAGCATTTGTTGTTTGTAGATTTTCTGACGATGCCTATTCTAACTGGTGTGCAGTGATACATCATCGTAGTTTTGATTTGCATTGCTTTAATAATTAGTGATGTTGAGCAGCTTCTCATGTGCCTCTTGCCCATCTGTATGTCTTCTTTGGAGAAATGTCTATTTAGCTGTACTGCCCATTTTTTGATTACTTTGTTTTTTTAATATTGAGCTGCATGAGCTGTTTATATATTTTGGAGATTAATCCTTTGTCCGTTGATTCATTTGCAAATATTTTCTCCCATTCTGAGGGCTGTCTTTTCATCTTGTTTACAGTTTCTTTTGCTGTGAAAAAGCTTTTAAGTTTCATTAGGTCCCATTTGTTTATTTTTGTTTGTATTTCCATTACTCTAGGAGGTGGGTCAAAAAAGATCTTGCTGTGATTTATGTCAAAGAGTGTTCTTCTTATGTTTTCCTCTAAGAGTTTTATAGTGTCCATTCTTACATTTAGATCTTTCTGCTGTTTTCCAACGGAATGTCCTACAAATATCAATTAAATCTATCTGGTCTATTATGTCATTTAAAGCTTGTGTTTCCTTATAAATTTTCTGTTGGGTGATCTGTCCATTGGTGTAAGTGAGGTGTTAAAGTCCCCCACTATTATTGTGTTACTGTCGATTTCCTGTTTTATAGGTATTAGCATTTGCTTTATGTACTCAGGTGCTCCTGTGTTGGTGCATATATATTTATAATTATATAATTATATAATTGTTATATCTTCTTCTTGGATTGATCCCTTGATCATTATGTAGTGTACTTCCTTGTCTCTTGTAACATTCTTTATTTTAAAGTCTATTTTATCTGAGTATTGCTACTCCAGCTTCTTTTTGATTTCTGTGGAATATCTTTTCCCATCCCCTCACTTTCAGTCTGTATGTGTCCCTAGATCTGAAGTGGGTCTCTTGTAGACAGCATATACACAGTCTTGCTTTTGTATCCATTCAGCGAGCTTGCGTCTTTTGGTTGGAGCATTTAATCCATTCACATTTAAGGTAATTATCGATATGTATGTTCCTATTATCATTTTCTTAATTGTTTTGGGTTTGTTTTTGTAGGTCCTTTTCATCTCTTGTGTTTCCCAAGTAGAGAAGTTCTTTTAGCATTTGTTGTAGAGCTGGTTTCATGGTGCTGAATTCTCTTAGCTTTTGCTTGTCTGTAAAGCTTTTGATTTCTCCATTGAATCTGAATGAGATCCTTGCCAGGTAGAGTAATCCTGGTTGTAGGTTCTTCCCTTTCACCACTTTAAATATATCATGCCACTCCCTTCTGGCTTGCAGAGTTTCTGCTGAGAAATCAGCTATTAACCTTATAGGAGTTCCTTTGTATGTTTTTTGTCGTTTTTCCCTTGTTGCTTTTAATAATTTTTCTTTGTCTTTAATTTTTTTTTTTTTTTTTGGGTGGTACGTAGGCCTCTCACTGTTGTGGCCTCTCCCATTGCAGAGCACAGGCTCTGGACGCGCAGGCTCAGCGGCCATGGCTCACGGGCCCAGCCGCTCCGCGGCATGTGGGATCTTCCCGGACCGGGGCACAAACCCTTGTCCCCTGCATCGGCAGGCGGACTCTCAACCACTGTGCCACCAGGAAAGCCCTTTGTCTTTAATTTTTGTCAATTTGATTACTATGTGTCTTGGCATGTTTTTCCTTGGGTTTATCCTGCCTGGGACTCTCTGTGCTTCCTGGACTTGGGTGGCTATTTCCTTTCCCATGTTAGGGAAGTTTTCGACTATACTCTCTTCAAATATTTTCTCGGGTCCTTTCTCTCCCAAGGAGAGTTTTTAAGAAAACTTTCACAGAGCAAATATCATGTAAGGTAAGTCTTCAAAAAAATATGACTTTGCCAACTATACTGGTGGAAATGATCAGGGAGGGGGATACGAAGGCAGGAGTCGTTAGAGAGTGTTGTAAAGTAGAAGAGGCATTCCAGGCAAGAGGAGCAGATGTACATGTGACAAAATATGGCAAAGTATGGCTTGCTAGGGAGCTCTGTGCAGTTCCACAGGACTGGGAATGGGAATGGGGAGTAGGAAGGGAGCCAGGGAGGAGTGGTAGATGACACTGAATGTAGACAGGTTGGAGAGCTTGCACGTCATTCTGCTCTCAGTAGGAAGCCATGGGAGAGGTCTAGGAATGGGAGGATCACAATGAGTTTGTGTTTTGAACGATTAGTCTGGAGGGTGTGTGGAAATGTGGAAGACGAATGAACATAACTGAAAGCAGGAAAACTGTTCATTTATCAAGCGTTTGCTGAGCATCAAGTCTGCGCCAGACCCTATGGCAAATGCTAAGGATACCACATGGAGTGCCTCAGAAACAGGAATCTTCAAGGATCCACAGCAGAGGGAGAGACATGAACCAGTGTGTTAACAGTACTCTGCAACTTGTGTGACCATAGGAAGGCAGAGGATGCCTAACCCTACTGGATGGACAGAAAGCTGCAGAGAAAGTGAACTTTAGGTTTGTGAAAGCTGAACAGAAGTTTGACAGGTGGTCAAGGGCTGCAAAGAGCATTCTTGGAAGAGCATGCGGTGCCTACAAATATAAAGAGGCAGGAAGAAAAACTACAAGTATTTCAGTGGAGGGGTTTCAGGATACAAGTGTGAGGGTAGTGGAAAATTAGGCCCATATTTATTAGGACAGAGACACTATGCCCATGATTAGACCTGGTAAGAGGTTACTTTACAGTAAATGTCTAGGTAGGAGGAGATGAGAGCCTTATTTAGAGTGGGTGGAAGGGGAGGCAGTCACTGATTTCCTATTTCCTCCCCAATCCACCCAGCGCCCTTCCCCAGTCTGCTCGTTGCCCAGGAGTCTGAATTGCATGGTTGACATCAACCGGCTCTCTTGTAGCTGGGTTTGGCCAATAAGGAACAACAGAAGGAGATTAATGGTGAAGAGGACTTGAGAGAGTAAGGTCAATTCCTTACTGAGTAGGAATTTATTCTCTCTACCCAGGGTTGTCTGATCTCTACAGAGGCCTCGTGCTTTTCCTCTCCCTCCTAATGCTCTCACTTTCTCTTCTTTTCCTGGTTTCCAGAACCACTTCCTGCCCTTCCCCATCTGGGCATGAGAGTAGTAACAACAACCCACTACCTGCAGGGTATTAGACTATCCCTGTTGTTTCCCTACACTATGCCTTTGTAAATAGTCCCTTTATTAAATTCTCAAATTATACAATAGGTGTGCCAACTGTTGCCTGCCAGGAATCTGACTCATATAATCACCACCCTCATTTAAACTCCATTTCTTCCCAACTCTGGTGACTTTTCTGTGTAATCTGTAGCTCCCAATTTTCCAGGAGGAATGATCAAACCCCCAAGTGGTTCATAGCTCTCACAGCTCTTGGTTAGTAGGTCAAAGTTCACAATCTGGTGTGCTCAGGTGAATTCAGATGAATAAAACTAAAATTTCTTGCTACTAACAAGTTCACAAATTAGTGGGGGAGATAAACTTGTACATAATTAACAGTAAAACCCACTTAACTAATCTTTGGCATATTTCCTGGGCATGGCATAGTTTAAGCCAATAGTCTAGATTGAATTAAAATCATCATTTCCATGAGGAGATATTGGTCAAATGGTACAAACTTCCAGTTATAAGATTAACAAGTTCTGGGGATCTAATGTACAGTGTGGTGATTATGGCTAATAATATTGTATTACATACTTGAACATTGCTGAAAGAATATATCTTAAATGTCCTCACTATAAAAAAGAAATGGTAATCATATTATAGGATAGAGATGTTACCTAATGCTATGGTGGTAATCATTTTGCAATATATAAATGTATCAAATAAACACTTGTACATCTTAAATTTACACAACGTTATATGTCAATTATATCTCAATAAAACCAGGGAGAAAAGACTGCCAAAAAAAATTTGTTTAAAATAAGGAAATGAAGACTCAGGGAAGCACTAGAACTTGTGCAAGTTCACACAGCTGGTCCACGTAGGAGGCAGAATTTGAGTTCAGTTCTAGATGTGTTGCCTTCCACTACCTGTTTTTTTAGAGCTATTCAAGAACAGTAGCAAATTCCTGTTTGTTCCACCCCATCTCTCTCCCATGCTAGAACTTCGTACTGCTCAATAAACATCTGTTAAATAATTTTTAAAACATCATCATTTCCAATTCCCAATTCCAGGGAGAGAGAATCTGATTGTTCATCTGAAGCGAGTATTCAGTTCTAATCCAGTCAGGGTGGCTCACAGTACAAACATCGGTGCCTGCCATTCAGCTCTCTGGAGGGAGAGGATGTTTCCAGAGAAAGTGTACTGGTATAGAATGGGCAGACATCCCTAAAAGCATCTATCAGAGCAGATAGTAGACCCTATTAGTCTTTCTTTAAATGGATAATTTCCATAAGGCAGATTGTGATATGCCAAGAGAGACTGATTTAAAGTCTATTTTATCATAAGGTATTTTAGTGTTTTTTTTTTGAAGAGAAGGGATAATAACATATTTACAACTCAATTATATTTCTATTATTCTAGTTCTAGTCAAATTAGGTATTCCTTAGTTCCACAGTGATTTTTCACAGGGAGGAGTGTTGTCACACCTGCTACACAGCTGGGTACAAGGACTGCCTGCCTGCATGCTCCCAGCATGCTCTGGGGTTAGTTTCCATGCCAACCAGCCTAGGAGTGTTTCCACCCTATCTATCTGCTCCAGGACAGACATTAATAGAACAGACATATATGAGGAAGAGTAAGAGACGGCTGAATAAGTGTATGCAATTATTTTTAAAGCACCGAGGTCCTAAATTATTCCTTATGCTAGTCCCCTTTATAACACAAGATAATAGGAGACAGATTATGATGTCTTTCATGCTAAGTGCTCAGAGCTCTTTCAAATATGCTATCACATTATCCTCAGAGCATCCCTAAGAGATAAGAAAGGTCTTATTTTGCAGGTTGGAAAACTAAGACACAGAATGGTAAAATGTCCGTCTTACACACACAGGATGAGGCAATTCTAGCATTAGAATAAAATCTAAGAATCCTACCTGTAAAATCTGCATTTTCACTTACTTTTCTGCTCCCGTGTCTCCATCAGTTTTAAGCTCCAGAGCAAATCGATTCAATACAATTTTGATTAAATATCATATTCATATTTTGTGTTAACGGTAAAAATAGCCAAGATAGTGGGGGTGGTTACTGGGGAGGAAAATTGGACAAACTATTAAAGAAAAATGCAGGTGAATACAAAGATTGGGTAACAGGAAAAAAATATAAATGTTTAACTTAAGTTAAAATATTTCACCTAAATTTTCTTTCAAGGAAAAGAAATGACTCGGCTTTGATGAGGTATATATGTGACTCAGAGAAACAATAATATGACATCAAATATGGCCAACATTATCAAGAGATACCTCAGAGAGTGAGAGGGAAACTCAGGAAGATGTATCCAAAAAAAAAAAAAAGAAAGAAAATGTTTTCAGCCCCTGTTTCATCTTTCCTAGAGATTCTGTTTGGCCTCAACAGCCTTAGGCAGAGGAGACCAGGAGAGCAACTTGGGAAGAGATAAAATCATGCCTCATGCCTTCGTGAGATGGAGGTTGAGGACACATTAAACCCTATTAAAGTGCTGACTCACCTCACCTCCCTACTCCACGCAAAAAGCTACAACCAAAAAAAAAAGGCAGGCTTCCCTGGTGGCGCAGTGATTGAGAGTTCGCCTGCCGATGCAGGGGACGCAGGTTCGTGCCCCGTTCCGGGAAGATCCCACATGCCGTGGAGCGGCTACGCCTGTGAGCCATGGCCGCTGAGCCTGCGCGTCCGGAGCCTGCGCGTCCGGAGCCTGTGCTCCTCAACTGGAGAGGCCGCAACAGTGAGACGCCCGCATACCGCAAAAAAAAAAAAAAAAAAAAAAAAAAGACGGCATTCTAGCCAGTGAATGCGAAAATGCCAGAAGGTAATATTATGCCCCGATGTTTGTCCAAAGCAATAACCAATCACTTGAAAAGCACTGTTAACAGCCAGTGACATGCTAGTGTCAGGTACTTTCTGCACCCAGATATTTGAGTAACCAGAATACTTATTCTGGACTCATATACACACATACACGTATATACACATCTATATTTGTTTTTTCCCTCTTATTCCCTTATCATACAACATAAGATGTATCAACTTTATATCTTAGTAGTTCAGTGTTAATTTTACATCATAGTATTTCAGTTACAGGATATCAAGGAGAAGAGTAACCATGACTCAAGGATTTACCTCGTCTTCTAGGGAAGGGATTAGTATATTTTCAGTTTGCAGGAGAGCTGTATTATGTTAGGTGGAATTATGACCTTGTTCTTGTCTTTATTTGGAGATTAAGTATGGTTTACAGAGATGTGTATGAGTGCCAAGTTGACAAGGGATGGACTTGTGATGATTAATTTTATGTGTTAAGATAACTGGGCCACCAAATGCCCAGATATCTGGTTAAATATTTCTGGCTGTGTTGGCGAGGGTATTTCTGGAAGAGACTAGCATTTGAATTGGTGGACTGAGTAATGCAGATTGCCCTCCTCAATGTGGGTGGGCCTCATCCAGCCCACTGAGGGCCAGTGTGGAGGAGTGTTGGTCTCCCCTGACTTCTCAGGTTCTGGAAGCGCAACCTCACTCACATGACTACACCCTATGTCCTGCATCTTCTTGGCCTAGAACTCAGGAAATCCCACAGGAAACCTCTTTGCCCCTTTCCTGTATTTCCATTGCCTATTTGCCTGCGGCAACAAGCCCAGAGGACTCCCCACCCCATTCCATCCCCAGGCAGGGGAGCAGGGCTCTGGAGTGAGGCTTAAGAAGTTCAAATCCGGGCCCACAGCGAGCATTTCACTGACCAATAACACTTATAATGAGCGAACATAGGCAGTGTTACTTCTCTCTGACCTTCAGTGTTCCTATCCATGAACTTTGAACATTAACAATACCAACTTCATGGGGCTATTGTGAGCATTAACGAGACAATCCACACCAAGTTTTGGTTTAATGCCTAGAACATAGCTAGCACGCAATAACTCTTAGCTATTCATTAAAACAGCTCCTGAGAAGTCTCTCGCTGAGGAGCTGTGCCTTTGCTCATCAGACAGGCTTTTCTGTCACATTCAAGAGGGTAAACACAGAGGAGGGCAAGAAAAACTAAAACTGGAAATGGCGAGGCTGTGAAAGTGGCCATTCAGGAGGGGCCAATTAAATAGTTGCCCAAAGCACCTATTAACTGTCTCCCTGGACAGAATGGAGTATAGTGTGCATAAAAGAGTTGAATGGGCACAGTTTAAGCTTCTTAGGGTGAATCTAAGAAGGGATGTATTAAGCATATTCATAAATATAAACAGACTTTGGAAAATATGCTTAATTAAGTGAAAGATATTTGCACTGAAAACTAGTCTTTTCCCAAGCTCATTAGAGTGGAAAGTCAATGATCCCTTAACAAATTTAGAGTGTTGCTTTCAGGGTGGAAGATTAGGAGACCGAAACAACTCAATACATTCAGTAAACCTATGCCATGGCTAGATCTCAAGCAGAGCTAACGCTTCTCAGGTGACGAAAAAGTAGATTCTGAAGGAGAATTCAAGAGACACGAGTGACATATTCAGAGTATTCCAAATGTATTTACCAAAAAATGATTTATTCTTTGCTGCTTTCAGTATATTGCTCGGAGCAAGCATAATCTCTCAGTCTCTGGTTCGCTCTGCTTTTCCTTTTAAACATGCTGCCCTTCATTTGCCGCACAAAGATATTTCTAATGTGCCGTAAACACAGACACTCCTCATGTAGTATAATGATAAACTAGCTGTTACAAAGAGCTTAGAAGCCAGACAGAGTGTTCCTACGTATCTAACCCAAGTTATTTTCTGTGGCTTAACATATTTTCAATAGCAGTTCAACCACATGCTTAACTGTAACATAGGATTCCTTTCACCAGCTATGGAAAAAAATAATCAAAGAAACTATTGCTTCTGTAGAAGTTCTTGTATATGACTCCAGGGGAATTATTCTTTCCCTCATTCCAACATGCTTTATGAGGTTGCCCCAACCTGGCTGCCCTAAACCCCTGAAATGTACAACTCTGTGTGCACACAGTCATGGAGTTTGGAAGAGTCCCAAGAGCCTCGGAAAAACAAGAAAAATGCTTTAAAGCCCCAAGACCATTAATTATCCTGCAGAACAACTAAACAAGTGAAGGAGTTCCCTTCATGGTCTGCATTATCCCAGTCTCGTTCAAAGTACCATTTCCCCAAACTAACAGTCATCATTCATGAGACCCTCTGAATATCCTCTGCCCT